>NW_026606096.1:21190000-22390000 GCF_029834395.1 Sorex fumeus | reverse complement strand
TCAGCTGGTTCCTTTGGTTCATTTCTAAAAGTTTCCTTGGTGGAATCTTTAGGGTTTTCTATGTATATTATCATTTGATCTACAAGTAGTGATATTTTACTTTGTCCCCAATTCAAATGCCCTTACTAATTTTTTTGGGGGGGTCTTGGCTAATTGCTGTGACTAGTACTTCCAATAGTATTCTGGTTAATACTGATGTAAGTGAACATCTTTGTCTTGAGTTTATGTGTGTTAGAGGCTAAGAGTAATGCTCTGTGGGTCACAATCACACAATTGATCAATTGAGCCAGCAATTCATCCCAAGGGCCTGATGATGCGGTGGTGGTGCTCATGCACCTCAGTCCTCCAGTGGTGATGAGGCCTCCAAGGACTTTGTTTGGTGATGTTCAGAGGACCATGCTGTAGTTAAGAATCTGGTCCTACTATTTCCTTGCCTCTGTGATACTAACCCTGTACTATATCTATATCTTTCTGCCTAATCATAAAGGGAAGAATTTTGGTTTATCACCACTGACTATGAGGCTAGCTGTGGATGGTTTATACGTATACATGATTGTTACTCTGTTAATGTTAATTCCTTTTATTTCGATTTTGTGAGAGCTGAATCTTGCCAAAAATTTTCTCTGCATCTATTGACACAATCACATGATTTTTATGTTTCTGTTAACATTTACTGCACCCCTAAAATGAATGAACTTGAGCATAATGTGTTATCATTTTGTTATAATGTTGAATTCAGTTTGTTAAGATATTGGTAAGGTTAGTTGCATCATTATTTATCAGGAATTTTAGTCAGTGATGTTTTATATTTTAGTTATGTCTTTTTCTGCTTTGGATTTGTTGGCCTATATATAAATTTAAATTGTTGAGAAGAATTCCAGTTTCTTTGATTCTCTGGAGGATCTTGAGAAGTATAGGTAATAGGTTCTTTTTAAGGGTTTCTTAGAATTCAGCAGTAAACCTGTCAAGACTTGGGTTTTTTACTGTCGGGAACCTTTATTACTATTTCAATTTCCTAACTAGTAATTAGTCTATTCAGGTGTTCTCATTCCTCCTGATTCAGTCTTGGATTTATGATTCTAAAAAGTTCATCCATCTCTTCCAGGTTCTCCAATCTCATGGCATGGAGTTGTTCATCATAACTTCTTAGAATGTTTTTCTATTCCTGATATATCTCTTAAAATTCTCCACTTTCATTTCTGAAGGGTTCAACTGTATTATTTATTCTTTAGAAAAACTAGCCTTGGACAGATATTTGATATTATTGTCTTAATTTCTATATTATTGATTTCTGCTCTTTAATTTTTACTATTTCTGTTCTGCTGATTCGGGGGTTTTATTTGTGGTTCTTCTCCTAGTTTCTCAAAGATGATGAACTTATATTTTTCACTTCTCCTTACTTATGTTATTTCTTTAAAGGAAAAGCACTGATAACTTCTATTTGATTGCAAAACAAATATTACATGCTTACTGCTAAATTTTGCTACGAAAAACTTAAGTACACACAAAAATAGATATAATATAATAATGAATCTTCACCATATCTAAATTCAGCAATCAACTCATGACTATTCTTACTTCATATCTAACCTTATCTAGTTCATAAACTCATGAATTTGAAACAAATTTGAAGATATCATATTTCATGTCTAAACATTTGTGTTTATAATCCATTTTTACCCAGGGAGATATTTTTTTTTTAAATCACTATTCCAAATAGTGGTAATTTGCTTACTCAGATTTTCTACTTCTTCTTGATCAGTCTTGGGTCATTGAATCATTCTAGGTCTGAGTTCACATTAAAAACCACCTGAAAAATGTTTTAAAATAAAACTATTCCAGAGCAACATCTCCAAGAATTTTATTTCAAGTGCTCTGGGGTTAAGGTCCAATAGTTGCATTTTTCCAGGTTTTACTTTCCCTGGGTCAGTCAGCTGTGTCACTTATAGTCTGAAACTATTATACAATGATGTTTTGAGAGAGCCCAAATTCATATTACTTTTATTAGAGTATGTTGTTAAAATTCTATTTCATTATTATCGTTAATCTCTTGTGGTGTCTGACTCATAAACTTTTAATGATGCAAGGTGGAAAAACCAGTATAGCTTGTACCTTCAATCCAAAGTGTCCGGTATCTTCATGGTTTCTTTTGGTTTGCTTCTGTTTCTTGGTCCACCCAGAAGGACTGGGGGCCATTTCTGGCTCCCTGCTAGGTGTTTTTCATAGTTCTCAGCCCTGGGGCTCCCTCTCCAATCCCCTGCATTTTTGTGAAGCATACCCTCCACGGAGAAACCACTGCTATTCTCGTTTAAAAAAATCAATAAACTAAAATAAAAATACCTCCTAGGACAATTCTGGTGTGTAGTCTGGCTTCAGAGATTTAAAATGCATATGACACTCAGCACATAATAGATGAATAGAATAGATAAATAGTCTGAGCACGTTTCCAAAGTCAGAAGTGCAATCATGTGGTCTTGAACCTCAATGATTCCGTTTTGAATTTTTTAATCAACAAATTTCCACTTCCTCTTGTGGAGCACTGTGCAATTGCTGGAACTTCGTCTTTAGCCAGAAACTGCAAATAATACCTAGGCTTGTGACGTTCAGAGAAGGTGGCCTATCGTGAGTTGTCTGAACCAGCGACTCTCTGCACACACCCATCACACTGCAGCCTTTCAAGGTGCCCAAAGGCCGGGTGATGACTCCTCCTAGGAGCCCGGGGAGTCACGTGACCCTGAACTCGGTCACCGAAGCTGGAGGACTGTGCTTCCTGGTCGCAGCTGGAGGGATCATGCGGGTAATTATCCCCCAGAGGAAATAAAGGCTGACCCGGGCATTGCAGAGGGCACCGGGAAAGAGGATTCCGTCACAGAGGTGTCTGCCCCGGCTGGACGGGACTGGCCAAGGGCACTGGGCAGCGCTGGGTGTCCAGCCGTCGGCGGGCGCTCTCTGCCGAGGCGAGTGGAGGTGCGCCGAGCCCAGGGGTGTCCAGCCCCCAGCCGAGCGCAGTGAGTACAGCAGCTGCCAGGAAACCCGACGGGCCGGAGGAGGAGGAGGAGGCCCTTTAACCCGTTTCCAAAACGTGTTCAGATTCCCAGGGCAGCACGTTACAGCTCTGTGCCCAGGCCAACCGAGAAATCCGCAGGACCCGTCCGGGAGTTCGAGGAAACTGACGCGGAACTAAAACTGAAATCTTAGTTGACAAAGAAGGAACCACGTGGGTCGGAATATTTCCACTGCTGACCCCCAGATGGCATAGAAGTCAGAATAACTACGAGAAATTGGGGGGAGGGGGGGCAGATGTGCAAATTATCAGTAAAGTAGCAGGACTAGAACAAAAATGAAGGAATGTCTTTTTTAATGAAAGTTGGGCAGTTAACATGTAAAAAAAATCCTTATTTAAAAGTAGTTTGATAAGAGGTGTGTTCTAAAAATGTTGGAAATAGGGTGCAAGATAGTATGACAAGAATGCCTTATGCCCCCACCAAAAATGCCCTTGATTTAGGGATAGGCTCTTATGGATAATAATTGTATTGCCATTCCACATTAAAATTTGATATGTTTTCTGATACGTATCTGCGCCGTGCGCAACAAATAAATATTGGCCGTGGGTAATAACTTTTAAATAAATTAACAATATGTTCAGAGTCAAAATAAATTTCATGTGCTTTAAAATAGAATTTCAGATTGTTTTTCCAACAGAGTAGAATCTGAGAGATTTGAAGCTATTAATATTCTTTAGTAGAGCCATCTCTGACATTTTTAAAGGCTAAGTGTACCTTATTAATGTGCTTATAGAAGTTTTGCTTCAGTTTGCTTAAACAGAAATGTATTGATTTCTAGCAACCAACTAATCATATATCATTTTAGTACCCTGACAACCTTGGCAGATAGTTCCAGCACCTGATCACTGCAGAACTGTCTTAGCTGCTTTTCACTTGAGAACTAGGGCAGGACTATTACTTTGTTTAAGATAGGATTACTGTATCAGTGCTGTTTATGTCTTGTCTCCAACTAAATCCCCATTACGGATGTTTTGCTTAAAGCAACTTTTTGTTTGCTTTGTTTTGACTTTTGGGCCACAACCAGCAGTGCTCAGAGACTAGTCCTGGGGTAGAGGTCATGAAGGTGAGGTGCTGACAGTGCTGTGTCAATATCTAACCTAGACCACCTACATTCAGAGCACGTGCCCAGTCCTTGAGCAATCTCTCTGGTCCTCTCTTATTAGCAATACTTTTGGGGTTTTGTTGTTGTTTTCTTATCTTGCTCTTTGTTTCATATTCAAGTGAGCAAGACAGCACACATAATTTCAAATAAATTTATTTTTTACTAAATCTATTGACCAATTTTGAAGTCTTCCCTGTTTTAAAATTAAGTTATCCACAACAAGTCCAACAAACATCTATTATAGGAAACATGGGCTTGTGTATTGATTCTGATTTATGAGCCATAGCCAGCAGCATTCACAGGCTACTCCTGGCTCTGTTCTCAAGAGTCCCTCCTGGCAGTGGACTGGGGATTGTGTGATGGCTGGGAACTAAACCCAGACCTCCTATATGCAAAACAGGATCTCTAGTCTGTCCTCTGCAAAAACACCTACAAACCTGGGAAAGCCGGAGACACTTTTAAAGTGTATGTTATCTTTGTAGAGTAAAATAACAAGGAAAGGTGATTTCAGATTAACTTGGTTCAATACATATCCCAAGAATTGCTATAACATTAAGAATAGCACTGTCCTAGCTCTGTCCTCCTGTTGTTCATTGATTTGCTTGAGCAGGCACTAGTAATGTCTCCATTGTGAGACTTGCTGTTACTGTTTTTGGCATATCGAATATGTCAGGGGTAGCTTGCCAGGCTTTGCCATGTGGGCAGTATACTCTCGGTAGCTTGCTGGGCTCTCCGAGAGGGGCGGAGGAATCGAACCTGGGTCGGCCGTGTGCAAGGCAAACGCCCTACCCGCTGTGCTATTGCTCCAACCCAACATTAAGAATAAGTGGGGAGGATGATGTTTGGTTTACTCAATTCCATTTCATTTGGCTTTGATGAAGTTATCCAGAAGGTCAGTGTGCAAACTATAAATTCAAGTTTAGTTATGGTCGGACAACTTTGGTTCCCTCCTTGGTTCCTCCTTTAATATGAGTGATAAAATAACTCATATTAATTTTTCTCATCTAGTTTGTTGAACTCAAATGGTGATTGTGTTCAATATTCTTTCTTTCCTTTTTTTTTTTTTGTGTGTGTGAGTGTATGTGGTAGGTGGTCAAACCCAATGTTGCACAGGGGTTCTTCCTGTCTCTGCACTCAGGAATTACTCCTGGAAGTGCTCCCGGGTCTGTAAAAGATACCGGGGATTGAACACCTCGCCTACTTAGCATCTTACCTGCTATACTTGTATGCCTCAGCCCCTCCAGTATTCTTTCTCGGTGTTAGTTTTGAAAGAGTTCTGGCTCTTGACTACCACACTTTTGGCCTTTCTCTTCTTATAGGGAAGTGGAACTTTAAACTTTGTGGCATTGTTCAATAGAACTTTCTGCAATGATGATAATACTCTATAATTTGGTAGTATTGATTAGTGATATAGGAAAACCACGTTTCCTATAATAGATATTTGTTAGACTTGTTGTGGATAACTTAACTTGATACTGATATGGTAGCACCTAACTATCTGAAGCACTTAAGCACTTACAATATGGTTGGCAGTACTGAGAGGAAAGCAAGACTTTGGGGCAGAAATGCAAAAAAAAAAAAAATTACAAATGCTCCATTTGTCAATATACTCAGTGGGTTTATTGAAAGGAAAAAAGAAAGGAGAGAGAGAGTGGATAGTTGGAAGGGACTGGCTACCCCAGTGGACATAGAGTGCTAGTTCTATTCCGTCCTTTAGGAAGGGACAAAATATTTTATTTGAAGGATGTGCATTAGATATTCTTTTTGTGGAAAGCTCAATCCTTTTTCACCTCCTTATGGCCAACTCAGAACTATCATAGAGGATTTTAGGGTGGTGTGGCTTAGGAGAGAGTCCTTGGCCTGAAGTTCAGGGGAACTGGAACTATCATTTTCATTACAGGTTACTAATTTTATTATAGATAAGAGAATTGGGCCTATCAGCTCCACAGAAGTCATGGGAACTTGGAAACTTTCTGTCAGCAGTCCTGTGACTTGGCATTTTTGCTGAAGATAAGAGAGAGTTTGGGGCCTCTCTGTGCCAAATGCCTCCTATGTTTTTTTTTTTTTTAAAAAAAAACATTTTCAAAAAAGCCTTGAAAAAGAACTAGCTTTTCTGAAGGACACATTCTCATTCTGTCAGCTAGGTTGAGGGAATGATATTTACCTTTAATGTAAACAAATATTTTAATCAATGGGAAGACTGATTAACTGAGGGCTGAGCACACATTTTGCATGCAAGAGGCCCAAGTTCAATCCTCAGCAGCATGTGGTCCCCCAACAACCTCCGAAAGCAACCCTCAAGAACTACATGGTGTGGCCCTCACCAAAAGAGCTGTCTTAGTTAATCATTCATAGGTGTTGGCTACCAGATTGCAAAGCCTCTGACTCTTCAGAGCTTCACGGTGTTCAGTTCTCTGGAGGATGGCGTTGCCACATTTTGTTGCTGACAAAGCTATTATGTCTATTTAGTACTTTTTGTGTTTTTTTTAAGTTATAAAGATATACCATTATATGAAACATTAAAATTCTTATAGATCTGGGAATACTGCTGTTGAATAAAAGTACCTTTACTGCTAGGGGCTCCTAAATATGAAGTAGCTAATAGATGCTAATGTGTGCCCTTCTTGCCTGAAATATAATTAAAGCTCTTTTTTTTTACTTTTTAAAAATTTTAGCACAGCGGGTAGGGCGTCTGCCTTGCACGCAGCCAACATGGCCGACCCGAGTTCGATTCCTCCGCCCCTCTCGGAGAGCCCAGCAAGCTACCGAGAGTATTCGATATGCCAGACACAGTAACAACAAAGTCTCCAATGGAGACGTTACTGGACCCGCTCGAGCAAATCGATGATCAACGGGAGGGCCTTTACTTACTTACTTTACTATTGAATCGCCTTGAGATAGTTACAAGCTTTCATGTTTGGGTTACAATCACACAATGATCAAACACCCATCCCTCCAGCAGTGCACATTCCCTACCACCAATATCCCCAGTATACCCCCCCCTTCCCACCCTCCCCCTGCCTCCATTGCAGACATGATTCCCCATAATCTCTCTCTACTTTTGGTCATTATGGTTTGCAGTACAGACCCTGAGAGGTTACCATGTTTTATCCTTTATCCACTTTCTGCACACATCTCCCATCCCGACCAATTCCTCCAGCCATCTTTTTCTTAGTGATCCCTTCTCTCTTCTAGCTGCCTTCTCCCCTTTGCTCATGAGGCAGGTTTCCAGCTCTGGAGCAATCTATCTGTCCCATGTATCTACTATCCTTAGGTGTCAGCCTTATGTTATGTTGCTTTATACTCCACAAATGAGTGCAGCCCTTCTATGTCTGCCCCTCTCTTTCTGACTCATTTCACTCTCCATGTCTATCCATTTATAAGCAAAGTTCATGACTTCATCTCTCCTGACAGCTGCATTGTGTAGACGTACCATTGTGTAGATCTACCAAAGTTTCTTTAACCAGTCATCAGTTCTAGGGCACTTGGGTGGTTTCCAGATTTTGGCTATTGTGAACAGTGCTGCAGTGAACATGTAGATACAGATGTCATTTCTACTGTGCTTTTTTGCATCCTTGGGATATATTCCCAGAAGTAGTATTAAGGGGTCATGTGGAAGCTCAATTTCTAGTTTTTGAAGAACTGTCCATGTTGTTTTCCAGAAAGGCCAGACTATTGGGCATTCCCACCAACAGTGAAAGAGTGTCCCTTTTTCCCCACATCCATGCAAGCACTGGTTGCTTTTGTTCTTTTGAATGTGTGCCAGTCTCTGTGGTGTGAGATGATATCTCATTGTTGTTTTGATTTGCATCTCCCTGATGGCTAACGATGTGGAGCATTTTTTCATGTGCCTTTTGGCCATTTGTATTTCTTTTTTGAGGAAAGTTCTGTTCATTCTTTCCCATTCTGAGGGCTCTTTCTGTATTTTGGTCACTGTTTCTTTTGAAGTGCAGAAGCTTCTTAGTTTGATATAGTCCCATTTGTTTATGTTTGCTTCCACTTGCATGGTCAGTGCTGTTTCATCCTTAAAGATGTTTTTAGCTTCAATGTTGTGGAGAGTTCTGCCTACGTGTTCCTCTATGTACCTTATGAATTCATGTCTGATATTGAGGTCTTTAATCCACTTTGAGTTGACTTTTGTGTCTGGCATTAGACAGAGGTTAGAGTTCATTGTTTTGCAGGTAGCTATCCAGTTTTCCCAGCACCACTTGTTGAAGAGGATTTCCATGTTCCACTTCACATTTCTTGCTCCTTTGTCAAAGATTAAGTGGTCAAATATTTGGGGATCTGTGACAGAATATTCGACTCTGTTCCATGGTCTGCAGGTCTGTTTCTAGCCCAGTACCTTGCTGTCTTAAATACTATTGAAAAGCTCTTATTTTTAATACTTCTAAGTCTTTGCACATACTTTCTCATTTGATTGTCACAGCAACCAATGGAAAGTAAGACTCCTAGTCTAGAAATTTCTTCATTTCACCTCACCAGCTACACAGGAAAGTATCTTATAATAAAAATCATATCTTGGGACAAGAGAGAAGAGAATCTGATGGGTAGTCTTGCACACGGCTGACCTGGGTTTGGTCCCCAACTCTCCATATTGTCCCCCAGCCCTACTAAGACTGATTCCTTAGCACTGCCAAGTGTAGCTTCCAAAACAACACAAAAAATAACAGAAAACCACATCTGCAGCGAGTGTGGCCCAGAAAAACAAAACAAAATTATGTCTGAAACTTTGGGAAGTTTAGTTCTCAAATTGTGGAGAGAAATTCTGAAATTTTCAAATAACAGGCTGGTATCAAGAATAATATTAAAATATTAGTAGGTAAAAATGGGCTGGAGCAATAGCACAGTGAGTAGGGCATTGCCTTGCACACTGCCAACCCGGGTTCTATTACTCCGCCCCCTCGGAGAGTCCAGCAAGCTACTGAGAGTATCTCGCGCACATGGCAAAGCCTGGCAAACTACCCGTGAGGTATTCGATATGCCAAACACAGTAACAACAGGTCTCACAATGGAGATGTTACTGGTGCTCGAGCAAATCGATGAACAATGGAAGGACAGTGCTGCAATGCTACAGTAGATAAAAATAAAGGGAAAAATTAATGAATGTGGAGTATAAACATAATACATAGTGTTACAATGGCTCTATTGTCTAAAAAAAAGCCATTCTCAATAACAGTATATATTAGGTAATAATCTCAGTGTTAACATAGGTTCATAACATTTTGATTCTTTTCTCTCTTTTATTCCCAGAAACTCTGAAAAGTACATCAAGTCTAAAGTGACCAAGGTCCCCTCCTGGTCGAACTGGAATCATGAGCAACAGTGGGATGGGCCTCGCCACTGGTTTCATCTCTTCTTCTGTAGCTGTCATTTTGTTTGGTTCAAATTTTGTACCACTAAAAAAATATGATACTGGTGATGGTAATTATTTTTTTCTTCACTTATATCTTAAATTATCTTTTAAATATGATGTTGTCTTCTAAGTATTTTAAAGTAACGGCTACAAAAATAAGTTTTGCTGAACCAACACCAAATGAATACAGCTTAAAATTGATTACTTGATATTGCCTATGCCAATTGACGTGGGAGTTGATTAGTTTTAGTTAACCTTAAAATTGCATGTTTTGTTACTGTTTTGGATGTTTTAATGGCATTTGACCCGCTAGTGCTCAGCGTCTGTTCCTGGCTCTGTGCTCAGATATGACTCCTGGTGGTGTGGGGGGGACCATGTGCAGTACTGGGGGCTGAACTGGGCTTGACCTCATAACCTTAATCCCGGTACAGTTCTCCAGCACCTAAAGGTTGTATTTTATGGCAGAACTACTAAAAAAAAAATCTTTCTAGACATACCTTTTCTGTCCTACTAATAATATTCTTTGAGAGGATAAATTTCCATTATGATTGATAAAACGAAGAAAAATTGAAGCATGGAGCAATTTTGTGTTTGCTTAATGGATATTGTTGACTCCAACAAAACTAGGCAAGCACAAAAGCCATGAGATGAATGAAGAAGCGTAACCAAACAAAATGCTGCCCAAGCACCTCAGCATCTCTCGGCTCTCTCAGTTCACTCAGAGAGCTCAGCACCCATTGGCATCAGTGTTAGAACCTTCCATCCACTCACTTCACAAAAGCTCACAAACTGACACCCTTCTACACTTCCTGCTATAAAGAAAACTTCTGTTCTAGTTAAGTATCATATTTAATACGGAATTTGTAAATGCCATAACTTAAATTTAACCAACATAAAACTTCATCGTTGAGGAAATAAAGAGATAGTACAGCAGGTAGGGTGCTTGTCTCGCACACAAATGATCAGGGTTAGCACATTATCAGGTCCCGTCCCCTGAGCCCTCCACCTCCAAGAGTGAGAACAGAAGCAGGAGTAAGACCTGAACACCACTACCGGGTGTGGTGTAAAAAGTTTTTTTAAGGAGCGGGGTGATAGTACATGGGTAGGGTGTTTGCCTTGTGCGTGGCCAACCTGAGTATAATTCCCGTTATCCCATATGGTCCCCCCCAAGCACCGCCAGGAACAATTCCCTAGTGCAGAGCCAGGAGCAACACCTGAACATCACCAGGTGAGACCCAAAAAGCAAAAAAAAAAAAAAAAGAAAAAAAAAGTTTTTGAAAAAGAAAAAAAATCCCGCTTTAAAAAATAAAGGTAAAGGTAAAGGCCCTCCCGTTGATCGTCGATTCGCTCGAGCGGACCCAGTAACGTCTCCACTGGAGACTTTGTTGTTACTGTGTCTGGCATACCGAATACTCTCGGCAGCTTGCCGGGCTCTCCGAGAGGGGCAGAGGAATCGAACTCGGGTCGACCATGTTGGCCGCTTGTAAGGCGAACGCCCTACCGCTGTGCTATCGCTCCAGCCCCCAAAAATGATAATAGTGTTGAGGTATTTGAGTGTTGTGATTTTAACCCATTTCCCCCAAAACTCTATTATTTTAATAGCATGAATTCAATAAGATATTAATTTTAAAATTTACTCTCATCATAGAAGAACTCTCAATGATATGAGTTTTATTTTATTTTATTGCTTTTTGGGTCATACCCGGAGATGCTCAGGGGTTACTCCTGGCTCATGCACTCAGGAATCACTCCTGGCCGTGCTTGGGGGACCATATGGGATGCTGGGAATCAAACCTGTGTCGGCCATGTTGACTGCATGCAAGGCAAACGCCCTACCCACTGTGCTATTGCTCCAGCCCCATGATGTGAATTTTAGAAGAGACAAAACAGTCGTTTCTTTTACCTCTTTGCTTTTACATTAAAACCAGAAGAATTGGGAGCTAGTATGAATATATATTAGGAGCAATTGCAAAACTTCCCCAATCCTATATTCTTAATATTACTTAGATATTAGAATTTTAAATATTTATCTTATGGAACCTTTTTATATTCCTTTGGTATGAAGATAAAAATAGGAAACAGAGGGGAAAAAGGACTGGAGCAATAGCACAGCGGGTAGGGTGTTTGCCTTGCAAGCGGCCAACATGGCCAACCCGAGTTCGATTCCTCTGCCCCTCTCGGAGAGCCCGGCAAGCTACCGAGAGTGTCTCGCCCGCACAGCAAAGCCTGGCAAGCTACCTGTGTCATATTTGATATGCCAAACACAGTAACAACAAGTCTCACAATGGAGATGTTACTGAGCCAATTCGAGAAAATCGATGAACAATGGGAGGACGGTGACAGTGACAGGGGAAAAAAGGCAAAAGATATAGAAAGGAGAAAGAACCTGGCATTTAGGTATTATACAATAATTGTGATCCTGGGTAAATCTTACAGGACCTCATTTATAAAATTAAGTTCTTTTTCATCTCTCTGATCTTACTTTTTTGTCTTAGAGTTAATAATTACTTCTTTTTTTTCTCCATTATAAAATTGAATAGCACCATAGAAACACTGTTCTCCCATTATTCATCGATTTGCTCAAGCGGGCCCAGTAACGTCTCCATTGTGACACTTGTTACTGTGTTTGGCATATTGAATACGTCACGGGGAGCTGGCCAGGCTTTGCTGTGCAGGCGAGATACTCTCGGTAGCTTGCCGGGCTCTGCAAGAGGGATGGAGAAATCGAATCCGGTCAGAAGCATGTAAGACAAATGTTCTACCTGCTGTGCTAGAAGCAGATAAAAGTCTTCCAAAGTTACATGTCAGAACTGCAGCATTGAGTTATAACTTGCCTTAGAATTCCTTCCAATGATGGCCTTTTGGGCTGGAGCGATAGCACAGCGGGTAGGATGTTGACCTTGCATGCAGCCAACCTGGCCGACTGGAGTTCGATTCATCTGCCCCTTTCGGAGAGCCGGGCAATGGTTCGGGGCTGTATTTGGGCAACAGGTGATGTATGATATAATTTACTTATTACTCAGTTGAAGGATTAATAATAATATGCCAAACACAGTAACAAGTTTCACAGTGGGGATGTTACTGGGCCCACTTGAGCAAATCGATGAACAATGGGAGGACAGTGAAAGTGACAGTGACAGTGATGGCCTTTTAAAAATTATCCTTTTAAACTCTAAATGCTGGATACAGTGTAAGAAATGTACATATATACCATATGTCACTATGTAATCTTCAGATAACTTGTAAATGACAGCCCAGTGTACTTATAGGTAAGTATCCCTGACCTACGTTAATTTTCTGATTTGTAAAATCTGATATCACAAGCATGTAGCTTTAACTATGTAAGTTGGCATGCAACCATAAAAGACTGACAGCTGATATGGCACAAAGTATCCTTAAATGTTTTAAATCACTCTTGTTCTGTTAGCCTGATCCTAATGACTTATTTTTATTAAGTAATGACACTAAAAATGTGGAATCTGAATAAAAATAACGAATTTTTGTCTTGTGAACATTTTGGGTAGAAATTTCTTGATTTGTATAATAGATAAAAACAATTATTTAAAAAAAAATTAAACAGAATGTGCCAAGCATAAAGCTCAGTAGAAGAGCACTTTCTTCCATGTATGAAATCCTGTGTTCGTTCTTTAGCATGCACATGCATGCACATGCAACAACACACACACACACACAAATATTAAAAAGTAGAAATACACAGTGAATATATGACTTTGAAATTAAGCATCCCAGATTTGAAGTATAATCATACAAATGATTAGCTGACAGGTTACTTCATCTTAGACTCAGTTTATCATTGAACTGGGCTTGATTATGATGCAGAGTGATTGTAAGAATTATATGTCAAGCAGACATTCAATATTCTGACCTTTTCTGTAATAATCTCATTGGTATTTCTAGCATTGATTTACTTAAAAATCTATTGAAACCACTGACACAGTTTCTTTTGTTCCAGGAATGTTTCTCCAGTGGGTACTATGTGCCGCCATATGGCTAGTTGCCTGTGTGGTCAATCTGATACTACGTTGTCCTAAGTTTTGGCCTTTTGCAATGGTTGGGGGCTGTATTTGGGCAACAGGTGATGTATGATATAATTTACTTATTACTCGGTTGAAGGATTAAACTTTCACTTCAGAAGTGGAAGAAATTACGAATAGTAATTTTGAATAAATTTGAATAATTACACTTAGATGCTAGAAGTGAATGATTTCCTGCTTTGCATTCAGATGCTCCATAAATATTGTTGGTGTATTTTCTTTTTCTTTCCTCTTGTTTTTTTTTCTAAGTTCCTCAAAGAAAATTAGTATGGCAAATTGCTCTCTGCTTGGACAAGCATAACTCATTGTTTATTTTAAGTACCTTGTCATTTCTCTAGCATGCTTATCAACAAATAATTATCAAAGAGTAGTCTGTAATAATAACATTTCCAGAGCTAGTTCTTAAAAGTAAGAGATCACAAGGACCAAGAAAGAGCTCAGTGGATTGGAGCACATGCTTTGCATGCCGAAGAGTGTGTTCTATTCCTAATACACATTGTACTCTGAGCACGCAAGCTCTGTCCTTCCTCCTCCTAACTAAGCAAACAGACTCATTATCATTTACAAATTACTGGAAGAAAAAGGAAAGAAAGCAAAAATCTTTCTTCCATTGCTTTGCCAATACCTAAGATTAAATAACTAGAATTTATATGTGCTTGACCAGTCAGAAAACTTTTCTTTATAAAATATTATATCCCAGGGGATATATTGTGATAATATCTCAGGAAAGATTTTTTCCTCTTTAAAAAGAATATTCTAAATGTCAAGCATCTTTTTAACAAAGAGAAATCCATGGCTCTCTGGAGGAAATTTGATTAGATGTAAACAAATTTTAAAATATTAAGCATATATATTGATTATTCACTTCATTTGAATCTCTGTAGAAGTAAATGATTTTGTGACGTTTATGAGTTGATGGACAAAAGAGTTAACGTTTGAATTCCCTCTAGAAATTTTTATCATATATACTTGTACTTTAGTTTAATTATAACTATCATGTTTAGTGGAGTAAGGGAAACAGATAAAGCATTGACTCATTCTGCTGATTTTTATATCCACCATAGTATTTAAATTCACCCTCCACATTCCACTGTAATTCAGTGAGGAAAGGGTCTAATTTGGGAAACGTTGCAAATATGGTTGATGTAGGTCTTGGTAACTGATTAGATGTTGTGGAATGGATAAATGTTAGAGGTCGGAGGCCAGAGAGATAGTATAACAGATAAGGTACTTGCTTTAGTTTGATCTGGTTTGATCCCCAGCACCACATAGAGTCCTCTGGGCCTCACCAAGAGTGATCCCTGAGCACTGAGTAAGTGCTGGAGTAAGCCCTGAGCACAGTTGGGTGTAGCCCAACCACCACTCCCCACTCAAAAAGGAAGTTATTCATGATGTGGGGTTGGGTTTTATTGTAGGATTTACTGTAGGATTTTTTTTTAAAAAACAGTGGTATCATTAGTATATATGTGCAAAACAATAAAAAGATGAATTTGAGAGAGAAAACGATGAGTGCAACTTGGAAGTTTCTGAATTTGAGTTTCTTGTTTTCACAGTGTAGGAGACCTGGTCAGAGAGCTCTTTGATAGTTTAAGTCAGATTTCTCAGCTGGAGGTGTGTGGTTCCCTCTAGCTCTCCAGGAAATTTCTAAGATATAAGGGTGCTAATAATCACATAAATAGGAATAGCTTAACACTAAGCTGCCAGCCAATCAAACGGTGAGGCTGGTAAGAGCCAAAAAAAGGAAGACAGGTTGGAAAAGGTCATGGCAGGGAAAAGATTAAACAGTGCTGGTTTAAAGTATGTATGTAGTGGTATAGCTGAAATCATAAAACTAAGTCAAGTACCCAAGCAGCAGTATATTAAAGAAAGGAATGTGTGCAAGGGAAAATATTGAGGGAACAATCTGACTCCATAAAGTTTTGTGAGAACGATCAGAGATCAGAGTTCAAAGAACAGGGAAGAAACAGATGGAGATAAAGGAGGCCAGGAGAGGAAACCTTTCAAGAGGAGTTTGCAGGGTGCAGACCAAGATTGCTCAGGAGCTGAGAGTCCCTTCAGAGCACAAAGCAATGAACACTTGATTTCAAATGGCAAGTCAGTAAACATGGAAGTGCAGTCTAGACTTCTACTTGGCTCTGGATCAAGCCTAAGAGGATTTTATAATTGACAGTTTCTGGCCAAAATCATAGAACAGAGACTATGAGGAACATTGGTGCAGTTAGGCTAGGTGCTAATTCAACACATTTTGTAAGATTTCCTCCCCTAAACTCAGTTCATTTAGCAACCATAATCATGATTTTTATGTATCCAAAGTGTGATGATTTTTTTTGAAGGGAGGACTGTGTTTTACTTGATTTTTCCAAACCCTTTTAATTTTAGCTGAAGTTAAAATAGAAATTCCATTTTCTAAATGTATTTTGTTTTGAAAATAACACATTATTTTCCCTGTATGTTACATCTATAGGAAACATTGCTGTTGTCCCAATCATTAAAACCATTGGTTTAGGCCTTGGAATCTTAATCTGGGGATCATTCAACACCTTAACTGGCTGGGCAAGTTCAAGGTAACCCAAAGAAAACTATTTTAAACAAGTTTTTCTGCACTTAAATTCTGTGTAAGACCTGTACTAGAAATTGGGCTAGTTCAGAAGATAAATATAATTTCTCTGGTGGTCTAGTGGTTAGGATTTGGTGCTCTCAGAGGATAAACATATAGCTCTTACCTAATAGAGTTTCCAACTGATAAAATATACATTGAACACAGTGTGCCTTTAATCTCATTTATTTAACATTTCAAAGCTGTGATCTAGATCAGTGCTTTTTAACCACAGGCCCACGAACTATTGTTGGTCCACAAATATAAGAAGGATGAAAACCAGTGATCTAGGAGCTAGAGAGCTAGTATGAGAGTTAAGGTATTTGTTGCATGCTCCAGCCCTTTTTCCATCATTAGCACCTCATATGTTCCCCCTTTGTACTGCCAGAAGTCACTTTTGAGCACAGAACCAGGATTTTGTCCCTGAGCACCTCTACGTGTGACCCAAACCAACCTCATCAAAGAAAGCACCGCTGATCTAGATATTTCATCAAGATATAGAGGAGAGAGGTAGTGTAGGGGCTAGGGAAATGCTTTACATGCACCAAATATGTTTGATCCTTGGCACCAGGTGATACGGCTTCTTAAACATCATAGGGCGTAGCCCTGGGAACCCTCAAGCATTACAAAGTGTGGTCCCAGAGGCCTGTGAGCACTGCTGGGTGGCCTTGTTGGTCACTAGCACCCAGAGCCTGAGAAGCATTGCATCTTTAGAACCTAGAGCTGCTTGTGTATTGCCTAGAATAGCCCTAACTCCTCCCCATCACCATTTGGGAACTCTCCCCTCCACTCCCAAATTAAAGCTACAGCAAGAACAGCAAAGAATTCTGTAAGAAATAGAAGTTGGAAGGAGAAAGGACTGGTGTTTATTTCCACTTTCTTTGTGAAACAATTTGCTGAACGTGTTAGAGGCATAATTGCCATTTTTAAAAACATGAAGTAAGCACATTGTATGAGTGCTGGATGACACAGAGATTGAACAACTTGCTCAATTTTATTGAATAAATTAGCTGAATTACGGTTGATAAGCCAGGATTCAAACCTAAGTTGTCAACTTTTTAAAAAGTTATTGTTGAATCACTGTGAATTACAATGTTGCAATGTTATTCAAGATTGAGTGTCAGGCATGCAATGTTCCAACACCAATCCCTTCACTAGTGTCCACTTCTCTCCACCAGTGTCCCGGTTTTCCTGAGACGGTGGCAAGATGGATTGGAAAATTAAATCCAATCTTCTGCTGCCTACAAGTTGTCTACTTCTGAAGTACAAATTCTTTCCTATCACGGCTAGTTCAGAGCCAGGCAACTACAACCCAATACCTTATTGGAGCATAGCCAGACTCATCCATTCATTTATTGCGTCTGGCTGCTTTTACATGGCAAGACAGTCTTGAATAGTTGCAAAATGCCTTGGGATTCACGAAGCTGCAAATAATTACTGCCTTGTCCTTTAAGGGAAAGTTTGCCAAGTCAAAACAAGAGCTGGGTTGACCAGTGGGGAAATCACAATCAGAAGTTAATGAAAGTACAGCCCTGAGTGGGCAGGGTGCTTGCCTTGCATATGGCCTGCCCATCTGAATCCGATTCCCAGCACCCCAAATGGTCATTGGAGCACGACAGATGTAATTCCTGAATGCAGGTGCAGAAGTCACCCCCGAGCACCAGGTGGTGTAGCCTTAAACCAATAATAAAAAGGAGTGCATGAGAGTGAATATATTGGATCTCAGTGATACTACTTTGCAAGGCTTAATGTCCATAATATGATCAGAAGCTTGTGGATTATGCGTTATAGATATAGAATATTCCCATACTAACATGACTTTTTTTACTGTAATGCTCCTGGTCAGCATTCAGATTAATGTTCAAGTTGAACCTGGGAGGGCTGGAGCGATAGCACAGCGGGTAGAGCATTTGCCTTGCACGCGGCTGACCTGGGTTCGAATCCCAGCATCCCATATGGTCCCCTGAGCATCGCCAAGAGTAATTCCTGAATGCAGAGCCAGGAGTAACCCCTGTGCATCGCCAGGAGTGACCCAAAAAGAAAAAAAAAGTTGAACCTGGGAGACTGAATAGGAGAGAGAATGTTACCTTCTTTGGGGGCTTCTCTTTCTGCTTAGAGTATTATAACAATTCCAGTAAAACCAAATTCACTGCCAAAACATTATCTGTTTCCTCTTGATTCTCCGTCCTGCAGCTTAGAACTGCTTTTTTTCCATCTGCCTGATGCCTTTCTCTTGCCCTTGTAGTTTACAATGACTGTTGAGAAGAACAGTCAGGATGTGAAAAAAAATTCAAAGGGGATATGAAAAAGTATTTCTAATCAAGCTGTACTTTTTTAAAAAAATTAATTTTGTTAAAGAACCAGGATTTACAAAGTTATTAACCATTGAGTGTTAGACACATGAGGGTCGAACACAGTCTCTCTGCCAGGGTCAACTTCTCTCCACCAGTTCCCTCCCACCCTCCCAACCTACCACCTTGATAAGCACACTTCAAAATTGTGGTTTTGTTTGCATCTCATGTTCTCACTATGGTTAGTTTTGTGGTTTAGAATATCTCTATCCCACTCCCCCATATTACAGATGAGGCCCTTGACTACTGCTCTGCCATACTGGCCTTCATTTTTTAAAAAATTTGTCTTAGTGAAACACTATAAGGTACAGTTGTAGACTTACAAATTTTTGTGCTTGGGTTTCAGTACAATGATCCAGTACCCATCCCTCCACCAGTGCCCATTCTCCATCATTTCCTTTTTTTAAAAAATTTTTTGTTAGTGAAACACCATGAGGTACAGTTGTAGATTTACAAATGTTTGTGCTTGGGTTTCAGTTATACAATGATCAAGTACCCATCCCTCCACCAGTGCCCATTTTCCACCACCACAGGTCCCAGTATCCCTCCCACCCCCATCCCCCAATTCCACCCTGCCTCTGTGGCAGGGCATTCCCTTTTGTTCTCTCTCCTTTTGGGTGTTATGGTTTGCAAAAGAGGCATTGAGTGGCAATCATGTTTGGTCTGTAGTCTACTTTCAGCATGCTTCTCACATCCTGGGAGGATCCTCCCAATACCCTTTATTTGGTGCTCCTTTCTCTATCTGAGCTCCCTTTTCCCCTAGAATGTGCGGCTGGCCTCCAAGTCATGGAGCAAAACTTCTGGTACTAAGCTCATACTGGCCTTCATTTTTTCACTTCTCCCTTCCTTTCCTTCTTTGTCCTCCTCCCTATACTATGGGATCAAGAATGACCTAGGCATCCCTTCATTACTACATTTTTCCCCCTCAAGCTTCCTTTTAAAAATTTATTTCCATATTATTCAGAATTATAGGCCAGCTTATTCTCCTTTACAGTCACCTCATTCAGAAGTACTTATACATCAATTTATTTAATCTTCATAAAGGAACTTACAAGACAGTTCAATTATTTTCAGCATGTTAGAGATAGGACAATAAGGCCAGTAAAGATAAGTAGCCTATTCAAGTATGAGTAAGAAGCTAAGAGATTTTGAATTGGAATCTAGGAATCAGAAGACACATCCTTTCCTTAATCACCATGCTGAATATGTTTTTTTTTTCTTTTTGGGTCACACCTGGCGATGCACAGGGTTTGCTCCTGGCTCTGCACTCAGGAGTTACTCCTGGTGGTGCTCAGGGGACCATATGGGATGCTGGGAATCGAACCCAGGTCGGCCGCGTGCAAGGCAAACACCTACCCACTGTGCTATCTCTCCAGCCCCCATGCTTAATATGTTTTTAACAAATCTACTTTACTTTTTTAAAAAATTTTGAGGGCTTGGGGGGACTGGGGGGACGGGTACATTGGGTAGTGCTCATAGGCTATTCCTGGCTCTGTGCTCAGGAGTCAGCCAAGTGCTGCTTGGTGGGACCACAGTGTTGGGGATACAGAGCGAACAACTCAGACCCCTGTGCACTATTTTTCTAGTCTACAACATATACCTCAATGGGATTTTCTTATTTTCTAGGTTTGGCTGGTTTGGAATGGATGCAGAAGAAGTAGCAAACCCCGTGCTTAATTACATTGGAGCTGCACTATCAGTCATAAGGTATCTGGCTATATCTAAAGATTTACCAATGCTTCTGAGTATTTAGAATCCTTTCTAGGGATCCTCCTGTGCTTGCCTTCTCTTTTGTAAGTTTCATTTCCTAACGTTCAGCTGACTTTTCCTTCTATTTGCTAGTGCTTCACCATTCTTAGGGTCAGAAACTCCATCTCTAGCTCTCAAAAGCTCTGAGACCTTGGAGAAATTGATGGACTGTTTTGGTGCTCACTTTGACTCTCTACATTAGGTAGAAAATCATAATACATAGCTCATAAATCAGATGAATTAGAACGGTAAGGTATTTTTCAAACTAAGACATGTTCTCTTAGTAAATGTTAAGTAAAATAAGTATCTCTTCTGCCTGGTGGAAGGGATAAAAGCAAAACCTTTATTTCTGTCAGAGTTTAAGGAAGTTTGAGGAAGGGCAAAAGCAAACAGAGGTCTGTCTAACTGGCTGATTCCCCACCCACATTTTATGGCATATTCCAACTATATGCATGTGGGTAAGGGGAGCCTTCCTCAATTTAAAAAAGTGTACATGAAAATCATCTTAAGGAAACAAAGCATTTGGTTTTGATGGACATGTGGTCATTCCTAACATCCTGACTGAACAAGAAAATGCTAAATTTCCACTCATGGTCATTATCTCATTATCTTGAAAATTAAGAGACAAAAATTCATAAGATTTTCAGTTCATGGACCTTTGACCTTTACAGCTATTGGGATCGATCTATATTCAAAAGGTCACAGTTGGAGGAAGAAGGCCTTAATCATGGCCTTAAGTGGAAGGACATAATCATGGCCCAAATGCAGGGCTCTTTCTCCATGCAGTTACAAATTCCTCTTATCCTGGCTGAGCTTTATTTCACCATGTTATGTCGTCTTCCTAATGTGACTAGGAAAGTCTTTGATTCTCTCTTGCTCAATTAGCTTTGCCACCCAAGGTTCACTTGCCTGTCAACTCACTCACTCTTTTATTGGTGCTCACCAGGGTTCATGCCCCTGTGTTGTTCTCACACACACACCTGGCTGCGGTGCATCCAGAAATCTGTTGCATTACTGGGAATCATGCTGTGCAGAATTGCCCAGCACAAAAGGCAGAGAGGGGAAGGTTCAGATTCAACTCGTATTCGCACTGGAACTTGTGCTCGCAAGGCAGCATTCCCAGCCAATGAACTATCCTGCAAGCCCTACTCTTAGTCTTCTTAATTCGACAGTTAGCTTCTCTCCCACTGTGAAAACACACTCTTTGGACTTTTGTGTCTAACTAATTTTATGAGCTATATAAATGAGGCTAAGCATGACTGAATCTGTATGACAGTATTCAGTCAGTAAAACTTGAGCATTCACACTCTGTTCCTTCTACCTATATGGCCTGAGCAAATCACTGCATTTTCCCAAAGCATTCCATGTCTTTGTCTGCAAAGTGAGCATAATGGCATCAACCTCTTAAGACATTTTGAGACTCAAATGAAATAAAATTTGTTAAATGCTTCGATTAGGGCTAAGTATGTGGTTCAGTTATGCTCTTTGTGTTGAATATTTTCACTAATAATTTTTATTAAAAGCTACTTTATGGTCAATTGCTGTTTTCCCTTTATGTATTTTTTTTTTTTTTTTGCTTTTTTGGGTCACACCCAGCGATGCACAGGAGTTACTCCTGGTTCATGCACTCAGGAATTTCTCCTGGTGGTGCTCGGGGGACCATATGGGGTTCCTGGAATCGAACCTGGGTCTGCTGTGTGCAAGACAAACACCCTACCTGCTGTGCTATTGCTCCAGCCCCCGCTTTATGCATTTCTAGACCAATCTATGTGAAGCTTAGCTGCAGCACTCAGGAAATCCCGTGGCAAGGAAATGTAATGCTCTCTTCCGGTGAGAGAGGATATTTCAGAACCTTTCGTTTCATCACTTTAAGTCAATGAAAGCAGTGCTTTCTGAAGGGGATTCACCAAATAAGTACAGCTTCCCGATCAGGATGAAGACATAGTTAGATTATAATCATATTCATTTAAGATGTTGTTTTTGGGCCAGAGAGATAGTGTAGGGGTTAATGTGGTCCTGGGTGCTGCAAATGGCATGCTGAGCACCACCAGGAGTGATCCCTGAGCACACACAAGCCCGAGCATCACTCAGTGTGCTCCGTCCAAAACAGAAGATAATGTTTGTTTGTTTTTCTTTAAATTGACATGATTGTATTTATTTGTGTGTAGTCCAATTTCAGTGGATTACCTAAATAAATTCTAGTCTAGTTTCCTTATATGAAGTCAAAGATACAAGTCAGGGTCTAAAACCAAAACCAACCTAGGTAGTTTCAAAAAACAAGGGATTTATCACAGGGAATTGTTTGCACATGTGTTCTAAGAACCCAGTGGAGCAGAAGGGTGAAGGTTTCTTCACCCAAAGACCTGAGTTCACACTGCTGTTGGAACTGCCTGGCTTCTGCCCTCACTTGTCACTGTTGGAACCACCCCCCCCCCCAAAAAAAAAAACCAGCTCCACTATCCTTTTTCTCTGATTCATATACCTCCAATGGCAGAACCTATAAGGTTTGTTAAATATAATTTTAAGTCTTAAGAACAACATGGTTTAGGAGTGTATGTATGAAGGGGTGTGTGTGTGTGTGTGTGTGTGTGTGTGTGAGCATGCGTGTGTGCATCTGTATGTGTGTTTACTGTTCTTTTTTTCTTTTATTTTGTATGATTCAACATTGGTTTACAAGAATGTAAATGTTGATAGGTAGGTTTTAAAGATGAAGTGTTTACCATACCACACATCACAGTACAATAACATCCAGTCATGTTCACACCCTCTTAATAACCTTAGTTCTATAGCCAGAGATTAGGGATCTTTTGCTTTTTGGTTTTGTTTCTTTAGGAACATGATATGCTCCTTTTTTCCCAGCTAGTTTTGGGGTCACACATTGCAATGTTCCCATTGCTCCTGGCTTTGCACATGGGAATTATTCCTGGTGGTGCTTGGAGGCATCAGATGGGATATCAGGGATCATCTGGGTCTGACACATGCAAGGCAAGTGCCTTACCCACTGTTGTATCTCTCTGGCCCTGTACACACATTGTTTTTTATTTAAATGTATCACCTATGAATGAAATTGTCCAGTATTTGTTTTTTTATTCTGCTTTATTTCACTTAGCATGGCTTCCTCCATTCTATCCATAATGTAGCAAAAAGGCATCTTTTGTTTTAGTAGTTAAGTACTATTCTTTTATGTATATATGTTCCAATATCTTCATCTGTTTATTTGTCCTTGGGAACTTGGGGAGCTTCCAAACCTTAGCTATAGATTGTTGAAAGGAACACATCATTTTGAATTAATGTTTCTGTGTTCCTTGTTGGGTTGGAGTGACAGCACAGCAGGTAGGGTATTTGCAGCCTACCTGGGTTCGATTCCTCCACCCCTCTCGGAGAGCCCAGCAAGGTATTGAGAGTATCTTGCCCACACAGCAAGTTACCTGTGAAGTATTTAATATGCCAAAAACAGTAACAAGTCTCACAATTTGTTGTGAGATGTTACTGGTGCCCACTCAAGCAAATCGATGAACAATGGGAGGATAGTGCTACAATGCTACAGTGTTCTTTGTTAGATATCTGGGAGTGGATTGGTAGTCCTACTTTAATATATATGTTTATTTATATATAAAATTATATATATTATACATATATATCATATACATAATACATATATATGGGAAAACTCACCACACTGATTCCCAGAAAGGTTGGACAAATTTACGTTCTCACCACAAGTCTCACAAACAATTGCCCTGGCCTCTTGTTAAAGAACAGTCACAACTATGATCTTGTACCTCACTGTGGCTTTATATTGTAGCTTTCTCCCCATATTATCAATTCACTCTGAATTATCAATAATACTGTACCCCAAACTCTTCCCTCAGTCCAAAAGATCCTTTAATCAGCCTTCTTTAAATATCAGTTGAAAATTTTCATCCTATGAATTTTTATGTTGATTTTGTTCTTTCTTATTAGAATCAATCACTCCTAAATTTCCGTTCTATTTTGTACTCCTTCTATCATCATAAGTCTCGGGGTCTCTCTGCTTTTTTTTGCAGTCACTTTGGTCTTATTAGTTTTTTAGCATTTTAAATTTAAGCACAGTGATTTAAAATACTGTTCTAATAATGGTTGGGGCTTATAATATACCACCACACCCACCACCCATGCCAGCATCCCTGTCTCTTGGCCTGATTACTCTACCCTGCACTGCCCTCCCCACAAGGCAACAATTTCACTTCTATAGGCCAACTCTCAAGTCTGATCATAGAACCACTAATTACTCCCTTACTATGTTTCTTTATACCCCATACACAAGAGAGCCCACTGGCAATTTGTCCTTCTCCCGTTGACTCACTTCATTCCACATAATAAGATCTGTTTTGTATTATTCATACAGTGTTCATTACCCTCTAACTAACCTGATGAATATAATTAATTCTTTTCTTTACAATTCCTTCCTCCTACTATTCCAACACTTAACTACAAATTACTTGACACATAATAAATGAAGTTGGAACTTGGTTTGCCAACTTTAACTCTTTAGTCACCAAGATCTTGTTATCTATTTGATTTCATCTTCAGGTACATAAAATAAATCTCATTTCCTTGTCCTAACTTGTCCTATGTCTCCTATCTTGACATAATTAAGATGGAACTCCTCTGACCTACCTATTTTGTGACAAGAATTAATCTAGATTAGCCGCAGACTAGAATTAGTCACAGATTTAAAGACTGTTCCTAAAAATTTAAGATATCTTGATTTTTTTCTCTTGGTCAGTGACCCTTCCTTTTCTATCGAATTTATGAAGGCTTTATGTCAACCTACATCTTACGCAATTTTATTATGACAAAAGTACATAATGAAATTGGTGCACACCCAGAGGTATCCAGGGCTTATTTGCACAGGCATCATTTCTGACAGACCAGGTTGACAATGGCTAGGCAAGTACCTCAACCCCTGCTCATTTCTCCAGCCCAGCTCATTTTTTTTTAAATGGAAAAGTTTAAGCCCAGAGAGGTTAACTCATTTGTTTGAGGGTCACAGAGTTGTTAGAAAAAAACTAAATGACCTTCCCTTGTCTCTAGCCTTCAAGCATATATTATAAAACACCCTGAATTGAGTTTTATTAGAAAAACATGTGTCTACATAAAATCGGAGTTTTTATTGTATAACTTTGAAAGTAAAATGTTATTTTTTTTTAAATTTTTATTAGTGAGACACCATGAGGTACAGATGTAGACTTACTAATTTTTGTGCTTGGGTTTCAATTATACAATGATCAAATACCTATCCCTCCAACAGTGCCCATTTCCCACCACCATGGATCCAAGTATCCCTCCCACTCCCCATTCCCCCCATCCCACCCTGCCTCTGTGGCAGGGCATTCCGTTTTGTTCTCTCTCTCCTATTAGGTGTTGTGGTTTGTAAAAGAGGCAATGGGTGACAATCATGTTTGGTGTATAGTCTACTTTCAGCATGCTTCTCCCATCCCAGGAGGATCCTCCCAGCACCCTTTATTTGGTGCTCCCTTCTCTATCTGAGCTCCCTTTTTCCCTAGCATGTGTGGCTGGCCTCCAAGCCATGGAGTAAAATTCCTGGTACTAATCTTGGCCACTCTTGGGTGTTGGTCTCCTATTTTGTTACTTTATGTTCCTCAGATGAATGCAATCTTTCTATCTCTATCTCTTTCATTCTGAGTCATTTCACTTAACATGATACTTTCCATGTAGTACCACTTGTATGTAAATTTCATGACTTCATCTTTTCTAACAGCTACATAGTACTCCACTGTGTAAATGTACCAAAGTTTCTTTAACTAGTCATCTATTCTCGGGCACTCAGGTTTTTTCCACATTCTGGCTATTGTAAAGAGTGCTGCAATGAACAAACAAGTGCAGATGTCACTTCGACTATACTTTTTTGCTTCTCTGAAATATATTCCCAGGAGTGGTTAAAATGCTATTTAGATGTCTGATGTTATCTTTGAAATTATATATGCACATATATTCATGATATATAAGCAACATACATATTTAATGAAAGGTTCCATAGAATTAGCTTTTATGCATTCAAGTACTGAGCGATAAACACTTTGGTAACCTTAATGGAATTAAAAGATGTATTCCTAAATTTATAGAATTAGAAAAATTTAGAGATCAAAAATAATGTGGAATTCCATAGTAACTGTTCTCATTATGGAAATTCAGATAAAATTCAGTGAGTACTAGCCTGGGGAATATTCTCTTCTCATTTTAACTCATCTTCAGTTTGGATAGAAACAGAGCATGAGGGGGCTGGAGCTATTGTATACTGGGGAGGGTGTTTGCCTTAGATGAGGCTGACTCAAGTTTGATCCCTGGCATCCCATATGGTTCCCCAAACACTGCCAGGAATAACCCCTGAGCATTACCAGGTGTGACCCAAAAGCCAAACAAAACAAAACAAAACAGCATGAATATGTCCAATTAATAAAAAAAAGAAAAGCAAAAGCAAGTAGTTTTGGGATATTGGAAATATGGAGAGTTTGGTGCAGAGAATTGTTTAAAAAATAAAAGTCCATTTAAGATATTATATTGAGACAGATGGATGAAGCATAATGGAGAGAGAAATAAGAACTGAAAAGATACATAATGTTTCATGTTGAAAGGAATATGGAACCACTTATGTTCCTAAAGTAAGAGGTTGAAGTAAGGAAGTGAACTAGAAATGTCAAAATTATTATACAAACAATACCGTAGAAAGTATATTATTTTATATTTAGTTATCTATATTATTTCAGTCCCATATGGACTTTCAAATTTTCCCCTATTTATTTAATGTTTAAACTATGCAAATTTGTTATAAAAGGCACGTTTAAAATATACAAAATATACCAAAGACTTTAGTTTCCATAGATTAATTTGTCATTTAAACATATTTGCACGGTAAAAATGTCAGATGTGAGGCCTTTGTTACAAAGATAATTGATAAAAAAAAAACGTGAACAATCAATGCAGTAAGAGATTTTGAAAGGGGGAAGTGTCATTAAGAATATTTCTGTGTTCTTTTGTCTCTGTAGTGGAACTCTGTATATATCAGCTTATAAAGTCACCTCATTCTTTGTTAAGGTTGCATAACATTCCATTATGTAACCAATCTCTCCAGTTCTCCAGGGTATGGAGTATATGTGTTACAGAACGTAGAACAGGATTGGTAGGGTCTGGAGTTCTGGAGTTGACACAACTGTAGAGGACCTAGAGTCAGCTGAAGGGATGGGGTTGACAGGTCTGACATATCGGTATATGAATGGCTGGAGGTATAGTACATAAGGTAAGAAGACACTTGCCTTGCACGATGTCCCTGGTCACTGCTGGGTATACCCACCCCCTCCAAAAATAAAGTACCTGTACTTTTACTGAGAATTTTTGTCAGTATAATCGATGAGAAATACTACTTCAATGTAGTATATGTATGTGTAATATATATATATACATATATATTTATATATGTGTGTGTATTATAAACATCTATACGAAGAGATATATTATCAGGTGATTTATTTAGCATGAAATTTTAAGGTTATGCTGGAGAAAGAAGAACAGAAGGGACATTGATTAAAATTGGATGGCAAATGAAGGATCTGATTTTGGAGAGATGGTGATTTAACTTTAAACTTGTTGCAGTTAAACACAAAAGAGCAGAAAGATTTTACAGGGATTAAGGTCTTTGCTTTGCACGCAGCTGATCCTGACTCAATTTCTGGCATAGCTTAGGGTCTCCTGAGGCCCACCAGAGATGATCCTTGAACACAGAACCAGGAGTAAGCTCTGAGAACTGCTAGGTATGGCCTAAAAGCTAATTGCCTAACAAGCCAACTAACTATATAGATCTTTATGTATCTTAGTTACATAAATTAGGTACTTGCATAAATATTTATATGTTTCTGTATCTAAATAAATATATATTTGTATAAGACATAATGTATATATATATGAGATGTAAAAAAGAATGGTGGTTCTGACTGGCAGGTAGTTTTGAAGTAAACCATTGTACCATTTGGACTTTATTTAAATTGTTTTAAAATGTAGCCAGCTTGGTGTGGACCAGAGTTATGTAAATATCAATATTTTTTTCTCCACAGTGCTTTTGTATTTTTGTTCATCAAAAGTGAAATACCAGATACCACATCTTCCACAGATACCACGCCATTAATAACAGAGCCTGTGAGTATTGTATGATAAATGATTTAAGCCATACCATTAAGATAAAAGGAAAATGCTTAGATTTGAAGCAGCTGAAAATGTACATAGAAATCATTATTTCCACAGGCATGCTTTATAACAAGCATGAACATCTATTTTTATTAATGATAGATTCCTACCAATAGATGTATATACATTTTTATGTTTTGAAATGACACAGATTTCTACAATAAAGGAATCCTAGATACTATAGAAGAACTATAGAAGGGCAAAGGAAGGAAGTTGTGAAATAGGAGGCCAGAGTAAACTAGACCAGAGGAAGCCCAGGACAAGTCATCAAAAATAGAAACTCAACTTGATTTTCCTTTTTCACTCTTTTTTGCCATATCCTGTTCCATTTTATGCTGAAGATGAAAATATGGGAGAACTTACCATTTTGATTTTGTATCATGAGTGTGGGATAGCATCTCTGTAGTAAATAAGGACAAATATTAAAAGATCCCACATCGCACAGGTTCCTGTAGCTCCATATACAAAAGTAACATGAAGGCAGCGACCATTGCTATAAGTTTAGTCCCAAAACTTTCCTCTTTCAAGTGTTCCTTCTACCTGCCCTGAAAACTCATTTTTCTCTCTTTTATCTCCCTCCATTATTTTGGTGAGTGAAATTTAAACTAAATCCAAAGCTAAATAATGAAAATAGAAGAGAAAAAAGAGGATTAATGATCCACAAGCAGCTCTAATCTGGGAAAATGGAAAAGTTAGGATTGAGTGAAGGTTCTAGAAATCCTTTTCTCCTTTATAGATGTAGAGACATCCTATACTACCAGCATTCATTATTACAAAGGGCAAAAATAGAATAAAATACAACTAAAGTATAGATAGCAGGCCTTATTTTTCTAGACAGTATGGAAGAATATAAAACAAAGTAAGCAGCATGAATATATTAATTCTATTATAAACAATGATTTCTCAGAAAAAAATAGTGGCTGGGGAAAAAAATCTACAAACAATATAGTTGGTAACATACAATCAAATAGCATCTGTTCCTCATTGTGAAAGAAGAGTAAATAATAAAGAAGTTAGACATGGACAGCACAAGACAAATAATTCAGATCTAGTGCCTTATCTGTTGCAAAAACATGAAGAAATCTCAGTCAGAAAGCAAAGATTTAGCAAAAAATATTCAGTCAAAAATTCAGTAGTTAGAAATATTATGTAGCTTGCTCTGAAAACCCATGTGCTTCCTTGAACACATACTTCCTCTCTTTCTTTCCCCTCTCATCTTTATAAATAGGGTTCCATAAAAGTGATCTTGCTTCACCCGTAAAAACATATTATGAATTTTTTTCTTATTTATTTACAACTTAAAATATCTTAATTCTGAAAAAAATCTGGATGAAGAATGATGATGATAGTCATTTCAAAGCAGAAGAGTCTTAAATCACCCATGGCTCTAATTTTTTTACATGTTTTTAAAATATGCAAGCATAACACAGAAGTTAAAACTTAGTAATTTTGATAGATACATAGGCCAGTCATATACTAAGCTATTAAAAAAAATTAAACAAATCTTTCTCAGCCAACTCACTCTGATTGAAAGGGAATAAGAAATCTTTGGACCTAGAAATATCTACACAAAAATCAGCATGCCTAAAATATTCATTATTTTACAGTATATTTAAGGGAGGAAAAAGTAGGGGTGAAATTGGCACCAGTGTGATTTTTTTTTTGCTTTGGACAAATATTTTCAATAGGCTATTAATACAAATCCAGATGCATGTACATTCCCTCCGTACTCCTGGGTGGATAAACTTTCTCAGACACAACACCGCATTGTGTAAGTAAATATTTCTTTTGTCAGTTCCATATTTGGTTCAATCGGGGATTACAAGTGGAATAATATTCTTCATTAAAAGAAAAAACAAGCAACAAACATTTTAACTTCCTTAGCTTTGTGGTGAGAGATTTCTTATCTTCTACTGAATTTTCTTTCACAAAACATCTCCTTCACTAAGGAAATATTTGTGGAAAAAAAACTTTTACAAAACCAGTTGTCTCGATTAATCAAACCTGGTATGCATTTGGGATCTACTTTAAAACAGCATTCTTCAACCTTTTTATACCTGTCGACCCACACCTGTTCTGAATACAATTCCATGGACTAGTAGTTAAAAACAATGGGGTAGACCAGTATTTTTCTACCTTTCTGCACCTGCAAATTGATACTGATTCATCAACCAGACAGGTGGTTGATGAAAGATTCTCTAGTATTTTACCATGGTTCAGGAATTTCCAGTTCCTCTTGCAGCTTATTGCAAGGTCAACTCAGAGTTCACATAGTCCCATATTCCTTAGGGTACTATTAAAATGGGCTTTAAAAAAATAAAAGTAATTATTTTCACATAATTTTTTCTAGCTCATAATATTCTTTGTTTTAAGCCAAAGACACTTTCAAAATATTAACTACCTCTATCTGAAATTATTGGAAATGCTTGCTTCTTGCAGAGATGGTGCAGTTCTGAGACATCAATTTAACTAGTTCTCAAAATGATAGATTTCTTAACAAGAAAAAATAGCATCCTGCCTGAAATAGCCAGATTGTTTATTTCAGTGCTTCTTCCACACTGCAATAGCCAACTGAGTTAGAGGCAAGTCCATGGATTCCCAATCATTGCTTTGAACAAACATGAGTTTAATATTTAGTTTATCCTAGCCCTGTGGCAGATATTTAGTACTTAAAAAAAGTAAGTTCAGAGGAGTCAGAGAAATGGTAGTGCAGAAGTTGAGGTGCTTGTCTTGCCTGTGTCAGACTCTGGTTCTCTCCTGTATATGGCCCCCAAGCACCACTAGGCATGATATTTACGTACTGAGCCAGGTGTAAATCTTCAGTACCATTGGGTGTCACCCCAAAACAAATAATAATAATAATAATAAGCATAAGCATGTCCTTTGCACAAAAACTTCAATATCTAGAGTCAAGTTTATCTATGTATGTTGTATTATGATAGAAATATTTTCATTTGTGTAATGGCTATTTATAAAGACAATCCACAATCTGATATTTTCAAAATTCAAAATTAGACAGTTAGAGGACAAAAGCTGCTCTCAGTGCTGACACCACTTGAGTGGTGCAGGAGTTTTCTTTGAATTCTAACAGTCGATGGACTGAGATACATGGGTGATTCCTGAAAAAGTGGCTTGTGATTTTGATTTAAAGCAAACTTTATTATGATCCCATTGGTGTGTTTGTCATAAATACTCCTTTGGTCCAATATTAATAGTGATTTATTTGTTTTTTAAGGGGCTGCAGTCTTGCAGTAATATCTGGAATTCTCTATGGATGTACGTTTGTGCCAGTCATTTATATCAAGGATCACAGCAAAAGAAACGATAGTATATATGCAGGGGCAAGCCAGAATGGTGAGAACCAATGATTTTACATAAAAATAAAAGCCATGGCTATTTTTCTACTTGGCAATATAAAGAGAATGTGTTCATGATAAATATTGACAGAGTTTTACTTTGATTTTTTTCATTGTAACTGGTGAATTGAAGAGGTACTTACTGAAGACTAAAAATAGTAAAAGACTGGTTACTTCTGGTGATTTTTAGTGTGACAAAGGCATATAACTTTAGTTTTAATTCATTTTATCTCCTTTTATCTTGGCACATGACTTCTGGATTTACAATAAGATTTAGAGACCATTTTCTAGTTTGGTAGTTGTTTCTGAGATATGTATTCTTTTCCTCTTTATAAACAAAACTATGGGCTGTGAGTGTTTCAGGGGGCTAATGAGCTTTGCATATCAGATGCCCAGGTTCAATTCCTGGTGACATGGACCTCTAAGAACCAATGGATGAGGCCCCCAAACCAGAATAAAAATGAAAATAAAGCAAATAAAATAAAATATCATCCATGATATTTCAAAATCAAATAAAGGTCAAAGTATTCCCTTTTAAAAGATTAAAGTAAAGCCTGTTTAGTTAGAAGATGTTATTTTTCAAGCACACGGAAAGACCCAAATTACTATCCTTTAGTTGTCAGTTCATAAAGATAGAATTAATATCTTAGGTATAAACTCACCACTTTTGAGCCTTGTACAGACTCAAAAGATAAGATTATCTTGAAAAAGATCTTATAATGATGCTAAAATGAAATTTAGACTCATGAAATTATGAGAATGAGATGATGGATAGTATAGTCCTAAATCTGATCTTATGAGAAGTAAAGATATCGTATGTTCAGAGAAGGATGAAGTTGGCAGTGCTGCTTGGGTCCTGTAGACCGGAGGCTACCAGGTCCACACCTATCTGGGTTAGCATCCTCCAGTGCTGTGCGTTGCAGTGTTTGGGGCTACACAATGCCATGAACTAAATGGGGGTCCCTGTGCATACATGGCTGACCCTGGGCTTTCTTCTTTACGATTTCTTCTAACTGCATGGGAAATACTATCTGTCCTACCATTTTGTGAACATAAAATGAAAACAACTGATTGTTAATGAAAACAGTTGTTCTTGGTCAGAATAAACAATCTCAATAGAACAACCAGTTCTAAGTACACTCATTCTGTATTATCTGCTTATCTGTTTAAGCAATATTATCTGCTTAAACCATTAGAGGCTCTGGGATTTTTCAGTTATTGGGTCATCATCATGTGTTATTTATTTCCCCAGGCACTTAAGTTTATGGCAAAGAAAAAAATAAAACTCTCTTCAGAGTAAGCTCCCGAATATCCTTCAGGGCAGTGGTTCTCTGCCAGAGTAGCTGCTCTAGAGAGTGGTCAGTAGACCATATATAATTAGCACCCCCAAAATATTCTGATCTTCCCTAATTACAGTTCTACTTGGAGATCTGTTACCATTGTTATAGCTATTAAAAGGGAGAGATTTACATATTTATGAAATGTTTATTGTGCTTATTTAGTTTTCCAGAATAATTATAAAAATTGGTCTTTTAGATGTGGGACTAGTAATCATTTGTTACTTAGTTATTTCTAGATTTTGAATATATTAAAATTTTACATAAGCAGGATGTAGAAAGTAGGATGATTTGAATATAAATAATACTTTTCTTATTTTTAAGATTAATTTAGCTATTGTTTTAACTTTAGGAAAAAAGATATATTTGGAACAACATATTTGATATTTTTATAATCTATCTTTTCAGATGTAGATTATGTTTTTGCACACTTCAGTGGCATCTTTCTTACAAGTACAGTCTACTTTCTGGTCTACTGTATAGCCATGAAAAATCAGCCTAGACTATATCCTGAAGCAGTCTTGCCAGGTAAAGGTATTTCTTCATTAATTATCCTTCTATATGAAATTATTATATATTTCTATATAAAATTATTATAGTATTATAGTATACTCTTAGTCTTATATATACTATAGTATACTCATAGTATTATAGTATACTCTTCTCTAGAAACCAAACCATCCTGTGTGTATATGTTTTGTGTTTAATTATTTTGGTCCAGTTTATCACCATATGAGTTATTTTAAAAACCCTGAAATTAAATATGAGACTCCAGGCATTATTGCAGAACCTAAAACCTAGGCAATAATGAATCTAAGATCTTTCCTTTTCTTTGTCAAAACATCAAGGGATCAGAAAGATAGTATAGCAGAAAGACACCTTGCCTTGTTGGCAGACTCAGGTTTGATCCCTGACATCCCACATGGTCCCCAACCCTACCAGGAGTGATTCCTGAGTGCAAAGCCAGGAGTAACCCCTCAGCACTGCTGGGTGTGGCCCCAAAACGAACAAAACAAACTTCATTATCTAAGGTTTCATATTAAAAGCCTTGTGATTCCATTTCTTTAAAAGTAAAAATATCCACAAAAGGGAATCTGCAGTACTTTGGAAAACAGTTTCTTGAAAATATAAAGACAAATTCTAGAGTTCAAAGAGGTAAATATTTAATGAACATGTTTTTGAGCTTAATACAATAGGCATTTAGGCATTACAATTCCCACGATCATATTTGTCATATCTCTTATATACTTGATAATTTTGTGTCATAAGCATATATTGATAAACAATTATGTTTAAAGATAAACTTCATTCAATAATTTTCTATAATTTAATTTGTAATATGTACACAAGTAAAATGAGTATATAAACAAAATAAAGCATGAGACAGACATTCATTTTGAATGCATGATTCGTGTAAGTCACCTTGTCGAACAATTGGCTATTTACTCATAGCAAATACTGAGAGTAACTCCAAGCATCCTGAAATTTGAATATGCTATTTTCATTCAGATTCTAGGCAAATAATTTTATTTGTCCTGTTGTGGTGGTTGTTTTGTTTTTGTTTTGTTTCGTTTTGGTTTGAGTTTTTTGTTTTTGTTTGGGGAGGCCTCTCTTTTACTATAGCATCCTTCCAAATATCTCCTATTTTGACATTAACGGTTTAGAGTATGTGATGTTTGCTGAGCACAGTCAGATTGTCTTTCCTTAGCCCGTTAGCATTCCCCAGACTTTACCTTTCAACAGTCCAAAACAGAGAAGTCAGAACCCACTGCGGCCCACAGGCCAGTAGGAATGTTCAGTTGGTGCTTTGCTCTTCCTGCAACAGCATGAGTGGGACATTTTCAAAGGAGCGGCTGGTTTGTCACTGTGTGGTGTCTGTGTTTCAGGATTCCTCTCTGGGCTCCTTTGGGGGATAGCAACCTGCTGTTGTTTCATAGCCAACCACTCTCTCAGTGCTGTGGTCAGTTTTCCCATCATCACTGCTGTAAGTAGCTCGTTGCTTTTCCAAATGCTTTTGAATTTCAAAGATAAATTTAATTTTTCTGTATCAATCTTAGTGAATCACTGAAAAGCCATCATCAAGGTGCATTTTAGTGAATCACTGAAAACCATCATCAAGGTGCATTTTTAGGAGTATGAAGAATGTCGTAGATTTCTAGATCACTGATACCATCTGGTCTTCATAGCCTTCACTGTTACAAGGCTATATCTGACCTCATTTTTTGGCAGCTTTATTCATCCTTTAATCTAGTTGAAACTTTTTGTTTGATTATTTTATCTGATATAATTTTGATCTGTAACAATTTTCATAGTGTTCATATAGCAATTTACATATATAAAAGTTTATAAATGCACGTAATGGTTTTGTTCATGTTATCAAGAATCTTGTGACAGCCCAAAAGAATAATTTTCAGGTAGGACTAAAAGTGTAATTTCAGACTCTTCTTCAAATGGTATTTCAATACTTTTTGATGAGAGCATTCAAAATGGGCCAAAGCACAGTCTTGTCTTGGAATGCTGCCATTTATCATGCCATAAAATGGTACAATTTTCTTGGGGCCCCTAGTGTGCCACTGATAGAGAACACATGACAGGCACATGTGACCATGTGTTTGATTCCTGGTACTGAAGAAAAAGGAAAAAAAAAGAAAAATTAAAATTTTAAAGGTATCAGTCACATGATACATAGATAACAAAAAAGCAAAGGAAGCATATTTCCTTTGAAGCAAATATTGGTCAGACTTGCCACACTTGAAGATGATAAAATTGAGGCAATTCTTATACACATTGTCTGAAGGTATAGTTCCAGTGCATGGTGCAATTTTCTGTCATTAATACAGAATCCAACTTAGTTTGCTATCATATATACACAGGAATTAACTGTTTTCATTTGATATTTAGGCATATTTCAGATATCTTAGATTTCTGACCAGTTCACTTTAAATCCCCTGCTTCTCAAAATGTCAGCATTAACATAAAAAGATGGGGCCAGAGAGAAAGTACAGCTGGTAAGGCTCTTGCCTTGCACACAACTGACCCTGGTTCAGTCCCCGGCACCCCATTTGATCCTCCAAGCTGGGCCAGGAGTTTTTTCTCAATACCAAGTCAGAAGTAACCTCCTGAGTACCTGTGACCAAAGCAACAAGAAGTTAGCAGCATACTTATGTAAATTAAGAATACTGATTTTTAAAGACATTATCTAGTCTAAACATACTTCAGAAAAGTTTGAAACACTTAAATTTTAATACAAATTCTGTATCTCAAACACATTATTTCTTTCAGGTCTTGGTGTGATACGAGTAATTTCAAATAATGAAGAATTTATCCCATTCCTACTCTGGACAAACTTGCAGGCTATCGAATATAGCCTGCCCACAGGGCAGAGTCTGGCAAACTCCCCGTGGCACACCAAATATGCCAAATACCAGTAACAATGATGGGTCTCATTCTCCTAAAAAGCCTTGAATATAATCTCAGGGCTAGGATGAAAGAGACGTTACTGGGGCCTGCTCGAGGCAATCGACGATTAACAGGATGAATGAATGAATGAAAATGAAGAATTTTTAAAAAAAATATATAAAGAACCTATATTTTTACTTTGATATTTGAATAACTTCTGAGGAATTATTTATGCCTAAGTCATAATTAGAACAAAAGCAGAACCTAATTTCTTCCAAAAGGGTTTTCTTCTCACAGTTCAAGGATATTTAATGATAAGAATAAACATATAAGACAGAAAAATTCAGTGGGTAAGCTTTATAAAGTTTACCAGGTAAAAGTACATTTGTCAAAAATATATGAAGTATGGTCTGCTCTACAATCAGGGATGCGAGTATTACTTGACAATAATATATCATTCCATATGGAGGAATAATATTGTAGCCAATAGACTGTACAGCAGGGAAGGTACTTACCTTGCCTGTGGCTAACCTTGGTTTGATTCCTGATACTAATTCTTGAGCACTGCCAGGAGCAAATCGGGAGCACAGAGCCAGGGGTAAACCCTGAGCCCAGCAGATGTGGTCCCAAAACCCAAAAAGGAAACAAAATGGACTGGTATTAATTCATATCTGATGTAAATGTTATTATATGTAGCAGTTTTTCTTTTAATCAAATTAATCATTTGAGCAACTGTGCATTCTCCAACAAAGTTTTAATCCTCTTGTGAAATGCACAGCCACAGTTAAATCTCACAAGACAAACAGAAATCAAAATGACAGTGATAAAACAAGCAAGTAGCACTAAAAGTAAATGGTCTTTGATTAAAGGTTGTGTTTTATTTCCTCAGAAAAGGCAATTATTTTAATTCAATTATCCCTTAAGATTATTTACAAGGGACATTGAATATTCATTGGTTACTAATATTTACAACAAATTATTTTATTTGGCTTTGGGGCCACTCCTGTTGATTCTCAGAGCTTTCTTCTGACTCTGTGCTCAGGACCCCTCATGGTGCGGCTCAGGGGACCAGTGAGGTGCTGGATATTGAACTCGAATGGGCCCCTTTGCAAGGCATGTACCCTACCGACCATATTATCACTTCAGCCCTACAAAGTATTATAGTAGACAAAAAAATTATATTAGGCAATTTTCCACATCTATTTTTTGTGTTGAATTAAGATAAAAATTGAGAACAAGGGCCAGAGAGATAGTACAGTGGGTGGGGCACTTGCCTGGAAGTTCGCCAACCCAGGTTTGATCCCTTGCACCCAATATGGTCCCTTCCAGGAGGGATTCCTTAAAGACAAAAGTTATCTCTGAGCATTGCTAGGTGTGCTCCAAAAAATAAAGCAAAACAAACAAACAAAAAAACAAACCCCCTACAAGACTAAGCGTTAAAGCCTAATTAAGAAAATAAATTGTTTCTAGGTGGGGTGTGGAGGGAAGTTTGGTAGAGTATGGGTTTTGGAGTCTTGCCCATCAGAATATTGATACGGGAACACTGTTATGTTAGTTGTCGTGCCCTCCTCTGTAGCTTTCTCTGATGCCAGGGGTCTAATTGCTATCTGGGATGATAAAGGAACAGTCTACTGCTGTGAGACAATTAATTGCTAGCTTCAATCCTCTTTCTCTAGTCAAATTTATTTATATTCCAAAATAATTCAGTCCCTACTCTCAAGGATTTTACATTTGTATTATCTTGGTAAATCTGAATTTTGCTTTTAGTGAACAAATTTAAACATCACTATCAACCAGCTTTAATAACGACAAATGTAGGCAATGTTATTTTATCAAAAAGAGACTATTTTTTTTCCTCCCAGCAGTGTTGTTTTTCCAAAATGCATCTCTTTTCTGTAGTTCTGTTATTCACTGGAAAATATTATTCAATCAAAAAAAAAACAGAAGAAAGAAAGGAAATACCCACTGAATAGGAAAAAGGACTCATGATCTCTGCTCCAAATCTTTCCTCCCTATTAAGACTCAAAGCCAGTTGAACTTTCCCCAGAAGCTCAGCTTGCCAAAATAGGCTGGAGAAATAGCTCAGGGGCTAAGGCACTTGTCTTGCATGTGATCAATCTCAGGTCAACCCCCCCAGTACCGTATATGGTCCCTGAGCACTATTAGGAGTGATCCCTGAGCACAGAGCCAGGAATCCTGAGTGCAGCCGGACCTGCCCCACGCCCACCCCCACCCCCCAAAAGGGTTCAGATTTACCTTATTTTCAAAGGCCAGCTTAAGGTGAATTTTTCTTAATTAACAATGGGAAAATATACAACCCTGTTTGCTAAAACAAAAGTATCTCTTATCCAGGAAATCCTTCCTGTTTGGCGCTTGTCTGTTTCACTCAGAATCTTGACACACTTTGACCTATGCTTGCTTTACTTTTAGCAAAGCCTCACTCCCTGTAATCACATTATCCTCACAAGAACCCTTTGGCCCCGTCCAAACTAATATTTATAAAACCCTCAGCCAAAGAGCCTTAAAAGGTCAGTGATATCTTTGGGTATTGTCTTCTATCATGTACTCTGAAGGAAAATGAATTTTCAAATCAAAGAAGATGAAATTTCTTGAGTACTTGGTATAAAATTAGTAGTAAATCCTATATTATATCATTTCTCCCATCCTGTCCAGAGTCAGCACAAAGTTGTTTCAAGAACCCAGCTGCTTCCTGTTTGATTTTGATTTTGAGGATTAGGATCTTTTATTATTGATAAAAGCTGATTCCCTTGACCTACTTCTCTGACTGTTCCGGTGCTAACTTTTTCTACATGCTGATAGTCAAATTTTTATTGCTTTGCTAACATGCTGGGAATGGAGCCAAACTTTGATGCCCCAGTCAATTAAGAGAGCTGGAGAGGCCAGGGGGAAAAACCATGCAGGGCTTGTTTATTTGACTCTTACAGGATGCAAGTTTCCAGGAGGAGCCATAAAAACGTTGACACAATACACCTTCTCCACGAAGACCACAGTTCATCCAAATCCCAAATTATTTTCTATTAGCTTAAGCATATTAACAAACTATAACATTAAATTTTTCGAATTGTAAGGCAAGTGCCCTGCCTGCTGTACTCTGCCTCCGGCACATATTAATATCGTGCCTAGTATCCAAAAGAACTAGCTTACTAAAACTTTAAATCATTTGCTAATTAGCATATTTAATTATGAATACATTAGATTAAAGAAAATTATTCTATGGTATCGAACCCAGACCCGTGACTTATTCGATATGCCAAAGAAAGTAACAAGTCTCACATTGGAGACGTTACTGGGCCCGCTGGAGCAAATCGATGAACAATGGGAGGACAGTGCTACAGTGCTACATTCTATGGTATAAAACATTGTATCTTCAAAACTGTAAAGATTAAAAAAGCCCGAAGAAAACAAAAGGGCTCATGTTTTACCTAATGATATATCATGTTACTTTACAGCTGATTTATAGATAACTTTCCCTGACAATATTATTATACTTTTTTTTTCACAATAAACAATTTGATTTAAGTATCAGGTCAGCACTCCAACACACTTTATTTATATAATGTACAGTAATGGAAAATACTCAAATGAATTAAAGTTTTTCATTTTTATTTCAGGGCCCAGGATTTATAGCTGCATTGTGGGGTGTCTTCATGTTCAAGGAAATAAAGGTATGTATATTAAATGGAATGTTTAGCAAATAGGAGTATATTCAGGTAAGAAAGGGATTTACTCTTATGTTTGTGTTATTTTCTTGGATCCTGTATGTGACAGAAAACACACGATCTAGTTGATTGGTGTGATAGTCAAATTGCTATCATCCTTAAGTTAAAAAATGTAATGCCCAAGATATGGTAATTATTATGAGACATGTTTATTTTTCATCCCAGTGGAAAGATGTTTTCATTGGCTTTAATTAAATTTTGCCGTCGTGTGTGTGTGTGTGTGTGTGTGGTTCCAGATATTGAACCTCAAGACTCAGACATTCAAAATGTAGATTCTGTCACTAAGCTACATCCCCAGCCCAGCTTTAATTTTCCTTAAGAGATTTTTGTTTGGGGTCAGGGGATAGTACAAAGGTGTAAGGGCAGTTTGTCCTGCATGCAGCTGACCTGGAGTTGGTCTTCAGCACCAGGAGTTAAGTCCTAAGCTTTGCCAGGTGTGACTCACCAAAAAACAAGTAACAGCAGAATGTTTTTTAATTCAGTAGACTATGCTAAGGTAAATTTGTTTCATCTATATAAAAAATAGTCAAAGATCTTTTATTCCAGATGATAAAATATCCCTGAAGCTAATGAAATTTGAAAATAGACTTTTTTTCCCTTGGTTCTAATGTCTCCCAAAGGCCTCCATAGTAAATCTTTAGCAGCTTTAAGAAAACTATATGGTGGCAGTTTTCTTTTCAAATGTAAATTGTGCTGCATTAAACTTTTTGCATTCAACAAAAAGTTTAAGATGTACGTATATATGTGTGTTCTCAAGAGATTGTTCAGAGTTTTTCCATTTTTCTCTGAGAAAAAGATCTTCAGTCGAGGAAGATATAATGTATTTTTTAGGGCGGAGAGCCTGGCCAGCTACCGAGAGTATCTCTCCTGCAAGGCAAAGCCTGGCAAGCTACCTGTGACGTATTCGATATGCCAAACACAGTAACAACAAGTCTCACAACGGAGACGTTACTGGGCCTGCTCGAGCAAATCGATGAACAAGGACGGTGTGAGGACAGTGCTATGTATTTTCTAATTTTTATTAAAGATGATGTAAATCTTTTTAAAAATTTTTTAAATGAATCACCTCGAGGTATAGTTACAGACTTATAAACTTTAGTGCTTACGTTTCAGTCATACAATGTTTGAACCCTCCACCAGTGCCCATTCTCCACCACCAATGATCCCAGTATCCCTCCCACCACCCCCATAGAAATCTTTTATTAATACATGATTTCTATCAATAAAACAAAAATAGAAAATTTATAAGTAAGGTGAAACATGTCAATTGTACTTCTGTAAAGCCAAAAATAAAGTTTTATGTTAGAGTTTTATTCCTCACTGCTGTTTTTTGTATTTTCTGGTAATTCTAACAAGTACAGTAAAATAAAACGAAGAAATAAGCATCACTGTCACTGTCACTGTCCTCCGTTGTTCATCAATTTGCTCAAGCGGGCCCAGTAACATTGTGAGACTTGTTGTTACTATATTTGGCATATCGAATACATCACGGGTAGCTTGTCAGGCTTTGCTGATCAGGCAAGATATTCTGGGTAGCTTGCCAGGCTCTCCGAGAGGGGCAGAGGATCGAACTCGGGTCGACTAGGTCAGCCACGTGCAAGGCAAACGCCCTACCTGCTGTGCAATCGCTCCAGCCCGCATAAATATAAAAATAAAATGAGACTTAATTTTTTTTTTATTTTAGTTTTTTGGCCACAACAGGTAGTGCTAAGGATTTATTCCTGACTCTCAATCAGGGATTCTTCCTGGAGAGGCTCGAGGGTGCTATGAATCTAACCCGCGCCAGTCTCATGCAAGGCAAGGTCCCTACCCACGGGATCACTCCACCCCCGGGAATACATATTTTTAATATACATATAAAAGGTAAAGGTAAAGGCCCTCCCGTTGATCATCGATTTGCTCGAGCGGGCCCAGTAACGTCTCCATTGGAGACTTTGTTGTTACTGTGTCTGGCATATCGAATACTCTCGGTAGCTTGCCGGGCTCTCCGAGAGGGGCGGAGGAATCGAACTCGGGTCGGCCATGTTGGCCGCTTGTAAGGCGAACGCCCTACCCGCTGTGCTATCGCTCTAGCCCTAATACCTTAATATACATATAATATTTTCTATTTAAGAGAATTATCTAAAAATATTGAGATAGTCAAAATGCTTATTTAATAAGTTGATAAAGTATAGGAGGAATAAAATTAATTGCTCGCTGGTCTGCATAAATTGTCAGTATAAAAGGAGGAAAATAAATCTAATTAGAACAATAAGAATTATAACTGTCACTGTCATCACATTGTTCATCGATTTACTCAAGCAAGCACCAGTAACATCTCCATTTGTCCCAGCCTGAGATTTTAGCAACCTCTCCTTACTTTTTCCCAACCCTGCCATATTGGAGGCTCTTTCAGGGTCAGGGGAATGAGACCCCTTATTGCTACTGTTTTAGAATGTTGTTACTGTTGTTGTTACTGTTTTCAAAAGATTTTCTAACTCTAGCATATTTCTTGTTAATTACTTTTAAACTTTTATAATTCTTATTATTACTGTTATTGTTACTGTTTTAATAAGAATTATAAAAGTTTAAAAGTAATTAACAAGAAATATGCTAGAGTTAGAAAATCTTTTACCCTGCAACAGAAATTAGCTATGAGATTTAAAAATAAAAAGGATCATGGGGGAAATTCTCCATATGCTGATGAAGTCACTCTTGATCTATGAAAGTTACATTCAATGTGATTTTCATAAAATCTGTTGGATTTAATTTGGATTTTTAGAGTGAGTAGTAAATTTGGCCAAGGGTGTATATATGTTTAAAAACAAGAAAAAATAAATCCAAAATTAATCACTTAATCACTTAACTTCCCGTTAGTCGTCGATTTGCTCGAGCGGGCGCCAGTAACGTCTCCATTTGTCCCTGTCGCGTGCTAGTGTAGCCCAATGGCATCTGTTCGCTCTGGGAACATGAAGGGCCTCAAACCGATCGTTCATGATCTTGACGAAGAAGTCTGACCATCTGGTAGGTGGGCGGCCACGCGGTCTCTTGACATCCCGTGGAATCCAATCAGTAACAGCTCTAGTCCAACGGTCGTCTTTAAATCTCATTACGTGACCAGCCCATCTGATTTTCGACACCTTGGCAAATGAGACAGCGTCCCTGATCCTTGATCGTCGACGGATGTCAGAACTCCGGATTCGTTCTCTCATTTGAGTGAAACGTGATATTCCAAGCATAGCTCTTTCTATTCTTCTTTGGGAGACCTGAATAGCGTTCTCATCTTGTTTGCGTAGGGCCCAGGTCTCTGAGGCATATGTTAATGCAGGAAGAACAGTGGAATCAAAGAGATGTGCCCGGAGCCGGAGGTTCTTCGTCCTCTTAGCTATTTCTTCGACGTTCTTGAAGGCGTTCCAAGCCGCTCTCTTCCTCCTGCGCAGCTCGGGTGCCAGGTCATTTGTCATGTTGACCTCTCGACCTAGGTAGACATAGCTGTTGCATTCGGAGATGGTCGTTCCATTGAGAGCGAATGGGGCGTCAGGAACAAGGCTGTTTCTCATAAACATTGTCTTCGTAAGATTCAGCTGTAGTCCTACCTTTCCACACTCACGGTCAAAGTCGGCCAGCATTTGTGCCGCTTGGCTGATGTTTGGTGTTATTAAAACAATGTCATCAGCAAAGCGGAGGTGGTGTAGTTGCCGACCATCTATCTTCACTCCCATTCCTTCCCATTCCAGTCGTCGCATGATGTTCTCGAGGGTGGCACTGAAGAGTTTCGGTGAAATGGTATCACCCTGCCGCACCCCTCTCTTGACATCAACGATCACTTCTTTGTAGAATGGTGAGATCCTGGTAGTGAATCCGCAATACAGCTCACGGAGGATCCTGATGTATTGGGCTTGAATGCCCTGATTGGCTAGGGCTTCAATGACCGCTTCCGTCTCAACAGAATCAAAGGCCTTCTTTAAATCAATGAACGTTAAGCAGAGCGGCATCTTGAACTCCCGAGAAACCTCAATGAGCTTGGTTATCGTGTGGATATGGTCGATGGTGCTGAATCCTTTGCGGAACCCTGCTTGCTCGCATGGTTGTCCTTCATCTAATGTTCTGCCAATCCTATTCAGGATGACTCGAGTGAACAACTTGTAGATGACAGACAATAGGCAGATCGGGCGATAGTTGCCAATGTCATGGATGTCTCCCTTCTTGAACAGTAGTACGGTCCTGCTGGTTTTCCATTGGGACGGAACCTTGCATTCAGACAGGTAGCGAGTGAAGAGCCGAGCCAGTGTATTGATGAGTATTGAGGGCAGGTTCTTCAGGTGTTCAGGTCTGACCTTGTCTGGGCCGGGTGCTGTTTGTTTCTTTACCAACGAAATGGCGTGTCGGATTTCGGAGGGGAGAACTGGGAACTCTTTGGTACTATTGCGGCAACATGAGAAGATGCCATTGTTGACAACATTGACGAGGAATACGATCGACTGGTTCAGCACCTCCATGAATGTGCGAGGAACGCCAAGAGAGAGATAGCCAAAAAAAGTCGCCTGTCTTCGAAAACTCTTGAGCTAATTCGCCAGCGTGGTTTGGCGCATGCCTCAGGCAACCGCAAGCTAACGTCCGAGCTTGCAAAGCAGTGCAGAGATGCGATCAAGGAAGACCTCAAAGAGAGAAGAGCAGAAGTACTGGTAGATGCGGCAGAAGCCGGGAAAAGTATTCGTAAGGCCCGCCTGTCCTTCACCAACTATAAGAGCAAGATGACTGCCCTCCGACGTCCTGATGGATCCATCACATCCTCCAGAAAGGCAATGGAGAAGATTATCCATGACTTCTACTCAAATCTCTTCGATAGCCATGTCCACTTGCCAACATACCAAATTCCACAGGATGGGTATGTTGTTCCCAACGTTCTCCCCTCCGAAATCCGACACGCCAAAATTAATAAAGTTAAAGAGAGAAAACAAGGAAGCCCTCCATAAGTAAAGAGTGACTTTTATTGACCTTCTAAAGCTAAAAATGAATTAATAGGGCCTGGAGAGATAGAACCCGGTTAAGGCAGTCCAGAGTGACATTGCAAGGAGGAATCTGACCAGATTGAACCCCTGTCACCACATAGGTCCCCTGAGCCTCGCCAGGAGTGATCCTGGGCATAGAACCAGGAGTAAGCCCGGTGCTCTATGCACCTCTAAACAGGTGGGGTCCCCCCCATAAAACAACAAACAAACCCCAAAAATAGGGCTGATGGCACTTTACTTGCATGTGGCTGGCATGTTGATCCCCAACATCACATAAGGTCCCTAAACATTTCTAGGAGTTACGCCCAAGCACAGAGTCAGGATAACCCCTGAATATTGCTGAGTGTGGCTTCAACCCCAACCCCAACCAAAAACAAAAACATCTAAATAAATAATAAAAATGCATTTTAAAAAAATGACATATTTGTCTTCAACCAAAGTGGAAGGGGTGTATACTAAAACTTACTCTTCAATGTAGGTATCCCCTTGCTACCAAACAGTTGATTTAAGGGAAAATCTTAAATACTTTGTATGCCAGACTAGGTTAAGACTAGGTTAAGGGAATGCAAAACAGAGTCTATAAGAACTTTTTTAAAAATTCTGGAGAGATAGTATAGCAGGTAGAGGGCTGGCTTTGCATGCGTCTGGCTCAACTTCAGTCCCTGATCACTATGTGGTCCTTCCAGCCCTACCAAGGAGTCATCTCTAGCCTTGAGTAAGCCTTGAGCACTGCCAGGAGTGAACCCCTTCCATAACCCCCTCCTGCCACTCAAATAAGACATTATACTACCTCGGATGAAAATATTGCTCTAAGAATACTTTTAAGTGTTGAGCACAGAATTTTAAAATGTTCTTATGGACAACAACATGCCAAAAGCTGTTTTGGGTAATGAGAGTTTCTGATTTTTTTTAAAATAAGATTCAACTCCTAAAGGAAAACTAAAATGGAATGTTTGCATGTATGACAGTTAGAAATTCTCAGGTATGTCTTGTAGCATTCCCTAGAGGCACATACTTAAAGATTATAATCTATATTAGTGAGAATTTTAATCTAAGATCCTGGACTTTTTGTAAGGAATTTAATGATTTTATTTCATTTTTATGACATCAAGCGCACCAGTTGGATGCTTTGCCGTGCTGATATCTGTTCTTCTTTGGGAAATTTGTTTTAGAACTTTATACTTAACTATTTTAAGCTAGGGACACTTTATATTTTTAGCTACACATTTCAGTCGATAGGAGCTCACTGTAATGTCAGCACAGGGAGCCATTACTGTAGACCAGACACGCTTGCAGATAAAGAACAAGGTCCTCGGGGTTATCTTTGGAGCTGCCTTCAAAAGTCAAATTAAATCTTTTTGGCTTGGGAACAATGTATGATCTTCCTTTAAGTTAATACTCACCTTTGACAAAGGAAATTTTTCACTAATCTTTTTTTGTAAGAAACTAGGCAATTTAAGCAAATTCTAAACTTCAATGAGGAAAATAATTTAGTCCCTGAGAACATTATTATTTTCTTTTCTATTTATTTATTTATTTATTTTTGGCTTTTTGGGTCACACCCTCCAGTTCACAGGGGTTACTCCTGGCTATGCACTCAGGAATTACTCCTGGCGGTGCTCAGGGGACCATATGGAATGCTGGGAATCGAACCCGGGTTAGTCCCGTGCCAGGCAAATGCCTACCCGCTCTGCTATTGCTCCAACCCCTATTCTTATTTTTTACATAGACAAAAAAAAAAGAGCTTAACAAAATAATTCAGATAGTGATAAAGTGTTCACAGTCAACTCTAGGTATTTTCTTACTTAAGTGATTTCATCAATTTTCCAATTCATGAAGTACATTTGGAATCCGCCTGAGTGTATTTTTGGAGAAACACTTATTGAGCACCTACTCTGCATTGCTTTCTAGGGAAAGGCTGTGGACAGTCTTTAGCTTTAAAACCAAGAAAAACAGGTCCAGAGCAATACTAGAGCAGGCAGGACAGTCGACCTGGGTTCTTTCCCCAGCACCCTGTGGTCCTCTAAGCCCCACCAGGAGTTGATCCGAGTGCAGAGCCAGGAGTAATCTGGTCCCCCAAAACAAAAATCAGTAAATAAGTATATAAATAAAACTAAGAAAAGCAAGTTAAGGAAGTTTAAAATCAAGATAAGAGGGCAGGGCTGGGCTGGGCTTTGTGTCTTTCACTTACAGAAGGGTGCTAGAGTGAAGTCAGACTTTCAGGCTAGTACTCTGTGAATCAGACAATTCAGTAGGCCCTAGTGGAATTTACAAAGACATTTCTTTGGTCATCAACACAAGAAATAACAGTCTGCTCTAATGTAGTTCTTTATTCAGCTGAAGAGTATGTGCTTTGGGATATTTGATGTGAATGAATTGGCATTAGTCTTAAGATCTAATTTTATTATTATGTGATTTGACAACCAGGAACTCTTAATGCAATTTTTTAAATAAAATATTTTATTTAAACCCCGTGGTTTAAAACATTCTTCATATTACAGTTGTTATAGGCTTTTGATGTTCCAGCACCAATTCCACCACCGAAGTGACCTTCCCTTCACCATTCTCCCTGTTTTCCCAACCACCGCCAAGCCTGACCCCTTAGCAGGCACACTTTGTTTTATATTGCTTGTTACAACTAAATCACTATATCATTGTCTGTATCACTGTCATCCTGTTGTTTATCGATTTGCTCGAGTGGGCACCAAGTAACGTCTCCATTTGTCCCTGTCATGTGCTAGTGTAGCTCGATGGCATATTGGAGGCTCTTTCAGGGTCAGGGGAATGAGGACCATCATTGTTACTGTTTTTGGCATATCAAGTACGCCACGGGTAGCTTGCCAGGCTCTGCTGTGCTGGTGCGATACTCTCAGTACCTTGCCGGGCTCTCTGAGAGAGATGGAGGCTTTTGGGGCAGCCTCTAATCACCTTTACAGGTGTTCCCAGTCAGGTATATATGCGAGCAGGATACCGTCAGTAGCCCTCTGGGTTCTCTGAGAGCGAAAACGAAACAATAAGAGGTTGCACGGCCGCAAATGCTGAAACATGAGGGATCTGGGTGGAGGAGGCCCAATCCCGAACCGAGCAGGTCTGGAGATCTCAGCTCCAGGTCCCGCACACCTGGGCTCCTCTGCCGTTCCCTTTATGTGCAAGACTCTTCCGAGCATGTGGAGAGTGGTCTCAGCATGGCTTTGGCTGGGTTCCAGAGGTCTTCAGCTGTCGGGGCTCTGCTCTACTAGTTACAACTAAATAGCTAACAAAATTACCAAAAATAATTCTCAAAAAGGAAATTTGTGAGAATTGTTATATCTTATAATGGGGAGACAGTTCTCAATGTGATTTTACACCATGTGACTATAATTAATTAGAGTGCCTCTAGTTTTGTTTTGCTGTATGATGTTCTAACCTTGCCTTAGATTCTTGGGGTCTATAGTTGTGCTTTTGTTTTCTTTTACTTGGGGATTTGGGTTTTGGTTTTAATGTGTGTGTGTGTGTGTGTGTGTGTGTGTGTGTGTGTGTGTGTGTGTGTTATGGGTTGGGGTTTATTTTTGTCCATTTGATTTTGAACCTGCTGATTCAGTTCAATGGAGAACGGTAGAGGGAAGGTCACATTGGTGGTTGGATTGGTACTGGAATATCAAAAGCCTATAACAACTGTAACTGCTGATTCCAGAACCGCTCCCCTTGGGGTTGCAGCCGATAGTAGGCAGGGTGAAAGTTCAGTGCTTGGGGGCTGGAGCAACAGCACAGCGGGTAGGGCGTCTGCCTTGCATGCGGCCAACCCAGGTTCGATTCCCAGCATCCCATATGGTCCCCTGAGCACCGCCAGGAGTGATTCCTAAGTGCAGAGCCAGGAGTAACCCCTGTGCATCACCGGGTGTGACCCAAAAAGCAAAAAAAAAAAAAAAAAAAAAAAAAAAAAAAAGTAAGTTCAGTGCTGGGGATCAGACTTGGGCCCCAGTGCTCTGGCTTCATGATCTTCCTTTGAGGCCCTGCGTTCATATTTGAAGAAGGGTAGATGCGACCCATCAATCCTTCAAAATAGTGAAGGAATTTGTAGAAAAAGGTAATGAAGAAATTTGAAACCATCCCATTAAAAAATGGTCAAAGAAATGAAAATATTGACCTGGAAAAAAATGTATATAAACAATCGTTTTCAGTATTTGAGAGTTATCTGTGGGGAAATTGTTAGAATCAATCCCCCTGTACCCCTAGAGACAGAATCTGCAGGAAACAAAGTGTTCCTACATAGCATAGGAAGATAACTTCTTTATCATTCTGAAGACTAACTGCACTGGGAAGTGGTTCTGAGCATTTTCCACTTTTACACTAGTCACCCAAACATAAATAACATCCGGTTGTCTCTGGTTCTTTATTTTTCCTCAGATCAATCCTTATCTCTCCATTTACCCTTCATCATGTCTACACAGAAGATTATAAATGCCTTCTTTTTGGTCTCTTGTTATCCCTTCAATTCCCTTCTATCTGTTCAACATCTTCGAAAAAACGTAATGTGGACTTTACAAATGCAAATATGATTTGTTCACTGCTACCAGCTCCCATCCCTTTATGTCTTCCCTTTGCTTGAAATACATAAAACCCCAAATTGATATCTTCTGTAAGATTCCTATTTGTGCTGGCCCATAGCCCTGCAATGTCACTTGCTCCACTGAACTCTCAGGACCCTTACTTACGCTGACCCCCCTCCAGTCCCCAACAAGTATCATGCTTTCTCTAACAACAGAGAGACATTTTTACTAGAATTCCTTTTACCCTGTTTCTGACCCAGTTCATTGACCTTCCTGGTTAGAAATTCAACTCTACACTCACTTTTAAGATTCCTTTGTCTCTTAAGGCTGAAGCGATAGCACAGTGGGTAGGGTGTTTGTCTTGCATGCGGCTGACCCGGGTTCGATTCTCAGCATCCCATATGGTCCCCTGAGCACCGCCCGGGATAATTCCTGAGTGCAAAGCCAGGAGTAACCTCTGTGCATCACCGGTTGTGACCCAAAAAGAAAAAAAAAGATTCCTTTGTCTTACACATTTGCAAAAATACATTTTCCTATTAACACCCCTCTCACTTTTCTAACATTGCTTCCTGGGATTTTTAAGTAATTCTTGTCTCTCTTATCAGATAGTTAACTGAATAAATGACACACTTTTGTTTATCTTTTTCTTGCATAAGTATATGCTTACAGTTATTATTAATATTGCCTTCACATATTTATGTTTCTTAGGTACCAGCCACTGTTGTAAATACCATCTTGTGTCATTTAGTTATAAGAACTCTATTTGCCATTAAACCCCAAAACATATTAATGTTTAGTGGGTACCCATAAGGATTTACTGAATAACTTATTTGTAATTATCTTGTGTATTTTCAAGAAAATCTGGACGAGGATATGGAAGGCTAGCAAAAACCAAAATTGAAAAAAGGTGGCTTAATGATATTTGGTAACAATCTTAGGAGTCTGTGCTTTTTTTCACTTTTCTTTATATTTCATTCAACTTTTCTAAACTGCTAGTGATTCTTTTTTTCTTACAATTCAGGGTCTTCAGAACTACCTATTGATGTCATTTGCATTTTGCATCATCTTGGCTGGAATATTGTGCACTTCTTTTTCTAAACTCTAACAATCATAACACCAGCAGATGGCAGCAGTAGCTAAGAGATTGCCTCTTCGGACGCCAGAGAGAATGCTGAGAACAGTTCATTTTCTCCCAGCAAACAGATTTCAGCCTGCCATAATCTGGGCAAATGACTTTCACCTGAAAGATCTGGAAATGAGCAAGAACTGGGTTTCAGTATGGTATGAAAAATGAAAAATTTTTCTAATGAACTATTCATGAAGGTACAACTTCACTCGTGGACTAAAATGCTTTTTAATATCATTTGATCTGAGGGTGCTCCTTTTACAACAATAAGCGCTGAAAGCTGCATGATCAAGAACACAGTGTGGTGTTCATATATAAAAAGTTTATAGTTCAGGGGGCTGGAATGATAACACAGCAGGTAGGGCGTTTGCCTTGTACGCGGCCAACCCGAGTTCAATTCCCAGCATATCCCATATGGTCCCCTGAGCCAGGAATAATTCCTGAGTAACACCTGAGCATTGCCAGGTGTGACCCAAAAAGCCAGAAAAAAAAAAGGGTTTATAGTCCAACTGGTACTCTTATTAAACGAGGTGTAGAAAAATATGGGGAGAGGGGAAAGGAGAGAGAACATTTACATTATAATAAAATTATATCTTAAATATGCTGGATCCTTTGCTAGGGGGAAAAAACGCAAACATCAGGTTTAGTAACTAAAAAACCAATTGATTATTCTCTGCCCCAGTTTGTGTGTGTGTGTGTGTGTGTGTGTGTGTGTGTGTGTGTGTGTGTGTGTAGGACCACATCCATGGTGCTCAGGACTTCCTGGCTCTGTGCTTAGGAATCCCTCCTAGTGAGGATTTGACGACAAGTGATGCCAGGGATTGAACTTGGGTCTTCTATTTGCGAAGCTATCACCTTACCTGCTGTGCTCTCTCCATCCCTATGACATGTGTCTGTATTTCCAGGTATTTCCCGGCCCTAGGTCATCCTTCCTCATTCAAAATGCTTTTCAGGAGCCAGAGTGATAGTACAGCAGGTAACGTGCTTGCCTTGCATATGGCCAACCCCGAGTTCTATCCCCAGCATCCCATTTGGTCCCTGAGGTGTCAGGAGTGATTCCTGAGTGCAGAGCCAGGAGTAACACCTGAGCACCACTGGGTGTGGCCCAAAAACAAAATGAAAAAATGCATTTGATTGGCTCTAGATAAAATTCATCCTCAGAGAACAAAATTTCCCAGATTTATTATACATACATGCACATTCACATTTACAAACATTGTTTTAAATTGGGGGCTGGGGGAGGATTTTCAGAGACTGAACTGAGGTTCTAGCTTATTACAGTGAGAATACAAACAACAACACTCCTTTGGGCATATAATTTACTATTATGCTGTTCTAAAGTAAGATGAGAGATATTTTTTTCTGTTTTAACTGGTACTTTCCACTGTCATAAAAAAAAATGACTTTCAGGGACCTGGAGCAATAGCACAACGGGTAGGGCGTTTGCCTTGCATGCAGCCGAACTAGGTTCGATTCCCAGCATCCCATATGGTCCCCCGAGCACCGCCAAGAGTAATTCCTGAGTGCATGAGCCAGGTGTAACTCCTGTGCATCGCCAGGTGTGACCCAAAAAAGCAAAAAAAAAAAAAAAATGACATTCAACACTGGTTTTATTTAAGAAAAATGAAATGAAATGGAGCATTTAGTACAAAGTTTATTACAGTGATTCCCCAAACTCTCAAAATAATAAAATACCTAGTCAGCTGTAAATTTCCTCTATTCCTAACTGAGGGTATATCAGTTTGTTATTCAGGAGATACAAAAGAATAGAATTCTACTTATGTTGTATCCTCTGGAACTTAATTATGTAGCAGATTTAAATCTCACCTCTTTATTGTGTAACTTTGAATAAGTTCCTGAGCCCCATATATCAGGCTTCTCACTTGAAAACTGGGTATGATGATATTGTTAATCTAATATGTTTATTGTGAAATTCACATGAGTTCAGATTTGTCAAATATGTTCATGAGTTTAGCACTTGGCGAGCATTGTATAAATTTTAGCTATTATTAGAAGATGTTTGAGAAAGAAAACAGGTTTCTGTTGATTGCATTATACCTTGAAGCAACTACCTCCTTACCAGTATAATTATTCCTCTATAGGGCTGCAATTTAAAATTGGTACTGGAGTCCCTGTTATTGTTGAATTACAATGTAAATAAGTATTTAATTATAATATCTTACAAAACTAACTTAAATTCTAACCTGAAATTGTATTAATTATTCTGATACACTTTGGCATTATTTATGTAACATCATTTGAATAAATTTACATGATATAAGTGGTTTTTTCATTTAAATATGTTTTAATTTTTATATTGGATAGGTAAAGGTAAAGGTAAAGGCCCTCCTGTTGATCGTCGATTTGCTCGAGCGGGCCCAGTAACGTCTCCATTGGAGACTTTGTTGTTACTGTGTCTGGCATATCGAATACTCTCGGTAGCTTGCCGGGCTCTCCGAGAGGGGCGGAGGAATCGAACTCGGGTCGGCCATGTTGGCTGCGTGCAAGGCGAACGCCCTACCCGCTGTGCTATCGCTCCAGCCCGCATGATTATTCACTGAGATTTATATGCAAAATTTTTAATAAAAGGTAAAACAACTGCAGAAGAAAAGCGAGAAAAATAAACCTCTTACTGGGGCCAGAAATAAAATACATGTTATAAGATGTTTACTTTGAGTGCAGCTGACCCTAGTTCTGTCCGTGAAACCACATACGGTCCCCTCACTCACAGACCCAGAGAACTGCTGCTTGTGACCCCCCAAAAGAAGGAAAGATAAATGTATTATTACATTATGAAGTTACTGTTTTTAGACAATAATGTAAGAATTTTAAAGGAAAAACAAGCTTCTTCAAAATAGTTATCAAGCAAACAACTTTGTAGCGCAAACAACTCTGGGCAATAGTCAGATCTCTACTTTCTTTGTTCATCTTTGCAAGCTAAAGCCTGTCTTGAGATTTGAAATTTTATTTTTCTTTGTCTAGTATAGCCAACTTCTTGTGTTCACCTTTGTCGGGGTCCTGGACAGTTTACCCCAGAACACTGGAGTACGATCCCCCTGATCACCGGACTTACTCCCTATGGGAGAGGGAGTGAGAAGAGGAGAAGCCTCTGTGCTGGCTCTCTGTGCACCGCGGACTCCCGCCGCCACCGAGAAAGAACCACAAGGAGGGGGAAAGCTCGTGGTCAATCAGCAATCCCTTTATTAGCTCTTACATACATAGATTTATACATACATTTCAGGGGCAGTCCACATGTATCACGTTTACCTTGTCAGGCTCAATACAGATGTTAATGATTTGCATCTCCCGCTTTCCGGGCCAGATGTATTAGCTCAGGCAGATGGTAACTATTACATCCCTCATCCTCAACCAGAGTGTCTACGTGTGTGGTGTGCTGAAGCAAGTCCCCAGGCCCCTGTAAACAGGGCCAGCTCTTTCTTTCAGGGACAGGGGATTTGGTCAATTCTCGGCTACTGAGACCCCCAACACACCTTGACTTTTCCTGGCTTGGCTTTCCTTTCTCACTCTATCCTGATGTCTTATCTCTACTAGAAAGGTCTCACCTTAGGGTGTAGGTACAGTCCAACATGAAGAAGAGAAGTGTCAGCCCAGGGCAGCTGGTATCCAGATTATGAGAATTTTTGGACTTATGCAAACAAAAAGTCCTGCTTAATTTTTTTTTCTGAGTTTCTTTTTTTTTTTTAAATTTATTTATTTATTTATTGAATCACCGTGGGAAAGGTTACAAAGTTTTCAGGTTTAGGTCTCAGTCATGCAAATATCAAACACATTTCCCTTTACCAAAACTTATTTTTTACCATGAAGAACCCCAATAAAACCCCATCCCCCACCCCTCCTAGTCCCTGTGGGGCAGATGAATTCTAGTTAACACTCTATCTGCTTTGATTAGATTCATTGTTTCAATAAAAGATTCACCACTATTATTTAGAATTTACCCCCCCCCCAAATCAGACATGCTGAAAAAGCATTGTGAAGTGATTTGCTTTCTACAGCTGGGTTCAAGAATTAAATGTTGGTTTTGGATTTCTGCTATTTTACTTATTGGCCCTGGAAGTATTTCTACTGAAAGTCAGATAGTTAAGAAATTGGTTTCTGTGCTCTGGAGTCGTGGCCGTGCTGGAGAGCCGCTAGTGGGGGGCAACTGGTGGCCGCGGTAGGGCGTGAAGGGCAGACCGAAACACCCCCCTTCCCATGAGGTTTTAGTCGCCCCCAGTCCCCCAGCTATACCTGCTGTCCACAAGGCTCCCATGCGGCCGCCATCTTTCTTTCCAGAGAGGAGAAGGCGACTGGGGCAACAACCTTTCCCCTCCAGCAGACATGATGGCCTGGATTAACGCATAGTCCTTTCACTTTTCTGCTCCAAGCTGCCGGGTTCTGCATTAAGTCCTTGTGCTTCTGGGGCCGTGGCCGTGCTGGAGAACCGCTCGTGGGGGGCAACTGGTGACCTCGGTAGGGCATGAAGGACGGACCGGAACGCCCCCCTTCCCATGAGGTTTTAGTTGCCCCCACACCCCTGGCTCATACCTGCTGTCCACAAGGCTCCTATGTGGCCGCCATCTTTCTTTCCAGAGGGAGGAGGGTGGAAGGGACCAACACCCTTTCCCCTCCGGAGTCCTGCTTAATTTTAAAGAATGAAATGCCCAGCATTTTCCAAAGTGACCAAATCTCCATTTACTCTTGCTTCATTCTCTGTTGTGGTGGTGGTGGTGGTTGTGTAAAACTGGAGTCCACCATCCAAAGAGGCAGGTAACCTGGAATGGAAGTTCTGGCAAAGTCCCATGGAAACTAGATTTGTGAAAAATAACAGCATTACTCTTATAGGCCAAATTGTCAATGAATCAAAGAACAGATATTCACAAATAGTTCCTAGGCCCAGAAGTTTCATCTGCTATCAGATGGAATATCTTCCGTGTTTAAATAAAGTCATCACATGGGGAAGAGGTAGGTCAAGGACATGAAAGGAAAGGCTAAAGCCGATAAAAGGAGGCAGTTACAAGCACATCATGGGATCAGGACTTGGCAAAGGAGTGGAGTGTTTCCAATTCAGTCATGAGCTCCCAGGGCATCTGAACGGGAGATGAATACATGGTCTGCTGCCCCTTTTATCTGTACTTGGAACTGCTAACAACTAGACCTGTAGCTGTCAAATTGATGGAGTTGTAAAGCATGCAGTGGAAAAGGCATGTTCTAAACCCACATGCATATACACCAGTTAGGCACATTAAAAAAGATCAAAGCAATGTTATTTTTCTATGAATTTGTATCAATGCAGAATAATAAAAAAATACATGTATGCCTAACTCATAATAATATTTTAATGAGTAAGTGGTAACAACCTCTTATTGATGACACTGGGTCAAGGTGAACTTGAGTATTGTTTGTAACACTATAAACTCAGATGTCTGTAAAATGTGTCAAAGAAAGGTCTGGAGTGATAGTACAGAGGTGAGGCACTTGCCTTGCATGTGACCAAGCCAGGTTTGATCTGCAGCACTCCATAGAGTTTCCTGAGCTGCTCCAGACGTGATCCCTGAGCTCAGGACCATGAGTAATCCCTGAGCGCCATCAAGAAATAGATAAAGGAACAAGCAATAAAACGTGGCAAAGAATCAATAATGAAACTAAAACCTCAGAAGTGTGTGTGTTTAAATGTTAAAGCAATTAAATCAGTAAAGAGAATATGAATGGATGGAAAAGAAATCTCTTCAACACGTATACGTACATAAATTTTGAAAAGAAAAAGGAAGAGTTGGGAAATTTTCCAGCTAAAGAGTTACATCCAGAGGCCAGCAATAGTACATTGGGTAGGACCTTTCCCTTGCACGCAACCAACCCAGGTTCGAACCCCCACATCTCACATGTCCCCCAAGCACCACCAGGAGTAATTCCTGAGTGCAGAGCCAGGACTAACCCCTAAGCAAACCCAGTTGTCACACACACGCACACACACACACACACACACAAAGTCACATCAAGCTCCTGGTCCAGGCGTGAACTAAGTTGGTAGAGTAATCTGGTGGTGTGCACTAGGCCAAGTCCCCCTTGACTCCCATCTGGCCCTCTCGCTCTGCTAGTTCTAGCAGCCCCTGAACATCACCAGGCCCAAGCGCCGCATTGCATGCTCAGAACCAAACCATCAGGCCTAGTATTGTTCGTGATGAGCATCCTTAGGTCCCTCAGAAGCCCTGAGTGTGACCTACAAGGAAGAGTCCACCACAAAAGGCAGAATCAGAAACTCAGTTTTAGCCTCTGCGGCAGCAGGGTCTAAGTATTGACCCTCCAAGCTGATTCCTTGGTTCCTAATGATCCCTTACATTCCCTAACAAAGTTGTTGCAGAATTTGGGTTTAAAAAATATTCCAGCAGGCGCCCGGGCTCGGGCAGTTGGCCCACAGTGCGCGGCACTCACCCTGTGAGCTACAAGGGTGGGTGCTGGGCTTGAGGCTTTTGATTAACACCCAGGTACCACATCTATCGGTGTTCAGATGGAAGAGCATCCTACTATGAACAGAAAAGCCAATGGGAATGGGAATGCTGTACCTCTCTGTCCATCTAAGCCTTCTCCCAGCTTCATTAATCTTCAAGCAAGTTCCCCACCAGCACCTTTTCTGAACATCCAGGCAACACAGCTGCCCTCAGAAATTGACCACAAACCCAGGGAATGCCTTGGACTCTTAGAACTATGTACGCTAACCTGCAGCTTCAGACCCAGCTCACCTAGCAACAACTGACTATTCTGGAAACCTGACAAGCATCCATGGCCCAACTGGCTCCTGAGAAGGAAAGCAAGAATGCAGCTCTCCCAGCTTTAACTCACTGTCTGTTGTTAAGGCACCTGCCCCAATTCAGTAAATGAATTGTGAAATAAAAAAATATATATGTTCCAGATATCTTGTCCTCCAAGCTTGCTGGTTATGTGTCTGCCAGTTTACATCACTCTTGCTTCTCTTAAGATGTTATCAAAACATATAACAGTATGTACCCTCTTGTGTTTGATCTCTTTCATTCTAAAACTATTATAATTCCTTAGACTGATGCCAAGCAATTATTTTCCCTAGAATTAAGCATAACAACTAAAGAGAAACCAATTAACATTTGAGGTGGTTATATTTAAGTGAGTCATGTTTCAGAATTCAGTTGCTTTTAGGAGCCAGGGATATAGTTCAGTGGTAGCGCTCTTGCCCTTCGTATGAGAGGTCCTAGGTTTGCTCTTCAGCAGTGCCCCACAAAATGCAGAAATCCATTGCTTTAAGTCAATGATTTTACGTAAGAATTCTTTGAGTCTATCTACATCATCTATTGAGGGATGTAAAATATTAAACTACCCAAGGGGGAAAAAACACATTTCATTTTCTATGCATTGAGGATAATGCATATTCTTAGATTTCCCCCCAACAGTGACATATAATGGGTTATAATTTCTAGAGCTGGAAAGTATCTATTTGCATTTTCCACAGATTCTCCTGGTGGTGCTAATCACACCTCTGTACTGAACTTCTTTTGTGTTCAGTTGCAAATGCATCCATTTATATTTAAAATAACCTGTTATTTAAAAAGTATTCCTGTTCTACTTGGAAAAAGAACTTTTTTTTTTCTAAGCCAGGTACTTTCATTTTATGAGAATTTTCTAGGAGGAAAAAATAAAACCCTTAAAATGTGATCCACTGGGGTTCGGGGACCACTCTGTGGTAGAACTGCTTCACCGGCATCAGATGCCGAGTTCAGTCTCCAGCACACCCCACCAAGCCCCCCAACCCAACTCACCCCCAACCTTCACCCCCCTGAACACGAGCACCATCCAGGCAGCATTGCCCTTCAGATCCCTGGCACCACAACAGTGTATCACCTGCAGGCACCCCAAGTGTGCCAACCACAAAAACAAATGGCCTGTTACCATAATAACATAGGGAGAGGAAGGGGGATTATTCAATGGACATTTTTTTCTGCAAAATAATAAAGGTAAAGGTAAAGGCCCTCCCGTTGATCATCGATTTGCTCGAGCGGGCCCAGTAACGTCTCCATTGGAGACTTTGTTGTTACTGTGTCTGGCATATCGAATACTCTCGGTAGCTTGCCGGGCTCTCCGAGAGGGGCGGAGGAATCGAACTCAGGTCGGCCATGTTGGCCGCGTGTAAGGCGAACGCCCTACCCGCTGTGCTATCGCTCCAGCCCAGCAAAATAATAAAAAAGAGACATAATTTTGGCTCTTTTTAATTTAATTTAATTTTGCTTTTTGGGTCACACCCGGCGATGCACAGGGGTTACTGCTGGCTCTGCACACAGGAATTACTCCTGGCGGTGCTCGGGAGACCATATGGGGTGCTTGGGATCCAACCTGAGTCAACCGCGTGTGTAAGGGAAATGCCCTACCCACTGTACCATAGCTCCAGTTCCATTGGCTCTTTTTTTATGCAAATGGAAATCATGCTGAATCATGCATCATCATCTCCAAGAGACTTAAGGTCAAGTGGTTTTAGTTCATATTCTACAGAATAATTTCTTTCTCCAGTCATAAAATTTGCAAAATAATTTATGTAGACAAGATCCCATGCAAACAAACGAAAATTCCAGTTTCCAAATGGAGGTTTTCCAATTAGAACTAATGAAATAAATCCTGGTAGTGCTTGGAAATGAAGGTGAGAATAGTTACTTCCATAGAGATAACAGGCTACAAAAAGCTAGAGTTAAGTAAAGATTGCCTCATGGTTTTTGGAAAAACCATACATCCTACCATGACACGCCATTTTTCCTTTTATATATTGATAAAGAAATTGCAGGCACAAGCTTCTTCAGGTCTTACAGGAATTATAAATTCATCCTTTTGCATATCTACAGTTTTTATATGTAAAACACCTGAAATGATTTTTTCTGAAAATTCCTTGCCATCTTCTTTTTCTCCAATACTGTTAGTGAGTATCTCACCCACACAACAAAACCTGGCAAGCTCCCTGTGATGTATTAGATATGCCAAACACAGTAACAAGTCTCACAATGGAGACATTATTGGGCCTGCTCGAGCAAATCGATGAACGGGAGGACAGTGCTATAGCGTTACAGTGCTGCTGTTTGTGAATTATACTGGCTTATGAATGTGATAGTCACAGTTACTGTGAATTTCTTTCTTTACTAATTTCTACATCTCAAGAACCTAAAATAGAAGATAGTGCACATGTTTGAATTCAGTTTGGGTGCTGGAGAAAAGCAGGTAGAGTACTTGACTTGCATTTCGACAACCTGAATTTGACTGCCAAGAGTGATCCCCGAGCAGAGTCAGGAGTAAGCCCTGAGCGCCACCAGATATGGCCCAACGAAACAAAAAAAAAAAAAATCAGTTTTGCCTTCAATTAGAAAAATCCTAAATGTGAGTTTAGAACTTAATGGGTTATGATTTTTGAAAAATACATTCTCAGTAATTAGTCATGCACTAAATACACATTGAGTGATTTCTTTGCACCTGCAAAGCAGGCAAGGTATTGGAATACATGAATAAAGTAACTATGTGGTATAATCAAAATATCCCCCAGAAAGCAAAAAAAGTATGAAATTTGGAAAATTCCCAGGGAAATTATATCATGATGTGAGTAAATATTAAGTAAAAAGTAAAGGCCCTCCCGTTGATCGTCGATTTGCTCGAGCGGGCCCAGTAACATCTCCATTGGAGACTTTGTTGTTGTTACTGTGTTTGGCATATCGAATACTCTCGGTAGCTTGCCGGGCTCTCCGAGAGGGGCGGAGGAATCGAACTCGGGTCGGCCATGTTGGCCGCTTGTAAGGCGAACGCCCTACCGCTGTGCTATCGCTCCAGCCCCTGAGTAAATATTATAAGGGATGATATCATGAAAAGGTAATCCAAGAACTAAGACTTGACCAAACTATTAGCTCGTAGGGAAACCAAAAGATGTACGAGAAGGGTTTCTATTCTGGTGGTGTTAAAAACACACAAATGGACCGAGAGAGCTCAGTGGACAAGAGTCCATGCTTTCATGTGCCGGGACCCCCAGTTCAATGCACCACTGGGAGGAGCCCTGGATGCTCCCAAACATGTCCATAGGAACTGCAGAGCTCACCACGGCCTTGGGCTATTGAGCTCTCCAGGCGCTGAACTGTCTGGCTGGTTGGCTCAATATCACCAGGAGTGTCCCTGGATCCCCTTAGCATTGCCAAAGGGATCCAACCAAAATTTTGTTTTTTAAATGGGGTCAGGAAGTAGTACAGTGCCCTAGCTTGCACACAATCCAGCTCAGTACCCACCACTGCATGGTTCCAAAAGCATCCTCAAGTATCGACCTGGAAGACCCTAAGTATTGTGGGTTTGGTCAGACCCCACACACTGCAAGAGGACAGTAGTGGTCCCCAGAATCACAGGTTCAACACTTCCACCTCCCTGGGCCTTAACATTGCACCAGCTGTCGGGTCAGCTGAGTATTGTGAGGCCCTAGGGGCCTCCTGAGAAATGCTTGTGTGTGTGTGGTGGGGGGTGTTCTATCCCCGACCACCGAGCAAATGGTGGAAGAGACCAAAACAAAACAGCTGTGGAAGGGCCCTGAGAAGTATTTGAGTATTGTTTATGGTATAATTTGCACATTTATGTTTATTTGAACTTTCTATCAAAAAGTTTAAATCTATTTTTAGAATCAATATACAGTGGGCTTTTAAGAAAGCATTTTATTCATTTAATCTGCCTTTTATTTTTTATCATTACCCATTGATTCATTAAAATGTTAATTTTTCTTTTGGGTAATGGGTAGAAACCACTTCTCTCACTCATCAGTACATTGTACATAAATATCAGTACTTTGAACACTATTATAACCTATTTACAATTTTATAAAAAATTAATTTAAAAACATAAAAGGAAAACACAGTCTTAGTGTGTTATCTGTAAAGCTCTTCAAAAGGTTCTTACATGTCAGCTTAGGTACCAGCTCAAATGTAATTTAAGTTTGTCCTCCTGTGACCTGTCATGTGAAATATCTCAAACAATATTGATATTGGTGACGGCGCCCCGAGAGCGGCCACCCGACCACCCACCGGGTTCCAGAAACACTCGTGCCAGCCCAATTTGGGGAGACCAGAGCACGGCCTGGGGGAGTCCCCGCACCAGCCCTTGGGGCAGGGCAGGGCATACCCGCAGAGCGGGGACAACCGAGCCTGGCTGGGGCAGAGCCTGACATCGGGGGACGGACGAGGGCGGGCAGAGGGGGGATCTTTGGCTGGGGCCAGGTCGGGGGCGGGGCCTCACGTTGGTCTCCTCCAGCACGTCCTGCAGCTCGTGGGACTCGGCCCCCGTCAGCGCGGCGCCCATGTCACTCAGGTAGATGTGGTTGTCCACCACCCTCTGTCCAGCCTGCATCATCTGCAGCACCGACTCCCTGCAGCCGTCAAGTAGCCGCTGCTGCCACTGCCGACCCGGGGGCACCCGCCGCGGAGGCGGGCAGGGAGCATGGGGCAAGGCCCAGGGGCCCAGCAGGCCAGGAGGCGGCGGGCACGTGGGCCCCTCCGAGGTGCCCCCTCCCCATCCTCACTGAGTGGCAGCGACCGCACCCCCGCCTCCCCTGGGGCAGACTCCAGGCCCCGGCACCCGACAGTCTGGGGGGGACCGGAGTGCCCCCCAGCCTCCCCCCGGCGGCCGAGCCCACCTGCCCGCAGGCCCCACCTGTAAAGCAGGTTCAGGGCGATGATGTCCCGGATGGTCTTCACGATCTCGGCCGTCAGGGCCTGGCGAGGGCGGAGGGGAGGCCAGGTGAGGGGGGTGCCTGCGCCACATCAGCCGGGACCAGGGGCCCGGGGGGCCGGGGGCGGCCCGGCCAGCTGACCTTGACTTCCAACGGCCAGAACCGAGACACGGGCCAAAAGTCCAATGTCCAGCGCGGTTTTCTGTTGGCGATCTGAGCCAGGAGCACTTTGGTGGCGGGACCCGTGCTGGGGGGTGCCCAGGGCCAGTTCCTGGTTGCGCGCAGCAGCGCCCCCTGGCGGCGCTTTGGTGCTATAATTCCCGGCTGCGTGCTCAGAAGCGCCCCCTCGTGGCGCCCAGGCAAGCCGGGCACTGTCCAGCCGCCAAGCGGGCCAAAGGTCGGGATCACCCCCATCCCTCCTCTTCGAACCCCAGCAAGGGCTCTAGACAGCGGCCAGGGAGGGTCTGACGCTTCGGAGACATTTTGGGGCAAGAGGGGCCCAGCCCCAGCCTGCTGCTGGCTCTGCAGCCACCCACCCTCCCCTGGTGTCTGCAAGGGGGTCTCGGGACCGGGTGGTCAGGACGTTGTCCACACCCGCAGCCGGTGGGCTCGGGCCCTGACTGAAAGCTGCGTCGCATCAGGGGCCGCTTCTCAGCCCAGATGGGGGAGTAGAGCAGTTCAGCCGCAGGCAGGGTCAAGGGGCTTTGGGCCCTGGGCTACCCACAGGCCAGCAGCACAGCTGCCCCCAACTCCCAAGTGCAGGTGCGGGACATCTGTGCGCTGCTGTCAGGGAAGCCCCACGGCCAGCAGCTCCTTGACCCTGGGGCCAGCTCAGGTGCGGCGACAGAAACTCCCCGAGGGCCTGGACAGGAGGACAAGGGGTTCTTGCCATTGCCGCAGGGCCGAGGGGGCCCGGAGCTGAGGCACAGGCCTGACCCTAAAAGGCTGGGCGGAAAGAAAGGCCTCCTGGGCATGGGGGTCAAGGAGAGGGGTAGAACCCTGCTAAAGGGCAAATTTGTGTTTTTTTTGGGGGGGGGGGGGCTTTTTTGGGTCACACCCAGCAAAGCTCAAGGGTTATTCCTGGCTCTGCACTCAGGAATCACTCATGGTAGTGCTCAGGGGATCGTCTGGGATGCCGGGGATTGAACCCCGGTCGGCCACATGCAAGGCAAACGCTCTACCGACTGTACTATGGGTCTGGGAGGGCACACTTCTAGACTGTCACAGAGCCCCAAATAGCAGAGTTTTTGGCTTAAAAGTATAAGCTTGGGGGTGAGGTGAGAGTGGAGAGACAGGACAGTGGGGAGGGCATTTGCCTGTGTCCGACCCGGGTTTAATTCCCGGCACCCTATACCATCAGTCACCCAAGCACCGCCAGGAGTCACCCCCGAATATCACTGGGCGTGGCCCGAAAACCAAAATTTTTCTTTTCGGCTTGGCGTTCACCCCCAGCAGTGCGGGCAGATCATGTGGTGGGGGGACTGAACCCCAGGCTCTTGCGTGCAAAGCCTCTGCCGCAGCCTGCAGCCCCTCCCGGCATCCCGTTACGGGGCCTGGAGGTGTCTGAGCGCTCCTCCCGACCAACCCAGTGCTCGAGGGAGATGTGGGGCGCCTGGGATCCAGAAGCTTGGAAGCACGTGCCGTCTCCCCGACCCCAACAGTACTCAGGGATCCCTCTTAGCAAGGTTCGGGTAACCCCACGTGGGGCCAGAATTGGAACCCGGTTTAGCGCCATGCAAGGTAAGCCCGGGCAAAGCCAGGCCCCCGACAGCGCCCGACTGGGGCCCCCAGGCATGGCTGAACTCTCCCACGTGTGGCCTGGCTTCCCCAGAGGTCGGAGGTGGGTGAGACACTGTCATGCAGGAGGCCTGGAGGAGCAGACTGGTGGGGAGGGCGGGGTTCAGGAACCGCGACTCCTTCTCTGGGCAAGATCACTGAGACTTGGGTGGGTGTGTGGGGGAGGAGGCCTTCGGCACCCTCTCCAAGGCCAGTCCCGGGAGATCCGGGGAGCCGATTCACTCGGCAGACACCGGTGCGCAGCTCAGTGAGCGGGACATGGGCTTCAGGGACAGGAGGTTGAATCACTGGGTGACCTCCCTCGCTCAGATGACCTTTCCCCCTGGAGCTCTACAGATTCCACGGCATGGAGGGGGGAGGTGAAGGGGGAGGGTGGTGAGGGGCGGGAGGAGGGGGAGGAGGGAATCACATTCGGGATTTTCCCCTGCTCTGAAAACTCAAGCTCCGGGCACCCAAGTCTCTTTCACCCTCTTACATCAGCCAGCCCCACCTCCCCTCCCCCACTCAGGGCTCCCTGCGTCCAAGTCTGGGGGGGTCGCTGTTCCCTTTCTTCCCCGGCACTGCAATCCCGAAGAGGTCACCTTCCCAGCCGTCTGCCCCTCCGTCCACAAGGCCCACTTGGGAGCCGGTCACAGACACTGAAATGAGCCACAGAGATGCATCCCCAGGCCCGTGGTACTGGGGGTTTCGGGGTCCCCAGGACAGTTCAAGGGAGAAAGGGGAGAAAACTGTATCAATGCATGAAACTCCAGCGCAACAATGTAACACACACACACACACACACACACACACACACACACACACACCCATTCCGCTCTGCCCCAACCTACTAACGCACAAAGGCAAAAAACACACAGCGTGTCCCTGGCGGTGCCCCGAGCACCGGCGCGCTCGGGGGTCTCCGGAGTGGGGTCGACCCCCGCCAGGGCTCGCGAGCCGCGACGTTGCCCTGTCCGCGGGGTTTCTCCGTGGGCGGCGAATGAGGGGGCTTCGGACAAGCCCCCCGGGGTGCAAGCAAGATTCCCGCCCCCCCCCAAAGCAGGGAGGCTCTTGGGGGCTCCGGTCCTTTCTAGTGGGGGGGGGGGAGAAATCCGGCTGCGGGGGGCTTCTTGGCCTTGCAGGCGGCCGGCCCGGATTCGAGCCCCGGGACCCCGCGTGCAAGCCGGGAGCGATTCGCGCGTGCATCACCGGGGGTGAGCCTGGAGGTCGCGAGGGCCCGGATCTCCGGCCGGACCGGACCCGGACCCGGACCGGGCCGGGGCGCCCCGTTACCTAGATGATCTTGATGAAGCGCGTCAACACCTGGTTGCGCGTGACGGCGACGAGCGGCACGTGCGGGAAGACGTCGGGGATGGTCATAGGCGTGAGCGCCGTCACGGCGGGGCCCTCGCCGCCCCCCGCGCCCGCAGCGCCCCCGCCCGCGCCCCCGTCCTCCGAGCCGCCGCCCTCGGGCCCGTCCTCGCCGCCCGCGAACGCGCCCCCGCGCGCGCCCGCGTTCCAGAGCGGCCGGCGCGGAGCGGCCGGCGCGGGCCCGCGGACCCAGGGCGCCCAGCAGGCCGCGGCGTCGCGCGCCCGCCAGCCGCACCGCCCCCAAGCGCCGCCCGCCGCCGCGACCCGCCCCCCGGCGCCGGCCAGCAGCGGCCCCCGCAGCGCCCAGCCCAGCGCAGCGACCCACAGCAGCCCGCCGCCGTGACCCTGGCCCCTCGGGCGGGGGCGGGGCCAGAGCAGTGGGCGGGGCGGGGCCCGGGTCGGCGGCGGCGTGGCGGAGGAATCGGGCGGAGCCCGAGCGCAGGGGGCGGGGGTCAAAGCAGTGGGTGGGGCGTGGCCCGGGTCGGGGGCGTGGTCGAGGAGTCGGGCGTGGCCCGGGTGAGGGCGTGGTCCGGGCGCAGGGGGCGGGGTCAAAGCAATAGGCGGGGACGGGGCGGGGGCGTGGCCGAGGAATCGGGCGGGGCCCGGATGCAGGGGGAGGAGCCCGAGAGCAGGAGGTGTGGCCCGGTTTGGGGGCGTGGTCGAGGAGTCGGGCGTGGCCCGGATGCAGGGGGCGGAGCCCGAGAGCAGGAGGTGTGGCCCGGTTTGGGGGCGTGGTCGAGGAGTCGGGCGTGGCCCGGGTGAGGGCGTGGTCCGGGCGCAGGAGGCGGGGTCAAAGCAGTGGGCGGGGACGGGGCGGGGGCGTGGCCGAGGAATCGGGCGGGGCCCGAGCGCGGGGGGCGGGGGGGTGGGTGGAGCGGGACCCGAGCGCAGGGGGCGGGGTCAACGCAGTGGGTGGGGGCGTGGCCCGGATCGGAGGCGCGTCCGAGGAATCGAGCCTGGCCCAGGTGAGGGTGTGGTCCGGATTCAGGGGGTGAGGTCAAAGTAGTGGGTGGGGCGTGACCGGGGTCGGGGGCGTGGCCAAGGAATCGGGCGTGGCCCGGGTGAGGGCGGAGTCCGGACGCAGGGGGCGGGGCCCGAGTGCAGGGGGCAGGGTCAAAGCAATGGATGTGGACATGGCCCGGGCGAGGAATCGGGCGTGGCCCCCGTGAGGGCGGGGACCGGACGCAGGGGGCGGGGCCCAGGCGCAGGGGGCGGGGTCAAATCAGTGGGTGGGGGCGTGACCGAGAAATAGGGCGGGGCCCGGACGCAGGGGGCTGGGCCCGAGCTCAGGGGGCGGGGTCCGGGCGCAGTCCTGCGGCCGGGCCTAGCCCTCTTCCAGACGTGTGCACCAGGACCAACTCTACGGGTGCACGGTTGGGTTTTTTGTTTTTTTTTTTTTCTTTTTGGGTCACACCCAATGATGCTCAGGGGTTCCTCCTGGCTCATGCACTCAGGAGTTACTCTTGGCGGTGCTCAGTGGGACTCTATGGGATGCTGGGAATCGAACCCGGGTCGGCCATGTGTAAGGCAAACGCCCCACCCGCTGTGCTATCGCTCCAGCCCCTAAGGGTGCACGGTTGACACCCTCAGACCAAAGCAGGGTTAGCCTCCAGTGGACCTTGGCCGCATGTGGGCAGTCCCATGCCTTCTGCGCTTAGGCGTGGGGGGGGGGGGGGGGCTTCGCTGTTGGCTCATTTTGGCCTTCGCGGGAGGCCGTGCACAGTCCACCAAATGTGCCCCGAATGGGGCCGATCCGGGACCGACAAGCGCCTGCTCGACCTCCTGCCCCCACCTCCCCCGCAGCCTTCACTCCCTTCCCCCAAGCCCAGACCCTCCTGCTGGAGCACCGTCTGCGCATGCCCAGACTGAGCCGGGGGTCCCCGGAGGAGGAGGCCGTTAAAGGCCAGTGTCCTGCAGCGGATCCCCAGGGAAGATGCTGCTGTTGACGCTGCTGGTGGCGACGGCGCAGGCCTTGTTGCCGTGTCCTCCGGCCACACCTAGAGAGCCGAGCCAGTGGGGCCACCCTTCCCAGGCTGGGGTTTCTGCAGGGCTCAGGGGAAGGAGGGGCCGGGGACGAGATCATTTTCACTCCTGACTCAGAGGAGTGCGTGAGATTTCAGGGAAGAATTGATCTAAAGGTCACTGTGGCTGCAGGGTGCCATTGACAGCTGACCAAGTGCAGGGCCCACCCCGGGAATGAACGAGCAGCTCTGTGTGCCTGTGTGTGCGTGCCCCTTCCGCTCTTAATGTCTGGGTTTGTGGTGTTTCCGGGACACAAATCAAACAGTGCTCAGGAGTCACTCCTGACTCTGCACTCAGGAATTTGGCAGTGTTTGCGGAACCGTATGGGGTGTCAGAGCTCAAACCCGGGTCTGCCCTGTGCCAGGAAAGTGCCCTACCCAGTGTACCGTATTCCCTCCAAACCCAAATTTTTGTTTTTATTTTATTCTTTCTCTTTTTTGGGGGGGGGGAGGTGGGGCGGATTGTTTCTGGGTCACACCCGGCAATGCTCAAGGGTTACATGCGCTCAGGAATCACTCCTGGCAGTGCTCGGGGGACCACATGGGATGCTGGGAATCGAACCTGGGTCCACCATGTTGGCTGTGTGCAAGGCAAATGCCCTACCCGCTGTGCTATCCCTCCAGCCCCTTCCACAGATGTTGATTGCTGGTGTCTCTGGTCTCCCTTCCAGGTTTCGTTTGGTGAGGACTGACAAGCTGTTTGATCAGGGCCAAGGGGTACGTGATTTCTGTCGTAGCGATCCTTCCTTCACCAACTTACTGCATCGAGGGGGCATAGGGAGGGCACTTGCCCTGCACGCAGCTGGGTTGGCTCCTTGGCACTCCACAGGGTACCTCGAGACCCCCCAGGTGTGATCCCTGAACACCAAACCACGTGAAATCCCTGAGCACCACTGACTGTTTTTAGCACCCAAACCAAAACCAAATACATCGTGTGCTATATTGGTATTTCCACATATTCTTCTTCAAGTGTCTGGTTTTGAAGATGTTAGCTATGGGATTCTTGCTCCGCTGGCCTCTGTTTTGGTTCGGTTCGGTTTGGTTTGGTTTGGTTTGGTTTGGTTTGGGGACCACAGAGGGCAATGTTCAGGGGTCATTCCTGACTCTGCACTCAGGATTTACTCCAAGCAGTGTTCGGTGGACCCTATGGGATGACGGGGATCAAACCAGGCTCGGTGGCAGGCAAGGCCAGTGCCCTCTGTGATCTTCTATCGCTCCAGCCCTGTCGTTTTTTGTTTTTAAGATCCATAACCAGGGTTGGAACAAAGGGACTTTCTCTTAGTGTCTGTGATTCTTGCTAAGATTCCCATATTCAGTGTGACGCTCTTCCTAGGACGTGCTCTATTCTGCATCTGGAACCCCACTCTTGATTAAACATCCATGTGATGAAAACATTGTCTTGTATTTAGGGTAAGTACATTTCATTTCTGATTGCCTTCCCATTGTCTGGGTGTCTGGGTGTGGGGATGGAGGGGCACACCCAGCCGTGCTCAGGGCTACTCCTGACTCTCTACCCTTATGGTCTTGGGGACAGATCACTAGGGTCTCCCTGTTACAGTTTTCCAGACTTTGGGGGAGGGGTGGGTATCCAGAGAAGATGGGGCTAGGAATGAGTACAGAGCTTACGCTTGCCCTGCATGCAGCCAACCCTGGTCCAACCCCCCAGCACCATATTGGGTTATCCTGATTACCACTAAGGTTGGCTTCGGAGCACAGAGTCGTGAAAAATTCCAGAGACCTCTCCTCATCACGGAGCCAGGAATAGCTCCTGTGCACGCCACCAGGGGGCGCTCCTGAGCACCGACCCAGCAATAGCCACTGAGTACCAACAGGGGGAGCTGCTGAGCCCAGAGCTGAGTATAACCCCTGAACACCACCAGGGGGCGCACCTGAACACAGGAAAAATCTTTGCGTGTGATTGGATGTGGGTGACACAGGGGTCACTCCTGGCTCTGCACTCAGGAATGACTCCTGGCAGTGCTCGGAGAACCCTCTGGGATGCTGGGAACTGAACCCGAGTCGGCCGCGTGCAAGGCAAACGCCCTACCCGCTGTGCTATCTCTCCAGCCCCCCCTTGGCTAACTTTTAAAAGTTTATCATGTGTTTTCAGTTGAGACAAAGGAAGAATAGTTTCTCTTTTTTTCCTTTCTGCTTGAATTCTTTGTTTTCCTTATTTTATCATCGCTATGGTACCAGAAAGACAAGAGGATTTACAGTTAGGCCTTTGGTGCACAAAATCACTGCTCTTCTGTTGTTTGTTTGGGGGCCACACCTGGCAGTGCTCAAGACTTTTCTTGCCTCTGTGCTCAGGGATCGCTCCTCAGGGACTCAGCTCTCTCTAGCCCTGAAAGATTATCCTAATTTCACTCCTGTGTTGCTTCCTCCAGAAACAGAGTCTTTTTCTCGACAAATAACTTTGAAAGCAGCCTGTTTCCACTGAGAATCCCTATCTCGTTTAAGGTACCTATTTTCTGGACAATCTCAAGTGTTTGGGGCTGGAGAGAAAGTACAGCTCACCCTGGCCCAATACCCCACATCGCAAATGGTCCCCGAGTCCACCAAGAGTCATTGCTGAGTGCAGAGGCAGGCGTTACTCCAGGGGCTGGAGCGATAGCACAGCGGGGAGGGCGTTTGCCTTGCACGCGGCTGACCTGAGTTCGATTCCCAGCATCCCATAGGGTCCCCTGAGCACCGCCAGGAGTAACTCCTGAGTGCAGAGCCAGGAATAACCCCTGTGCATTGCCGGGTGTGACCCAAAAAGCAAAAAAAAAAAAAAAAAGAGGCAGGCGTTACTTCTGAGCACTGATGGGTGTGACCCCCCCCCCCACACACACACACAAATGCAACAAGAGTGTTGAAGTCACTAGAATGATAAAACAGTGGGGAGGACGCTGGCCTTCCATGTGGCCACACCTGGCAGTGCTTAAGACTTATCAATCCTTGGCATCCTTGGCATCCTTGGGTTCAATCCTTGGCATTCATAAGGTCCCCTGAGCCCCACCAAGTGTGATCCCTGAGCATAGAGCCAGGAGTCAGCCCTGAGCACCACTGGGCGTCGCCCCAAACAAGAAACCAAACAAGAAGAAAAGAGGTCAGAGAGGAAACATGGGAATTAAGGTACATCCTTGGGGCTGGAGCGATAGCACAGCGAGTAAGGTGTTTGCCTCACATGCGGCCAACCTGGGTTCGATTCCCAGCATCCCATAGGGTCCCCCGAGCACCGCCAGGAGTAATTCCTGAGTGCAGAGCCAGGAGTAAGCCCTGTGTATTGCCAGGTGTGACCCAAAAAGCAAAAACACAGAAAAAAAAGCACATCCTTATTTCCCACTGACCCCAGTTCAAATCCTGGAATTTCCGAGGGTCGCCAGTGGTCGCCCCTGCAGACGGAGCTGAAATAACCCCTTTGCACCGTGCTCCCTTGGCACCCACCCCCAAAAAATTGCTTTTATAACCTGCACTTATGGGGCTGTTTTTCATCTTGCTTCTTTTTTGTTTGGTTTTGGTTTTCAGGCCACACCTAGCAATGCTCAGGGGTTCCTCCTGGCTCTGCACTCAGGAATTACTCCTGGCGGTGCTCGGGGGACCCTCTGGGGTGCTGGGGATTGAACCTGGGTCGGCTGCATGCAAGGCCAGTTCCCTCAGGGCTGGAGCAACAGGACAGCGGGGAGGGCGTTTGCCTTGGACATGGCCAACCCGGGTTCAATTCCCAGCATCCCAGTATGGTTCCCCCGAGCACCGCCAGGGTCATCCCTGGGTGCAGAACCAGGAGTAACCCCTGTGCAACGCCAGGTGTGCCCCAAAAGTGAAAATAAATAAATCACGACACGAATCACGACCATCCTGTTATTCGTCGATTGCCTCGAGCAGGCCCCAATAACGTCTCCTTCATCCTAGCCCTGAGATTTTTAAGAAAGTGCTATATTCAAGGCTCTTTAGGAGAATGAGACCCAATGTAACCTGCCCACACAGCAGAGTCTGGCAAAATCCCCGTGGCGTACCCAATATGCCAAATACCAGTAAATAAATAAAGTTAAATAATAAATAAAGTTAAGGAAAAAAAAGGCCAGTTCCCTCCCCATTGCCCAGTCACTCTGGCCTGATGTTAAACTGCTTCTTTGGGGGGGGGGGTGTCTCCCAAGGAGAGCCCAGAAAGTGGGGGGACCCCCTGGGAATTCCTCTCCCCCCCACCCCAGAAACGTAGTTCATTGGTACGGCGCAAGGATGCAGAGCTGTCAGGCTCTGTGGAGTTGGGGGCCACCAGGATCAACCCGGCAGTTCTCAGCGTCCCCTGATGTTCTTCCTTTCAGGTCAACAAAGCAGAAGTCACCGCGGCCCACTTCACCAGGTCGATCTTGTTGCTGGTCGTGAATTTTCACGTCTACATTTATGATTACAAGGTTGACTTCTGGCTCACGCCGGAAGGTGACATGTGGTTGGGATGTGTATGTGTGTGTGTGTGTGTGTGTGTGTGTGTTCGCGCGCGCGCGCGCGCGCATACGTGCGTGTTGGTGAATGTGTGTGCGCGTGTGTGTGTGTGCGCGCACACATGTGCGTGTGGGTGGGTGGGTGTGCATGTGTGGTGAGCGAGTGCGTGCGTGCGTGCCTGTGCCTGTGTGCATGTGTGAGTGAACGTGAGTGTGTGTGTGTGTGTGTGTGTGTGTGTGGTGAGAGTCAGACTCAGAACTTCCCGCATTCAGGGAGAAAGAGAGGAGGAGGAGGAGGAGGAGGAGGAGGAGGAGGAGGAGGAGGAGGAGGAAGAGGAGGAGGAGGGCTGGAGTGATAGCACGGTCAGGAGGGCTTTTGCCTTGCATGCAGCCGGCCCGGGTTCGATTCCCAGCATCCCGTAGGGTCCCCTGAGCACTGGCCAACACTGCCAGGAGTAGTTCCTGAGTGCAGAGCCAGGAGTAACCCCTGAGCATTGCCAGCTGTGACCCCTCCGCAAAAAAAGCAAAAAAAAAAAAAAAAGGGAGAAAGGAGAGAGGGAGGTATGGAGAGGGGATAGGAGGAGAGAAGGGGAGGCGTGAGGGAGAGGGAGAGGAGGATGGGGGAGGGAGAGGAGGGAGGAAGGGGACTAGTGATCTCCGTGGCCGTGACCTTGCCCTTCCAGGAATAGCACACCCCGTGTCACACGTCTCCGGAGACAATTGCTGTTATAGCTCACAGCCCGTCTGCTTGGTGAGGACCCTGTGTGCGACTCTCTGGGTGAGGGGGGCCATCCCCGATGGTGCTTGGGGGCCGTGCCCAGCTCTGTGCGTGGGGACGGGCCTGGCAGTGCCCCGGGGCCTGTGTGTGGTGCCAGAGATTGTGGTGCCAGAGATTGCACTGGGGTCAGTCAAGGCAATGCTTGCTGTCCTCTCCAGCCTGAGAAAATAGTTTTGTTTTTTTTTTCTTTTTGGGTCCCACCCTGCGATGCACAGGGGTTACTTCTGGCTCATGCACTCAGGAATTGCTCCTGGCGGTGCTCGGGGGACCGTATGGGATGCTGGGAATCTAACCCGGGTCGGCTGCATGCAAGGCAAACACCCCACCCGCTGTGCTATCGCTCCAGCCCCGAAAGTAGGTTTTTAATTTCGTTTTGATTTGCTTGGGGGCCACACCTGGCAGTGCTCAGAACTCACTCCTGATTCTGCAACTCAGGGGTCACTCCTGGCGGGGCTCGGGGGCACCCTGTGGGGTGCCGGGAACCGAACCCTGGTCAGCCACGTGCAAGGCCAGCGCCCTCCCCTCTGTACTGTCACTCCAGCCCCTCATCCCAATGCTTGTTTTTGTTTGGAGGAGGACGTTCGCACCTGGTGGTGCTCAGGGGCTTCTCCTGGCTCTGCAAGCAGGGATCACTCCCAGAAATGCTTGGGGGAACACACTGGGTGCCTTGGGGGATCAAACCCGGGTTGGCTGCGTGCAAGGCAAGTACCCTACCCACTGTGCTATCTTTCCGGCCCCTTCAAGGAACTTTTCTTTCTTCTTTTTGGGTCACACCCGGAGATGCTCAGGGGTTCCTCCGGGCTCTGCACTCCGGAATTACTCCTGGCGGTGCTCAGGGGACCATATGGGATGCTGGGAATCGAACCCGGGTCGGCCGCGTGCAAGGCAAATGCCTCCAGCCCCAAGGAACGTCTTTATAACACTTAAACCTACATCGCCGGTAGGTTTCTCCAGCCCCTGATAAGTCATCCCTTGCTTTCCGGAATTTTCTTCCCAGCCAGTGGGACGCCTGCACCCTTGGAGCTGATCTCTGCCAACGCGCCCCTCCCCTGTGCTCACCCTCCGCTCCCCCCGGCCCCAACTCACACCACCACCTTCGTGTCTTGCAGGCTGTAAGTAGAACCGTGTTCGCTTACTTACGCGGAGCACAGGTATCAGACGCCACACTCTATATTTCCACCACCGAGGGGTTCAGTTTCAGACCCTACAGCTACAGAAGGCAGGTAAATTCAGGGCCGGAGTAATAGCCCGGGGCTGGCGGGGGTGGGGCGCTTTCCCTGCACCCAGCCGACCCCAGCTCCATCTCTGGCATCCCACGAAGTTCCTGCCAGAAGCGATCCCTGAGGGCTGGAGCAATAGCACAGCGGGGAGGGCGTTTGCCTTGCACGCAGCCGACCCGGGTTCGATTCCCAGCATCCCATATGGTCCCCCGAGCACCGCCAGGAGTCATTCCTGAGCGCATGAGCCAGGAGTAACCCCTGAGCATCGCTGGGTGCGACCCAAAAAGCAAAAAAGAAAAAAAAATAGTGATCCCTGAACTTAGAGCCAAGAGGCCAAAAGTCAGCCCCCAGCACCTTTGGGTGCAGCACGCCACACGCAGCCTCCAGCATCCCACCCCACACTCGTTTCAGCCCCTTTCGCCTCCAAGGATGGTTCAGTGCCCCGGTGAGAGAGACGCCCAGGGGCCCGTTACTTGCAGACCTTCTGGCTGCGTTGGGCGTTTGTTGGGTCTGGGGTTTGGTGCTCACGGCTGACCTCTGGCGGTGGGGCTGGGGATCGAACCCCGCTGCTGGGCGCTGGGTCCTGACCTGGTCCATGTATCTCCTAGGAGGAGTTCCACGGATATCTGGGAGGGATCTTCAACTTCTACACCCTGTCCCAAGTGGGGTTGCTTTTCTATTACAACAAGAGGGTAAGTCTCTCCGGTCCGCACCGTGGAAATCCCGTGGCCGTGGTCTGTGCAAAGCCGTGGTGGGGATGTGACTCGGCAGAAAACCACCAGCCCAGGCTGGAGCGATGGCACAGCGGGTAGAGCGTTTGCTTTGCACGCGGCTGACCCAGGTTCGATTCCCAGCATCCCATGTGGTCCCCCGAGCACCGCCAGGAGCGATTTCTGAGTGCAGAGTCAGGGGTAACCCTGTGCATTGAGGGGTGTGACCCTAAAAAAGCAAAAAAAAAAAAAAAAGGAAAACCACGTGCCTCATGTGAGAGGCCCCAAGTCGGATCCCAAGAAAAACACACACACACACACACACACACACACACACACACACACACACACAAACGCTCTGAAGCTTTTTTCTTTCCCTTGGAAGGGACCACCTCTGGTGGTTGTCAGCGCCGACACCTAGCTGATGGGTCGCTCTTGGCGGGGCTCAGAGGATGGCAGGGATGGAACCTAGGTTGGCCACCTGCAAGGCAGACACCGTACCCACTGTCCTATTGCTCCAGCCCCCGCCCACCCATACTTACACCTTCCACCATCCTCGCCCACTCAGTACTCATTTATACTTAAGTAGGGCGTTTGCCTTGCATGCAGCCAACATGGTCAACCCGAGTTTGATTCCTCCGCCCCTCTAGGAGAGCCCGGCAAGCTCCCGAGAGTATCTCGCCCTCACGGCAAAGCCTGGCAAGCTCCCCATGATGTATTCGATATGCCAAACACAGTAACAAGAAGTCTCACGATGGAGACGTTACTGGGCCCGCTCGAGCAAATCGATGAACAACGGGAGGATGGTGGATCCATCCATCCATGCACCCACATACTCGTGCCTGTTACTCCACTCCGACGTCGATTCTGCCTTGAGCTGCGAGTACTGAGCCCTCTCAACCAATATTCTTGCTCAGCCATCTACTATCCACCCAGTAACTTATCCTGTCACCCACCCACCGGCCACTCACTGCTGAATCATCCATCCGTCCATTCATTCAAGCCATTTCTCCTTCCCTGTACCATTTGGCCATTTGTTCACCTATCCATCCTTCCATCCATCCATCCATCCATCCATTCCACCATTTATCTCCTCATCTGTCATCCGTCCATCACTCTTTAGTACATCCATCTGCCCACCACCCTGTTATTTCTTCTTTTTTTTTTCTTTTTGGGTTACACCCAATGATGCTCAGGGGTTTCTCCTGGCTCTGCACTCAGGAATGACTCCTGGCGGTGTTTGGGGGACCTTATGGGATGCTGGGAATCGAACCCGGGTCAGCCGCGTGCAAGGCAAACGCCCTCCCCACTGTGCTATCGCTCCAGGCCCCAGCAACTATCCATCCTTCTTCTAACTCTTCCATCCACCTCTCCATCCGTCCATCCATCCATCTGACTATCCATCTGTCTGTCCATCCACCCATCCTTCTCCTCACTTTCCGATCCATCTTCCCGTCTGTCCGTCCATTCGCTTACTGGTCATCTCCTTCCTGCAGGCCAAGTTCAGCTACTCCGAGCACCCCCTGAACCGCACCTTTGGGCAGTCTTTTGACTACAGAGACACCCCTAACATCCTCATCCCTCCGGGCCAGAAGGGCACCCTGATCTTCTGGGCCAAAAGGAGCCTTTTTATTTCCCGAAACACAGGTGAGCCCAGCCCAGGCTCAGAGCCCACCTCCTGGTGGAGAGCGGGGGTCAGGGGTGCGCCCGAGCCCTGACTTTCTCTTTCCTCTGATTGAATGCTTGTGATAGCAAACCGTTCCCTATCTTCAGGCCCCCTCCCTTCCCCCATCTGACCTACTAAGGCAGCGGGTCCACATCATTGACCCAGGAAACGCATCTCTGGTCTGGAAGCTGGTGTGGCGACTTTCAGATGTGGGGAGGGCTGCCTTCTCCCACATCCCCCCCGAGGCCAAAGACAGAGCTGTGCTGGCAGTGTGCAAGATGCCTCCGCCCCCAGCCCCCAGCCAGAGTAAGGCAGAGAGCCAGAGGCAGCCCACCTGGGAAGAAGTGAGGTTGAGGATGCAGTGCACAGCGAGGCTGCAGGCACACCCGCCATCACAGCCTGCTCCCAACCCCAGGACAGAGCCTGAATAGGGATGCTTCACCGGTGCAAGGAAAGGACTCGTGGGGTGACTCATCTCTATGGAGAACTCATGCCAGATCATATTCTTTTTTTTTTCTTTTTGGGTCACACCCAGCAATGCTCAGGGGTTCCTCCTGGCTCTGCACTCAGGAGTTAACTCCTGGCGGTGCTTGGGGGACCCTATGGGATGCCGGGAATCAAACCTGGGTCGGACGCATGCAAGGCAAATGCCCTCCCCGCTGTGCTATCACTCCAGCCCCTCTCTGCAGTCTTTTAGCCTCGGAGGGACCCGATGGCCCTGCATACTGTTCCATGCCTGTGTTCTTTTATAGGTCAGCTCGTGAGACCAGTCTACTTGGAGAACGCTTACCAGGGCCACAAGGAGACCATATCTGATCTCAATATGACTATCCACAGCGTGGCCGCTAGTAAGTCCCTCCCCCCAGCATGGCAGAGAACTTTCTAGAAGTTTTCCTTTTTAGGATTTATATATTTGAAATTTTGGTTGGGGGGGTCTGGAGTGATAGCACAGCGGGGACGGCGTTTGCCTTGCACGCGGCCAGCCCGGGTTCTATCCCTGGCATCCCATATGGTCCTCCAAGCACCTCCAGGAGTCATTCCTGAGTGCAGAGCCAGGAGTAACCCCTGAGCATCGCTGGGTGTGACTCAAAGAGCAATAAATAAATAATAAATAAATAAAAAAAGTTTGGTTGGGCTCCAAGACAGTTCCCAGGGAATCTGATAGTCACTCTCCAAACACAGTGGTGGAATTTTAATTTTAATTTTTTACTTTAACCTTTATTTGATTTTTGTTATTATCATTGTTCTTCTTTTTTTAATTTAATTTTTTTTTTTTTGCTTTTTGGGTCACACCCAGTGATGCGCAGGGGTTACTCCTGGTTCATGCACTCAGGAACTACTCCTGGCCGTGCTCAGGGAACCATATGGGATGCTGGGGATCGAACCCGGGTCGGGTCGCGTGCAAGGCAAATGCCCTATCCACTGTGCTATCACTCCAGCCCCTTATTTAAATTTTTGAGCCACAACCCAGGGTTCTCAGATCTCATTCCAGGCTCGGTGCTCAGGGATCACTCCTGGCAGTATCGAGGGACTCTATGGGGTGTTAGAGATTGAGCCCAGCTTGGTGACATGCAAGGTAAACGCCTCTCCTTCTGTCTCTGTTCCCTATTTCTCTGACTTGAGGGACTCACACCAGCAGTGCTCAGGCGTTTCTCTCTACTCTGTGTTCAGGGGTCATTCTCAGTGAAGTTCAAGGGACCTTAGAAAGCCAATGATGGAACCCGGGCACCCTGTGAAACTTTTATTATTTCTTTTTTACTTTTTTTTTTTTGCTTTTTTTTGGGTCACACCCGGCGATGCTCAGGGGTTACTCCTGGGTCATGCACTCAGGAATTGTTCCTGGTGGTGCTCGGGGGACCATATGGGATGCTGGGAATCGAACCTGTGTCGGCCATGTTGGCTGCATGCAAGGCAAACGCCCTACCCGCTGTGCTATTGCTCCAGCCCCCTTATGAAACTTTTAAATATATAAAAACAAAATGGTGGGGACTGGAGCAATAGCACAGCGGGGAGGGCATCTGCCTGGCACGCGGCCGACCCGGGTTCAATTCCCAGCATCCCACATGGTCCCCCTAGCACCACCAGGAGCAATTCCTGAGTGCAGAGCTAGGAGTGACCCCTGTGCATCGCCAGGTGTGACCTGAAAAGAAAAAAAAAAACATAGTAACAAGTCTCACAATGGAGACGTTACTGGTGCCCACTAGAGCAAATTGATGAATGGACAACAGAACGACAGTCCTACAGACAGTACTTGTTTGGGAGTCACACCCAGTGGTGCTTAGAAGTTACTCCTGGATCTGTGCTCAGGAATCAGTCCTAGCGATATTCAGGGGACCCGATAGGATACCGGGGATTGAATTCAAGTCTGCAAGGCAAGTGCTCGATCTGCTAGTCCTACCGTTCCAGCCTGGACAATTTTAAATATTTCTATCCAGTGAAATTACCCTCATTGAAGTGTTTTATGTGTTCTCTTGTCCCTAGATCAAAATGAAATGGCGATTTTAACTAAGCAGAATGACTTGTATTACGGTTTCCAAGGAATCCTGTCAACGACGCTAATGAAAGTAGGTCACAAGCAAAACTGTGTCATTACCAGGTTGGTTATCGAATATCGAATACACAACGGATAGCTTGCCAGGCTCTTCCGTGCGGGCGGAATACTCTCGGTAGCTTGCCAGTCTTTCCGAGAGGGATAGAGGCTTTTGGGGCGACCTCTAATCACCCTTGTAGGTGTTACCATATTTGAACCCTATCAAATACCGTACGACAATTCCGGAAGATGCGCACCAACATCTCATTATGATGAAAGAGAAATCGAGAAGTTCTACATGGAGCTAGAGAAGTTTTATAAAGAAGACCACACCTTCTACAAGATCATTGTGGGTGATTTTAATGCCAAGATAGGACTGAGAAGATCAGTTGAAGAACTTCACATCGGGACCCATGGCCTAGAATGGAACGAACAGGGTGAGAGACTGTCTGAGTTCATCATGTCGAACAAGACCATTCATGGTAAATCACAGTTCCAGAAGGCAGAATCTAAACGATGGACATGGGAGTCTCCCGGTGGACGATTCCACAACGAAATAGACCACATCATATTCAATCAACGGTTTTGCCTGACTGATGTCGCTGTTGTCCCAAAATTTCAAACGGGATCGGACCACCGTCTCCTTCGTGCAAAATTCTACTTCACAGAGCGGGGAGAAAGGGCTGCAAAGTTGAAAAAGAGAACTCCCAGAATGACCACCAACTGGGAACTCTTTGGTACTATTGCGGCAACATGGGAAGATGCCATTGTTGACAACATTGACGAGGAATACGATCGACTGGTTCAGCACCTCCATGAATGTGCGAGGAACGCCAAGAGAGAAATAGCCACAAAAAATCGCCTATCTTCGAAAACTCTTGAGCTAATTGGTCAGCGTGGTTTGGTGCATGCCTCAGGCAACCACAAGCTAACGTCCAAGCTTGCAAAGCAGTGCAGAGATGCGATCAAGGAAGACCTCAAAGAGAGAAGAGCAGAAGTACTGGTAGATGCGGCAGAAGCCGGGAAAAGTATTCGTAACGCCCGCCTGTCCTTTGCCAACTACAAGACCAAGATGACTGCCCTCCGACGTCCTGATGGATCCATCACATCCTTCAGAATGGCAATGGAGAAGATTATCCATGACTTCTACTCAAATCTCTTCAATAGCCATGTCCACTTGCCGACATACCAAATTCCACAAGATGGATATGTCGTTCCCAACGTTCTCCCTTCCGAAATCCGACACGCCATTTCGTCGGTAAAGAAACAAACAGCACCCGGCCCAGACAAGGTCAGACCTGAACACCTGAAGAACCTGCCGTCAGTACTCATCAATACACTGGCTCGATTCTTCACTTGCTACCTGTCTGAATGCAAGGTTCCGTCCCAATGGAAAACCAGCAGGACCGTACTACTGTTCAAGAAGGGAGACATTCATGACATTGGCAACTATCGCCCGATCTGCCTATTGTCTGTCATCTACAAGTTGTTCACTCGAGTCATCCTAAATAGGATTGGCAGAACACTAGATGAAGGACAACCATGCGAGCAAGCTGGGTTCCTCAAAGGACTCAGCACCATCGACCATATCCACACGATAACCAAGCTCATTGAGGTTTCTCGGGAGTTCAAGATGCCGCTCTGCTTAACGTTCATTGATTTAAAGAAGGCCTTTGATTCTGTTGAGACGGAAGCGGTCATTGAAGCCCTAGCCAATCAGGGCATTCAAGCCCAATATATCAGGATCCTCCGTGAGCTGTATTGCGGATTCACTACCAGGATCTCACCATTCTACAAAGAAGTGATCGTTGATGTCAAGAGAGGGGTGCAGCAGGGTGATACCATTTCACCAAAACTCTTCATTGCCACCCTCGAGAACATCATGCGATGACTGGAATGGGAAGGAATGGGAGTGAAGATAGATGGTCGGCAATTACACCACCTCCGCTTTGCTGATGACTTTGTTTTAATAACACCAAACATCAGCCAAGCAGCACAAATGCTGGCTGACTTTGACCGTGAGTGTGGAAAGGTAGGACTACAGCTGAATCTTACGAAGACAATGTTTATGAGAACAGCCTCGTTCCTGATGCCCCATTCGCTGTCAACGGAACGACCATCTCCGAATGCAACAGCTATGTGTACCTAGGTCGAGAAGTCAACATGACAAATGACCTGGCACCCGAGCTGCGCAGGAGGAAGAGAGTGGCTTGGAACGCCTTCAAGAACGTCGAAGAAATAGCTAAGAGGACGAAGAACCTCCGGCTCCAGGCACATCTCTTTGATTCCACTGTTCTTCCTGCATTAACATATGCCTCAGAGACCTGGGCCCTACGCAAACAAGATGAGAACGCTATTCAGGTCTCCCAAAGAAGAATAGAAAGAGCTATGCTTGGAATATCACGTTTCACTCAAATGAGAGAACGAATCCGGAGTTCTGACATCCATCGACGATCAAGGATCAGGGACGCTGTCTCATTTGCCAAGGTGTCGAAAATCAGATGGGCTGGTCACGTAATGAGATTTAAAGATGACCACTGGACTAGAGCTGTTACTGACTGGATTCCACGGGATGTCAAAAGACCGCGTGGCCGCCCACCTACCAGATGGTCAGACTTCTTCGTCAAGATCATGAACGATCGGTTTGAGGCTCTTCATGTTCCCGGAGCGAACAGATGCCATTGGGCTACACTAGCACGCGACAGGGACAAATGGAGACGTTACTGGCGCCCGCTCGAGCAAATCGATGACTAACGGGAAGTTAAGTGATTAAGTGACCAGGTTGGTTGGGGTGAGAGGGGTTTTGTTTTTGTTTGTTTGTTTTGGGTCATACCCCGCGGTGCTCAGGGCTTCCTCCTGGTTCTGTGCTCAGGGATCATTCCTAGTGCGGCATCGGAGACCCTGTGGGGTTCCGGGAAAGTGACCCCAGGCCAGCCACATGCAAGGCGAGTGCCCTCCCCGCTGGACTATCTCTCCGGTCCCCAGGAAAAAGTTATCTCACACTCAAACTTTGGTTCTTTGGCGCAGGGCTCAGAGGAATCGAACCCAGGCTTCGTGTGCATCCCCCGGACTTCCCCTCACTCTCTCTCCAGTCCCTATTTTTCTCTTTTCTTTTTAGTTGCCAGACCAAGACTCTTTTTCCCCTATGTCTGTCTTGACATTCTCGGGCTTGGGAAAGCTCGAGATCCTGACGCCAATTCAAGATAGGAAAATCTTCATCTTCAATTACAATAGGATCCTCTTCATCTTCAATTACGAGAAGATGCTCATCAACATGAAAACGCTCCTCATGGACCCCCACTACAGAATTGGTCCCTGCAAAGTATGTGGTCGCTCCTGTCACCTCAGTGTCCCAGGCTCCCCCAAATATGGGGGGGGGGGCAGAAGGGTGGGTAGATCTGTAGCTTGCAGAATTCCATGGTGAATGGACTCAAACCGGAACAATGGGACAGCTGGAAGGCCCAGGTTCGATCCCAGCCTTCCATAGGGTCCTCTGCGCACCGCCAGGAGTGACCCCTGAGTGCAGAGCCAGGAGTCAGCCCTGAGCATCGGCAGGTGTGGCCTCAAAACCAAAAGAAAGAAAGAAAAAAAAAAGCTGGAGTTCTCCCATGCACAGCCGAGCACTTGCTTCAGACCTTTAAGTGCCTCTTGAACCCTCAACAAACTCTTGTTTTGGAGGGTACACACTTGACATTGAATTGCTCTTGGCTCTGCACTCAGGGCTAGCTACTGGCGGTGCTGGGGGGGGAGGGGGTTATGGGATACCAGGGATCAAACCCGGGTGGACAGCGCCCCTCCTGCTGTCCTATTTCTTGGTCCAAAAGGTTTTTATTTTCTTTGTCATTTTTTTCTTTTCTTTTCTCTTTTCCTTTTGGGTCAAACCCGGCGATGCACAGGGGTTCCTGCTGGCTCTGCACTCAGGAATCACTCCTGGCGGTGCTCGGGGGACCCTGTGGGATGCTGGAAATCAAACCCGGGTCGGCCGCGTGCAAGGCAAACGCCCTACCCGCTGTGCTATCGCTCCAGCCCCTTTCTTTGTCATTTTAAAAATGGGGATGTGGGGCTGGAGCGATAGCACAGCGGGTAGGGTAGGGCGTTTGCCTTGCACGCGGCTGACCCGGGTTCTATTCCCAGCATCCCATATGGTCCCCTGAGCACCACCAGGAGTAACTCCTGAGTGCAGAGCCAGGAGTAACCCCTGCGCATCGCCGGGTGTGACCCAAAAAAGCCCAAAAAAATAAAAATTAAATAAAAATGGGGGTGAGGGGCACACCCTTTTGAGCAGGTGGAGTTCCTGGAAGGCGAGTTTGAGAACCGGATGTACACCATCGACATGAACAGCAAGCTGGAGCTGACAGCCACAATTGTCCCACGGCCGCTGGCATCCCCCATGCCACTGGTAAGGCTTCCGTCTGCAGGACCAGGGCCGCTGCTGTCTTTCTCTCTGGGTTTTGGGTCGCCCCTGGCGATGCTCCGGGCCTCCGCCCTGGCTCTGTGCGCAGGGATCACTCCCAGTGGCACTCCTGGTGCTTGGGATCAAATCCGGATTGGCTGTGCAAAAGGTCAGCCCCTCCCGTCCTGTGCTGGCTCTCTGGTCCCTGCAGCCCCAGGGGCCTGAGAGAGTGTGGGGTGACCTAGGGGCCCCGTGCCAGAGCACTTGCCTGGCAAGCATGAGCTCCTGGTTTGAGCACTGTGGGGGAGAGGAGACAGGGGAGTTGGGGGGAGATGGTTCAAAAGGCTGAAGCGCGTGCTTTGCCCGTGGGAGCTCCGGCAAACGTTGCATGGACCGCCCCCCCAAAAAAACAGCAAGCCAGGAGTAACACCCCACCCCCGCCTGCTCTGCTGGGTGTGCCCTAAAAGCCTGTCAAATTAAAGAGAAGGTGTTCGGAACTGGAGCAATAGCACAGCGGATAGGGCGTTTGCCTTGCACGTGGCCGACCCGGATTCGATTCCCAGCATCCCATAGGATCCCCTGAGCACCGCCAGGGGTGATTCCTGAGTGCACGAGCCAGGAGTGACCCCTGTGCATTGCCGGGTGTGACCCCAAAAAAAAGCAAAAAAAAAAAGCAGTGGGGAGGCCTCTTGGAGAGATAGCGCAGGGGGGATGGCACTTGTCTCAGTGCGGCCGCTCAGGTGCCAACCCTGGTTAACCCTCAGCACCAGAGGGTCCCTCCAGAACCGTCCAAGGGCGCTCTCGAGTACCACCTGGAGGGGGCGCTCCCGAGCACCGAACCAGGACTAGGAGCATCTGCGCGCCACCGCCACCAGAGGGCGGTCCTGAGAGCAGAGCCAGGAACAATAGCCCCTGAGCGCCACCAGGGGGCACTCCCGAGCACTGGGGCCAGGAGTCGCAGCACCTAAGCGCCACCAGGGGACGCTCTTGCGCACAGAGCCAGGAACAGCCCCTGAGTTCCAAGGATCAAGGCCCAACTCCCCCCCCATCTCAGATAAAAGAAGAAAAGAAAAAGGGGGCTGGGTGTGGGGGGATCCGATTAGCAGAAGGGTGGGGGGTGTCCGGTCTGCCCTGGGGTCCCCAGTGACCCTCACCCCTCTGATGACCCTGCCTCCCCCGTCCCCTCCAGCCCTCCGGGTCTTGCCGTGCTTGGATGGGGCACTGCGGCCAGAGCTGGGGGGCCGATGTCCATGGGCATCAGACTGGACGCTGCCGCCCCCCCCCCCCAGCCTGCTGTCCCCTGACTCTGCAGAGTCGTGTCCACAGGCCTGCTCCTGACCTCTGACCCCACCCCCAGGTGTTGGTGAGCAACCCCCACTCCCTGGGGCTGGAGACCAAGATGTACGAGGACAGTTACTTCCTGGACCAGAGCACCAAGTTCAGGCTGGTGAGTTCCTCCCCCCTCCCCCGCACCGCGCCCCTGGCTGGGGCGCCAAGAAACCGGAAGGGGATCCTCCACCCCGACCTCTGACCCCCAACCCCAGCAGGCAGCAACCACACAGACGAGTGAGGACCTCGTTCCCGCCCCTGCCAAGCTCTCCCACTGGAAAGTTCCGGTCACCTGGGGCCAGGGAGGGCAGGAGTGTGCTCACGGGGTAAACCAAGGCAGGAGACGAGAGGTGAACTGGGGTGGGGGCTGTGGGGACAGAGCTTGGCCGAAGAAGAGTCTGGAGGGTCCGTCTGGATCCACGTCGTGGGGTCTGAAGTTTGGGAGGCTGGTGTTTGGAACACTCCTGGCTCTGTGCTCTGGGATGACTCCTGGCTCTGTGCTCAGGGCTTGTTCCTGGCTCTATGCCGAGGGCTTGTTGCTGGCTCTGTGCTCGGGGCTCACTCCTGGCTCTGTGCTCAGGGCTGACTCCCGGCTCTGTGCTCGGGGCTCACTCCTGGCTCTGTGCTCAGGGCTGACTCCCGGCTCTGTGCTCAGTGCTCACTCCCGGTTCTGTGCTCAGGGCTCGCTTCTGTGGTACTCGAGGGACCCTGCGTGGCACCAGTAATGGAACCAGGGCTGTCGCCTACCAAGCCAGCGCGTTATCTGCTGGACAATAGTTGGTCCTGAGTTGGAGTTAGCGTGGGTTTTTTGGGGGGGTTGGATTTGCCCCGGGGGTGTTCACCGACTCTTGGCTCTGCTCTGGGGTCACTCCTGGTGGGCCATGAGGGACCCTGTGCACAGCTGGACTCAAACTTGAGTCGGCCACATGCAGGGCAAATGCCTTCCTGCAGTGCTCTCTCCGAAGGGGTGAGTCTGAACTTGACTCAGGATTCCTTCAATCTATCTGTGTCTGTGTGTCGGGGTGTGTGTGTCGGTGTGTGTGTGTGTGTGTGTGTTTCTGTGTCCGTGTATCTGTGTGTCTGTGTATCTGTCTGTTTCCGTGTATCTGTGTGTGTCTGTGTGTTACTGTGTCTTCGTATACCTGTGCGTCTTTGTGTGCCTGTGTGTCTCTGTGTGTCTGTGTGTGTCTGTGTGTCTGCGTATCTGTGTGTGTCTGTATGTTTCTGTGTGTCTGTGTGGCTCTGTGTCTGTGTCCCTCTGTGTCTGTATGTGTCTGTGTGTGTCTGTGTGTCTGTGTGATTCTCTATGTGTCTGTGTGTGTCTGTGTGTCTCTGTGTTTCTCTGTGTCTGTGTGTGTCTGTGTGTTTGTGTCTCTGTGTCTCTGTGTCTGTATGTGTCTATGTGTCTTTGTATGTGTCTGTGTCTGTGTCTGTATGTGTCTGTGTGTGTCTATGTGTCTGTGTGTGTCTGTGTGTTTCTGTATGTGTCTGTGTGTCTGTGTGTCTCTGTGTCTGTGTGTTTCTCTGTGTCTGTGCGTGTCTGTGTGTCTGTATGTCTGTGTGTCTCTGTGTCTGTATGTCTCTGTGTGTGTTTGGGCCACACACAGTGCTCTCTGGTGCTCAGGGCTTGCTCTGGTGTTTCTGGGGTCCCCTGCAGTGGTCCCGGGGTGTGCAAAGCTGTACTCTGCCCCCGCGTCCCCCGGTGGCCCAGTGGAGTGAGCGCCTGGGCGGCCGCGCGCGTGGGCACTGGTCTCCGTGGGGCGCCGCGTGATGCCGCTGTCTCTGGCCCACAGCACATCTCCCTCAAACAGCAGCAACACTCGGGCAGGGCGGACCCCAACTTCACCTCCTGGTAAGTCGCTGCCACCCAGGGGCCGGGGCCCTAACAGGATGGGTGTCGGGTGGTCCTTCCAGTTGGGGTTGGAAGCAGGGTACGGAGCCAGAGCCCACGGTGCACTGCGGCTGCTTCAGGTTCAGTCCCCGATCCCCCTAGAGTCCCCCGAGCCCTGCAAAGTGACCCCGGAGCACAGAGTCAGGAGTCAGTCCTGAGCATGGGCAGGTGTGGTCCAAAAACAGAACAAAACAAACATGATGGCAAGCCCGGCGGCCGCAAACCTCCAGAACCCAACGGGAAGCCCAGGTGTGCAGGACCGGTGGCTGCAAACGCCAGGCCTCAGGGGATGGGGAGGGACCACCCCATCCCATCTCCCTGCCCCTTCGGGCGTCCTGGCTCTCATGCCCACAAGCTGCCCCCGGGTGCCATTTTAAGCTCATTTAGGGCCATGATCCAGAGCCTCACAAATGAATCTTAGAATGGAGCAGCTCGCTGCAGAGATGTCTCTGGACCCCAATGGTTTAAAATTTTAGAATTCCAGGAGCAAGCGGCCACGAAATGCTCTTATTCATAACAAGCAATACAAGATAAATTATCTAGCATTTGCCAGCGGGGCAGGCTTGAGGGGTGGTGGGAGGGTGTGATGGGGGTGGAGTGGGTGCGGACATATTCAATGTAATCAGTTATTTTGAACGACATTACGAAAAATAAAATTTTAAATAATGAATTAATTGACGGAAAGGATCTGACCAAATTTAAACACTAAAAATAAATCTTATCTTTGGTTCTCTTTGAAAAAAAAAGATGGTGAAGTTAACAAAACCATCATAAGAGAAGGGGTGAAGTCTCAGGGAAGGTCTCAGGGGCCAAGTGAGAATTAGGTTCCTGGTCAAGGCTCTGAATGGTATAGGATGGGTGGGTGGGTGGGCGGATGGATGGTGAGTGGGTGGATGGGTGGGTGGGTGGATGGATGGATGGATGGATGGGTGGATGGGTGGATGGGTGGGTGAGTGGGTGGATGGATGGCTGGCTGGATGGATGGATTGATGGATTATAGGATGGTGGATGGACGGATGGGTGGGTGGGTGGATGGATGAGTGGATGGGTGGGTGGGTGGGTGGGTGGGTGGATGGATGGATGGGTGGATGGGTGGATGGATGGATTGATGGATTATAGGATGATGGATGGACGGATGGGTGGGTGGATGGATGAGTGGGTGGATGGATGGGTGGGTGGGTGGGTGGATGGATGGATGGATGAATGGATGGATGGATGAGTGGATGGATGATGGATGGATGGATGAGTGGGTGGATGGGTGGGTGGATGGATGGATGGATGAGTGGATGGATGGATGGATGGATGGATGGATGGACGGGTGGGTGGATGGGTGGATGGATGGATGGGTGGGTGGATGGATGGATGGATGGATGGATGGATGGGTGGGTGGATGGATGGACGGGTGGGTGGATGGGTGGATGGATGGGTGGATTATAGGATGGTGGATGGAAGGATGGGTGGGTGGATGGACGGGTGGGTGGGTGGGTGGATGGATGGGTGGGTGGGTGGGTGGGTGGATGGATGGATGGATGGATGAATGGATGGATGAGTGGATGTATGGGTGGGTGGGTGGATGGATGGGTGGATTATAGGATGGTGGATGGAAGGATGGGTGGGTGGATGGACGGGTGGGTGGGTGGGTGGATGGATGGATGGGTGGGTGGATGGATGGGTGGGTGGATGGATGGGTGGATGGATGGATGGGTGGGTGGATGGATGGATGGGTGGATGAATGGGTGGACGGATGGGTGGATGGATGGATGGATGGATGGATGGGTGGATGGATGGATGGGTGGGTGGATGGGTGGATGGGTGGATGGATGGGTGGATGAATGGATGGATGGGTGGGTGGATGGATGGACGGGTGGGTGGATGGGTGGATGGATGGATGGGTGGATGGATGGATGGGTGGATGGATGGGGGATGGATGGATGGATGAATGGGTGGATGGATGGGTGGATGGATGGATAGATGGGTGGATGGATGAATGGATGGATGGATAGATGGATGAGTGGCAGGGTGGGTGAGTGGATGGTGAATGGGTGGCTGGCTGGGTGGGTGGGTGGCTGATGGGAAGATGGACGGACGGACGGGGTGGAAGGGTACCTGGCAGCACTCTCCAGCCCCGCCCTGGGTCTGTTGCCCACCCCTGCCTTACTGTGGTGCAGGATAAAGAGGGAGACCGCCTCCACCGTCACCCTGGACATCGCCAACAAGGAACTTTCGTGTGTGAACATTCCGCCTCTGGTAGGTCCCCAACTTCCGCTGCCCCGTTGTCTCCTGGTGCCAGCAGGAAGGCACAGATGTTGGTCTTTTTTTTTTTTTTGCTTTTTTTGGGTCTCATCCAGTGATGCACAGGGTTTACTCCTGGCTCTGCCCTCAGGAATGACTCCTGACGGTGCTCGGGGGACCCTATGGGATGCTGGGGATCGAACCCGGGTCCGCCGCGTGCAAGGCAAATGCCCTCCCTGCTGTGCTATGGCTCCGGCCCCTCAGATTCCATTTGGGTCAGGAAACAGACACTGCCCCCGGGGTGGCCCTCAGGGCTCCTGGCCCGGGGAACTTGAATCCTCCTTCCTTAGTCTCTCTCCAGGGCTCCCGAGTAGCCACTAGTGGCCCCGAAGGGCAGGTGGCCCAGACATCCATCGACAAGATGGGCACACGAGAGGCGGGAAATCCCCAGCACCTCAGCAAGGGGAGATGGGCCAGCGCCACAGCACCCCACGGGGAGCACCGGCCTTGCATGAGGCTGACCTGGATCTGACCCCCGACATCCCATGGGGTCCTCCCAACCCACCAGGAGTAAGTCCTGAGCACTGCCGGGTGTGGCCCAGAAACCCACAAAAGCTACCGAATCTCTGTTTCCTGCTCTTCCTCACAGCCTGGCCATTCATTCATTCTCCCGCCCTGTGTTGTAGCACTGTAGCTCTGTCCTGTTGTTCATCAGTTTGCTCGAACGGGCACCAGGGATGTCTCCATTGTGAGACTTGTTGTTACTGTTTTTGGCATATTGGATACACCACGGGGAGCTTGCTAGGCTCTGCCGTGCGGGCGGGCGAGGTATCCTTGGTAGCTTGCCAGACTCTCCGAGAGGGATGGAGGAATCGAACCTGGGTCGGCCATGTACAAGGAAAACACCCTAGCCACTGTGCTGTCACTCCAGCCCACGCTGTGTGGTGTATAACATTATTATTATTATTATTATTATTATTATTTATTAGTGAAACACCATGAGGTACAGTTGTAGATTTACAAATTTTTGTGCTTGGGTTTCGATTATACAATGATCAAACACCCATCCCTCCACCAGTGCCCATTTTCCGCCACCATGGGTCCCAGTATCCCTCCCACCCCCAACCCCCCCATCCCACCCTGCCTCTGTGGCAGGGCATTCCCTTTTGTTCTCTCTCTCTTATTGGGTGTTGTGGTCTGCAAAAGAGGCATTGAGTGGCAATCATGTTCGGTACATAGTCTCCTTTCAACATGCATCTCCCATCCTGGGAGGATCCTCCCAACACCCTTTACTTGGTGCTCCCTTCTCTATCTGAGCTGCCCTTTCCCCTAGAATGCCCGGCTGGCCTCTAAAACATTATTATTATTATTATTATCATTATTATTATTATAGCACAGCTGTAGGGCGTTTGCCTTGCACGCATCCAACATGGCCGACCCAAGTTCGATTCCTCTGCCCCTCTCAGAGAGCCCGGCAAGCTACCGAGAGTATCTCGCCCTCACAGCAAAGCCTGGCAAGCTACCCATGATGTATTCGATATGCCAGACACAGTAAGAACAAAGTCTCCAATGGAGACGTTACTGGGCTCGCTCGAGCAAATCGATGAACAACAGGAGGACTGTGACCTATTATTATTATTATTATTATTGGGCTGGAGTGATAGCACAGCGGTAGGGCATTTGCCTTGCATGCCGCCGACCTGGGTTCGATTCCTCCACCCCTCTCGGAGAGCCCGGCAAGCTACCGAGAACATCTTGCCCACGTGGCAAAGCCTGGCCAGCTACCCGTGATATATTCGATATGCCAGACACAGTAACAAGTCTCACAATGGTGGCATTACTGGGCCCACTCGAGCAAATCGATGAACAAAAATGGGAGGTCAGTGATTACTATTATTATTATTGTTGTTGTTATTGTTTTGGTTTGGGACACACCCAGCGATGCTCAGGGGTTCCTCCTGGCTCTGCACTCAGGAATCACTCCTGGTGGTACTCAGGGGACCCTAGGGAATGCTGGGGATTGAACCCGTGTGGGCACGTGCATGGTAGACACCCTCCCTCCCCGCTGTCCTATCGCCCCACCCCTGTCCCCGATGTGGATTTCACCCTCCCACTCTGTCCCCTCCGCAGACCGCCCTCATCAACATCGGTTGCGATGCTGAGAAAAAGGTCGTCATTCAAAAGTGAGCAGAGAGACCACGGAGCGGCCAGGGGGGCACGGGCACGGGGGGGACACCCCCCCAGGCCCCCTTCTGTCTTCTGAAACACTGTTCGGGGGTTAACAGGACACCCTCCACCCTGGCGTGGCCCAAAAACAAACTAAAAAGGGGTTAGAGGGCTGGATAATAGTATAGCGGGTAGGGCGTTTTTCTTGCACGTGGCCGACCCGGGTTTGATTCCCGGCATCCCGTATGGTCCCCGAGTACCACCAGGGGTAATTCCTGAGTGCATGAGCCAGGAGTAACCCCTGAGCATCGCCAGGTGTGACCCACAAAAAGAAAGAAAAAAGGAGGGGTTGGAATGACAGGTGTCAGAGGTCACAGTTGAGTGACTGGCCAGCCAGGAAGTGGCCCTGTGTTGGGGTGGCAGAGAGGGGGGCTTGGACCAGTGGGGCAGACCCCTCACCCCGAGAGCCCTCTCCAACCCCAGAACTTCTGGAGGGGGTCACCTGGAGATGCTCGGGGCTTCCTCCTGGGTCCACAGTTGGGGGTCACTCCTGGCGGTGCTCCGCGCCCTGTGGGATGGAACCCGGGTCAGCCATTTACGAGGCAAACACCCTCCCCCTGGGTTAGGGCTCGGGCCGCTGTGGGATTTAATCTCTTGCTGAAAGTCTGGGGGAGTGTCGGTGGCCCGAGGAAACCACAGCCTGAGAGTCCCCCACACCAGGCTCCCAGCGGAGGAGGGAGGGAGAGAGGACGGGAGGAGCCAGGGCAGGAGGGCTGGCGGGGACCCGGAGGCATCTGGCACGCGTGGGGCTCTGGGTTTGGGCTCTGTGACACATGGTCCCTCCGGGGAACTGCTACGAGCAACCCCAGGGAGCTGGCAAGAGCCCCCCAAGGAAGGAACAGGGAGGAAGGGGGAAAGAAAGTAGGAAGGAAGGAAGGAAGGAAGGAAGGAAGGAAGGAAGGAAGGGGAGGGAGGGAGGGTGGGAGGGAGGGAGGGAGGGAAAGGAAGAAGGAAAGAGAGAAAGAAAGAGAGAAAGGAAGAGAGAGGAAGGAAGGATAAAAGGAAGGAAGGATGGAAGGAAGAGAGAGAGAGAAAGAAAAAGAAGGAAGGAGTGAAAGAAGGGAGGAAGAAAGGAAAGGTAGGAGGGAGAATGGGAGGGAGGGAGAGAGAAAGGGAGGGAGGAAGGAAGCAGGAGAGGGAGGGAGGGAAGGAAGGAGGGGAGGGAGGGCAGGAAGGAGGGAAGGAGGGAAGGGAGAGGTAGAGGGAGGGAGGGGTGGGGAGAGGGGTGGGAGGGGCCGGAGGGGCGGGGATGGGGTGGGGCTGGAGTCCCTGCGAGCAGCAGCCCCGGGCCCCTCCCTGACCCCTGGGCGGGCGCAAGGACAGAGTGGGCCCTGGGCACTGCCGAGGGTGGCCACTGAGCCCGCAGAGCATCTGGGATTTTGGGGCGGGGCTGCTGGCGCCTGACGGTCCCCGGCCGCAGGGACACCACATCCTGCAACAAGGGGATCCTGGACTCCGTGGAACTCCAGAACAACTACAGCTACGTCCTGGACCGGTGAGGGACCCCCTCCCCCCACCCTCACCCCCCCCCAGCTTCCCCAGTGGGGGGCCAGAACGGTTTGAAGACTCATACTGGAGACCTGGGGTGGGGCTGGCCGGAAAGGTGCCGGCACCTCCCTGGGGTCCCCCGAATCTCTCGGCGCCTCCCCGCAGGGACATCTACAGCCCCAACTTGTCCGGGGAGGACCAGGTGGTGTTCTACAATTACGCCCTGCTGGGCTGCCCCCTGCTGGTCTACTACGACACTCCCTGGAAGCCAGTTCTGCAACTGTGAGTGGATGAGGATGAGGGGTGCACTGTCTCCTGCGACCCCAGCAGCCGGGGGTACCTTGACCCAGGCCCTCAGCCCCCAACTAACTCCTCCTGCATCAGCCCGGAGCTGATACAACAGACGTTGATGGTGGCAGGGTGGGCACGGGGTGAGTGGGGTTTCCCCTGGAGTACTCCCATGAGTGCTCCCAAGACTTCTCCCTACGTGCTCTCCTTGAGTGCTCCCCCTTAATGATCCCCTGAGTGCACCCTCCGAGTCCCTTGATGATACTTTGGTGCTCTCTGTGGTGCTCCCTGGAGTACTTCCATGAGCGAGTGCTCCCCAAGTACTTTCCCCAGGTGCTCCCCTTTGATCCCGTGGGTGCTCCTCTGAGTGCTCCCTGGAGTACTCCCACGAGTGCTCCCCGAGTGCTTTCCCCAAGTGCTCCCCTTAAGTGCTCCCCTTTGATCCCATGGGTGCTCCTCTGAGTGCTCCCTGGAGTACTTCCACGAGAGCTCCCCAAGTACTTTCCCCAGGTGCTCCCCTTTGATCCCGTGGGTGCTCCTCTGAGTGCTCCCTGGAGTACATCCACGAGTGCTCCCTGGGTGCTTTCCCCAGGTGCTCCCCTTTGATCCCGTGAGTATTCCTCTGAGTGCTCCTGGAGTACTTCCACGAGCAAGTGCTCCCCGAGTACTTTCCCCAGGTGCTCCCCTTTGATCCCGTGGGTGCTCCTCTGAGTGCTCCGTGGAGTACTCCCACAAGTGCTCCCCGAGTGCTTTCCCCAAGTGCTCCCCTTGAGAGCTCTCCCGAATGATCTCGTGGGTCCTCCTCTTGGTGCTCCCCAAGTGCTCCCCCTGAGCTTGGAGACAGCGGCCTTCTCCCCTCCTTCCCACATGCGCCCTTACACGCCCCCACCCACCGGACTGCATTTAAACTTCACTGCGCCCGTGTGGGAGAAATCGCACGAGACGTTAGTTGAGGGCACTCGCCCCGCACGCAGCTAAGCCTGGTTCAATCCCCGATGCCCTGGAGGGTCTCCTGAGCACCGCCAAGAGTGATCCCTGGTGCTCAGGGATGACTCCTGGCTCTGCGTTCTGGGCTCGCTCCTGTCAGGACTCAGACTGCCGGGTTCTGGGGATCAAACCCGGGTCGGCTGTGTGCAAGGCTCTTGCCCTCCACGCTGCCCTATGGCGCCAGCCCCGATCTGCAAAGCTTTCTTGCTTGCTTGTTTTTGCTTTTTTGGTCACACCCGGCGATGCACAGGGGTTCCTCCTGGCTCATCCACTCGGGAATTACTCCTGGCAGCGTATGGGATGCTGGGAATCGAACCCGGTTCAGCAGCGTGCAAGGCAGACACTCTCCCCGCTGGCCCATCTCTCCAGACCCCGATTTGCAAAGCTCTTAAGAGCAGGTTTTACAGAATTCACGATTCCTCCTCCTGCTCCACCAGGGACCCCTCAGGGACGCTTTTGTGGCCCCAGCTCAGGATCGTGCACACAGACTCGGTGCTCTTGGAGCCCGTGAGGAGCTTGTCCGGCGGTTAAGGCGCTTGCCTTGCACACCGCTGACACATCGGATCAAATCACCGCCCACCACGTGTGGTCCCCTGGGGGTCGCTTCTTTTTTTTTTCTTTTTGGGTCACACCCAGCGATGCACAGGGGTTCCTCCTGGTTCTGCACTCAGGAGTTACTCCTGGCGGTGCTCGGGGGACCCTATGGGCTGCTGGGAATCGAACCCGGCTCGGCCGCGTGCAAGGCAAACGCCCTCCCCACTATGCTGTCACTCCAGCCCCTGGGGTCCCTTCTGAGCGCACACAGAGACAGAAACAGCCTGAGCACGACACGTGTGCTTCCCCCACCCCAAAACGAAGGAAATCCAACTCGGGCTGGACTTGGAGGCAGTAAATTAGGAGTTTGCCTGGCATGTGGCCAACCCGGGTTTGATCCCCGACACCCCACAACCTGGGTCCTCCGAGCCCGGCCAGCCAGGAGGGATCCCTGAGTACCGCAGGGGTGTGACCCCCAAACAAAACAACGCCCTTGCTCCCACCCCCCACCCCACCCCCCGCCCCGGTGGTGCCTCTGTCCCAGGTGGCAGGGACAGGAGTTTCAGGAGGTCGTCGAGGCCGAGTACGTGATCAAGGAAGTCTACGGGTTGCTGACTTATTCGTACTCTCTGACGGCCGAGACCGCGGGCTGCACAGCTCAGCCGCAGAACTGGAGCTCCCAGTCCAAGGAGAGCCTCTTGTGGTGGGGGCGGGAGGTAAGCCAGCCAATCAGAGGGGAAGGGCGTGCCTGCGTGTGCGTGTGCGTGTGTGTGTGTGTGTGTGTGTGTGTGTGTGTGAGATGTGGCCGTTGGTGTCTTTCAATTCACTGAGGACAGTGTGTGTGTGTGTGTGTGTGTGTGTGTGATGTGGCCTATTGGTGTCTTTCAATTCACTGAGGACAGTGTGTGTGTGTGTGTGTGTGTGTGTGTGTGTGTGTGTGATGTGGCCTATTGGTGTCTCTCAATCCACTGAGGACAGTGTGTGTGTGTGTGATGTGGCCGTTGGTGTCTCTCAATCCACTGAGGACAGTGTGTGTGTGTGTGATGTGGCCGTTGGTGTCTTTCAATTCACTGAGGACAGGTGTGTGTGTGTGTGTGTGTGTGTGTGTGTGATGTGGCCTATTGGTGTCTCTCAATCCACTGAGGACAGTGTGTGTGTGTGTGATGTGGCCGTTGGTGTCTCTCAATCCACTGAGGACAGTGTGTGTGTGTGTGTGTGTGTGTGTGTGTGATGTGGCCGTTGGTGTCTCTCAATCCACTGAGGACAGTGTGTGTGTATGTGTGTGTGTGTGTGTGATGTGGCCGTTGGTGTCTTTCAATCCACTGAGGACAGTGTGTGTGTATGTGTGTGTGTGTGTGTGTGTGAGAGAGAGATGTGGCCGTTGGTGTCTTTCAATCCACTGAGGACAGTGTGTGTGTGTGTGTGTGATGTGGCCGTTGGTGTCTTTCAATCCACTGAGGACTGTGTGTCTGTGTGTGTGTGTGTGTGAGATGTGGCCGTTGGTGTCTTTCAATCCACTGAGGACTGTGTGTGTGTGTGTATGTGTGTGATGTGGCCGTTGGTGTCTCTCTGTCCCTCAATCCACTGAGGACAGAAACAGATACACACACACACACACACACACACACACACACACACACACATTGGGATGGTCTCAGGCGCTGGACCATTAGGACAGCGGCGGGGAGGGGCGCTGCCTTGCACGCAGCTGATCTGGGTTCCATCGCCGGCATCCCAAAGGGTCCCCAGAGCACCATCAGGAGGGATCCCGGAGCACAGAGCCAGGAGTCAGACCTGAGCACAGCCTGGGTGGTTCCCCAAGCAAAGCAACCTGCCCCCCTCAGCAAATTGAAACGGTTCAAGCTGGAGAGAAATACAGGAGATGTAGTGTTTGCTTTGCCCCGGTGTGATTTCGCAGCAAAGGGCGGACTCCTGGCTCTGAGCTCAGGGATCACTCCGGGCAGAGCTCAGGAGGCCCTATGGGATGCCGAGGATTGAACCCGGGTCCCCCCCGGAGTGGAGCATATGCATGGTTTGCTCAGGTTGAAACCCCTGAGCACAGAGGCAGGAATAGTTTTTTTTTTCTTTTTGGGTCATACCCGGCGATGCACAGGGGTTCCTCCTGGCTCTGCACTCAGGAATTACTCCTGGCGGTGCTCAGGAGACCCTATGGGATGCCGGGGATCGAACCCGTGTCAGCCTTGTGCAAGGCAAACGCCCTCCCCACTGTGCTATCGCTCCAGCCCCATTGGTTTTACTTTTAAAATGTTTGTTGTTGGGCCCCTCTCAGCGATGTGCAGGGCTTACCCCTGGCCCTGCATTCAGCAACCCTCCCCGGCGGTGCTTGGGGGCGTGGGGGGAGGGACCCCACAGGGTGCTGTGGATCGAACCCGATCTCTTCATCTCAGTTTCACTTTTTTTTTCCCAAAAAAGCTTTTTCATAGGATCCCAGAGCTCCGCCAGGACCCATCTAGTGCAGAGCCAAGAGTAAACCCCGAACACTGCCAGGAGTGGTCCAGAAACAAACAAAAAAATTGGAGCAGGGACCAGAGGGATGGCACAGTGGAGAGGGCGTTTGCCTTGCACACAGCCAACCCGGGTTCGATCCCCGGCATCCTATAGGGTTACCTGAGCACTTCCAGGGGAACTCCTGAGTGCAGAGCCAGGAGGAACCCCTGAGCATTGCCAGGTGTGACCCAAAAAGCCAAAAAAAATGGGGGCAGGGCAAGATTTTCAACCCAGGCAAAATCTGACCTCCTGGAAGGAACCGTTTGCAAGGGCTCCACCTCCCTTACGGCACACTGGGAGAAAGGCTGGACTCTCTCTCTCCCTCTAACCCAGTGCCACCGCCCTTCAAGACCTGCACCCATAGGGAATGTTGGACGTCTCATGGCCTGAGTAGGGTCCGTTACCCCCAGGCCCGGTGTTCACACCTCTCTCCCCCTCCAGAATTACCAGAGCTGCCATGACTCCAACAACCCGAATCCCTTAAAGTGGCCCGATGTCCAGTACGAAGTTCTCGGTGGCCAGACAGACAATAAGGTGGTTTTTGAGCAAAGGAATGGAATTTACGTCTTCTATCTCTCTGTGGTGGACCCCTTGTACAGGTGGGCAGGGCTGGGCAACCCTGATATTTTCTTGCGGCAGATGGTGTATGTTTGACAAGGAGGGGTGCACCCTCTTTTCTCCCATCCCTTGAGAGGTTTTCCTCAACCTGAATTCCAAATCACTCAGATTGCTTCAGTTAAGTGCTTTTGGGGTAAAGGGATAACAGGAAGTCACTCATTCCATTAAAAAAAAATGTATTTAAGGTCAGGGCTGGAGCGATAGCACAACGGGTAGGGCGTTTGCCTTGCATGCGGCTGACCTGGGTTCGATTCCCAGCATCCCATATGGTCCCCTGAGCACTGCCAGGAGTTATTCCTGAGTACATGAGCCAGGAGTAACCCCTGAAGCATCGCTGGGTGTGACTCAAAAAGAAAAAATAAATGTATTCAAGGCACCAGAACCATAGTACAAGGGGGAGGGCGTTTATGTTGCATGTGGCCAACCTGGGTTTGGACCCCAGCATCCCAGAGGGTCCGATGAGCACCACCAAGACTCATTTCTGCGTACAGAGCCAGGAGGAACTCCTGAGCATCACTGAATTCACACTGAGAAAAAAAAAATTATTCAGGGCGCCAGAGAGAAGGCACAGCGTGGAAGGCGCTTGCTTTGCACATGGCTGACTTGGTTCAATTCCCAGAATCCCAGAGGGTCCCTGAGCCCGACCAGGAGTGGCCCCTAAGGACAGAGCCAGGGGTTCTCTCTGAGCATTGCCAGGTGTGGCCCCAAGATTTACTAAATAAGAATAAAGAGAGGGGTGTTTGCCTTGCACGCGGCCGACCCAGGTTCAATTCCCAGCATTCCCTAGGGTCCCCAGAGCACCACCAGGAGTAATTCCTGAGTGCAGAGCCAGGAGGGACCCCTGAGCACTGCTGGCTGTGACCCGAAAGGAAAAAAATAAATACAAAGAATAAAGAGACTCCAGGGTGAAGGCACCTGGAATGGGACTAATCCTGGCCTTGCATAGGGTGTCCTGAGCAACTGCGGGACCCCAGAGCCCTGAGCCTGGGTGGCCATGGCAACCCCACCCCTGCCCTCTCCCTCCTAAGTAAACGTTTGGTCTCTGAATCGTCCACCTCTCCCGATCTCAAGTGGGACAGGGGACAGATGGCAGGGAGCTGGGGGAAGCTTGGGACTCATGCACCAGGGTCGCCCACCGCGCGCCCCCACGGGGAGGATGGACCCCGTGGGAAGTGCCACGGCGAGCTCCCACCACCCCTGCTTGCCGAGCCAGCCAGCCCGGGGGGCACAGTGAGGCTGTGCCCCCCCCCCCCCCAGCAACGCCCCCTTGTCCGCAGTTACTGCCAGCTGAATGCTCTGTTCAGCGTGCATGTGTACGGAGCCTTGCCGCCCAGCGGGGACTCCCTGGACGTGCCCATCATCGTGGTGATATGCAGCATGCTGGTCTCCGTCTGGCTATCCTACATGATCTCGGGCATCCAAGCCAGGGCGCTGGTGCGGAAGATTTTCCGGAAGGTCAAAACGCGGCTGTATCACCGCCACGCGCGGCCACGGGTCTCACCTCTCGCCTCTCAATAAAGCTCCTCCCTGGCCCACCCAGACCCTCTGTGTTGCGGGTCCTTGGCGGGTTACGGGGAGAGGAGTCACGCCCGTTGGGTGGCGGCGTCGTGGCATGCGGGGGTCCCGCGCAGTCCGGGTGTCCACCCGGTACAGGTCGTGAGTGCCTTGTTGCTTGTCGTGTTTTTTTTTTTTTTTGGAGGGGGGCGGATTGGGGATTCTTTTTTTCTTTTCTTTTTTTGCATTTTGGGTCACACCCGGCGATGCACAGGGGTTACTCCTGGCTCTGCACTCAGGAATCACCCCTGGCGGTGCTCAGGGGAACCCTATGGGATGCTGGGAATCGAACCCAGGTCGGCCGCGTGCAAGGCAAACGCCCTACCCTACCCGCTGTGCTATTGCTCCAGCCCCTGGATTGGGGATTCTTTTGTTTGTTTGTATTTGGGCTCTTTGAGTCCCACCCAACGATGCTCGGGCTGACTCCTGGCTCTGCACCCAGGAATGACTCCTGGCAGTGCTCCAGGGGGACCCTCTGGGATGCCGGGGATCAAACTCTGGTGAGTGTTTTGTTTTGTTTTGTTTTGTTTTGTTTTGTTTTCGAAGGGCCACACCCGGTGATACTCAGGGCTTACTCCTGGCTCTGCACGCAGGGATTTCACCTGGTGGGGCTCAAGGATGCTGGAGATGGAATCCAGGTGGGCCCACGTGCCAGGCGAATGCCCTTCCTGCTGTGCTACGCTCCTGCCTCCCTCCTGGCCGTGCCAGGGATGGTGGTGGGCATCACAGTCAGGACTGTACAAGCACCGCAACGGACCTACATGCACGCAGGCCACGCCCCACAATTGGCCACCACCACTAAAAACTAAAACAAAAAGGTGTAGGGGTCAGGGTGATTCTATCGAGGGGAGGGCGTTTGCCTTGCAGGCAGTTGACCCAAGTTTGATCCCCAGCATCACCTAGGATCCCCCGGGCCCCGCCAGGAGTGAGTCCTGAGTCTGCTCGGTGTGGTCTCAAATCAAAAAATACATATAATATGGCTGAAAGGACTGGCGTGTGGGATGGTCCTCTAGGAGGCCCCAGAAGTAGCCTCTCAGGTGTGGTCACACCCCGCGATGCTCAGGGATTCTTCCTGCCTCTGCACTCAGGAATCACTCCTGGCATTGCTCAGGGGACCCTCTGGGATCCGGGGGACCAAGCCCCGGTCAGCCACATGCGAGGCAAACGCTCCCTCCCTGCTCTAATATCGCTCCTGCCACCCCCCCCCCCCCGCGTGACCGTTTTCACACGCAGACGAGACACTGCGCCTTGGGGGCCTCGCGGATGTGAACCCGGCAGCACCCCCAGATCGCTGACCCCTCCCCGGGTTTCAGCTGCCAGACTATAGACACCCCCCAGAAGCCCCTCAGCAGGCCCACGTGGCTCGGGCGAGGGGGTCCTTCGTCCCACTCACATTTCCATCTCCCAGTTGCAAGAGCCCCTGGGTCCCTAGTTGGGGGGGTGGCTTTTAGGGAAGGGAAGACAGGGACTTGGGGGGCTCTGCCCAGTCTATCAGGCTGGGACTCCAGGCTGGGGCTGACACCTGCCAGTGGTCCTCGAAACCAACCGCTGCCTCCGGCTGCCCACCTGATTACCCAGGACCAGGATGGACAATCCCCGCCTGGTTCCCAGGGGACTCTTGGACTCCCAGGGGACTCTTGGGCAGAGGGGGACAGCACCCCCCACCCCCCGGGGCCACGCCGGACGCCACCGAGAGTGCTCAGAGCTGGAGGACAGATGCTTCAATGGGGCGCAGCCCCCTGCCTGCCCCTAGCGCCCTGCGGGCCCATCCTGGGGGTCGGGGCGGCCCCCATCTTCCTGCCGGCTACCAAATGTAACCCGCCCACACGGCAGAGTCTGGCAAACTCCCTGTGTCGTACCCGATATGCCAAATACCAGTAACAATGATGGGTCTCATTCTCCTAAAGAGCCTTGAATATAATCTCAGGGCTAGGATGAAGGAGACGTTACTGGGGCCTGCTTGAGGCAATCGAGGAATAACAGGATGATCTGTGATCTGTGATTGATATCTTCACCTTCCACTTTATACCCCTTTCCTTTCAATCCTTACCATCCCCCAAATTATAAACATCTTTTGGGGAAGTGGACAGTTGGGTCACACCTGGAGGTGTTCAGGGCTTACTCCTGAGTATGTGCTCAGGGATCACTCCTCATGGTGCTCAGGAGACAGTATGTGGTACTAGGGATCAAACCAGGATCAGTTACATACAAGGTGCTGGCTGTGACCCAAATCACCCCAAAATTCTAAATCCTGGTATTTTATTGTTGTTGTTTTTATTTGGGGGGGCCCACATTCATCGGTACTCAGGATTTACTTCCACTCTATGATTGTTGGGGCTGGACTGAGTTACCAGGATGAGCTCATGTAAACTGCTTCGCATAAGGGCAGGAACATAGGGACCCATGAAAGTGGGGGAGATTTCTCATGTGTCCTGACTGGTTTGGATGAGGCTGAACATCTTTTTCTTTTGGCTGCCTTAGTAAATAATTTCATAAATTTCGGTATACTGAAATTGTCAGTCATTCTTTTCTCACAGATCCCTGGAGGTTACTTAGCCTTTTTGTTGTCTGTATGCAGATCCTAGGTACTTAGTTTGTTTTCAGCATGCAGAAAAGCTTTCGGTTTTGCATGTTCTTCCTGTAACTCCTTTGTTGATGACCTCACTGTATTGAACTGTAAGATGGTAATAAAAGGAGATTTCGGGGCTCTCTACCTTTGTCACAAGTCTGAGAGAACCTGGGCCCTCCATGACATAAATTTCTTTTGCGTTCCTTATCTCAGAGCCTCCGACTGAACGAATATTCATGCAACAATGATCAGGAATCACTTCAGGTGGGGTCGAGGGACCATAAGTGGTACCAGGAATCAAAGCCTGGTCAGCAATGTGCAAGGCAAACACCTGACCAGCTGTCCAATCGCTTCAGCCCATAAATCCTGATATTCTGTAATTATGTGTGTTTCTAAAAGTTTTAGCTATTAAAAATAAATCATTAAAAAATTCACAATACAATTTTTTAAAATTAAAAAAATACATGCAATGTTAACTATTTCTGCATAACTTGCAACGTCCATGAGTCCCCAAATTACAAGTATCTAAATAGCATCCAATATAACTACTTACAGTCCTGAATAAATTGAAATGTATAGAATCGGGACCTCTTCAAACTATAGTCAGTTAGTTTAAATATGTAGTCCTGTGAGTTTATTATAATGGAGTATTCACACAAAGTGAAGCATCTGCTTGCCTTATCTTTAACTATTCATATGTTTTTTTAAAAAAATAATCTTTAATCCTTGTGCTTGAAAGCATTTTCACATTTGACCACCAGAGGCCAGTATGGGTTTATCGATAGTCTATGTTAAAGCATAAAATATTTTTTAAAGTTTGAGCTTATTTCTCTCCCCCACCTCATATCCCCCTTGCCTCCTCTGAAATAACTATACTTTCCACCTACATATTTTCAAGATCTGAACTAGAAATGAAAACTGTGACCAGTATCGTTCTCAAGGTGCATCTGCCATTAGATTTTTCATTACTTGTTTACATTATATTTGGATTTATCACTTAATTTCTTAGGAAATGAATGTTTAATCCAACACAAATTTGTTGTCAGTTATTTAAATAGATGAGCACTGCTTTTGTTTATCCAGGACAGAAAAGTCATTTGACACAGCCAGCACTACTAACAGGAGTGAATGGTACTAAAGAAAAACAGTGCTGGAAGCCATAATATTCTTTTTTGGGGGGGGGGGGGATCACAGGGTTACTCCTGACTTTGCAGTTATAAATTACCCCTGGCAGTGCTCAGGGGAACATATGGAATGCTGGGAACCGAACCTGGGTCGGCCGCGTGCAAGGCAAACACCCTACCCGCTGTGCTATCACTCCAGCCCCCATAATATTCTTTAATACAGTGAGAGAGGCATCTATACTAAATCATTAGTATAAATGGCCTTAGGTTTCTCTAAAGTTCTTCTAATAATTCTTCAGCTTCAATGAACATTTTAGGTCACAGAGACCAGGGACTAGATTCCCTGCTGTATTCAAAGACATTTTCAATCAGGACACTGAAATGTTTCTTAATGAACTATTAAGTCAATCATTTGGGTTCTGACTCTGGATTTGTCTGGATTTTCCCATCACTAGTAGACTGGATTAAGGAAGATGTGATCTCAGTTCCTTTTATCAGGATACAGAACAATGATCTCTTACTAAGGTATATATCACCAAATGAAGGGCAAACAAACCTGGTGTTTAAAATCTTAAATAACTAGTGGAAAATTACCATGAAAAGAATTCCATGGAAATTGGAAAGTTGGACTGTCTAAAATCTTCAAAAAAAAAATCAAAAGAGATATTTTCTTTCTTTCTGTATGCTAAGCAAAATAGCCCAGAGAAAGTCATTTAGAATCCTCTTTCTTTATGGATATTGCCTACATTCATATATCTGTACCATCTGGGTAATAAAATTATCAACTTTGATATGCTAATGTGGCATATTTATTAAACCAGCAGTAATCAAATAAACCACATCTCAAAATGAATTCCATGCCAGCAGAGAGGTGGATAGGAGACAACTTGGTATCAGATGCATTCCTACAGAAAGGATTTTCCCAGATACCAGGCTCCCTCTACATCTGCTCTATTTCATGTAAATGTGGGTGTCCTTTTTATGGCTATTGCGAAATCCTAAATACCTAATCACTGCTTAAAATTCAGTGCTTTGTGGGGTTGATTTCTTCTCCAGAAGAGATGTTTCAAAACTATAACTCACAGGAAGAAACATAATTTTATTCATCTTTTGGGTGGATTCTACTGGTTTCTGTGATCCTAGCTGCTTGGCTCACTATCCTTCAGGAAAACTTTTTAGAAAAGTCTCGAACTTTCTAATATTTTCAGAAAAGTCTCTAATAGCTAAGAAAAACAATAGAGAGAAATGCGTCATTATAAGTTACTATCAGTTTAAAACTATACTCAAAGGTTAGTTTCTTCTTTCTGTGTTGGGCATCAAATTCATCCCAGAGCCTCACATATGCAAGACAATTTCTCTACCAGTGAGCTACATGCCTGGACCTAAAAGTTCTTTTTGGGGTTTGGGAGGAGGGTACTCGCAAGTGGTGCTTGGCAAGCCTTGGAGGCCACTCCAGGCGATTCTAAGCTACTGTTCAATGGTGAGGTTCCGTTGTCTTTCAGAAACTGTAGTGCTAGGGTCACCTTGGAAGTTCCTGGAAACCACCAGGCCTATACAAACATGTGGCACTGTGGATCAAACTAGGTTCGGGTACATGTCACGGCAGCCACTGAAAGTTTGATATAGGACATGATAGGGACTTCTTTTTCTACTGCTCTTCCTACTACTGTTTTTGCTGCAGCTTCTGTTATTGCTGTTATGAAGGGAGGGTGTTGGGGTGTGGTCTCACACGCTTGAAAAGCTTGCATGCTAAGCTGTGTCTCTCATATGGTAAGGAAGGAAAGAAATGAAAAGAAGGAAGGAAGGAAGGAAGGAAGGAAGGAAGGAAGGAAGGAAGAAAATAAGGAAGGAAGGAAGGAAGGAAAGAGGGAGGGAGGGAGGGAGGGAGGGAGGAAGGAAGGAGGGAGAGAAGGAGGGAGGGAGGGAAGGGAGGAGGGAGGGAGGAAGGAAGGAAAGAAATAAGGAAGGAAGGAAGGAAGAAAGGAAGGAAGAAGGGAGGGAGGGAGGGAGGGAGGGAGGGAAGGAGGAAGGAAGAAGGGAGGGAAGGGAGGGAAGGAAGGAAGGAGGAAGGAAGGAGGGAGGGAGGGAAGGAAGGGAGGGAGGGAAGAAGGGAGGGAGGGAGGGAGGGAGGAAGGAGGGAGGGAGGGAGGGAAGGAAGGGAGGGAGGGAAGAAGGGAGGGAGGGAGGGAGGGAGGAAGGAGGGAGGGAGGGAGGGAGGGAGGGAGGGAGGAAGGAGGGAGGGAGGGAGGGAAGGAAGGGAGGGAGGGAAGAAGGGAGGGAGGGAAGAAGGGAGGGAGGGAGGAAGGAAGGAAGGAAGGAAGGAAGGAAGGAAGGAAGGAAGGAAAGAAGGAAGGAGAGGGATGGAGGATGGAGAGGGATGGAGGAAGGAAGGAGCGGGAAAAAGGAAGGAAGGAAGGAAGAAGGAAGGAAGGAAGGAAGGAAGGAAGGAAGGAAGGGAGGGAGGGAGGAAGGAGGGGAGGAAAGAAAGGAATGAAGAAAGGAGGGAGGGAGGGAGGAAGGGAGGAAGGAGAGGAAGGAAGGAGAGGAAAGGGAGGAAGGAAGGAGAGGGATGGAGGATAGAGAGGGATGGAGGAAGGAAGGAGTGGGAGGAAGGAAGGAAGGAAGGAAGGAAGGAAGGAAGGAAGGAAGGAGAGGGAAGGAGGGAGGGAGGAAGGAATCATAAGTATGGGGGGGCTACACGCCAGGCATGAAACTAGGTCTTCCACATGCAAGTCATGTACTCAGTTCTTTAGCTACAGCCATGGTTCTTCTCTTTATTATTAACATGAATTAAGTGTTCTGTTCTATATTTAATTCCTTCTCTTTGAGTAAATGTGAACTTTTAGGACTATTCATTCATTTATGAGAATAACATATGTTTTGATAGCTAATGTTTTTAATTTCATTTTCTAAATTTTCTGTTATCAATTTCAATATTATGTAGGACACAAGATAATATTGTGAATTTAGGGATGAAGTAAACTACAGTGGGTAAAGTACTTGTCTTGCATATAACCAACCCTGGTTCGATTCTCAGCATTGCAAATGGTTCCATGGAACCTTACCAGGCATGATCCTGTGCAGAGCCAGAAGCAAGGACTAAACGCAGTCAGGTGATACACCAAAACAAAAAAACAAAAATATGTGTGTCATTTAACATGGTCCTGGTGGTTAAAGGCTTAAATATTTTTACACCTGTTATCATATAATGAATATAATCTATATTCTTTCTTTTAAAAAATTTAGTACAGTTATTATGCTCCAGCTTAAGATCAATATCTGTAACTTGAAAATGAGATGTCTTTTAATGCCCAAAAGTAGGGAGAGAGAATATGGGAGAGATTGTCTACTGTGGAGGCAGGGGGAGGGTCAGAAAGGGCGGGGTACACTGGGGATATTGGTGGTGGAGAGTATGCACTGGTGGAGGGATAGGTCACTTGATCACTTGACATCCTGTTACTCATCAATTTGCTTGAGTGGGCACCAGTAACATCTCCATTTGTTCTTGTTGCGTTCTAATGTAGCCCAATGGCATCTGCTCATTCTAGGAACATGAAGAGCCTCAAACCATTCATTCAGGGTCTTGACGAAGAAATATGACCATCTCATAGGTGGACGGACACGCAATCTTTTGATGTCCCGTGAAATCCAGTCAGTAATGGCTCTAGTCCAGTGGTTGTCTCCAAATCTCATTACGTGTCCAGCCCATCTGATTTTTGACGCCTTGGCAAATGAGACAGCATCCCTTATTCTTGATCATCGACGGAGGTTGGAACCCCAGATTCTTTGTCTCACTTGAGTGAAGCATGGTACTCCAAGCATAGCTCTCTCGATTCTTCTTTGGGAGACCCAAATAGTGTTCTCATCCTGTTTTTGTAGGACTCGGGTCTCTGAGGCATATGTTAATGCAGGAAGAACAGTGGAATTGAAGAGATGTGCCTGGAGCCACATCTTTGGCTCTTTGTCCTCTTAGTTATATCTTCGACACTCTTAAAGGCATTCCAAGCCGCTCTCTTCCTCCTGCTCAACTCAGGTGCCAGGTCATTCATCATGTTGACTTCTCGACCTAGGTACACATAACTGTTGCATTCGGAGATGTTTGTTCTGTTGAGAGAGAATGGAACATCAAGAACAAGACCATTTCTCATAAACATTGTCTTCGTGAGATTCAGCTGTAATCTGACTTTTCCACACTCACAGTCGAAGTTGGTCAGCATTTGTGCAGCCTGGCTAATGTTTGGTGTTATTAGAACAATGTCATCAGTGAAGCGGAGGTGGTGTAGTTGCTGACTGTCTATCTTCACTCCCATTCCTTCCCAATCCAGTCATCACATGATGTTCTCAAGGATGGCACTGAAGAGTTTCAGTGAAATGGTATCACCCTGCCAAATCCCTCTCTTGATGTCAATGATCACCTCCCTGTAGAATGATGAGATCCTGGTAGTGAATCCTCAATACAGCTCATAGAGGATCCCGATGTACTGAGTTTGAATGCTCTGTTTGGCTAGGGCCTTGATGACAGCTTCAGTCTCAACAGAAACAAAGGCCTTCTTTAAATCAACGAACGTGAGACAGAGCAGCATCTTGAACTCCCGAGAAACCTCAATGAGCTTGGTTATCGTGTGGATATGGTCCATCATGCTGAATCCTTTTTGGAACCCAGCTTGCTCGCATGGTTGTCCTTTATCTAGTGTCTGCCAATCCTATTCAGGATGACTCGAGTGAACAGCTTGTAGACGACAGACAACAGGCAGAACGGGCGATAGTTTCCAATGTTGTGGATATCTCCCTTCTTGTACAGTAGTACAGTCCTGCTGGTTTTCCATTGGGACAGAACCTTGCATTCAGACAGGTAGTGTGTGAAGAACTGAGCCAGTGTATTGATGAGTACTGATGGCAGGTTCTTCAGGTATTTGGGTCTGACCTTGTCTGGGCCAGGTGCTGTTCACGTCTTTACCGACAAAATGGTGTGTCGGATTTCGAAGGGAGAAAGTTGGGAATGACTGATCCATCCTGCAGAATTTGGTATGTGGGCAGGTAGACATGGCTATTGAAGAGATCTGAGTAGAAGTCATGGATAATCTTCTCCATTGCCCTTCTGGAAGATGTGATAGATCCATCAGGACGTCAGAGGGCAGTCATCTTGTTCCTGTAGTTGGAGAAGGACAGGCGGGCATTGTGAATGCTTTTTCTGGCTTCTGCCGCATCGGCCAGCACTGCTGCTCTTCTCTCTTTGAGGTCTTCATTTAAAGCTTCTCTGCACTGCTTTGTGACCTCGAACATTTGCTTGCAATTGCCTGAGGCTTGTGTCAAGCCACGTTGGTGAATGAGCTCAAGAGTTTTCGAAGACAGGCCTCTTTTAGTGACTATCTCTCTCTCTCTCTCTCTCTCTCTCTCTCTCTCAGAATTCCTCCCACAATCATGGAGGTGCTGAACCAATTGATTGTATTCCTCCTCAGTGTTGTCAACAACAGCATCTTCCCATGTTGCTGCAATAGTACCAAAGAGCTCCAAGTTGGTGGTCATTCTGGGAGTTCTCTTCTTAAACTGTGCAGCCCTTTCTCCCCGCTCCATGAAGTAGAATTTTGTATGAAGGAGACAGTGGTTTGGTCCCGTTTGGAATTTTGGGACAATGGTGGCATTGGTCAGGAAAAACTGTCAATTGAATATGATGTGGTCAATTTCATTGTGAAACCTTCCATCAGGAGACTCCCATCTCCAACATTTAGATTTGGCCTTCTGGAACTGTGAGTTACCATGGATGGTCTTGGTCAACATGATGAACTCAGATAGTCTCTAATCCTGTTCATTCCATTCTAGGCCATGGGTCCCAATGTGGAATTCTTCGGCTGATCATTTTGGTCCTATCTTGGCATTAAAATCGCTGATAGTGATCTTGTAGAAGGTGTGGTGTTCTATAAAGAAGAACTTCTCCAGCTCCATGTAGAATTTCTCAATTTCTTCTTCATCATAATTGGATGTTGATGTGTAGACAATGAAGATAAAAACTGCCGGCAATGAGCCACATCTATTCAAGTGTAACATCTGATTCGGGTTGTTAGGCATTCAAATGAATCAATGCTCATGGCCAAGTTCGTGTTGACAAGGACACCGACCAATGCCTCTTGTCGCATGTTCTGAGGAACAGTTCTTCTCCAGTGTCAAAAATGGCGTGATGTGATTGATGCCTTCTCGTCTCAATCAGACCAATGATGTCGTACTTGATCTTTCGCACTTGCACCATCAGGTCCTCGATGGATGCATCTGATGCTAGCGTACGTGCATTGAAAGTACAGACAAGTCATTTTTGTCCTTCTTCGTTTTGGGAGCCTAGTTCAGCCCTGAAATTTTATCAGCCTCTCCTTCTTCATCCTTCTTAATGCTGCCATATTAGTGGTTCTTTCAGGGTCAGGGAAATGAGACCCATTGTATTTACTGGTTTTGGCATGTGAAATACACCATGGATAGTTTACCAGGCTCTGCCATGTGGGCAGGACACTCTTGGTAGCTTGCCAGGCTCTCTGAGAGGGATAGAGGCTTTTAGGAGTGGCCTCTAATCGCCCTTACAGGTATTCCCATGGTTCAAACCATATTTGAACCCCATCAAATATGGTGCTGTAATCTTGGAAGATGGGTATTAAGTGTTTTATGATATGTCCCTGGGTCGCCAGAGATTGGTGGAAGCAGACAGGGCAGGGTAGAGTGGGGCTTCTGGGTTTAAACACTGTATCGCTGGAGATTGGTGGGAGCATGCAGAGGATTCCTGTTCCCAGGTCCCGTTGAGCCTAGAGTCCACAATCACAGAGTTCTGCTTACCTCATAAACCCCAATTCATGGGGACCAACGTTTCTGCTCTTGGACGTGTCCAGACATCACCTTATTTATCTTTTAATCTGGCTGCATGTCCTTGTTCTTTATTATGTTTTTTCAACAAGTTGGCAAATGTAAGAATTTCCCAAGTCCTGTAAGCTATGCGAGCAAATCCTTCCTGCTTGAGCAGAAGTCCATACGATCTTTGCTTTGTAGTTAAATTGTATTAAAGTTGCTGGTAGCCTGGAGAACCTACTACTTGGGTATGCACCTAAAGTGGAGTAGCCTTGTGGGACTGGGTTCTTGATGCTATCTCCAGAGGTCGGTGTGAGAATTGAGTTAAAACCAAGTCTACTCAGCTGGTGTCACAGAGGATTGCTTATTGTATGGGGTAAATCAATAAGATTAAATAAAAACCAATAACATGTGGACTGAACATAAAAAATTAAAATTTGAACACTGTTTTAATTAAAACGTTGGCAAATCAACAATTCTGAATGTGGGTGTCAGAGGTGAAGTGTTTAGTGATTGTAGGTAGGAAGAAGAAGTAGGAGTATGGTAAGAAAGAAGATACTCAGGAAAAAAACACAGTTGTAAATAATTGGGAGCTTACTAACTTAAGAGACTTGTAGTTTTACCCCTAAAAATAATTGGTCTTCACAATAAACATCAGTTATCATTTTTCTCATTCTAGAGATTAAACAACTGAGTCACAATGTGTTAGGTCTAGGGATATAGAATTAAGAGTTGCAAGAGACAGAATTCAAGTCCAGGTTGTCTAGTTCCACAACTTTTCCCTAACTACTACCTTGTAGTGCCCACTGGCATAAAATCATATGATTATGCAATCTCTACTATAATTAAATAAAATATGGAATCGTCTTAGATGCCCTTAATAATTACGTATTTTTTCATTTCACTTGAGTTAATAGCACAGCGGGTAGGGGGTTTGCCTTGCAGTAGCTGACTCGGCCGACCCAGGTTCAATTCCTCCCTCCCTCTCAGAGAGACAGGCAAGCTACCGAGAGCATCTTGCCCGCATGGCAAAGCCTGACAAGCTACCTATGACATATTCGATTTGCCAAACACAGTAACAACAAGTCTCACAATGGAGACATTACTGGGCTCGCTCGAGCAAATCGATGAACAACAGGAGGACAGTGCTACAGTGCTAATAGACTTAATTTTCTAAGAACAAAAAAGTTTAATAATGATAATAAAATGATAATAAAATAGATAATAAAAAGTTTAATAATGATAATAAAATCGACACTACTCCCACTACCTAGCCGTCGCCACACTCCAGGATGCTTTCCGGACCCGCGCGGCCGCGAAGCGGCTGCGCGACACATCATAAGACATTAAATACCCATCTTCTGGAATTGTCGTACCGTATTTGATAGGGTTCAAATATGGTAACACCTACAAGGGTGATTAGAGGTCGCCCCAAAAGCCTCTATCCCTCTCGGAAAGACTGGCAAGCTACCGAGAGTATTCCGCCTGCACGGAAGAGCCTGGCAAGCTATCCGTTGTGTATTTGATATGCCAAAACCAGTAACTACAACTGGTCTCATTCACCTGACCCTGAAGGCTTCACCGACACGGCAGCACTGAGAAGGATGAGAAAGGAGAGGCCGACAAAATCTCAAGGCCGACCTAGGCTGCCACAATGAAGGAAGACAAAAATGATCGTCTGTACTTTCAATGCACGTACGCTAGCATCAGATGCATCCATCGAGGACCTGATGGTACAAGCGCGAATGATCAATTACGACATCATTGGTCTGACCGAGACAAGAAGGCACGAATCTCACCATGCCGTTTTCGACACTGGAGAAGAATTGTTCCTCGGAACACGCGATAAAAGAGGTGTTGGAGGCGTCGGTGTCCTTGTCAACACAAACTTGGCCAAGAGCATTGATTCATTCGAATGCCTAACAACCCGAATCGGACGTTTACATTTGAATAGATGTGGCTCACTGCCTGCAGTTTCTATCTTCATTGTCTACGCACCAACATCTCATTATGATGAAAGAGAAATCGAGAAGTTCTACATGGAGCTAGAGAAGTTCTATAAAGAAGACCACACCTTCTACAAGATCATTGTGGGTGATTTTAATGCCAAGATAGGACCGAGAAGATCAGCTGAAGAACTTCCATTGGGACCCATGGCCTAGAATGGAACGAACAGGGTGAGAGACTGTCTGAGTTCATCATGTCGACCAAGACCATTCATGGTAACTCACAGTTCCAGAAGGCAGAATCTAAACGATGGACATGGGAGTCTCCCGGAGGACGATTCCACAACGAAATAGACCACATCATATTCAATCAACGATTTTGCCTGACCGATGTCGCTGTTGTCCCAAAATTTCGAACGGGATCGGACCACCGTCTCCTTCATGCAAAATTCTACTTCACAGAGCGGGGAGAAAGGGCTGCAAAGTTCAAAAAGAGAACTCCCAGAATGACCACCAACTGGGAACTCTTTGGTACTATTGCGGCAACATGGGAAGATGCCATTGTTGACAACATTGACGAGGAATACGATCGACTGGTTCAGCACCTCCATGAATGTGCGAGGAACGCCAAGAGAGAGATAGCCACAAAAAATCGCCTATCTTCGAAAACTCTTGAGCTAATTCGCCAGCGTGGTTTGGCGCATGCCTCAGGCAACCACAAGCTAACGTCCGAGCTCACAAAGCAGTGCAGAGATGCGATCAAGGAAGACCTCAAAGAGAGAAGAGCAGAAGTACTGGTAGATGCAACAGAAGCCAGGAGAAGTATTCGTAATGCCTGCCTGTCCTTCGCCAACTACAAGACCAAGATGACTGCCCTCCGACGTCCTGATGGATCCATCACATCCTCCAGAATGGCAATGGAGAAGATTATCCATGACTTCTACTCAAATCTCTTTGATAGCCATGTCCACTTGCCGACATACCAAATTCCACAAGATGGATATGTCGTTCCCAACGTTCTCCCTTCCGAAATCCGACATGCCATTTCGTCGGTAAAGAAACAAACAGCACCTGGCCCAGACAAGGTCAGACCTGAACACCTGAAGAACCTGCTGTCAGTACTCATCAATACACTGGCTCGACTAATAGCTAAGAGAATGAAGAACCTCCGGCTCCGGGCACATCTCTTTGATTCCACTGTTCTTCCTGCATTAACATATGCCTCAGAGACCTGGGCCCTACGTAAACAAGATGAGAATGCTATTCAGGTCTTCCAAAGAAGAATAGAAAGAGCTATGCTTGGAATATCACGTTTCACTCAAATGAGAGAAAGAATCCGGAGTTCTGACATCCGTCGACGATCAGGAATCAGGGACGCTGTCTCATTTGCCAAGATGTCCAAAATCAGATGGGCTGGTCACATAATGAGATTTAAAGACGACCGCTGGACTAGAGCTGTTACCGACTGGATTCCACGGGATGTCAAAAGACCGCATGGCCGCCCACCTACCAGATGGTCAGACTTCTTCGTGAAGATCATGAACGATCGGTTTGAGGCCCTTCATGTTCCCGGAGCGAACAGATGCCATTGGGCTACACTAGCACGTGACAGGGACAAATGGAGACGTTACTGGCGCCTGCTCGAGCAAATCGACGACTAACGGGAAGTTAAGTGATTAAGTGATTAAGTGAATAAAATCCTCACTGGAATGATGAAATCATGCAATGCACTGCAACTGGAAGATAGCATGTTGAGTGAAGTAAGTCAAGAGAGAAAGGACAAACAGGATGATCTCACTTATCTGCGGTATACAGAATAACTGCAGAGGGGAGTGCACTCCATCACCCTTACTCCCAGAGTACAGGAAGGAGAAGCACGGAGAAGAAAAGCAATCGAGGGGTAAGGAAGGAGGTGGGAATGAGGGTGGGATGAGAGTGAAATGACAGGTTGTCAAGAGTCTTGGGCACAGTGGCTCCTATACTCAAAGTTCTACAATGGTATTCCTTGGGTAGAGGAATAGTATCAAAAACCAGAGAGTCAACAACACTACTGCAAACAAGATCTAAACAACAACCAAACTTAAAAATAAGCCTATCAAAGTGTAAAGCTGAGAGGGCGGGAGAGAACCTGGGACTGGGAACTGGTGGAGGGAAGTTGAAACTGTTGGTGAAAATGGTGCTAGAAGATCATTTGCCCGAACTCAACTCTCAATAACTGTAATTAAATAAATACTCACTGCAAGAAGGTAGTCAAACCAAACCATGAACAGAATACATTACAAACACATTCTTGAAAGTATCTGGGAGGGCTGAGAGAGCTCAAAGGGCTGACACACAGTCTGGTGTCCCAAGCACCACTAAGCCTGTCAAATGCCAAGTCAGAAGAAGCACCTGAATATAACCAAAACCCAAAACATATTTAAGTATTTCCAAAAAGAAAAGAAATCCAAAGAATATTACAATTTGTCCAAAAAATGACCTTGTTTACCTCCTTTTGGGTAAAACAAATAGAAAAACCAGTGCACAGTGGTGTCTTTATTCCTATGAATTTTGTTATAGATGATTTATGAAAGTTGTGCTTGTCACAGCATTTAGAACCATTGCTCCCAGGGAAGATGTTTTATTAAAGTTCTGTCATTTGAAATCTGTGTTTAGTGATTAAAATAATGTATTTACTAACTCTTTTAATTTGCAATTTTCCCCAACGCAAAATTAATTTGCATTAAATTGGTTCAAAATGAAGCCATCCAGAAAGGGAATCTAAATTCCCAAATGGAGATTAAACGTCTATTAAGTGGGAAAAAATATTTGAAGAGTTGTCTACTTTTCATTAATATATGTCCCAAAGGTGGTACTTCCAACATTTAAAAAAAATTAAATGATGAAAAAAATAAACAAGTGTCAGGGGATATTAATATATTTAATACTTTAGCAGCTTTGTTTTACTATAATCCCATATTCCATTAGTAGCAAAGATACTTATGCTTGTATGTTATATTTTCAACTTTAAAATTATCCCGTGCTAGATCTGGTTCTATTATCACTCAGTAAAGGTAATTAAGAAATAAGGTGGCTGGTGGAGACAGCACTTAATAGCAACAAGTCAATGGGCTGCAAGATGGTTTATTCACATCCAAGAGATCAACTCTCTTGCCTGCATGATCACAATAATTTTATATAGAGAATATGTTTAAAAGGGTAAGGTTGCTGACTGGTCAGAGTCACACAAGTTATAAATTTCCCATGGACTGGCATTCTTAGACAAAAGGGTTTGGGCACTCTTTGATACAAGGGTTCAGTCCACATGTTGTATTGCTTATATAGCCTTTTGGGGGAAGGACAAGTAAGGGGCATTTTCTTTACATTCCTGACAGTGTGAGCCCTGAGTAGTTTGCTTTCATTTGGGGGCCATACTCAGTTGTTCTCAGTGCTTATTCCTGGTTCTGTGTTCAGGGGTTACTCCTTGTGGTGCTGGGGTGGTGGGCACCACACAGAATTCTGGGGATCAAACCCGAGTTGGCAGCATGCAAGGAAAGTGCCGTACCTGCTGTTTTATTGCTCTGGGTACTAGCTCTTCAGAGCTTTCAGTCTTCACTTCTTGATGGAACAAGTTGATGAGAAAAGCTATTGTGAATGGCAATGATTCTTGGATCCAGTAGAATCAAACTGAAAGTAAAAGAGGTGATTGACAGATATTTTACGCCAGTCATAGAGAGAAAACCCCTTCCCCAAAGGCCCTCTGGCCCAAGCCCATCTACCTCCAGGCTTTGCTGGGACCATCTGTAAAGACAGACTGACCACAAGAACTGTAAAGGCCAAAGGTCTGTCTATCCAAAATATCTTATGATGAATGGTTACCTCCTTTCTTTTTTTTTATGTACTTAGAATGCACCCTATCTCAGGTGAGGTTACCAGCATTTAAAAGTCATTTAAGTTAGGTGAAGATATTGTACAGAGGTTAAAGCACATGCCTCATAAGTGACCAGTCCCAGTTTGATCCCCTAAGCACCACTTGCTGGGTGTGGCACCACAAGAATGCGTTTTCCTGTTCAGCAAGTACGTTGGCGACTGTCATGTGCCCATCACAGAAAATGCATCCTCAGCCCTTAACTATTTAATGTATATGAGTCCTCTATTAATGCCCTGTCAAGAAATTTGAGACTCTAAACTGACATTTGGTTTACATTTGAACATTATGTAGTCGGGCTTTGTCAAACCTTATCTTTTTATTTTCTGTGTGCTGTAAAAGTTTTGGACAAAAATTTCATTATAAATAAATGTATAAATATATAGAAGAAGGAAAAAAGACCTGTCACAATGATTTGTAAGCATAAATTTGCATAGAGAGTGGGAGGGGAGTGCAAGAGGCAGGGGAGCAGCTAAACACAACTTTTTCAAGTTGGTTGCATCTTCAGCGGTAGGGCATTTGCCTTGCGCACAGCCAGCCTGGCCGAGCCAGTTTTGATTCCTCCACCCCTCTCTGAGAGCCCGACAAGCTATCGAGAGTATCTCGCCCGCGCCGCAGAGCCTGGCCAACTACCCGTGATGTATTTGATATGCCAAACACAGTAACAAGTGTCACAATGGAGACGTTGCTGGGCCTGCTTGAGCAAATAGATGAACAATAGGAGGGCAGTGTGGCATCTTCCAGGTAACTCCAAACTTCAACTCTGAAAATAATGGTTTTTCCTTTCACCCATTTAACTGTGATATTTTAATTGTTGCTAACAATCAGATTTAGAATGTTTTTCTTCCACAATTACTAAACCAAACTCTTCTCTGAGTTTCATACTGAAAAACTGCAGGTAAGTTTATTTAGATTTGGTAAGTATTATAAGAATTAATACAAAGAATTGTGCAGATAATCATGATCAAGGTTTCAGCCCTAATTCTAATTGGCTGCTTAGCTAATAAGAAAGAACATGTAGTTTGATATTAGAAAGGGAAAAGTAAAAATCCCAATCTTGCCATGTAGTATGGCACTAACTAATTCAAAGAAGCTTCATCTTGGCTTCTGCTTCTATTACTAAGACAAGCACAATTTGCCTGACTCCTGAAGAGAAAAGAAGAGGAAATGGCAAAGTTCCAGAGAATTACGACAAAAAAAAACTAGGCAGAAGCTGAGGGCTGAAGCAGAGAACCCAGAAAAACTAAATGATATCAGCAGTCATTTGAACAAGGAAGAATTCAGAAAAAGATCAAATTCCAAATTGCAGTAACCAGTTGAGCTGCAGGAACAAAGCTCAGTACAATAGCATCTCGAAGGAAAAAAGCCCTGTCAAGATATATGTCAGTCACAAAAAAGGAAGATAATGTACCTGTGAGAAGTCAGGACAATTTCTCTAACTGCCTTTTGCCAAATGCATGCTCTGAATTTTTGAAAAGGTCTGAGGACTGTCTCTGACAATATCATGATTATTTATTTGAGTCAACCAGAAAATTACAAAGATATTCTATATTCGTGACAGGGTATTAGGGCATATAATATTTCAACACCAATCCCTTCACCAGTGTCCACTTCCCTCCACCTTTGACATTGTGAAGTTTCAAATTCATAATATAAATAAAAGTTAAAGATATGTAGCCAGTCATATCACTGGGTTTTTGGAGAAGCAAGGAATTTAATGCTAATGAAAATACTGCTATGTAAACCACTGTTCAGCAACATTGAGTTGTCATTATCATTTTCTCATTGTTCTAATCAAGTGTACTTAGAGAAGGCTTAAGTTGCCTCATTATCCTAGAAAATGTAAATGTAGGTAGTAGTCATGAAAGTTATTTTTAAGAAAATATCTTTGCAGCATAAATCAGACAGGATTAATATATGAAATCTTAGAACTTCTATTTATGCTACCAGGGATTTTTATATATTCTATTTCTTTTTCCTCATTGTTCTCTGATTTGTAGCAATTGGATTATTCTCATACTAGATCAAGGATCAACAATTACATATCACAAAGTTAAGCCCCTGGAATAAGCATTTGCAGTGTGTCCAGACCATTTATTTCTTGATACCTGGCATTGCTTATGAAAAGCTGTACTGTGTAGGGACTTAGTGTAGCAGTTATAGATCTGACTCAAATTTGAGCTTTGTCACTTGTCATCTAGATAAATTCTAGCATAGGATACCTTCTGAGCTACAGTTTCTTCTTCATTTGCAAAATAGAGACTCCTACTTATAGAAATTAAAATAATGAATAAAATAATAGAAAGAGCGTGCGACCAGTACTTCTCACTAGATACCCATAAATGACATTAATCTCAGTGAGTCTACCACAGTTGGTCTCTGAAACTAAAATTCAGTGAAGGCCTCGAGTAGAGTGACCCCCCTCCCCATTCTGTGCATTGATATTGTATTGATCCTGATTTCACTGTTCTTGACATTGCATGACCTTCATTGATGAAAGGTGAGCACCTTGGCGAAAGAACAGCACCCACGATAATGAGTCAATGGGAGCCACTGAACAGAGCAACACTCCACAGCTGCAGAGCTGGGTATCCTAAAGAAGGTGACAGGTTATTGACAGAGCAAGCGTGTGGAAGAAAGGCAAGAACTTGCTGTGTGAGTGGCCCTGACTAAACCAACATGAACAGGTGTCTCTAAACATGCAGTTCTGAAATATATATATTTGGGCACGAGGTTAAGCCAGATTGGAGATGCCTCTAGCCTCCACCTTTGTTTCAAAACTACCTCCAGCAAGGACTGCCCAGGACCATATCTCAGGAGAAGTCCCCTTCCTCCCTGCCAATGAATGCATCTGTGTCAAGGAATCTCAAGTGGTTTGTCATATGGCTGGTCTCTAAACTGAGTTTCTTCTTCCATCCTGAGTTGTTAGGGTCTCCTCCTCCAACTTTTACCACTAATTGTATTATTTCATAACGTTGATAATGTGAACTCTGCCCAGGAAAAATGAGATGCAATGAATTTGGGTTGTCATAGGAAACTTGTCTAGGTAAAGGGGGCAGTTGGCACTCATGAGGTGGGCACTGACTTTATACTCAGTGTTCTGAATCAAAACCCAGAGAAGACAAGTATAAATCATTGTTATCATGAGAACTCTCTGCCATATGAACCTTGAGAAAAGTTTCCCACGAGAAAAGTGCCTTTTCTGTCCCAAAAGATAGGAAAGTTTATCACTGGAGATGGAGAGTTGTTGCTGAGATAAATCTGTACAAACATATCAGAATAACTCATCTTCTATTAGTTTCCCCCCACAGAGATCTTACTCACTCTCCCATGATCTTACCCTTTTGCACAAATATCTTTTTCCCTTTTTCTTATCACAGCTCCACAAGCTACTCTTCCTTGTAAAAATGGCATATAACTTCTCAAGAGACATTTCTTTGGGTCTTCATTTTTTATATAAGAAAGCCACAGTGTACTTAGAGACATAATATCAAAATCCATCTGTATAGTTTGTGTTGTAATAATCCTGAAAGATCAAAATATTGCATTGCACTGATCCAGCTGATGAAAAGCCAAACCTATAAAACAGTGGCACTCCACTAGATGCAAAGTAGAGATAGTAGACAAAGTGACTTAAGTTTCCAGTCAAAAACAACCCCTTTGTGTGAAGATGGCAATAAACAGAAATATGAACAGATTTTATCAGAATGAATAAAGCCTATCAGAGGGTCCACCTAAACTAAAATGAACAGGTAGGTGATCCTGATAAAGTATAAACTGGGGCATTGAAGGAAGTTAGATTTTAGATGCCTTCCCAGTTTCATGCACATGGTCCTGAAGTCATGTTCAATGAGTCCTGCTGGGGGTCCTTATTCAAAAGAGAACCCCTGCTCCCTGCAAGCAGAACACTGATAAGCAACTCTCCAGACCCCACAGCTGTTTCTCAGCTGCCTTGTCTTCCAGGCTTTCACCTTAAGCAGTTTATCTCCCTCTCTCCCCCTTTCACTGCAAGTTGAAATGATGGTGCACTTGTTATGGTGGAGGGGAAAGGAGAACAGAGTGTGTGATGGTAAACAGGTACTCTTGCTCATTGAAAAATCTCATCAATGTGAGGGGCAGACAGTCAGGTCAGTTATGGAAATAGCTATGGGATGGGAATAAGGACATTTAAAAAGGAGGACTACAGGCAGGTGACTTTCCTCTTTGACCTGGACAGAGGGCAGGAAAGCAACAGTTCTCACCCATAAAAGCAAAAAGCCAAAGGGACAAGAAGTAGTGGGATTAGCAGCCTTGAGATGAAGAGAGTGGAGCCTCTGTGACAGACAACAGAATAGTGAACCTCAGGCAAGGAGGAAGGCAAAGGACATAAAACAGGGTATCTTCAAGCAGGACTGTGAGTGGACAGGATGGCTGATGGCATACAAAGATGAAAGAGAGAGACCTGGATGTTAAGGAGGAACCAAGAACTACCTAGCAAAATGTTACAATAAAGAGATGGAATGCATAAGCATCCGGAGTTCTCTGTGCTAACTTTCCTTACAGACCTCAAAGATCCACATTAAGGAACTTGCCAGTTTCTCAGCGATGCAGCGAGCCCCATTGATGGAAGTTGGGGACCTCTGAGAGAGCAGCTTTATTGCACGTATTATTGTGTGTGCTTGTATCATTACAATGTGAATTCCCCACTCCCACACACAGCAATAAATTAAAAATTATATATGATTGAATAATAATTAAAAAAACACTTTTCACTTTCCACTTAAAAGTGTAAGTTTAACACTCCTGAGATCTGAACCGTCTAGTATGCTTTTATTTCATTAACTTATCTTGGACCAGAATCTCAAATTTAATTCTCAGACTCAACCTTAGAATTTCAGAGTGAAATGAAAAAAATCTTTCCTCCTATACTATTTTATTTGTCATAGTGATATCAAACTCCGGTCAGGCTGGAGACTTCTGATTGGTAATTAAATGGAGATGCTCAATAATCATCTCGCTTGTCTCTCTTTCTCTAAACTTCCATTACTAATCAGCTTTCTTCTGATTGGCATATTAGTCAAACAAAGTCATATTAACCTTCAATTATTTTATAACAACACTTGCAAGCACAGAAGTCCATAACTGAGAGTATTTTTTTTCTCTTATTTTCTAAGTAAACCCTCTAGGCCATCTTCTCCCCCTCAAAGTTTTTGTTATACTCGTATTGCCTTGGCAATATTCCTAGAATTTGGTAATTGACTGTCCTCTCTCCATGAATTTATCTTCACATATACCCTACTCTACTTCAAAGAAATACAATTCAAATTTTATTTCTCATCAGTTTAGGAGTTGTCTTGCACACATCCAAGCTGCATTTGATCCCTGGCAACTGTAAGTTTCCTGGAGCCTCATCAGGAGTAAATTCCGAGCACAAACTAGGAGTAAGCCCTGAGCAGAGCTGGGTATAGCCCTGAAAAACAAAGGAGAGAGAGAGAGAGAGAGAGAGAGAGAGAGAGAGAGAGAGAGAGAGAGAGAGAGAAGGGAATGCCTGCCACAGAGGTGTGGTGGGGTAGAGGAGATGGGGTGGGGGTGGTGGGAGGGATACTGGAACCATTGGTGGTGGGAAATGGGCACTGGTGGAGGGATGGGTACTCGATCATTGTATGACTGAAACGCAAGCACAAAAGTTTGTAAGTCTATAACTGTACCTCACGGTGATTCACTAATAGCAAATTAAAAAGAAAAAAACAGAAAAATTTAAAAACTAGAAAAAAGAAAAATCTCATTAGTTTACAATCTCTTTCTTTCCTAATGCTAGTTGCCTCTAAAGCAACCTGAATGACATCAGCCCTACCTTTCTGCAGCTCAATTATCCTATCAGACAACTCTCCTCAATGTTGAGAGCACAGAGAAACAATGACAGTGATGATAACATTAGGGACCTGGAGAAGAATCTTGTTTTCTGATGAGCTGCAGGAGAGGTGTCAGGAATGATTCTTGTTACATTCCTTGCCTTATCCTTTGTTGTTGTTGTTTTACTTCTCTACCTATTAAAGGGAAGAGAAAACCGAGGGTGTGGAAATCTCTGAGGCACCAATGTGAACAAAAGCCTGATTGCTATATAACAAATCTCTAAGTCCTGTATCCATTTTAATGAGGAAAGGTCTGGTTCCTGTGAAGGTTAGATCTGGTTCTTGTCACTGCATTTTGCTCCTTACCAGACTCAGGGGAAGCCTGATACCTGGTACTGCTTTTATCACACCTGTGTACTAGATCACCTAAAGTGTCTGTGTGTTATAACATCACATGTGTAACTTGTTATGTGTAACTCTGCCCATTCCTCTTCCCAGCAAATTCCCAGTACCAACCATTTTCCAGTCCCGGGATGCACCCTGTGTAACTCTGTCAGCTTACTGAGTCTGCATGAGTACTAAATAAATGCCATTTTTCTTCTATTCCTCTGAGTGTGTGTGTCTTTGTCTCTTCCCTTAGGCAGGCCACTTTTCAAATTTTAAAGTCACAGGTTTTTAAAAAATGCTGACTGTTTGCTTCGGAAACTTCCTCCAAAGGAAACCAAGTCTCCTTTTCCATTGACACCCCCACTTCTGCAGCTGCTCCCACCTTTGTCACCATCTCTTCCTCCTTACAAATCCTGCCTTTCTTGTTCAGGCTTCTGGGAGAGAACATTTTCATCGTTTAGCTTTGATATATATTAATTAAGAAATTATATATCCAGTGGCTGTAGAGAGGCAAAAAATAAAAAAATAAAAAAAAATAAACAACAACTGAGGACAAAGAATTAGTTGACTGAGGAATATCAGAATAGGAGCTAAAAAGAAGTGAGTTCTTTGAAAACGGCTAAAAGAGCTCACAATCCAGTAGGCTTCAGCCTGGAGTTGCAGCTCCATAACTTGTCAGAGCCTCAGGCAGTGGAGAGTTTAACACACTAACCCGGGGTACAAAGGTTAAACAAATTATGATAAAATCGAAATCAATCACAGTAGCAGTGAGCAGCAACTTCAGTGGAACCAAACATTGGGAGTCCCTGTGGTACAAAAGTCTTTCAGGCAAAGATTTTGGAGAAGACTCATGGGAAGAAGTCATGGGAAAATCCCTTTCTCCCCATGGGGCAGTGCTTGAGGATTTCTGTCAACTAGAATAAATTTCAAATTTCTACAGAAGCTGAGCAATTTTCATTTGTTGTATATAAATGTCAAATGCTGGATTCTAATCTAGAATACTTATCTCCCCTTTCAAGGCATTATTTAGATTCCAATGAATAAGAACTTAGAGAGCTTTATCTTCCTTCCCAAAGGAACATGTTGACATTAGGGGAATAAGGTTTTTTTTATTTTGTTTCTCCAGAGGAGATGGGGTACATGTCTTGGTCCTCTGTAAGAGACACAGTTCCCAGTTTTAAAGTTTTCTTTCTGCATGGCAAACAAACAAACAAACAAACAAAAATACCTTTGAAGACACAGGTTTGCCCATCTAGGTCTCAGGCATTACAACAAAAAGGGAAAAAAATGGTGCCAGGAATTTGATGTGATTATTGTTCTAAGTAAAAAGGTTCTGCCTTTTCTAGAAATGCATAATATGAATAAATATGGATATTAAAACTTACGTATCCTAGTGAACAGATAGATAATATTGTTAATAGCATGTATAAATGATTATGTATTTTGTGTCATTATTTTCATAAGGAGTAAATGTGCAATTTTCAGAAATTGAGCTTTCTACCTTTATTTGAAACCAGAATAGTGCTGGGAAACCCGTATTAAAATCACAGTGGATTTTTAAAATGAGGTTAATTCATATATAATAAGCTTTTGCTTTGAAAACCAAAGCTATTTATTCTATGAAGGAAAGCCCTTACTCCTTCCCAAGACATCTTTTTAATAAATGTATTTAATTTCTTCAGGATGCTACTGAAATTACCAGTCATGTCTGTGCATGGCTCACTGAATTATTATTTCCTCTGCTTTTTATGGATTTGGGAAGTGTCCACAAAATTATTATTACACTTTCATTTTTGTACAATAAATTTTTGTTTGATTTTCTGATGTGTCAAGAATTTGTGATTTTCTTTAAAAAAATTTAAATTTGAACTTAGTCCTATACTAAATTCCTCCCCAGTTAGAAAGTTTCCTCTGTATTTTTTCAATGAACTCTTTTATTCTTGAAAATATATTTCAGTTTGAAAGATCACAGATTGGACCAGGGCTTAGTTGACATACATAGCAGCATAATTTGGAGACTGATTTCTACAGTAGACTAAACTTCAGAGTACATCAATTTCTATCAGCAGTACAAAGAGAATGTGATGATAAAATGGAACTATGCATCTATTTCCTTATCAATTCTGCTTTTCAAATAATGTCATAAACAAATTTTAGAAATTGTTGGAAAATTATTTGAAGAAATACTTAAAAGGCAATGAAATATCTTTATTACATATTTTTCTTAATTAGAAGGCAGCATAAAATCACTTTTCATCATTTTAAGGACATTACCAAATGGACAGATAATTTTAGTGTATTACATTACAGATCACAGCTCAATGCGCTTATCAAAACAAAAATATTTTTAATAAGAATCATTGAAAATTTCAATCTTGGCATATTATGTGTTTAGAATGCTGTGGGCTAGTTGATATTTTTAAAGCTAGGACTCTCATTGTGATGAATCTTTTTCTGAAATTAAGAAACACAAAGCTGAATATTTTTTCATTAGAGACTTTATGAAACATTCCATTATTATTCTGGTAGACATTTTATAAACTGTTTACTTTGGCATAATAGTTTATTACATTGCTTATGAAATTTCTAAAATGATTTTTCTTTTCATTATGTTTAGTGTTGTTAGCCTATGGACGTTCAGTTGCTTACTGCATGAAGACCAATGTACAAGAACTAAGAGTTGATATGAAAAATTCAAAGGCTAGCATCTTGAGAAGAGAACAGATTTATGTGTCAAAAAAAGTCTTCTTGGCCTGGACATGGACAAAAAATTGGTCTCTAATTTTTGGTTGGTTTTTGGTATAGAGGCCACAGCCAGATGTTCTGAGGGGCTAGTCCTGGCTCTGTACTCAGAAGTGACCACTGGTTGTGCTCAGGGGACCTTATATGATATTAGGTATTTGGACCAGGGTCAGTGCAAGGAAAGCACCCTAAGTCCTTTACTTTCTCTCTAGCCAACAGAAAAATTTTATATAAAAGGAAAGAATGGAAGCATGTTTTTAGAAAGGTCATTATACAGTGGTTGGCACCAGATGATCAATAATTTTATTCCAGGGTTGATCTTCTGAGGCATGCTTCCCATATGACTGCAAACAAACAACAAACACTGTCTTCCCATTGTTTATTGATTTTCTCGAGTGGGCCCAGTAACGTCTCCACTTTGAGACTTGTTGTTACTGTGTTTGTCATATAGAATACATCACGGGTAGCTTGCCAGGCTTTGCCATGCCGGCGAGATACTCTCGGTAGCTTGCCAGGCTCTCCGAGAGGGGTGGAGGAATCAAACCTGACTGGGTCAGGCCAGCTGCATGCAAGGCAAATGCCCTACCACTGTGCTATTGCTCCAGTCACCAGTGGTGCAGTTGGTTAGCGCACGGTACTTATACGGCAGTACGTATGACTGCAAAAAGAAAAAAAAAAGATTTCTGATTAAGGTTTCCGTGTTTGGCACAACCACATGCCAGAAATCCAGTCTGGGACCCAGGAAGAGAGCCCAATAAAAGAAACAGCCTCTCAGGCAACCAAAATGGGGGTCAGTCCCTCAGCTTACTGCAAGTCAACTAATACTTTTGAGTAGATTGCACATGAATAGCAAGAGACTATCCGGGACTGACTTCCAGGTCTAAGTCCTGTAGATAATGTCCCACAGGAGAGAAAGCCCATATCCAAGAAGGGGTTCCAGAAGCCCGTCTGTGAAAGATCAGCACAGCAAAGCTGGGAACCAATACCTGCAGCGCTAATCCACAGAGTCCATATGCAGAAAGAGAAAACTACTGTCTGCTGGCAAGCTAGCCTGGACAGTCTCCTACAAGAGGCACTTCTGGCATATTTATTTAGTTTGAGATCACCTTCCTCCTAGCTCCCTTTAGGAGTGCCTTACTTTACAAACATACAAGCTAAGTACCCAGGCAAGGATATTTACATAGTTGTAGCCAGGGGTGATAAGCAATGAGTACTTGTATAGAATTAAAGTCACTACTCTCCTGTTCTATTCATGCAGAACAGGTCCTGCTCTGGTTCAGGTTTGCAATCCTCATTGTCTAAACTAAGCTAAACTCACTTTGCCTGGGGGACTCTTTCAACTTTGGGACTTTTCTAAGTGGATAATTTTCCACACTCCTGCAAATACTTTGTTTTTACTCCAGAATCCAGGCCTATTCCCCCTTCTTCACAAGTGCCCTATTTCTATTCTACTAATCTACTATTTTAAAAAAATTCTCTGTAATTGTGTCAGTGAATTCTTCCACAAATCTGCCCACTCTTCACCAGCACTGGGGACAAGCTTCTCCCCTGACAGGTATAGTGGATTTCAAGTGCAGCTTGGTGACTGCCTCAGTCACCTCTAGGCCAGGCTGACTTCACAAGCCCTGGCCTCCTGCTGTCAAGATCTCGGGGTGTTAGGTAGGAGTGTGTACCATTACCTCTACTACGTCTGCCTCCTCACACTCTGGACATCCCAACAATATTTTGGTGAATCATGGGTGTAACAGTGAAATGATCTCACCAGCTAGAACAAGGAAAAGCAAATATTTCAGTGAATCAACTACTCCTATTGCTGCTGCTGCTGCTGCTGCTGCTGGTTTGTCCTTAAATTCCCTTTCTTTGGGAGAATACTTCCTTTCAGTCTTCAGTGAAATTTCAAATAGAAATACTTTATGTTTTTTCTGAAAAAAAAAAAAATAATTTCTCTCCAGGCTTTACTGCAGGAGCTAATCACTCCTCCATTAATGCTTCATTCATTCACCAATCGGGTACTTTCTTCCCAGTACTTGTTAGTTCTGTGTTGATGGAGTTCAAGAAAAGTCACCTTACTTCAAAGCGAGACACTTTGGAATGCTGATAATTTTTAATTAAAGTGACATGAGAGTTTTTGAAAACAGATACACCAGTTCTTCTTTGTGTGTTACTTACAGGAGATGAAGTTCCCATAAGAAATATACTGTTACTGGTGGAGGGATGGGTGTTGGAATGCTGTATGATTAAAACCCAGCCATCAGCTTTGTAACTCTGTGCCTCACAATAACTCCATTAAAAAAGAAAAGAAAGAAAAAGAAAAGAAAAGTACTGCTTACAGAACCTAGTCACTTCCATGCTCATGGCTGATCGTCACAGGCTCAGTACGAGCCCCTTACACATGAGAATGAATTCACTGAAAAATCCAGGTATGCAAGCTTTTGTGACTGAAATCTCCAGACTCGCACAGAGTCAGGAATGGACCCCCCTCCTCCCATCTCCCTGTGCTTCTGGATCCATAGCAGATATGCCCATGAACTGCCTCTGGGCTCCATATAATCTCATTTTAAGGGCCACAATTCAGAGACTCACAAATAAATCCTGGAAGAGAGCAACACACTGCAGAGATACCTCCAGACTTCAAAATCACCATTCAGTTAAAAATTTAATTCCTGCTCTAGCATCCTATTTAAAATTTTAGAATTCCTGGAGCGAGTGGCTATAACATCTCATACTTTATGCCACTGATATACCAAGAGTGGCACACCTTTTGATGGGGTGTAAGGTAGAAGGCAGCAGATCTTGGTATATAAAAATAAAATTGAAAAATAAATAAATATGCTACTGGGGCTGGAATGATAATAGAACAGAGAGGGGATTAGCCTTGCATGCAGGCAACCCGCATACCATATGGTCCCCTGAGCACTGCCAGGAGTAATTCCTGACTGTAGAGCCAGGAGTAACCCCTGAGCATTGCTGGGTGTGGCCCAAAAAGAAATCCAAAAAAAAGGAAAGAAAAGAAAGGTATTGCTCCTGCCTCAGAATGGAGAAGGTGCCCTGATCACCGGAGATAGAGTGGAAACTATTTAAGCAGCCAATGCTACATTTTTACTGATTCACTTGTCCACCACAAAATTTCTTCATCTTGTCCATTTTTCACAGATAAATATTTTAGTTTGGAGAAGATAGAGAAATATAGAAGATAGCAAAAAAAATGCTTTTAGCTCTTTCTTTGGATTTCATCTTTGGAAACTTCATACATAAAAATTTAATTTATTCTTTTATTAATCTGTTATATAAACTGAATTACAACAATCAAAGAACCTCCAAGGAGAGATGAGAAAAAAATTGTTTCCTACACAATGAAGATAAATCATAATTAACAATAAATAAAAATTAATAGGGACTCCTGCAACACAGGAGTTCATCTTTTTCATGCATTTTCATCACAATGCTATAACAGATGTTAAAAACAGTTGAGGGGGGTGCTGGAGTGATAGCACAGTGGGTCGGGCATTTGCCTTGTGTGCGGCCAACCTGAATTCGATTCCCAGCATCCCATATGGTTCCCTGAGCACTTCCAGGAGTAATTCCTGAGTGCATGAGCCAGGAGTAACCCCTGTGCATTGCCAGGAGTGACCCAAAAAGCCAAAATAATAAACAAATAAAATTTATAAAAAATATACTTGGGTTTTTTTAGTATAAGTAAGTGCATAATTTTGAGCACATATGCTTAGTGCTCATATCTTTATACAGCATAGTATGGAAATATGTCCATCTATGCATATTAGAAAAATTATGAATTTGAAGATAAATGGACAATTTCCTCCTTAACACTCTGTGCCCTCTTAGTAACTTCATAATGTTCTAAATAACTCTTCTAGATTTTATGTTATTCATATATTGCTTCCAGCATATACTCATACTCCTCGTGACTGTAGCCCTTTGAATTCTCCTGTTCTCCATTCTTTCCCTGCATCCTGAAAGTCCATGACCCAGAACTGCTAATGATCTGAGCCACCAATCGTGAATCTTGATTCAGAGCATTATGTTTTTCTGAAAAAATTACCACAATCTTTTGTTGTTGCTGTTGGTTAGGAAATCACATCTGTATGTGCTCAGAGTTTATTGCTGGTCTGTGCTCACCCATCACTCGGTGGGACTTTGAGGACCAAATGTGGCGCTAAGAGTTAAGTTACAGGCAGGCAACTATGACTTACTTAGAAGTGTATTAAAGGGACTATTATCCACTTTTCCCTGACTGATATTGTTGTGTTCTTTTTTTTCACTTCTTTAAAACCATGGTCTACCAAGCAATAATGTCTTAGAATAATACAGTTCACACTTTTACAAAATGCATGATTCTCGAAGTGTAAGAGGAATGATTATTTTTCTTTTTAACTTTGGTTATAACTCAGTACAATTTTTGGATCCAATTCCAGTATGGGTGGGTGTGGTGTCTTCTCCATACCAACAAGCAACTCAGCCCAGTCTGACATTCCGTACCCAGAAGCAGCATTAGATTAAGGACCCAGTCTCCCAAGACTGTTCTTCTCTTCAGATGCTTCTAATCAATGGGATCCCATCTCCCACTACTCTTTGTTCGGGTGCAAACCTGACACCTTTATACATAAGCAGTTAGTCTGTTCTGACTCACTGACCATAAGTATGGAAGTACCATCTCAAGTGATTTATTTCCTTGTGCATCTCACAGACCCCAGGAAATGTGCTTACACAGTAGATCATCTTTTAACTCGAGTAGACAAGGAAGAGGGCAAAATGAGGAGGAATAAAAGGAAATAGAGAATGCAGTTTTCTCCAGGTATACTATTCTCTGTACTCAGTAACCCAGAAGCTCTCCAATGTCCCTTAGGTTTCCACAGAGACTTCATTTCAGAGTCACAATGGATTAAATTATTGAATGTCTGGTGATAAACAGCCCCTTCTCAGAGGATCTCTAAGCTTCCAGTCACATAGTTGGTTCTCCTGGCAACCAAGGCCATCCTTATATAGTCCCAAGAGTCATCTTATTTACGTAACAAAGGATATATTTATCACTCTCAACACTATGAGTCAGGAACTATAGATGAAAACCAGCATAATAATCTATATTTCTTATAAGTCACAGTATCAGAATCAGCAATTCAAGCAATTAGTTTCTGCAAAATCATCACAGATGATGAATATTAATGCACAGATGTAGTTCTAATGTTTAAGATTATTGGCAAAGATGCTATGTGGAAAAATTCTTCTGTTAAAAATGTTATTTTTAATAATTGGAATACATAGCAATCTCTACATCATTATATAGCAGACCACCAGAGCTATAATTATTGTGGGGACCTCTTCACTAAAAAAGAAATTCGATATTTAATAAGCTGAGCCTCATTATATTTGGAAATGAATATGCTGAAGTCAAGACAAAATTTTAAGATAATCAATTGTCCTAACTAGAAATTAGAGACACAGACATTTGTAGATTCTGAATATTTGGAGGGGAGGGATAAGGATAAAAGAAACCCTACATTTTAATATTTAATGCCATACAAAATAGCTTATAATTCTGCTAAATTTTTGGTTTTCCGAACAACACATTTATTTTACCTTACGACCAACTGCATTAAAATAGTTTAGATTGCCTCCGTATTTATTTGGTATCTTTCAATGTTTGTCGACAGTTATTTATAATTATGTAAAGTTTCATTTGTATCTCATAAATTATTTTATGTCCATATATTATTACTTAATCTTATCTAATTACAAGATTTTTAAAAAAGTATTTAAAAAGACCAAACACATATGATTTATTTCAATTCATATCAATTTATTTTAAGTATGTTATAGATGCCAGGACTTTGTATTTAATTGGTTTATGTGTTCCTCTTTTATAAATGGGTATGTTGCCCTTAGAGGTTTTCTATATTGAATTAAAGTTCCTCCTAATTTAATTTTCAAATCAGGCAAAATCATTTCAATAGGAAAAAGTCAAGGAGACATGAAAAATAACCTGAAACTAGTTCCTCTCCACCACAATACTTAAGTTCAAAAAAGTTCAAATGATTAAGTAAAATTGAGGGGGGAAATAGCAAATGTCTCATAAGTGCATTAAAAAGGACTATGAAGATCAAGATTAGAAAGTATGTCATTGAAGTGAGCTAGCAATTGATTGGGAAAAAAGTGTTTAGCGAAGAACAGAAGCAAAGGTTGACTTGAGAAAAATGTTTTACACTTAATCAGCTTTAAAAGAGGGAGTTTTATCTTGATTTCAAAATTAGAGAATGTTCTACACTTACCAAAAGAAATTAGGAGTTGGTGACTTAGTTAAGAAAACTCCATATGTAATTGCAAAGCTTCAGTTCTTCTGTTGTTCAAGGGCCAATCGAAGGATAGATATGGTAAGAGGTGTATAAACAATTAAACTGGAAACAAGCCAACAGTTAGGAAAATGGAGGGCTCACATCCTCAAAGCAATCTTGTCATATTATCACAAAGCAATTTTTATAGAAAAAGGGAAGAGGGAAGCCACCACTTATACTAATAATAACCACTTTTAGAAAGTACTGTGGGCAATTGAATGAGGTTGGTGGGTACCAGAGTCATCAACACATCCTCTCCCCAACCACACCCCATGGACTTGTACCTTGGGGCATAACTTCTGAATAAGGGTTTGAATAATGAATAATGGTTTCTGAATAACGGTTCAACCTGTCCTCTGATCTGAATCAGAGAAACAGTACAGGGGTTAAGGTGTTTGCCTTCTTAGGGCCAAACCTGGATCAATCACAAACACCACCATTAGTGATCAATGAGCACGGAGCCAGGAGTAATTTCTGAGCACTGTCACAAGTGAGCAACCTGCCCCCTGAAAAAATTAAGAGAAGAAAAACAACCTGTTTTTGTCTTTCATTTGGGCGTAAGAACAAAGTAAACATGACTGGTTTTGGTCAGAAGAACTTTCTGGTTTTTAATTTTGAATGCAGATCATAATTTCTTTGGTGCTAGTTTCATGTCTACATTAGCACTGCACTGTAGCACTGTCCTCTGTTGTTCATTGATTTGCTCGAGCGGGCACCAGTAACATCTCCACTGTGAGACTTGTTACTGTTTTGGGCATATTGAACATGCCACAGGGAGTTTGCCAGGCTTTGCCATGCAAGTGGGATACTCTCGGTAGCTTGCCGGGCTCTCCGAGAGGAGCGGAGGAATCGAACCCGCGTCGGCACATGCAAGGCAAACCCACTGTGCTACTGATAGCACACATCTACATTATACCTGCAATTCTGAAATGACAGGTAAGTGGGGAAACTTCCTCTGAACATTATCAATCCAACCAAAAGATTCTCCAAAAGGACTCTGTTGTCATAAATCTGTATGTTGGGGGGTTTTATCAACCATGAAAGTTAAACTTCTGTTCACAGAAGAGTGTATCAGTATAATATATAGATAAATCTATCTGGTCTCAAACTATGATATCTAGGTCCATTCATTCACCTGAGCCAGGGAGGTAGCTCTGGTGTTAAGGGCCCATGTGAGGCCTTGGGTAGATTCCCGCACAAATTGCCCCTCCAAGCACTGTGGTATGACTCTGGTTGTTGCCAGCAAGTCTGGAAACAACATCAGATCACTAAACCATCTAATTCAGTTTCAGAGTACCATTGAGAGATGGTGAGAGGGGGTTCCCAGTTGGCCTGAATATTGCTTAAGTGTTTCTTCCACTCACTCTTCCAGCAAGAAAATAATTTACGGTCTCTTCAGACACCTTATTAGAATGATATGTAAAGTCCCAAATTTCACTGCTTTGGCAATTTAGATTTCTTGGGATGCATCAGCAAGTAATTTTAAGTACTACACGTTAGCTTTTTTCTTGTTGGCAGTTAATTTTATGGACACAGGAATAGAACCCAAGAAGGTAGAGAAAAAAATTCTTCCTCCACACATGAAAGTTTTTGTATTTTCCCTAGGGTTTAATTTTCACTTAAATCTAGCAAAGTAAGTTCAAAAACATGATCTCATCTAAATCTATTGAAATTGATATAGTGTCATAAAAACTAAAGTAAAGATTCAGAACTAAAGAGAGTAAGCACGTCTAGTTAAATCTGTCAAGTTACTTTGGTAAAGAAACTACAGAGCCTTGGGCAGGAGCAAGCTTGCCTCACACAGGCCTACCATAGTTTGATGTCAGCATCCCAAATGATATCCCAAGCCCACCAGGAGTCAACCCTGAGTGTTAGAGACATGAGTAAGTCCTGAGCACTATTAGGTGTGGTGCTAAAACAAAACAAAACAAAACAAAACAAAACAAAACAAACAAAACAAAAGAAGACAGCCAGGACCAAGAACCAGAATAATAGTACAATGGTAGGGCCTTGCACACAGCCAATCTGGGTTACATTTTAGGCACACATATGGTCCCTGAATCTTTGCAGGAGGGATCCATGAAGGCAGAGCTAGGAGTAATCCCTAAACACAGCTGGAAGAAAGAAAGAAAGAAAGAAAGAAAGAAAGAAAGAAAGAAAGAAAGAAAGAAAGAAAGAAAGAAAGGAGGGAGGGAGGGAGGGAGGGAGGGAGGGAGGGAGGGAGGGAGGGAGGGAGGGAGGGAGGGAGGAAGGAAGGAGAGAAAGAAAGAGAGAAAGAGAGAGAGAAAGAGAGAGAGAAAGAGAGGGAGGAAAGGAAGGAAGGGAGGAAGGGAGGGAGGGAGGGAGGGAGGGAGGAAGGAAGGAAGGAAGGAAGGAAGGAAGGAAGGAAGGAAGGAAGGAAGGAAGGAAGGGAGGGAGGGAGGGAGGGAGGGAGAGAGGGAGGGCTGGCCATGCCCAGAGAGATAGCATAGCAGGTAAGGTCAAGCCTTGTTCCCTCTCCAGAATCTTATACTGTTCCTTGAACACTTCCAGGAGTAATAAGTGAGTGTAGATCCAGGAGTAAGCCCTGAACATTGCTGTGTCCTCAAAAATGAGTGAAGAGCTAGGAGTAAGCCCTAAAAGAATAGAAGAAAAAAATAAAATAAAGTTGCAGCAAAGTGCATGATTTCACTGTTTCTTACAACTAGACAGAATTCTATTGTGGTGTATATATACACCACATCTTCATAATCCATTCATTAAATAAAACTTTTTAAATAAGTCTTTAAAATGTTTAATTATCCATAACTGTGACTACAGAAAGGCAGAAGTTATGATAAATCCCAAGGACACTGTTCTGATAGATACAGTCCCTCATCATTCCAGAATTTTGCCCTGAGTCTAAACTTGGGGGAATTAGATTTAGATGAAAGGGTCATGGTAGTTCAAAGTCATAATTTTTTCAGGCATTTTATATTTGTTACTTAACATCAGATGTTGCCTTGCTAAAATTGAAAACACAGTTTTGGAAAATCTGAGATTTACCAATGTCAAAAACTCACATTAAAAGGTAATCTGTTCTCTTAGATGTCTAAACAGATGTCAAATATGACTTGAGAAACTTTAGCAGAATTGTACTTCTCCAAGTATTAGTTTCCCATGGAAACATGCTTATGAAAAGAAATGTTTAGCAATGAATATAAATGGAACAAGCAAATACCAGTTATCAATTTTAATTAGCAAAGTCTTATTGGTTTTCAGTTGGTAGATTATTTAGCACACATTAATATTGAATAAATTGGAACTGGTAATTACTTTAGGAGGGGAGAAAAAGTATTATATTTTAACTGTGACTATAATCCTAACTACTTTTCAAAATACAGAATGACCTAAACTTTCTAAGTGATGGAAGCAAGTAAGCTGTGTCCATTTTCCCTCTTGATATGGAAGTCAGTTGTTTCCCCAAGCAACATACATAGGGAAAACACACTTTCCCCATGTACACATGGGGAAAACATACTTTCCCCATGTATGTTGCTAAATCTACAAGAAATTTAAAACAAAATTATAACTGAAAAGAATTCTGATGTTATGGATTATTTGATATCTATTGATACATTATTATATCAAAATATAATAATCACTTAATCACTTAATCACTTAATCACTTAATCCCCGTTATTCATCGATTTATTCGAGCGGGTGCCAGTAACGTCTCCATTCATCCCGGTTGCGTGCTAGCGTAGCCCAATGGTATCTGTTCGTTTTAGGAACATGTAGAGCCTCAAACCGATCATTTAGGGTCTTGACGAAGAAGTCTGACCATCTTATAGGTGGGCGTCCACGTGATCTTTTGATGTCTCGTGGAATCCAATCAGTAATGGCTCTAGTCCAGCGGTTGTCTGTAAACCTCATTACATGTCCAGCCCATCTGATTTTTGATGTCTTGGCAAATGAGACAGCGTCCCTGATTCTTGAGCGTTGACGAAGATCAGAACTCCGGATTCTATCTCTCATTTGAGTGAATCGTGATATTCCAAATATAATAATACAAACAAAAAACAAAAGGCCCTCCCGTTGATCATCGATTTGCTCAAGCGGGCCCACTAACGTCTCCCTTGGAGACTTTGTTGTTACTGTGTCTGGCATATTGAATACGCCACGGGTGGCTTGCCAGGCTCTGCCGTGCGGGCGAGATACTCTCGGTAGCTTGCCGGGCTCTCGGAGAGGGGCGGAGGAATCGAACTCGGGTCGGCCATGTTGGCTGCGTGCAAGGCAGACGCCCTACCCGCTGTGCTAGGTGCTGGAGTGATAGCACAGTGGGTCGGGCATTTGCCTTGTGTGTGGCCGAAAATATAATAATGATTACTTTTTTTTCTAACTTTATTTAAACACCTTGGTTTACAAAATTGTTCATAATAGTTGTTTGGACATTTAATGTTTTAACACCAATTCCACCACCAGTGTGAAATTTCTCCACATTGTCCCCAGTTTTCCACTCACCCACAAACATGCCACCTTAGCAGACACAAAATAATTTATTTTATACTGCTCGTTTCAAGGGCTGGAGTGATAGCACAGCAGTAGTGTGTTTGCATTGCCTGTGACCATCCTGGCAGAACCAGGTTTGATTCCTCTGCCCCTCTCAGAGAGCCTGGCAAGCTATTGAAAGCATTTCTCCTGCAATGCAAAGCCTGGCAAACTACCCGTGACGTATTCGATATGCCAAACACAGTAACAACAAGTCTCAAAATGGAGACATTACTGGGCCCGCTCAAGCAAATCAATGAACAATGGGAGAACAGTGCTACTACTGTGCTCGTCACAACAAAATAGCAAATAGAATTATGAAAAAAATTTTAATAGTTCAAAAAATTTGTGAGAATTGTTATATCTCACAATGATGCTATTAAAGTCATTGTCTGAGGATTAATGGAGCTGTGTATTGCTAGTTGAATCTTCAGTGTTATTGTTCTCATTTTTGAGTTTTGTGGGTTTTTATGCTACTTGCCAGTCGAATTTGTTGTGCACTTACTGGGCTGTCAATATTGTGGAATTTGGAGATGCCACCTATTTTAGGAGCTGTAGAAGTGAGATGGCCCAGTCTCACAGCTTCATCAATAATCTCAGAAAAGCTGCCAAGCCAAAGAAGAATTATTTCATTTCATTAGACACATGTACAGTTAATTATACAATAAATATATACAAAGGGAGAAAGAATAATATGGTCAAGTAAGGACATAGAGTAGTCTAGCTTTCTCTCCTGACTTGCCGTTCTTTGGAAGTCAAGAGCTTTTGAACTCACAATATTTCTCCCAGACTCTTGAAGAATACAATCCAAATCATCTCTACAAGTTAGTATAGAATGTGTTTTGCCCCATAATTCTTGGTTAATAGTAATTAGAACCAATCAAACTTGACTTAAAAAGTTTGAAGTCTGGTGATAATTCTTGTAACAAAAAGTGAATTTTATTTGACACAAACCCGAACATTTCTGGCATCAAAGATGATTGCTGACATCAGAGTTAAATAACATTTTTATTTATTTTATGTGAACAACGCATTTGTTTTTGATATCTGTTAACACAACTTTAACAGAGAAGGATGATGTTTCGTAATAGTATGTTTTGCCTTGCTTGCAAAATTGTAAAATTATTTCTGAGCTTTGGGATTGTTTTCTTAAGATGATGAGTAATTACCATTCATGACATTCATTAAAGTCTATTCTAAGCAGTTTTTATTGCATGAAACCAAAATATCTAGCATAGATAAGTAAAGTAAAGTAAAGTAAAGGCCCTCCCGTTGATCATCAATTTGCTCGAGCGGGCCCAGTAACGTCTCCATTGGAGACTTTGTTGTTATTGTGTCTGGCATATCAAATACTCTCGGTAGCTTGCCGGGCTCTCCGAGAGGGGCGGAGGAATCGAACTCGGGTCGGCCATGTTGGCTGAGTGCAAGCCCTACCCGCATAGATAATATGATGCAAATTTGTGAGCAGGTAAGTTTTAGTTTGGAATGGGATAATTGTACTTGAAAAAAATATAATCAGATACCTACCCTCTAAAGATTTCTACTGCATAAAGCAACCCTCTCTTCTTTCAAAACTAAGGTGTATGACTTTTGATGTATGGCATGAAAGACTTCCTCCTCTGGTAAAATAAGAGATGGCCAAGGTAAGTAGAAGAGCAGAAAGGTTCTTTATTTGAGACATGCTATGGGAGGCACGTGACATTATTATTCAAAAGGTGTAGATTCAAAAGGTGAAATGCCCCGGTAAAGGGAAGTGGGTACTTTGGTGATGGGTTCGGTGTTGAAGCAATGCATATAGGAAACTATTACTAACAATTTTGTAAATCACAGTATCTCAATAAAAATTGTGGAAATGTAGAAAGTTTGAGTTTAAGACTGAGTTAACTCAGTCTTTAGTTCTCACTTAAAATTAAAGTCAAATGAATGTTTTGGACAAGGGGGAAATCAAGGCTGCCTTATGTTTTGTGAATGATGGTGATATTTACCTATAAAAACAGCAAGGTATTTGGGGTAAAAAAATACAAATTTGTTTTGTGTGTGCTGGTTTTAGCTAACATGAAGCAAGAACATATGCAGTCGTCATATACATATACAAAACATGTATGAGGCAAAAAAATCCCCCTGAATAACAAGATCCTAAAGTTTATGAGATCACAATGGAGAAGAGAGGGAGAAAATAAAGAGATATATTGGCATTGGTTATAGAAAATACCCAGATTTAAGGGGTAGAAAAAAAAGGAGTATATGTACTGAACATAGTATAATGGGTAAGGCACTTGCCTCATATGGCTAATGTAAGTTTAATCCCCAGTACCACATATGGTCCTCTAAGCACCACCAGGTGTGATACAGGAGCACTGAGCCAGGAGTAAGCCCTGAGCACAGCCAGGTGTGACCCAAAGACCAAAAAGATAGAGGAAAGAAAAAGGAGTGTGTGAACAAGAATTAGATGCAATAGAAACATCAGGAAATTATGGACTCCAGGTTGTAGAGAAGAGTTTGAAATAAACAGGAATGTTAGGAAATGGCCGCAAAATGCCAAAATGCAACATCATCATTCCTCACCGGGGCCCCTTGGAAGAGGGTGTGTTGAGTTTCCCTCCCCACCCTGAGCAGAGCCCCCGCAGCTGAAGACTTCCGGTTCCAGCCACAGCCATGCTTAAGACCACTCTCCACACGTTCGGATGAGCCCCATGCATGAAGGAACCATCAGAGGAACCCAGGTGTGTGGGACCCAGGGTGTAGATTTCCAAGCCTGCTCGGATTGGGACTGGGCCTCCTCCACTCAGATCCCCCATCTTCCAGAATGTAAGTGTTACACCCACCAACTGCTTCCCGGCACCGTGTAATCCCATCATCGGCCAAGACCCAGAGATTATAAAACCCAGCTCCCCGAAGCACGCGGCTGCAAAATGCTTACTCTGAAGAACCTGGCAGGCTACCAAAAGTATCCTGCCCACACGGCAGAGTCTGGCAAACTCCCCATGTTGTATTCGATATGCCAAAAACCAGTAACAATGATGGTCTCATTCTCCTGACCCTGAATGAGCCTCGAATGTGGCACTTTCTAAAATCTCAGGGGTAGGATGAAGGAGACGTTACTGGTGCCTGCTCGAGGAAATCGATGAACAATAGGATGACAGTGATACAGTGATACAGTGATCATCCTTAAGCAGAGTCACACACTGCACGAGTTGCTGTTATGAATGTTATAACATGAAAATATAAACTAGAAATATAAATTAGAACTAGAAGCAGTTATAGAGATCATCTAGTCTAGTCTAAACCTCCTGTTATGCAGAGAGGAAATTAGAGTTTAAAGCTATTTGGTGTCCTACTCAGAATGAAGAAATAGAAGTAGAGCTAAAATTAAAGCCATATCTCCCATAGCAAGGCAAAAGTTCACAAAAGCATTATCAAAGATTAATCCCACCTAGTCCAGCATCTAAGGCTTCTTAAATTAACAAATAAAGGGGCCAGGGAAAAACCTCAAAGGGCTGGAGCGCTTACTTTGTATACAAGCCTTGGTTGGTTTGTTCCCAGGCCCCCTCTCCCTACGAAAGAAAGAAAGAAAGAAAGAAAGAAAGAAAGAAAGAAAGAAAGAAAGAAAGAAAGAAAGAAAGAAAGAGTAGAAAACAACTTGGTATTCCTTTTCTAAACTGTTCATATTTAGGTGATTCAAAATAAACATTTACCCTAGGACTTTTACCCAAACACAGTAACAACAAAGTCTCCAATGGAGATGTTACTGGGCCCGCTCGAGCAAAAGAAAGAAAAAAAGAGAGAGAGAGAGGGAGGGAGGGAGGAAGGGAAGGAAGGAAGGAAGGAAGGAAGGAATGGAGGGAGGGAGGAAGTATGGGCCGAATAAAGGCACAAGGTGGTCTTGTTCCCACCTCCTGTGTGTGTGTGTGTGCTCGAGCGTGTGCTCACACACACATATGCACATGCTATCAATAGAATGTTTTCCCTAAATATATTGGACAACTTTATATTTGGTAATTTGGGCCATATATGGTGTTTCTCAGGGACCACTCCTGGTTTGGTGCTCAGGGTACCATATGCATTACTAGGATTTGAACCAGAGTTGCTGCCAAAGTTGCATGCTAAGCAAAGTTTGTACTAACTCTCAAGTCCTAGGGTAAATGTTTATTTTGAATCACCTAAATATGAACAGTTTAGAAAAGGAATACCAAGTTGTTTTCTACCTATGTCCTTAATTTTAAAAATGTACTAACTTAGAAGTAATACATAGGCCAACCCGACTTCGATTCCTCCGCTCCTCTCGGAGAGCCCGGCAAGCTACAGAGAGTATCTCGCCCTCACGGCAGAGCCTGGCAAGCTACCCGTGATGCATTCGATATGCCAAACACAGTAACAACAAAGTCTCCAATGGAGACGTTACTGGGCCCGCTCGAGCAAATCGAACAACGGGAGGACAGTGACAGTGACAGTGACATTAACTCAGAAGTATTCAGGATGTCAACAAAAGAACTACAATTTCCCCCCCCACAGTTATAGAGTAGTATTCAGTTAACAGAACAATTATTTTGTATAAGCTGTATCAAGACAACTGAAGATTAAAAAGTCATTATCCCCACATATAACTAATTTGTGCTGTGCACTAGCATGAACCTGCTTTAAATTTCCATGCAATTTACAGCCCTCATTCTGTACAGAGCTAGGATTAGTGGTTCTTCAAAGCACTACCAGGACAGGGCTACCGAATACGCTTCGGTAGTTGCCTAACCATACCAAAAAGCTCTGCACAGTTTAAAAACATATCTCATGCAGCTTTATGTTTTTAAAAGGTATGGGTTGAAGAGTGGGGTGGGGGGGGGAGTTAATGTTCATAGGTGAAATAAAAACTGCTGGCTGAGCCATACTATAGTGCACATAAACAACCTGTGTTCTATTCCCCAGCCCCACATATGGTCCCCCAAGCCCTGCTAGGAGTGATTCCTGAATGCAGAGCCAGAAGCCAGCACTGAGTACCACTGAGTGTGTCTCCCAAAACAAAACAAAACTGTGTTGAACTGATTTATTCATCTTCACCATCTTCATCTTCTTTTCATCCTGTTGTCCTTCTCTTTTTCTCTTCCTCATTTTCCATGATTTTTTTTCAGCCTTGGGCACTCTCTTTTTGACAACAAGAGGCTTTCCTTTGGCTCAGTGTGCTGCAATATCCTTCTCACATTTTCTCTTCAGCCCAGCAGTGCCTATCATGGGTTCCCTGCCAGCCTCGTTGTTCCACATGCCTCCCAGTTAGTTCCCTTGTCACATCAATTGATGGACAGCCTCAGATGTCCTCTTACTTAAGGGCAATACTCAGAAACAAACAAGAAAAAGGCTGAAGGGGTTCTCTTGGGTCTACTGGGATTCTTGAACTTCTTTTTTGTTTGTTTGTTTCCCCTTTTGGAGACATAGGAATTTTCATATTTTCATGTCTCTTTCATAATGGATTTTGTCAGTCTTTGCCATGTCTTCTAATTCTCCTTTTTTTCCTTTACTTTATTGAATCACCATGAGATACCATTACAAGTTTTCATGTTTGAATTACAACCATACAATGATCAAACACCCATCCCTCCACCAGGGCACATTTCCCACAACCAATGTCCCCAGTATACCCCCCATTTCCTACTCTCCCCCTGCCTCCATGGCAGACAATTTCCCCCATACTCTCTCTCTCTCTCTCTCTCTCTCTCTCTCTCTCTCTCTCTCTCTCTCTCTCTCTCTCCCCTTTTGGGCATTATGGTTGGCAATGAGAAGTTATCATGTTTGGTCCTTTTCCTACTTTCAGCATACATCACCCATCCCGACCAATCCCTCCAACCATCATTTTCTTAGTGATCCCTTTCTATTCCAGCTGCCTTCTCCCCCCACTCATGAGGCAGGCTTCCAATTATGGAGCAATATTCCTGGCCCTTGTGTCTACTGTTCTGGGGTGTCAGTCTCATGTTATGTTATTTTATACTCCACAAATGAGTGCAGTCCTTCTATGTCTGTCCCTCCCTTTCTGACTCATTTCACTTAGCATGATACTCTCCATGTCTACCCACTTATAAGGAAATTTTATGACTTTATGTCTCCTAACGTGTCTTCTAATTTTCCTTTCTCTTTTGCAGACATTGTCATCCACCTCTCTGAGCACTTCTGAGGAAATGCTTAAAAGCTGACAGTAACATAGGGAGCTGCTTCTATGCGCCTTGGGCAAGTTTGTACAAAAAATGCACATGATGACATTTTACTTCTCATCCTCTCCGAATCTCCTTTGCCTGTGTTGAATTACTTCGTCACACTGAGGTGGAATGGCCCAGAGCTCATCCTGTTCTCACGCACCCTGATGCTATTTCTCTGGACCTTTGCCCCACAATCAGTATTCACCATTTTGAACAAAATGAGTGGAGCAATGTAGTATCAGCACTCTGCTCTATCTTCTGTAGGTAGAGCAAATATATGAGAATGACGCTTTCTAATTTTAGACATTTGAATAACATTGCATAAAATTGACATTATTATCTTTATTTTGCAGTGGTATTTGTGGATTTTTAGAGGGAATGTTTGAGTTTTGTTTTAAACCTGAGTTAATTTTAAAAACAAATATGGTAAATGAGAATATCATATAATAATCTTTTTAAGAAAAATTATCAGCTCTTACCTACTGATTCTTGACATGAGTGGAATGCAGTCATAAAAAATGTAAAACTGGAGATTCTCATGAAACAAAAAATGATAATTTTTTTATTGAATCACCGGGAGATATAGTTACAAAGCTTTCATGTTTAAGCTTCAGTCATACAATGATCAAACACCCATCCCTTCATCAGTGCACATTTTCCACCACCAATGTCCCATTTCCCCCCATCCCACCCAGCACCCTGCCTCAATGGCAGACACTTTCCCCCATACTCTCTACTTTGGTGCATTATGATTTGCAATACAGATACTGAGACACTATCACATTTGGTCATTTACCTACTTTCAGCACCCATCTCCCATCCCGAACTATGCCTCCAACCACCATTGACTTAATGATCCCTTCTCTATTCCAGCTGTCTTCTCCCCCAGCTCATGAGGCAGGCTACCAACCATGGAGCAATATTCCTGGCCCTGTATCTACTGAATGACAGATAATTTAGAGATAAGTATGCCTTCCTTTTCACTAACCTATTAGAAGCACCAATAGAAAAGGTTGAAATTCATTTTTGTAGTGTTCATGGTGGTGGAGTTCAGAAAAAAGTAGTTCCTCATTAACTTCAAATGCAGTATTTACTGTGAAGTAATAGAAATTGTTCATATTTCATTTCGGAGAGCCCGGCAAGCTACTGAGAGTATTCGATATGCCAAACACAGTAACAACAAAGTCTCCAATGGAGACGTTACTGGGCCCGCACGAGCAAATCGACGATCAATGGGAGGGCCTTTTACCTTTTTACCATATTTCATTAAAGTTTCTCACATTCTATCATAGAACCAAAATTTATTTATCATTATATTTTAAGATAACTTCATGATAAATTGTATCACAGTTTATATTTATGAAACCATTGCACAAACTCAATTTTACCATTCCCCAGGTATCTAACTTTAGCAGAAAATAGTTTTATTGCCTTGCACGCAGCCAACATGGCCGACCCGAGTTCGATTCCTCCGCCCCTCTCTGAGAGCCCGGCAAGCTACCGAGAGTATCTCGCCCACACGGCAGAGCCTGGCAAGCTCCCAGTGACATATTCGATATGCCAAACACAGTAACAACAAAGTCTCCAATGGAGACGTTACTGGGCCCGCTCGAGCAAATCGACGAACAACAGGAGGGCCTTTACCTTTACTTTTATTTCCTCAAGAAGCAAGATATCAAAACTCTATGTCAATTTAGAAATGAATTTTGCTAGGTTTCACAAATGTATTGAAGATACCTAATATGTTTCTTTATTTTGGCTTTTTTCAGTCACACCTGGTGATTCTCAGGGTTTACTCCTGGCTCTGCACTCCGGAATTACTCCGGGTGGTGCTTAGGAGCCATATGAGATGATGGATGTTGAATCCAGGTCGGCCATGTGCAAGGCAAACTCCTACCTTGTGTACTATCATTCCACCCTGAAGATACCTAATTTATTTCCATAGTTCAAATTGTTTGAGATTTAGAGTAACCAGAGTTCAACACTAAAAAATGACTAAAATATAAGGATCAAACCAGATATGGAAAACATTTTGCAGCGTTAGCACATTCTTTTTATTTTTTTTATTAGTGAGACATCATGAGGTACAGTTGTAGACTTACAAATTTTTGTGCTTGGGTTTCAATTATACAATGATCAAATGCCCATCCCTCCACCAGTGCCCATTTCCCACCACCACGGATCCCAGTATCCCTACCACCCCCCATCTCCCCCATCCCACCCTGCCTCTGTGGCAGGGCATTCCCTTTTGTTCTCTCTCTCTTATTGGGTGTTGTGGTTTGCAAAAGAGGCAATGGGTGACAATCATGTTTGGTCTATAGTCTACTTTCAGCATGAGTTAGCACATTCTTAATTTAAAATGCAATGATGTCTGAAGCATAAATGGTCAATGTTCCTCTGAAACATTGTTCCTCTGTGTATTAGACATAAAGCACAGATGTTAACCACTACACTGCAAAAAGCACTATCATTTGTTATAGGATGTAACATCCTCATTCTGTGCTTAGGAGAGTAGCAACAATCTGTCTCAGGAACTGAGTGGTAATCTGAGTCCAAAGTGTCTCCCAGTTGCCTGAATGTACCACGTCAAATCACTTCACTTGTTTTATTATGAGAAAAAATAATAGTAGTGCATTATTTTAGTAAGTACCTCAAATATAACTCTATTTTCCAGAGAAGGGTACAGGTTCTCCTGATTTTGAACTACTCACAGGATTTTCATGACCTAGTATAATAGAAGATAATTTCCTTGTGAACTGCTAGAAAGATGACTTGGAAGGATGGCAATTTATTTGAAATTTTAGGGAAATTTCCTTCCTAACGATATCACATTGATAATTTTAAAAAATAAGACACTCCCAGTAAATTTGTTAAGAAAGTTATGCAAAAGTAGGGTGATATCTCAACATCATCTATAAAATTTTGCTGATTTATTCCTCTTCTATACAATGTAGATATGTAAAGTGTCTAAGCTAAGGATTATCTTATTGCATTTTTATAATGAAATAAATTTTTATAAAACAGCAATAAATTACTTTCTGATTTCCAAAGAAGATAAAAATTTAACAATTTGTTAGAAAAAAATTATTCTTTGAAGACAAGGGTAAATATTACTGGAAGATAAAAGTATTGAGACTCTCAGAAGTCTTTATTTTATTTTATTTTTCTTTTGGGTCTACACCATGTGGTACTTAGTGCTTACTCCTGTCTTGGTATTCAGGGATCACTCCTGATTGAGCTCAGGGGACCATATGGGGTATGAGGGATGAAATCCAGTTCAACCCATTGCAAAACAAACATGCTACCCACGGTACTATCACTCCAGCCAATGTCAGCAGTCTTATAAAGAAATTTTGGGGGCTGGAGTGATAGCTCAGCGGGTAGGGCATTTGCCTTGCACATGGCTGACCCAGGTTCAATTCCCAGCATCCCATATGTTCCCCTGAGCACCACCAGGCGTAATTCCTGAGTGCAGAGCCAGGAGTAACCCCTGTGCATTGCCGGATGTGACTCAAAAAGCAAAAAAAAAAAGAAGAAAGAAATTTTTATATTTATGATTGTTAATTATTCTAAAATAATCCCAAAGACCCAAAGAGCAATGGCTAATTGGGTTGGAGCACATGGTCTCTATGAGAGCAGCTCAGGTTCTTTCCTTAATACCACATGGTTTCCTGAGCACTGATAGAGGCAACCCCATGGACTAAGAATAGTCCCTAACCTAGTGGGACACCAAAATGAAAGAACAACAACAACAACAACAAAAAAGCATAAAATAAATAAAAACTAAACTAAACTAAACAAAAAATCAACCCCAAAAGAAAGTTAATAAATATTCTTCAAATAAAAAAATCAATAAACAATGACCAACATCCTTGAGAGTAACTGCATCCTCTGCTAAGGCCTCATGCATTAAAATCTAAAGATTTTATGTATTAGAAAAAAATACATAAAACGAATGACTTTAGTACAGTTTCTCTTTTGAAAAAAATATTTATTAAAGCATCGTGACTTACAAAATTATTCATGATTGAGTTTCAATCATACAAACTGTCAACACCAATCCCATTATCGATACCAGCTTCCTTCCACCAGTGTTCCCAGTTTCCCTCCGATCCTCCACTTTCCCTTCCACCTTTGTCACAGTTTCCCTTCCCTCTCCTACCCACCCTCTAATTCCTTCCCTCTGGTCTGCTTCCTACTGTAATCAGTTCTCAGTTTCTGTTGCTTTTCGACTTTTTTTTCCTGCTATGTTTCTTTATACCCTATCTATAAGAGAGATCATTCTATGTCCCTATCCTTCTGATTAAATCCACTCAGTCTGATAATCTCCAGATCAATCCACATAGGAGCAAATTATATGATATCTTCTTTCCTTAGCAGTCTCCCATTGTGTAAATTGTGGTACCAGAGTTTAAAATAAATATTTTTAAGCCCATCAGCTTAGTTGGACTTGGCCTATAACTAAAAGGTCAAAAATTAACCAACTTCATAATGTGTTTCTAGTGACCGGAGTTTATACACTAAAAATAGACAAACCTTTGTGTAAAAAGTCAAACAGCAATTCCTATCAATAACCAACCATCACAAAATCCTGCCACTCACTTCCTTGAAAATTTTTTTAAATATAGATAAGACCAGAGGACAATGTAAATATATTTTCTAGGGAACACATAAGAGTACCAATTTTTTATAAAACTGTATAAATTTTGTTGCAAGATGCTAAAGAAATACGCAACAACTGAGTGCATGCTGGAAGCTCGTATTCAGTTTCCAATATGGCAGGGTTACCCAAGTGCCCCAAAACTCACAGAGCTTGGAGTAGCATCTAAGCACCACCTGGAATGATCTGACACACCAAAATAAAGAAATGTTTGTTTCAAATGTTTTTGTATATCTATATAAGAATAGGTTTATCTTGCAGCCTGACAGAGCAAATGCTACACGTTTTAGCTACATGTAGAGGTCTGGTAGTACTTTGTCCTTTGTCCTGTGTTCTACCATTGCACCATATCCCTGGATAATGACTCCGTGTGCAGCTTGAGCTTTGAAACTTCTCCAGAGGCGCTAACTTACTTTGTTTACTTTGTTTTAGACTTTAGCTAGTGACCAGCAGTTTATTAAAAACAGAAACAAAAAAAAAAACACCCATCTTCCTGTAAATTGTGCCAGGCTTCCCTTGAAACTAAAAAACCCCATACATATCTCAGTAATGGGCTGGAGCGATAGCACAGCGGTACAATGTTTGCCTTGCGCGCAACCAGCCCGGCCGAGCCGGGTTCAATTCCTCCGCCCCTCTTGGAGAGCCCGGCAAGCTACCGAGAGTAACTCGCCCGCACGGCAAAGCCTGGCAAGGTACCCATGACATATTTGATATGCCAAACACAGTAACAAGAAGTATCAACATGGAGACGTTACTGGGCCCGCTCGAGCAAAAATCTCAGTAATACAGAATTTGAAGATCAGAATTACTGTGCAAATAAAAAGGGAGAAGTTTCCACACCTCCCAGGGCACTCTGCATCCTCCTCCACTCATTGAGCTACATGCTTTCAATTCCATTTGTTGCTTGTTTGTAGAACTGCAAGTACTTTGGGTAAATTTATTTGGTATCCAGAAAAATTGATTGGCTTGCTTATCATCCTAAAATATTATAAAATAGAACACTTCTTTAGTTTAAAAAAATCACCTACTGTGACTACAGTGAGAAAGAGAGCAGAGAACAAGCTACCACCAATAGAACATCCCTGTAACTCTGCCTCTACTATTGTTCTAAGATCTTAGCCACATTCCTCACCCTGGACCCAAAAAGCAAATGCCCTCCACGTGGCCTCTCAGCAGGAACAAGAAAAGTAATTCCTGGTCCCTGAGGCTTCTGCTAACACTTTAGTCACAGGTAAATATGTTCAAAAATAAACTTAGGACAAGAAAGAGCAAAAGTAGCCAATACAGATCCCTTGTAAGTATATCTTGACTGAACCTAAATCCTTGTTGTATCTAATGGCTAGGAACCAAGTTTTATGTTCCATTCTCCTTCTCATTCTGGCAGACATACCAAAAGGAAGCAAAAGTGGAAGATCAGTGTCAGCCCTCCAAATCCATCTCTGTCTTTCCCGTTATTCAGAATCAGTCTCCCAATGCTTCAGTTGCCAAATAAGAGTGTCACTACCAATATCAGGATGACAGTTAAGATTATCCAATTTAGTATGCAAATATGTCTTCCCATCTATATGTGGCTATAAATAGCTTATTTATACTTTCACTTCACTCACTCCCAGGCTATACTGTAGCTAAATGGAATTCTGGGTTGACCAGGACTTGAGGTCAGAACGTTAAAATTGGCATATTACTGGTTTGGAGCCATGTTTGTAGCTGCTGAAAAATCTACTATCAGTAGAACTTCAGTTCCTTTATAAAGTATTTGGTTTTTCTCTGATAATTCAACTTGTTCTCTTCTTGTTTGGTCGTTTGCATTTTTGTTACGGTGTTTCCAAATATAATTTTTTCTTTTCTGTTAGATCTTCATGTGCTCCTTCACCCTGAGAATGTTCTTAGTTCTAGGAAAGACTGCGTTATTATATCTTTCAATACCATTAGCCTATTCTCTCCATTCCTTCCAGAATGAAGATAAATTTGGGTGATCACACCCAACAGGGTATGTTCAGGGGCTACTCCCAGAATAGTGCTCATGGGTTGCTCCCAGCCTGTGTTCAGGTATACAGGTCGTTAGGAGGAATGAAATCTGAGCTCTTGCACTGAAAGCAAGTTGCTCCAGTGACAGATTGCATTCATCTGTGTCTATCCCGCTCTTTCTGACTCATTTCACTTAATGTGATACTTTCCGTGTAGTACCACTTGTATGTAAATTTCATGACTTCATCTTTTCTAACAGCTACATAGTACTCCATTGCACCACTGTCTTTATGTCACTTATGTTCAGATCTTCATTCCCCTCGCACCAGCCTTTCCTGCACTGCTAATAAATTTTGTAATCCAGGATCAAAGGGTTATCATTGTTCAATAGTATTTAGTCCCTTATTTTGTCTCTGTATAGTCCACAGGAGAATGAAAGCACCAGGTTTTGTACTTTTCCCCTGACTTACTTTGCTTATCATTCCAATTCATGCAATTCTCTGCAACATGAATGCAATTGCAGGGAATCATGTTAAGGATGAACTCTGTAGCCCTTCATTTTAGTCCCTGAGTTAGGTATGAGAGAGGTTCTCCCTGTGCAGACACGGAACCTATGTCTCTTTTCCTTGTTAGACCATTATATGTTTCACTATCTGATTTTACTCCTTTTTTAGTTAATTTACTTATTTATTACCTTTCTTTGGAACTCTAGTATATACCTAGGGCACTTTTAGTTCTTGCAGTTATTATATTTTAATTTTCTTTCAAAAGATTGAAACTTGAGAATTTCCCCTATCTGTTCATTGTGTAACAACAACAATCTCCAAAAAAAAAAAAAAATTCCAACAATGATTTGAATTCTTAGAAAGAAGAAAAAGATAATTCCAGAATCCTTGCTGGTAGCATAATTGTCATCAATGAAATATTTTTTTAGCTGATTTTAATTTGTCAACTTGACAATAGAAGGGTAGTTATGGTGGTATTCTAGGAATATTCCAACAAATGTAGTTTAGTTACTTTATATAATACTAAATTAAAGGAAGAACTAACAGCTTGTAAAGGTAAAGGTAAAGGCCCTCCCGTTGATCGTCGATTTGCTCGAGCGGGCCCAGTAATGTCTCCATTGGAGACTTTGTTGTTACTGTGTCTGGCATATCGAATACTCTCGGTAGCTTGCTGGGCTCTCTGAGAGGGGCAGAGGAATCGAACTCGGGTTGGCCATGTTGGCTGTTTGTAAGGCGAACGCCCTACCCGCTGTGCTATCGCTCCAGCCCAACAGCTTGTAATTAAAATAAAATGTTTGTGGGGGCTGTACCATAGGTCATTTTAAAGGCGACAGTATGTCCTATTGAAAAATTTCAGGAACTTTTCTTAAAAATTTCTTTTGTATCAAGTTTAAGTTTTGAAGCAGCTTCTTCATTTGTGAAAAATACACTAGAACCTAAAAATGGGACACTTTCAGATATTTGAAAGTAAGATTATGTATTGTTTGAACATTTGAGTATATGTCTCAGCCTTCCTATAACAATAGTGCTTGATTAGAAGATTTTTATCCTAAATGGATACTGTACTGTACTGTGAGACTTCACCTAAATGTTATCTTCCAGAAAGGCTTATGTGATTGGAAAGGAAGTGCCTAGTAGATACCAATCAGAATTTGAGTCCCGTACTAATTATTGATTAAAAGTGGACATCAAACTTCAAGAAAATAGGTTAGGTACAATTATACTTGTATATTTGAATCAACTTGTATATTTGAATCCACTATACTTGCATATTTGAATCAGAGAAAATTCAGAGAGAAATAAAAACTTCCCCATGTTAAACTCTATTCTAGATCTTGGGTTGCTGGTATGGTCTCATGATCTTATGTCACCTACCTTCTAAAAAAGCAATAGAAATAGAAAGTAAATCAATAAACACACACAAAACACCAGGAATAGCAAAAAACTAGAAGACCAAACAGGCAATGAGAGGAGCAAAGATAGGGCATAGTAAAAGGCTACTGAAGTTGGAAAGACAGGGAAAGATTTTCTAATGAGTGCAGTTGTGCTAAGGTATATCAAGAAAAAAACGAGCGGTAAGAAAACCTGACTAACTTTCCCTCTCAAGCTAAGGAAACTAGAGTCCATATCCAAGCTCAGAAGGGAAAGAACAGAAAGAAAGTCCCATGGAGAGGTTGTGAGCAGAAGAAATGCTCCTTGCAGATGATGGTTGAATAGGTAACTGCAACAAAACCATGCAGGGCCTTGGACAGATCAGTAAGTACTGTGAGCTTGATTTAAAACGTAACAGGAAATCACCTGGGGGTTTCATGTAGAGGGTTCTTTGATTTTATCTGTGTGTGTTGGGGAGATTTAATCAAATCTCCCGGAACCTCACGGCCGCGGGACATCTTATTATGACATCTTATTATCTCATTCCTACTTTGGACAAACTGGCAGGCTACCGAATGTAACCTGCCCACATGGCAGAGTCTGTCTGGCAAACTCCCCGTGGCGTACCCAATATGCCAAATACCAGTAACAATGATGGGTCTCATTCTCCTAAAGAGCCTTGAATATAGCACTTTCTTAAAAATCTCAGGGCTAGGATGAAGGAGACATTACTGGGGCCTGCTCGAGGAAATCAACGAATAACAGGATGGTCGTGATTCGTGATTCGTGATCTGTGTGTGTGTGGGTGTGCGCGCGTGTGCGCATGTGTGTGTGTGATCCCAATATAAATTATAATTATAAATAATATTTTTTCATTCTTGTCACAATATTTATTATAATGTTGTTGATTTATAAGTTTGAATATTTTTAATCAAATATCGATTTGATTAAATCTCCCCAACCTCCTGAGAGTAAGAAAATATCTCTTGTTTACCATCGAAACTAACCCAATTTTACCACAGACTTACTTGGCACTTAGTGTATAGTGGCTGAATGAATGATTGAATATGAAAAGTAAATATCCATTTTTTTAAAATTCACATTATGCTGAAGTCATCCCCTTCATGGAATAACTGAGTTGGCCACACCCGATGAATGAATTCCAGGCACCATCTCTGCATTCTCAGCATGACTATAATGGCTGAGCCCAGAAAAGAAACATTTTGATGTACTTTTCAATATTTAAAACCTGTGCACTTTTTTTCCTAATAAAACATAGAGAAACTAAAGAATAATAATAAAAAATGTTCCTGGCACAGACGAAAAATAAATCAGAATCAGGAACTCCACCAGTAGGATTTTAATAGTGATTGTTTCATAGGGTAGGAGCTCAGTAATGGTTTCTGTGGTGAGCTACTATCCAGTGAATGGTGCAGACTAAAACTGCCTTTGGAAATCAAAGGACTGAAAGGATTTTAGGGCCATTTCCTTTAAGTAATTCTATCCTAGATAGAACCATTTCAGCGTAAAGCTTTGAAACAATGAACCCACAGGAGTTTTATTCAAGGCAAGAATCTTTCTGCTTTAAAGATATGCAGAATCATTTCAGCAAGATCAAACTTGTCTGCTTTGAACGTGAATATGAGACCGACCATTTTCTTGGTCACTGTCTGACTCTCCCCTCAAATGGAGACATGCTGATTCCATTCAGACCTCCAATTTATATTCATGTGCCTGAGATCTCAGTGTTAGGATGAGAGCCACCAACTCTCATTTGAACTTTCCAGGGTTGACCACTAAAAACATATAATAGGTGGCTCATACGAATGTGAACATAAGTATTTCTCTCTTGTGATTTCAGGGAAATAGAAAGAATTTTTATCATCAATAATATATATTCTTTTATTCAAATTTTGTTGTTACTGTGTCTGGCATTTCTTAGAATTTGATTCTAGTCTAGAATCAAGAAAAATTCAGCAGAAGAGGTAATATGCTTTCATATATACAGTCTCAGTAAGATGCAAATAAGCACCTGATATGGCAATGTAAGGCCTTCTGTGGAAGGTGGAAGAGAACATACTGAGTCTTCAAAAAAGTATTTGTCCAAGGTGATGGAGAGTTTAAAGGTAGGAGTGATTGACTCTTAGTTCCCTGAGACCAAATCTTCTAAGAAGTTCCATTTCTACCTAAAAATTGCAATGTGATAACATATTATTTACAAGACAATGAAAATATAAATGCAAAGAAAAGTCATGGAGAAATTGCTGGCAACTTTTATCATCTTTGTGTTTGTTAAAAGGAAACCTTGAAACAGAGTTTTGAAAAGGAGTCTGTCCTTTGACATCTGTCACTTTTCTCCTTGATTCAACTTTTTGGAAAATAGTTTGCCTATTTGTTAATTGGTTAAATAGTTATTTACTACCTGCGAGGAACCGGATAGTGTTTTTGATATCACTGTCACTGTCCTCCAGTTGTTCATCCATTTGCTCGGGCAGGCCCAGTAACATCTCCATTTTGAGACTTGTTGTTACTGTGTTTGGCATATGGAATACATGATGGGGAGCTTACCAGGCTTTGCCGTGCAGGCGAGATACTCTTGGTAGCTTGCTGGGCTCTCCAAGAGGGGTGAAGGAATCGAACTCAGGTAGGCTATGTTGGCTGTGTGCAAGGCAAACGCCCTACCTGCTGTGCTATAGCTCTAGCCTAGTGTTTTTGATAAAGAGACTACAAAGATAACTACGACAAAGGTCTTGCTCTTAAGTGGTTTCTTCATTTGTGGGGAGATTGGAAGTAAATTAATAACTGCAGTAAGATCTAGCTCCTTCAGGACAGAAAACATTGATGTTTTAATTCTCAATTGCCAGTGTCTAATATCCTGCCAGGCATATAATTTATTGTCAATGAAGATGCTGAATATTTAATGAACGTATCTGATCTAATGAAAACAAATTAAAAGTGTTGCAAGAACATGAGTAGTCACATACTAATGATAGTATTTATTGGTTAAGACTTATAGCATTAGTAAGAAGTGGCCAGGGAGTAAGGATACAGTTAAAAAGAGGGCCTTCCAGGCAGAAAAGAGTATGTAGGCATAAGAGAGAATAGAATTTATTCTGAACTAAAGATGCATTGAATTCAAAATAGTGGCAATAGACGAGAAATATAAAAGGAAGCCATATTGGTCATTTAACTTTTTTTGTAAGACTTGAAATTAAATCTGTACATGACAGAAAGAAAAACAGATCAAGAGCAGTATATAGCATCTGAAATGTACAAAACATGGTAAATAAAATCGAAGGATAAGTGGCTAAGAAATTAATCTATACTTGAAACCAATTAGAGCCATCAAAATAGCTCATGTGTGATGAGTGACTAGGTCAGTGATGATGGTACTAAAGATGAGAAGAGCACAATATTTTTAAGGCCAAAAGATTTGAAAGTTTGATCTATAGTCAAAGAGCAGAAAAAGAAATCTTGTCTCTGCAAATATCCTTTCTCCACTGTCATGGATCCTTCCCACCAATTTTCCCCTCTCTTTAGGTCACCTCCTAGCTCTCTCCATCAAAATCTAGAGCTTGCATTCATTGACAATTCTCTCTTCCCTTCATTTTCTTTTTTATCTATCACTTATGATTGAGGTCATGTGGCTTTTGCTTTTTGATTCCTTTTAACCTATTTTGTTTATATCCTTTGTTGATACTCTTTATATCTATCCATGTTGTAGCAAAAAGCAATGTCTCATTTTTTCTTACACTTGAGTAGAATTTTACATATATATACTTATATATATGAACTTTTTTACCCCTCTGATATCAGACATTTGAATCATTTCTCCTTCTTAGCTGCTATAAGTACTGTTGCAATGAACAAAGATGTGCACATATCTTTTTGTATTTGTGGTTTTATGTTCTTGAGTTAGATACCTAAGAATAGAATTTCTGGATAATATGATAGCTTTATTTTTAATTTATAAAAATATGCCTGTATTGTTTTCCATAGAGGCTGAACTAGGTTGCATCCCCATCAAGAGAATTAGAATTCCTTTTTCTCTACATTGCTGCCAACATTTGTATTGGGACTTGACTTCCAATAATAACATTTATATACATATATATATACATACATATTTGTGTATATGTATATTATTAAATTTATCAATGTTTTCTATCCTGTTTATTTTACATAATAATTAAGCATAATTTTTACAATTGTTCTCCATTTGCTCCTTTACAAATAGACAATTGGTTTATAAAGGTAAAGGTAAAGGTAAAGGCCCTCCCATTGATCGTTGATTTGCTTGAGCGGGCCCAGTAACGTCTCCATTGAAGACTTTGTTGTTACTGTGTCTGGCATATCGAATACTCTCGGTAGCTTGCCGGGCTCTCCGAGAGGGGCGGAGGAATCGAACTCGGGTCGGCCATGTTGGCCGCTTGTAAGGCGAACGCCCTACCGCTGTGCTATCGCTCCAGCCAGATAACTCAAAGATATATATCAGAATCTCCCAAGAAATGTATTTTTTCTGTCTTGGTTTATTTTATTGTTCAAAATACACATTTCCATCTAAACCACATGATTTATCTGAAATTAAGGTCTAGGTCTAAGTGAGTTTTTTAGTAAAGGGCTGGAGCGATAGCACAGCGGTAGGGTGTTCGCCTTACAAGCGGCCAACATGGCCGACCCGAGTTCGATTCCTCCGCCCCTCTCGGAGAGCCGGCAAGCTACCGAGAGTATTTGATATACCAGACACAGTAACAACAAGGTCTCCAATGGAGACGTTACTGGGCCCACTCGAGCAAATCGACGATCAACGGGAGGGCCTTTACCTTTACCTTTATCTTAGTAAAAAGAAAAATACAAATAAACTGAGTATACATTATTTATTCAGAGCTCTGGCTTTTTTTTTATTATGAACCACAATAACCCAGAAAGTTAATGACTCCTCAATCTGCAACTAAGGTAGATATCAAACAGATGTCTCTGCTTCATTCACAACAGTGCAACACTCAAAGCAGTCCTCACTCAACTGAATCCCCCTCCAAGTTGGCTTCTCCATTGGTTAACAAAGTGCTGTCATGAAGCTAGTGCTGAAAGTGGTGGAACTTTCTTCTTTTACCTGTGAGCCTCTCCATGGGGCCTTCAAGATGGGCCTCCAGTCTTCTCTTTAAATATGGTAACCAGCAGCAGACCAAGCAGGCAAGAGAACTCGGCAACAGCTGTACAGCTTATCGTGATTCTGCCTAGAAAGCAATGTAACTCTATATCTGCCATAGATAAGACCACCCAAATTTGGAGAAGGAAAGAGACCCCTTAGTAAAATAACTATAGGATTAGAGATATCAACATTTTTGTTATTGTTGAATTTCAGGGGAGGGTTTGGACCACACCTGGCTATGCTCAGGGTATACTCCTAGCTCTGTGCTCAAGGACCACTCCTGCAGTGCTGAGGACTTCATGTGGTGCCATGAATCAAACCTGGGTCATCAACGTGTAAGGCAAGTGCCTTACCCACTGCACTGTCTTTCTGGCCCCACCAGAGACATATTTATTATCTGTTTCATGAAATCAAGAGCTTTGTTTTATATAACCACTCTATAATTACCAAAATCCAGAAATGTTATATTGACACCATCTCATCAGTAGTCTAAATATGAACTTGTTAGTTGTTCCTTCCCACTTCTATCAAATCAAAAAGGATGGATCAGGCGCACATAATTCTTTAATCTCCAAAGTTATGTGCTTAGTACAGCTTGTAAATATTTGAAGACTGACAAGCCCACTTTAGGTCCCAGCTTTGCTCTTATTTATATGATTTAAAGCATATTCCTTGGCAAATTACTTTAGTTCTCTGTGCCTCAATTTCCTCATTCATGAAAATAAAAAATATATATATTGTTTATACCATAGAATGGAGAAGAACATATTTGTGTAAGGCATCCACTTTTCAGGAAATGCTAGTTTTGTCCTCTTTCATTTCTTTATTTTTTAATTTTTATTAGTGAAACACCATGAGGTGCAGTTGTAGACTTACAAATTTTTGTGCTTGGGTTTCAATTATACAATGATCGAGTACCCAGCCCTCCACCAGTGCCCATTTTCCACCACCACTGATCCCAGTATCCCTCCCACCCCAGATTCCCCCCCATCCTACCCTACCTCTGTGGCAGGGCATTCCCTTTTGTTCTCTCTCTCCTTTTGGGTTTTGTGGTTTGCAAAAGAGGCATTGAGTGGCAATCATGTTCGGTCTAGAGTCTACTTTCAGCATGCTTCTCCCATCCTTGGAGGATCCTCCCAACACCCTTTATATGGTGCTCCCTTCTCTATCTGAGCTACCTTTTCCCCTAGCATGTGTGGCTGGCCTCCAAGCCATGGAGTGAACCTCTTGGTACTTATCTAGGCATGGGTGTTAGTCTCCTATTTTGTTACTTTATGTTCCCCAGATGAATGCAATCTTTCTATATCTGTCCCATTTCGCTTAGCATGATACTTTCCATGTAGTATCACTTGTATATAAATTTTATGACTTCATCTTTTCTAACAGCTACATAGTACTCCATCGTGTAAATATACCTAAGTTTCTTTAACCATTCATCTGTTCTCGGGCACTCAGGTTTTTCCAGATTCTGGCTATTGTAAACAGTGCTGCAATGAACAAACAAGTGCAGATGTCACTTCGACTATACTTTTTTGCATCTCTGGGATATATTCTCAGGAATTGTCCTCTTTCACTTCTTAAAATTGCTAGTCAAGGCACCTTCCAGTTTGTTCAAAGGACTGACTCTAGGCATCACATGCAAAAGACCCTGGGTTCAGTCCCTGGTGCTGCATAGTCATCTGAGCACCCCTAGCACCAATCCCCAAGCACAGAAATCACAGAGACAGGGCAAGCTACTGAACATCACTACATGTGGTCCAATCCCCTACATTCCCCACCACACACACAGGCACACACAGTTACCAGCTGAACAATCTTATAGAAATCATGGCTATTGGTGGCAATCTCAACATCACACAATTTCATCACCACTCAAAGAAAAGCCTGGTGAAGAAATTCACCAGAAATCTGTGCCTGTTTTCACAGGTGGCACTTATTTAGGGTAGATTATCTTGAGTCCAGTTTACAGATTCATTCCTACATGAGCAGTTAGCTTTTCTTGGCTTCTAGGCTCTCCATCCTGCCTTGCAATCCTGTACCCGGGCAGGTGGAGGAGGCAAGAAGGATTGAAGCCATAATGATGAGGCCTGCTGTCTCTTCTTTGATACAGATGAGTAAGCACCATTGTCCAAAAGGGAAAGATGGTTTGTCGTGGTGGTATTGATAAGTGCTAAAAAGAAACAGCAAATCGTGCTTCTATCAAGGAGTCTTTCATGACAATTTTAATGTAAAGAAAAGAGAGAGAGAAAAAAAAATCTCAGACCTTTGTTTCCATAAAAACTTAAGAGTATTAAATGCTCAGGGGGTCACTTTTGGTGATGCTGAGGGACCACCAAGAGCCAGGGACTCAAGCGGGGACTGTGTACAAGTCCTTTGAGTTATCTTCCTAATGCCTCTGTCTGCTTTGGTTTTTAACTGCTAAATGTGCCCCAATAAGCCCACTTATATCGGCTCTATTTAATCAGAGCTCATTAGAATTCTATAGTTTGCTCTGCCAGAAATGTTATTCATAGTGACTTTATTATCTTTTGCAGTTTTGCAGCTTTCCCTATCCCTGGACGAAAACTTTGCTAGATAACTTTCTTTTAAATTATCTAAATATTTTAGTTAAAATGTCCCTAGGCAACTTGGCTCATTTTTTTCAAGACCCCATAGACTTTTTTAATTCCTTTAATCTAGTATTTATTTTTGCTTTATTGGGAGTTTTAGAAACTGGCAAATAAATCCTACCACATTGCTTTGGGCTGGTTCTAACTATGAGTCTCTTCACATACATGTGTGTTTAAATTTCACAATATATAACAGCGACTCCAACACAACTCCAGACTTGGTTTTTGGGAGGTATAGTGGAAGCCCTGGAACTAATACAACACCATTTGTTTTCACACAGGACAACACAGGAGAACATGACCGGATCGATTTTGTGTCAGTTAGCAGACCCAGCCTAGAATGATTTGTATTAGCAGCTGAACCAAGGAAGTCAAAACAATCCTTTCACCTAAATATGTGTGTCGACTTTGATGTCGCATATACTATTGTCAACGCTGGTCCAGTCGAAAAGTCTAAGATCTTTATGTCCTGTTTTATTTCACAAAATCATTAAATTGTGTGGAGAACTAGAACTCGAGAGATTAAAACTGTCCCAAAACAAAACAACAAAACCAACACAGAGAAAGATAATTGATGACTTTCTGCTAATTTGTTTTCATTCTGTCTTAAGATTTCTTGAATCTATAATTCTGCCTTGGCTCTGAACATAGTGCTGCTAAATAACATAAGCCAATTACTTCTCTCCATAGAGAAGCCCATTAGGACAGTGTATGGCATCCTTGGAGAGACTTTTGTGACCACCCAATGTCTACTACCTCCATCCATACTGAGTCACGTTGCACACTTCAGAGCTTGTATTACATAACAAAGTTTTTTCAGAAACGGTCAAATCTTAGGATCATATTTGTGTACTGTGCACATGAAGCTGAAAATTGCCATATAATTATAAAAAATGAGTTCTTTCACTTTTTGAGAAAGTATTTCACTAACCAATGCAAAATTAAGTAACAATAAATAATTTTCAAGAGCATTGAAGAAATAACTAAAAGGACAAAGAAACTCCAGCTACGAGCACATCTCTTTGATTCCACTATTCTTCCTGCATTAACATATGCCTCAGAGATCTGGACCCTATGAAAACAGGATGAGAACGCTATTCGGGTCTCTCAAAGAGGAATCGAAAGAACTATGCTTAGAATATCACGATTCACTCAAATGAGAGATAGAATCCGGAGTTCTGATCTTCGTCAACGCTCAAGAATCAGGGACGCTGTCTCATTTGCCAAGACATCAAAAATCAGATGGGCTGGACACGTAATGAGGTTTACAGACAACCGCTGGACTAGAGTCATTACTGATTGGATTCCACGGGACATCAAAAGATCACGTGGACGCCCACCTATAAGATGGTCAGACTTCTTCGTCAAGACCCTAAATGATCGGTTTGAGGCTCTGCATGTTCCTAGAACGAACAGATACCATTGGGCTACGCTAGCACGCAACCGGGATGAATGGAGACGTTACTGGCACCCGCTCGAATAAATCGATGAATAATGGGGATTAAGTGATTAAGTGAAATAATTTTCTAAGTAAAATACAATGCCATGATTCCCTTGCACTATTTGCCTTTATTTATTTATTTGCTTTTTTTGGGTCACACCTGGCAATGCACAGGGGTTACTCCTGGCTCTGCACTCAGGAATTACCCCTGGTGGTGCTCAGGGGACCATATGGGATGTTGGGAATCAAACCCGGGTCGGCCGCATGCAAGGCAAACGTCCTACTTGCCATGCTATCGCTCCAGCCCCACTGTTTTCCTTTAAAAAGCATTTTTTAAAAGTGTTTAGACTATGTTAATTTAATAACATAGGAACTGTCTAATCCCTAAGACAAAATTGTGAGATTTTGATGAAGTCAAGGTACCAGTTGTATCTGTGGATTAAAGTATTCAGAATTATCTGAAGTGGCTTTTTCTTATAAAAAAGCAAACAAAGAAAAATTACATCCACGTTACGTCAGTAAACCCTAATTATCAGATTCTATAAAATTGTAAGTCTATAAAACTTTTATATTAGCAAGACATGAGTTGATTTTGAGTGCAAGTCTAAAATTCAAGAAATATGTTGATATTCAGATTTCTTGCCATACAACATGGATTTTATTTTTAATAAAAGTCTAAACACTTTCAAAAATTTGCTTTTAAATATTCATCAAACACTAGAATTTTTTTCTCTTATTACTTTAGTTAAATTGACTTACTTTAGTTGAATCCCACAAGCTTCCTGTAATATTTTGCTATTTTTTGTTTTTAAATATTTTGCTGATTTTTCCCCCCACAAGATTCAATGTTCCAGGTTTCTGTACTAAATTGCAAGGATATTTTCACAACATCTGGAGCTCTTAATGGCCTGTAACTAAAGAAGAATGTTTTTGAAATTTCCTGTAGAAAAATAAAATCCATTTGTATGGCATCAGTCTTGACTTCCAAATGGGACAATACTTCAATAAAAAGGAATAGTGAACACATGTTTAGCTTAAATCTGAAAAGTACACAGAAGGAGCATCTGCAACAGCTCAAAGTGTATTGCCATTGAAAATCTGGAAACTCTCCGTGTCAGATCTTCCAGGAATACTGGCCAGTAAAACTGTGCTGAAATTTGCTGCTACCACATAGAGCCATTCCTAACCACGTCAATCTTGGAAACAACCAATGGGAGCTTCCTAGCTTTCCAAGAACTATCCTTTCTGCTGGTTACAGACCCCAGGATGAACACCACTCTCACAGAGGCTCTTGAAGCTAACCTGCTTGCCACTGTTCTGTATAATACACACTTGACCCTCTGAGGACATTCGGCTAAGTCACAACAGTGCTCACTGCTGACCTGATGTGGTGGGTGTACCATTCTGGCACATTCTATGTGTGTCTAACACCTCCTCCAGTGAGTACTTGCAGGAAGTCCTCTTCCACTTGTTTCCAAAGAGACCCTGATAAAACTGAAGAGGAGAAAGAGACTGTAGCCAAGGAGGATGTAAGGATGAATAACTCGGAAACTCGCTGTTGCTCAGCCCAAGGTCTCAGGCTGGTATAGAGATGAACAGATGCTTCTTTTATTCTCTTACTCAAAGGCAACAGCATCTGACAAGTGGACTTTTATAGGAAGACTATCACTCTAGGGGGGATGGAGGGCGAGGAGGCAGAAGGACACTGGGACATGGTGGAGAGCAGCTGATACTCTCTGGTGAAGAGTGTGGTGTTGGAATGTTTTGTGCTTAAAACCCTGCCATTATCAATACTGTAGATCATGATGTATAATGTATTTCTACTTTAAAGGGGAGTGGGCCAGTAGTACAGCAAAGAGGGAGCTTGCCTTGCACGCAGCTAACTGGGGTTAGATACCCTGCACTAATATTGACCCTGATCTTTTCCTGGAGTGATCCCTAAGCACTGCTGGGTGTGTCCCAAAACAAAACAACAGAAAAAGACCAACAGAGGGCTTTTCAAAAACTCCTCACCAAAGCAAGGAAGCCCACTGCCAGCCACTAAATCTGTACTACAATTATGAGGCAGAACAACCACTGGCGGTCTTAAATGATTCTTCAACAGACTCTTAGAAATGGAGAGACTTTAAAAAATGGCGGGGGGGGGGGGGGGGGGAGAAAGAAATGGAGAGTTAGTACAGAGGATAGGGTGCTTGCCTTGTATCTGGTACTCAATTCCCCACCACAGCCAGGAGTGCTCCCTGAGCATAGAACTTAAAGTAAGCCCTGAACACCACTGTGTGTGGCCCAAAAATCACAAACGAAAGGAAAAAGAAAATAGAAATATGGGTAATGGTGGGGAAAGTTTGTAAAGAAAAACTACATTTTTGTTTGCTTGTTATTTTGCTTTTTGGGTCACACTCAATGGCACTCAGGGGTTACTCCTGGATCTGCACTCAGGAATTTTTCCTGGAGGTGCTGGAGGGACCATATGGAATGCTGGGGTTCGAACCCGGGTCGTCCGCATGCAAGGCAAATGCCTACCCGCTGTTCTACCTCTCCTTCGTGAACATCTACATTTTATTTTTTAATTATTTAAAGCTTTCACCTTATTTATATTACTCATTAATAACTTAATTTTATTGTGATCAAAGAGCATACTTTAACATAGGAAAAGTTGTGATTTTCATTGCAGTGTGTATATATATATATATGTACATATTACTTGTGTACTTTTGTTAAGCATTTGGTATGAACTTGAATGTACATGATATAAGTGTTGAGCATTTATTTTCCAGTCCATTTTGTATATACACATATAGTAAAGTTAGTAATGTCATTTCAAATTTGAATATGATTGTACAAATCATATAAAAAATCTTAAGATTGTTTTCTTTGTAGTATCAGTTACTGAACAGTAACTAATAAATTCTTTCATAATCTTGGTTTGATTATCTTTTTAAAATAAATTTTAAATCTGTTTTGATTTACAAATTCACAAATTACATTTACTAATTTAGGATTAGCGTATATTCCTAGATATTGTATCTTTTATCATACACTTTTTGACTTTTAATAATAATTTTTGATTGAAAACTTTAATTACTATTAATATACTTGTGCAAGCTTTCTTCTTGTTTGTGGTTTTAGGAAGTTATTTCCTATACATTTCCTTTAAAACTTTCTAAGATTTATATTAATATTAAGATATATTATTTATTAATTTATTTTTAATACAATCTGCAGTCTAATAAATAGTGTGTTTTCCCTAAAATAAAAATTTTAGGCTTTGGAGTGAGCCAGAAGATACAGAGAGTAAAGTACCTGCCTTGAACAAAGCCATTTGAGGTTTGATCCCCAGTATCCTATATCAACCCCAAGCCCCCACCAGGAGTGATCCCTGAGAACAAAGCCAGGAGTCAGCCCTGAGCACACACAGCCCTGAGCCCTGAGCACAGCCAGGTGTGCCTCAAAACAATTTTAATTGATATATTTGGTTCATTTTTTTATTAATGTAATATTAAAATAGTTGAGATCACATCTGCCATTTTCTTTTCTTCCCTATTTACTTTCGTCTGTTGGCTAAATTAGAAACTCAATTAAACGGTCAATTAGAAACTCTGCATGACTATATGTATCACTTTCATACAGTTTGTGATTGCTTTTGCATGAATAACATATCTAAAATATGTTAAATAATAAGTTGTTTCACGAAGTTCTAACTCATGATAAGTAACGTTTTAAAATGTTTTAGTGCAAAAGAGTCTTAAGGAAAATAGGAAAACATATTTGCTGTATATATACATATAGGATCTACACTTGATTAAAATTTATATGCTAGAAAAATAGAAGACAAATAAAAGAGAAGATCAACAAAAATGTAAATGATCTATAAGCATGTACAATATGCATACTTTAACAGAAAAAAGTTGTAATTTTCATTGCACTGTATATATATATGTATACTTTTGTTAAGCATTTATAAAGTTGAGTATAAGTTGAGTGTAATGTGAGTGTATTTCTTTTTTAGAAATAGGAATGTCTTTATTAAATTCACAATTCAATAAGATAGGGCCAGAGTTACTGTGTTTGGCATATCGAATACGTCATGGGGAGCTTACCAGGCCCTGCCGTGCAGGCAAGATACTCTCGGTAGCTTGCCGGGCTCTCCGAGAGGGGCAGAGGAATCGAACTCGGGTCGGCCATGTTGGCTGCGTGCAAGGCAAACGCCCTACCGCTGTGCTATTGCTCTAGCCAGTAAACTGGGTAGGAGACTTTTCCTGCATGCAACCAATATGAGTTTGATCTCCCACATCCCTTGTAGCCCTGAGCCCTGTCAAGAGTGATTTCTGAGCACAGAACAAGTAGTAAATTCCTAACACACTGAGTCTGACTCTCAAAACCAAAATGAAAACGCCACAAAATTCAATAGTCCATGTATTAAATTGTGCTGATGAATTTATGGAGCAACCGAAATTCAGACATGGTGGTAGAAAAAAATGCAAATTAATAAAATTGTTTCAAAACCATTTTGGCAGAATTTACTGAACTGAACACATAACTATTTTATGACCCAGCAATTCTATACATATTCAAGAGAAATTCACACTAACTCAATCAAGAGGTATGGATGAGAATTCTCTCAGCGGTGCTATAAATAACACATAAGTGACCACATAAATGATCACAAAGAGTAGAATAAGATATTCTTTAGAGTTGCAAATATTCTGATAATTAGTTTCTAACACCAGAGTTACCTTGATTAACTTTATAACTGATTCCATATCTTTACTCCAAACCCTAATAATTGCACTCTACTTTTTATCACATGATACACTTACAAAGATGGTTTATAAATAAAATCTTAGTGTATACAGTCTCTTATGTCTTATTTATTTCACAGTAAGAAAGATGTTTGAGACTCATGCAAGTTGTGTAACGTGTTGACAGTTTGTTCACTTCGTTGCTGGGTAGTATTCGATTCAATGGATCTATCACAGTACTGATCCATTCACAAATGGATAAACAACTGGGTTGTTTCCAGTTTGAAGCTATAATGAATAAAGTGAATAAATGATTAAAGTAAGTAAAATAAATTAATGATTAAAATGAATAAAATAAAGCTGATATAAATGTTTGCATTAAGTGTTTGTGTGACAAATTTTTCATAACACTTCAGAAAAGATCTAGTTGGATCATATAGCAAATATATCTTTCATTTTGAAAAGCACTACCAGAATTTGTTTCAAAATGGCAATGCTGCTTTGCATGCCTGTCAGTATTGTGTAAGAATTACAGTCTAGGACCTGAATCAGGCCTTGAAGCACTGGCCTGGTGAGCTCAGGGTCAGGAACTCAGACCCTGTGCTGTCACATGCTGTGAGGCAATTCTGACAGCCCTAATGTCTGAGGATTCCTAAGGATAGAAAAAACAAATGATAAAACAAAAGAATTCTGGCTTTTTTTTTTTTGCAAAATCTTGGAAATGCTTGGCTTTTTAATTTTGCTATTTCAGTATGTGGGAGTATTTCATTGTATGGGCTTATGTCATTGTAGTTAAATTTCCCAAGGCTAATAATATCTTGAGCATATTTTTATATCTTTTTTGTCATTTGTGTATGTGTTTTAATAAAGTGTCTGCTCAAACATATTGTTCATTTGTGTGTGTGTGTGTGTGTGTGTGTGTGTGTATGTGTGTGCGTGATGCACCCAGCTATGCTCTGGGCTTATTTCTAACTGTGCTCATGGATCATCTGTAGTGTGCTCAGGGGACCACATGCAGTGCCACTGATGACCACAGCTCAGCTATAAGGCAAACACCTTACCTAGAATTCTGTAAGTTATCGAAGACGAATGGAAGGTAAGATAGATCCTTAACCCTTATGCTAACTCTACAGAACTTAATGTCAATTTTATTGTATTTTTAACAAATAGTGTAGTTCCTTAAAAAGGCATTTGTAAGCAAAAAGAGAATAGAACTAAAATTAAGATTCTCCTGTGCCTAGACCTTCAGTACCCAGTCCCTCAGGAAATTCTGGAAACTGTTCCATAGCAGTGAAACTATTACCTTTTCACTCTTGAATGTAAATATTTTGGATATTAGCACATTTCCCCTAATCTCTTTCTGAGAGAGTATAAATCAAGTCATTGTTCATGGTGACTCTGCACATGTAATATTTATAAGCACTTTATTGTGTTTATAGCAACAGGTGATGGGAGACAATAAAAATCAAGACAGGAAAATAATACTGTTGAATAACACTACGTTTTTATGTGAACTCTATTCTGCATGGATAGAAGCATTCTTGAATGGGGACTGGATTTTCCCATCTGAAAAAAAGAAATTAAGAAGTCTACTTTTCCCGGGTCCTTGCCTGGGAAAACACATCCTTTTTGAAGCTGTGCTTGTTGATAGCACACACACAAATACCTTTTTTGGAGCATTTTATATTATGCAATTTTACTGAAAATCACAAAATTCGTAAGAAGAATTAGAGCATTAACAAGCTATATATCCACTGACATTTTTATGCTCAATTAAATCAAGTTATTACTAAGTATCTTAGCCCAGTCTTGGACTCTTCCCTTGCCTCCAAATAGCATCCACATCTTGATGACTTTGAAATTTATATCTCTGTTTTCAAACTTCTAGAGCATCTTGCATCTAAATATTACATCTCAAGTTTGATGTCTAATGGACCTTAAAAACTACTATTCAGGGGCTGGAGCGAAAGCATAGAGAGTAAGGCATTTGCCTTGCATGCCGTCGACCAGGGTTCAATTCCTAGCATCCCATATGGTCCCCTGAGCACTGCCAAGAGTAATTCCTGAGTGCATGAGCCAGGAGTAACTCCTGAGCATCACCGAGTGTGACCCCAAAATAAAAAAAATAAATAAATAAATAAGCAAATATTTTTTAAAAATTAAAAAAAAACTACTATTCAAACATCGATTCTTAACTCCCTCACCCCTAATTCCTCTTCCAATTTAACTATTTAACTTTGTGGCAACTTAATCATCTGGATACTTATATCACAAACTCTAGAGTCAGTCAAGACTATATTTACTTTTCTTCTTCTTCTTCTTCTTCTTCAAAAAAACCCTGATTCAGTCCATGACACCACACATGGTACTCCAGCCCTGCCAGGAGGAAGTGTGCTCCCTGAGTGCAAAGCCATGAGCAAGTCCTGAGAACAATTAGTTGTGGGAAAGAAAGAAAGAAAGAAAGAAAGAAAGAAAGAAAGAAAGAAAGAAAGAAAGAAAGAAAGAAAGAAAGAGAGAGAAAGAGAGAGAGGGAGGGAGGAGGGAGGGAGGAAGGAAGGAAGGAAGGAAGGGAAGAGAAAGAAGAAAGAAAGAAAGAAAGAAAGAAAGAAAGAAAGAAAGAAAGAAAGAAAGAAAGAAGAACGGAGAAAGAAAGAAAGAAAGAAAGAAAGAAAGAAAGAAAGAAAGAAAGAAAGAAAGAAAGAAGAACGGAGAAAGAAAGAAAGAAAGAAAGAAAGAAAGAAAGAAAGAAAGAAAGAAAGAGGAGAAAGAAAGAAAAAGAGAAATGGAGAAAGGGAGGAAGAAGGAAGGAAAAAAGGAAGGAAGGAAAGAAGGAAGGAAGGAAGGAAGGAAGGAAGGAAGGAAGGAAGGAAGGAAGGAAGGAAAAGAGAATTTAAAATGTTAGCTCTGAATGTGATTAGATTAAGTATGAGACTAATATCCATGGTCAGGAAAACCAGGGGCCAGGAGGACTGGTCAATGTTTGGAAGTTTGTCACCAAAGTGTGGGGGGCAGTGGACAGTTAGGATAGAGAAGGGACCAGTATGGTAAAAATAATTAGAAATAGTTACTCTGGGCTAGAGCGATAGCACAGCGGTAGGGCGTTCGCCTTACAAGCGGCCAACATGGCCAACCCAAGTTCGATTCCTCCGCCCCTCTCGGAGAGCCCGGAAAGCTACCGAGAGTATTCGATATGCCAAACACAGTAACAACAAAGTCTCCAATGGAGACGTTACTGGGCCCGCTTGAGCAAATCGACGATCAATCACTCTGGGCAAGAACTTGAGTGTTGAAAGTAGGTAAAGGGATATGTGATAACCTTTCAGTATCTGTATTGCAAACCATAATGCCTGAAAGTGGAGAAAGAGGGTGTGGGGGGGGAGAAAAAAACTGTCTGCCATAAGGGACGATGGGGGGAGGAAAGGGGGGTAGAGGTGCTGGGAACAGATGGGAATCTAGAGACGTTTCTCCAGCATATACAAAAAAAAAAAACTATCAATCTCATATCTCTCCATTAATAGCTACAGTTTTTTTGGATAAGCACTTTTAAGATCTACTTTCTAAGCTCTACCCTACTTCCACATAATTTTCTTATGCTATCAACTAAATTCCATATCATTTGACCTCCTTAACCCATTTACACACCTCTGGTAATCACAATTCTCTTCTCTATATTCCTGAGTTCTCTATATTCATCACTTCATTATTTGTTTATTCAAAGACAAACAAGAGAGAGATTCTTCTACCTATAAGAGAGATCATACAGAATTTGTCTTTCTCTGCCTTATTTATTACACTTAGCGTAATGACATTCAGATCATACTTTCATTTTTTAAAAATTTTATTGAATCACCGTGAGATAGTTACAAGCTTTCATGTTTGGATTACAATCACACAATGATCAAACACCCCTCCGTCCACCAGTGCACATTTCCCACCACCAATATCCCCGGTATACTCCCCTTTCCCACCCTCCCCCTGCCTCCATGGAGGACATGGTTCCCCATAATCTCTCTCTATTTGGGGGCATTATGGTTTACAATACAGACCCTGAGAGGTTATCATGTTTGGTCCTTTGTCTACTTTCTGCACACATCTCCCATCCCGACTGGTTGTTCCAGTCATCTCTTTCTTAGTGATTCCTTCTCTATTCTAGCTGCTTTCTCTGTTTGCTCATGAGGCAGGCTTCCAGCTGTGGAGCAATCTATCTGTCCTGTGTATCTACTATCCTTAGGTGTCAGCCTCATGTTATGTTGTTTTATACTCCACAAATGAGTTCAGTCCTTCTATGTCTGTCCCTCTCTTTCTGACTCATTTCACTTAGCATGATACTCTCCATGTCTATCCATTTATAAGCAAAGTTCATGACTTCATCTCTCCTGACAGCTGCATAGTATTCCATTGTGTAGATGTACCAAAGTTTCTTTAACCAGTCATCTGTTCTAGGGCTTTTGGGAAGATTATACTTTCTTTTCAGATAGCTAAATTACTATTTTGAGAATATTTCTTGCAAAAATGCTGTAAGTACCTGCTTAGTTGATTATACAGTGCAATGCTGTTTGATACATTATAGTTGTTCTGTGTAAATTATTGTCTTCTCTCTCATCTACACTTTTCAGAAAACTAAGAGAAATTTTGTATCATCCTATTTTATGACAACAGCAATCTGATCATTGAAAGTATTGTATAGGATATTAAAAGGAAGAAAAATATTTCATTTTTTCATTAAAGTGAGAACTCAATTTATCTTGACAAGAGAGCTGTTCAACTTTTGGGTGAGGATATATTCATATTTATTTAATAAATTGTCAATATTTAGGGTTATTAATTGTCTATGTTCAAACTTCAGAAACATTGCTTTTTTGTCCTATTGAATGACAAATATCTTTGTATTGGATATCTTTTCTTTCATAAATCTTCAAGTGAATTAAGTCATAATAGCCTTGATAATGTCTCTTTGGTTTGTAATTTCTTTAAATCTTCATTAAGTTAGTTTAATATAATAATAAAATTGTTAATTAGGGATTTACAGATTGAAATGCTGCCTCAAACTTCATCACATTTTTTAGTTTGTTTTTCTCTTCTAAGTATTCTCCCACACCAGATCTCCAACCCAGATGTTGATGTTGTGATGGGAAGGAAAACTTTATTTTGAATCTTGTAAAATCTTCTGAAATTTTTTTCTCTCTCTGAGTCAGAGAATTGGACTAGGACTTGGCGAGACTCACTCGGGGCTTTCACATAACTAATAAAATCTTTTAGAGCCTTCCTTCTAAACCATCAGCATATTTGTTTAAGATTTTCAAAGACTCAAAAAGAATCCAAGGATATATATTGACTGGACTTTGCTTATCAAATTTAGAAAATATGTTTAAATGTTTCCCTTCAAATTTGACCAACTTTGTAAGACACACAGAGCAAGAACAAGATCTAGGCTATTTTGTATCTTTGAAATCACTTGTTAATTCTCTAAAAGGCAAAGGCACGTTTCCTCTTTCTAAAAGCCTTGTAACTGGGTAATGATGTTAGGACCTAGAGTAAGGACTAGAGAGATATACCAAGTTGTTAAGATGCTTGCATCGCACGGGATGAATCCTGGTTTGATCCCCAGCACCTACATGGTCCACTGGGCACTGCCAGGAGTGATCCTTGAGTACAGTCAGAAGCCCTGAGCACCTCAAGGTATGACCCACCAAAACAAACAAACAAACAAACCCCAAGCACACACACAAATAAATAAAAATGAAATCTAGCACAAGATATTCTCTTAATTAGAAATTCAATTAGGCATTTAATTTAATTTAGTTCAATTACATTTTAATTAATTTAATTTGAAATTTATTACAGTATTTAACTAAAAGTAGAGGAGAGTCCTCTAATAGGACTTTAATTGTATAAAATTTATCAGTGATATGTTACCCATTTATTATTCAGGAACAATATATTTGTTACACAATTCTAATGCACGTTTTGCTTAAGATCAGCTTTATTAAGTTATATAAATTGCATATTTATGCATGTTAATATATCTAAACACCCAAGAAATCACCACAATAAATATAAACAATATCATTTTAACCTGTGTAATGGAGTTGGGAGCGTGGGGGATTTAAAGAGAAGGAGGGGGGTCCTTGAGAGAGAAAGGGAGGTACACTGGTAACAAGTATGGTGTTGGGATCATGTATATGAAAAATAATTAATAATAGTACTTTAAACCACAGATACTCAATTAATACAGAAAATTAAAAACAAAAAATGAACACGATTCTCAAAATATTCCCAGGATAATATTGATAACCCTGCCCTTTTGTTTCTTTTTAATAGACCTCTCTATCATCACACAGACAATAATTCATTTTCCACATGTTTTCCGGTCATTTCTATGACTATTCTTAATTTGTGCTTACCACAATTTTATATTTTTAAACCATGTAAAAGGTAATCTTCCTGTCTGGATTCCTTCACTCAGAAAATGATCTTAAGATTCAAACACTGTTGCAAGTCCTACTAGTTCTTTCCTTTCCTTTGTTGAGCAGGAGTATTCTTTTGCATAGATAGACCATACTTATTTATTCATTTAAACATTTGGACTCCTTACAGTTCTAGGATATTATAAATAAATCTTGTATAAATGTTTGAATTCAAATATTTGTATGAACAAGTGCACTGGTTAATCATGTGCAAACACCTTAAAGTATTTGTACAAAAAGAAGCAGCTAGATTATAAGATTAGTTTTTTGTTTGTTTGGGGCTCCGCCCAGTGATTCTCAGGGTGTACTTCTGGTTTGATGTTCAGGGATCACTCCTTGTGTGTTGGGGAACCTTATAGGGTGCCAGGGATTGACCCAAGTCAGCTGCAGGTAAGGCGTTTGCACTCTACCTGCTATACTACTGCTCCTGACTCAAAATATCAACGTTTTAAAGAAATTGCTAAATTATTCTATATAGGATTGTATTATTCTCTGTTTCCACAAGGAGTTTTTAAGATTATTCTAAATAATTATAATGAAATTATTCTAAATCCAATTATTCTAGATCATCTTTTACTTATAGAAATTTGAGTTTTATAAATTCAATTATGAAAATTCTAGATATAGAAGTCAGAGAGATAGTACTGTAGGTAAGGCACTTGCCTTGCATGTGGTCAATCCATTTTTTTTTCCTTTTGGGTCACACCCAGTGATGCACAGGGGTTACTCCTGGCCTTGCGCTTAGGAATTACTCCTGGCAGTGCTGAGGGGACCATATGGGATGCTGGGAATCGAACCCAGGTCCGCCGTGTGCAAGGCAAATGCCTTACCCGCTGTGCTATTGCTGCAGCCCCAGTCGATCCATTTTCTATCCCCAGTATCACGTGTGGTCCTCTGAGCATTGACAGAAAAACTAAGCTCAGAGTCAGGAATAAGCCCCAAACACAGCCTCCCTCACCCAACAATAATAAAAGTTGTAGATATATATATATATGGTGAACAATGTGATTTTGTGTGTGGTTTTGATTTATTTGATGTGGCTCTGGTTTAGATAATGTGTCTTTAATTTACATGATTAATTTAATTTACATCTATTTATATGCTTTCCATTACATTCCATTCATAAATCTTAGATGAAAATGTTTATTAAAAATCTTGCTATTTCTAGTAGAGTATATATTTTTTTATTTTTCTTTATTTAAACACTATAGCAATTCCAGGTAGATGTCCTTTGATAGATCACGATCACGATCATCCTGTTGTTCGTCGATTTCCTTGAGCAGGCACCAGTTTGATAGATATGTGCTATAAATATGGCTTACATATCATTCTTTTAACAGTGACTTTTGAAGAGTAGAATTACTTACCTTTAATTAAATTTCATTTGTATCTTTTTAATGAACAGCAATTTAGTCATTAAAACTTAAGACTTTTAGTTGCTATCTCTGGTGTTGTGTATAAAAAATTAAATCACAAGTTTTCCACCTAGAAAATGTACAGATTAGCTTCACTCCTGACCGTGGCGCCCATTTCATCTTAAATCCAGGTCAGCACAAGTGCCGGCTCGGGACCCTGGGACCTCCATCTTTCCCTGCAGGAGCCCAGGTGTCCCCCGAGATGCCTGAAGAGAAGCAGTTTTGAGCGTCTGCCCTGCCCTCTTCACTCCTGACCGCGGCGCCCATCTCATCCCAAACCCAGGGTTCTGTAGAGGTGTGCCCTCCTCAAAAGTGGGCGTGGCCTCAAAGTGGGCGTGGCTTAATTTCTGGCGGGCCAATGCTCTCGCGGCCGCAGCTTGTTTTCCCATACTAAGGAACCTAGTCCCCAAGGAATCTAGTTCCCAACCTACTCAGCAATATGAAGAAACAAAGAAAATCCCCACCACAAGGGGAGAACAACGAAAACAATCTAGAACATTCTGTCAATACAGCTCACCTAAGGGACCTCTCTGACATAGAATTCAGATATGAAGTCATGAAGATGTTCAATCAACTCAATGAAACAGTCAGACAGACAGCCAGTAACACCACAGAAAAAATCGACAAATTACGAGAAGAAATGAGAGCAGAAATGTCACGATTAAAAGATTCCATAGATGAAATGAGAAACTCCGTTTCCTCTCTTAAAAACAGAATGACCACAGCTGAAGAGAGAATCAGTGAGCTGGAAGATCAGCTGCAACAAGCCAACACGCAACAACAAACAGTGGCAAGGGACCTCAAAATGGCTCTACAGAGAATCAGAGTCCTAGCAGATGATTCCAAGAGGAACAATATTGGAATCATGGGACTACCTGAACCTCAGGGAAACAATCCCAACGAAAAAAACACCGTCAAACAAATCATTGCTGAAAACTTCCCAGAGCTGCACAATGCAGCCATTCAGGTTCAAGGAGCCCGAAGGGTGCCGGCTAAAAGAGACCCCAACAAAAACACTCCACGACATATCATAGTTAGAATGATCAATACTGCCGATAGAGACACAATACTGCAAGCAGCAAGAGCAAAGAAGGAAATCACTTACAAAGGAGCATCCCTTAGATTCACAGCAGACCTATCAGAGGAAACCCTACAAGCCCGAAGGCAGTGGCAAGATATAGTCAAAAAACTCACGGAAATGAATGCTTCCCCAAGAATACTCTATCCAGCTAAACTATCCCTCAAAATCGAAGGAACGGTACACTATTTTATAGATAAACAGCAGCTCAGGAACTTCATAGACTCAAAACCAAACCTAAAGCAAGGCCTAAAGGGGCTACTATAAGAAAAGACAAACCCTACAACCACAACACACCCGCACAGAAAGATGACACAAAACCCCATAACCATTCTCTCTCTCAATGTCAACAGTCTAAATTCACCAGTTAAGAGACACAGAGTGGCAAAATGGATACAGAGACAGAACCCAACATTCTGCTGCCTACAAGAAACTCACCTCAACAGCCAGAGCAAACACAGACTCAAAGTCAAAGGATGGAAAACAATCCTGCAAGCACACAACTCTCAAAAAAGCTGGGGTGGCCATACTAGTATCCGACAACATTAATTTCACCTTGAAAAAGATTAGAAGGGACAGTGAAGGCTATTTTCTCTTCATCAAGGGATACGTACAACAGGAAGAAATCACACTCTTAAATGTATATGCACCTAATGAGGGAACAGCTAAATATTTAAAACAACTGCTAACAGATTTTAAGGAGGACATCACTACCAACACAATAGTACTTGGAGACTTCAACATCGCCTTATCACCTCTGGATAGATCAACAAGAACAAAACCCAGCAAGGAATTATTGGCTTTGAAAGAAGTAATAGAAGAGAAAGGGCTTATGGACTTATACAGGGCTTTACACCCCAAAAAGAAAGAATACACATTCTTCTCCAGCGCGCACGGAACATTTTCCAAAATAGACCATGTGCTAGGACACAAAACATACCTCAACAGAATCAAGAAGATAGAAATAGTATCAGCCATCTATTCAGACCATGATGCACTGAGGATAGAAGTGAATCACACAAAGACACGGAGAACCAAATCAAACACCTGGAAATTAAACAACTCGATGCTGAACAATGAGTGGGTCAGGAACGAAGTCAAGGATGAAATCAAAAGATACCTGGAAACAAATGAGAATGAAGACACAAACTACCAGAACTTATGGGATGCAGCGAAAGCTGTATTAAGGGGGAAATTTATAGCTCTGCAAGCCTATCTTAAGTCGATAGAAACGATGCACATAAACAATTTGACCTCACAGCTCAAGACCTTAGAAAAGGATCAACAGAAAGAGCCTAAATCAGGCAGAAGGAAAGAGATCATAAAACCTAGAGCAGAAATCAACGACATGGAAACCAAAGAAACAATCCGAAAGATCAATGAAACCAAGAGCTGGTTCTTCGAGAAAATAAATAAGATAGATAAACCACTAGCAACACTCGCAAAGAAACAGAGAGAGAGAACCCTAATAAATCAAATCAGAAATAAGAATGGGGATATCACAACAGAAACTAAAGAAATTCAAGAGATCATCAGAGACTACTTCGAAAGTCTGTATGCCACGAAACACGAGAACCTGGAAGAAATGGATAAATTCCTGTATTCCTACCATCTCTCAAAGCTGAATCAAGAAGATATAGAGTACCTGAATAGACCTATTCACATCAAGGAAATTGAAACTGTAATCAAAAGTCTTCCCAAAAACAAAAGCCCAGGCCCAGACGGATTTACTAGCGAATTTTTCCAAACATTTAAAGAGGACCTATTGCCAATTCTTCTCAAGCTTTTCCAGGAAATTGAAAAAATAGAAACTCTCCCAAACAGCTTCTATGAAGCCCATATCTCTCTAATACCAAAAGGAAACAAAGATACCACAAGAAAAGAAAACTACAGGCCAATATCCCTGATGAACACGGATGCGAAGATTCTCAACAAAATACTAGCCAATAGAATACAACAACTCATCAAAAAGATCATACATCATGACCAAGTGGGATTCATCCCAGGGATGCAAGGATGGTTCAACATTCGGAAATCAATCAACATAATCCATCATATCAACAAAAGAAAAGATAAAAATCATATGATCATATCAATAGACGCAGAGAAAGCTTTTGACAAGATCCAGCACCCATTTATGATGAAAACCCTTGCCAAAATGGGGATAGAGGGGACTTTCCTCAATATAGTTAAAGCCATATACCACAAACCTACAGCAAATATCATCCTCAATGGGGAAAAACTGAGACCCTTCCCCCTAAGGTCAGGGACGAGACAAGGATGCCCACTCTCTCCACTACTGTTCAATATAGTACTGGAAGTACTTGCAATAGCGATTAGGCAAGAAAAAGGCATTAAGGGCATCCAGATAGGGAAAGAAGAAATTAAGCTCTCACTATTCGCAGATGACATGATACTATACTTAGAGAACCCTAAAACCTCTACCAAGAAACTCCTAGAAACAATAGGCTTGTATAGTAAAGTGGCAGGCTATAAAATCAATATCCAAAAATCCATGGCATTCCTATACGCAAATAGTGAAAGAGAAGCAAGTGACATCAAGAAAACAATCCCATTCACAATTGTGCCCCAGAAAATCAAGTATCTAGGAATCAGCTTAACTAAGGAAGTAAAGGACCTGTACAAGGAAAACTACAAAACGCTACTTCAGGAAATAAAAGAGGACACTAGGAAATGGAAAAATATCCCCTGTTCATGGATGGGGAGAATCAACATCATCAAAATGGCAATACTTCCCAAAGCACTGTACAAATTCAATGCAATCCCTATAAGGATATCCATGACATTCTTCAAAGAAATGGAGGAAACACTCCTGAAATTTATATGGAACAATAAGCCCCCACGAATAGCTAAAGCAATTCTTGGGAAAAAGAAAATGGGAGAAATCAACCTCCCTAACTTAAAACTCTACTACAAGGCAGTAATAATTAAAACAGCATGGTACTGGAACAAAAGCAGAGCTGCAGACCAATGGAACAGAGTTGAATATACTGACATTTCCTCTCAAACAAAAGGGCTGGAGGGATAGCACAGCGGTAGGGCGTTTGCCTTACAAGCGGCCAACATGGCTAACCCGAGTTCGATTCCTCCGCCCCTCTCGGAGAGCCCGGCAAGCTACCGAGAGTATTCGATATGCCAAACACAGTAACAACAAAGTCTCCAATGGAGAAGTTACTGGGCCCACTCGAGCAAATCGACAATCAACGGGAGGGCCTTTACCTTCTTACCTCCTCCCAAACATATAATCATCTAATCTTTGATAAGGGGGCAAGAAAAGTGAAATGGAGCAGGGAAAGCCTCTTCAATAAACTGTGCTGGCAAAATTGGACGGCTACATGCAAAAAAGTGGGCTCAGATCTCTGCCTAACACCATGCACAAAAGTAAGATCAGAATGGATTTATGACCTCAACATCAGACCAGAATCCATAATGTTTATTGAAGACAAAGTCGGCAAAACACTCCATGATATTGAAGATAATGGTATCTTCAAAGATGTCACGCCACTGGCCGAGCAAGTGAAAACAGAGATAGACAAATGGGACTATCTTAAACTAAGAAGCTTCTGCACCTCAAAAGAAACAGTGACCAAAATACAAAGACAGCCTACAGAATGGGAAAGGATATTCACCAAGTACACATCCGACAAGGGGTTGATATCAAGGATATATAAAATACTGGTTAAACTCCACAAGAAGAAATCACCCAACCCCATCAAAAAATGGGGTGAGGAAATGAACAGAAACTTTCGCAAAGAAGAAATTCGAATGGCAAAAAGGCACATGAGAAAATGCTCTACATCACTAATCATCAGAGAGATGCAGATGAAAACCACAATGAGATATCATTTCACACCACAGAGACTGGCCCACATCCACAAGAACAAAAGCAACCAATGCTGGCGCGGATGTGGCGAGAAAGGGACCCTCCTTCACTGCTGGTGGGAATGCCAGCTGGTCAAACCCTTTTGGAAAACAGTATGGACGACTCTCAAAAAATTAGAATTTGATCTCCCATTTGACCCAGCTATAGCACTCCTGGGAATATATCCCAAAGAGGCAAAAAGGTATAGTCGAAGTGACATCTGCAATTGTTTGTTCATTGCAGCACTCTTTACAATAGCCAGAATCTGGAAAAAACCTGAGTGCCCAAGAACAGATGACTGGTTAAAGAAACTTTGGTACATTTACACAATGGAGTACTATGTAGCTGTTAGAAAAGATGAAGTTATGAAATTTACATACAAGTGGTACTACATGGAAAGTATCATGTTAAGCGAAATGAGTCAGAAAGAGCGGGATAGACACAGAAAGATTGCATTCATCTGGGGAACATAAAGCAACAAAAAGGGAGACTACCACCCAGGAATGGCTGAGATTAGTACCAGAAATTTTGCTCCATAAATGGAAGGCCAGCCACATGTTCTAGGTGAAAAGGAAGCTCAGATAGAGAAGAGAGCACCAAATGAAGGGTGTTGTGAGGACCCTCCCAGGGTGGGAGAGACATGCTAAAAGTAGTCTATAGACCAAACATGATTGCCACTCAATGCCTCTCTTGCAAAACACAGTACGCAAAAGAAGAGAGAGAGAACAAGGGGGAATACCCTGCCACAGAGGCAGGATGGGACGTGGGGGATGGTGGGGGGGGATGCTGGGACCCGTGGTGATGGATGATGGGCACTGGTGGAGGGATGGGCACTTGATCATTGTATAACTGAAACCCAAGCACAAAATTTGTAAGCCTATAACTGTACCTCATGTTGTTTCACTAATAAAAAAAAATTATAAAAAAAAGAAAATGTACAGATTATGTTTGGATCTTTAATCTCTTTATAGTTATTTTTGTTTATTATATCAGGTATGAATCAAAGTGTATTTAATTGTTCCAGTACAATTTATTAAAAATACTGTTTGTTTTTTTCACTGTAATTGCCTTGGATCTTTGCCAAAACTCAATGATTTGGGGCCAATGGATTAAGCACATGTTTAACATGCAGAGAGCCTGAATTCAAATCTATCACTAGTTCGAATATATTTCTGGTTGTCTACCACATCGCAACCAGAGAGATACAACCATACACACCAGTAGCACTGAGTCAGAAAATCTTCCAGAACTGCTAGGTGTGACTTCTCCTTCCATTTAAATATTCATCAAAATAAATAAATAGCTTCATACACACAGATATCTGTACTTTATTATGTTTCACTGATACTTCTATTTTTTTAACCACTGTTAGCATGTCTTAGTTACTATAGATGTATCAAATTTTGAAGTCAGGTAATCAATGTTTTCCTATTATCCATTTCAATATTCTTTGAACTATTCTAGTCTTGCTATCTAATGCAAATTATAATCAGTTTATAATTTCTACAAAAATATCTACTGAGATTTTCATTGACTTTGCATTTAGGACAGCAATTGGAAACAAATGTTTTGTGGATCTTGGGGTAAATGCCAAGAAATGGTTTGCTGGGTTGCAAGGAAGTTAAAATCTTAATTTTTTGAGTATTATGCATATTGTTTTCTAAACAGGTTGAACCAAGTGACTTTTCTGCCAATATTAGATGAGGGTTCTTCTTTCCCCCTTAGCACAGCGGGTAGGGCGTTCGCCTTACAAGCGGCCAACATGGCCGACCCGAGTTCGATTCCTCTGCCCCTCTCGGAGAGCCCGGCAAGCTACCGAGAGTATTCGATATGCCAGACACAGTAACAACAAAGTCTCCAATGGAGACATTACTGGGCCCGCTCGAGCAAATCGACGATCAACGGGAGGGCCTTTACCTTTACCTTTACCTTTTTACATCCAAGCTAATACCTCTTTTTTTTTGCTTTTGCTTTTTAGGTCAAACTTGGGGAGTGCTTGGCTTACTCCTGACTCTGGACTAAAGAATCACTTCTGGAGCAAGTCAAGGGACAATATGTGGTGCCTCAAGATTGAAAACCAGATTAGACATTGCAAGGCAAATGCCCCAGTCACCACACTGTTGTTCTGGTCCCAATACTACTTTTTCCCCTTCCAACCCAGTATTCCATCTTTGAACATTACCACACTCCAAACAGGCAACTTTTGGCTTGCATATCTAATAAATTATTCTAGAGTTTATATATATGTAAATATAAGAATACCTTATTATTCTCCTTATTTTTGAATAAAATATACTATATTCTATATTTAGTGATTAAGTGAAAATTAAAGAGGAATTGATTAATAGCTTTCATAGTATAGGTTTTTAAGATATTTTAAGTTATTTCCTGGCGACTTCAAGTTTTTGGGTTCATTTTGAATGAAGTGTTCCTTTTGATCTTTTCCTCTTCTAATTCATCATTTTCATATAGAAGTGCAACAAACTTTTGTATTAATTTTGTTATATTGGTTTATTGTTTCTAGGAGCTTTTTAGTGGACTCTTTGGGGTCTTTTATTTATATTATCATTTCATTTCATTTCATTTCATTTCATTTCATTTCATCATCCAGTTATTCGTCGATTGTCTCGAGCAGGCCCCAGTAACGTCTCTTTCATCCTAGCCCTGAGATTATATTCAAGGCTCTTTAGGAGAAAGAGACCCATCATTGTTACTGGTATTTGGCATATTTGGTACGCCACGGGGAGTTTGCCAGACTCTGCCCTGTGGGCAGGCTACATTCAATAGCCTGCAAGTTTGTCCAAAGTAGGAATGAGATAATAAGATGTCATAAAAAGATGTCCTGATAAGATGTCGTGCGGCCGCAAATGCAGCCGCGTGGTTCCGGGAGCTGGATTTTATAGTCTCTGAGTCTTGGCCGCTGATGGGATTACACGGCACCAGGGGGCCAGGTGGTGGGTGTGACGCCCGCCTACTGGAATTTGGAGGATCTGGGTGGAGGATGCTCGACTCCAATCCGAGTAGGCTTGGAGATCTCGGCCCCGGAACCCGCGTGGCTTTGTCCCTCTGCCAGTACCTTCATGTGTGCGGAGAGTGGTCTCAGCATGGTGGTGGCTGGCCTCCAAGACCAGCCACCACCATGCTATATTATTATGTCATCTGAAAATGGTAGTAGTTTGATTTCTTTTCTGATTTGGAATCTTCGATTTCTTTTTATTATCTGATTTATATTTTGCAAGGATTTCTAACACTATGTTGGATGAAAGCAGAGAGAAGAGTATTCTGGCTTTTTGCCTGATTTCAAAGAGAATGTTTTCAGTTCTTCACCAATGAGAATATTGACTGTGGGTTTGTTATAGGTGGCCATTTGTATCTTAAAGAAGGTTCTTTCTATCCTTATTTTGTTGAGTGATTTTCTGCTCTTTTTAAAATCATGAATAAATATTGAATTTTGTCAAAAGTTTTGTCTGCATAAACTTATATGGTTAATGAATTTTAAATTTTCTTTTATTGATATTGTGTATTAAATTAATAGATTTGGTTATGTTGAACCATACTTTCATCCCTGGGATAAATTTCATTTGATTATGGGGTTTGATCCTTTTGACATGTTGTTGGATTCAATTTGACACAGATAAAACTGAGTCAAACCATGCCCTACTTGGGAGGGGACTTTAACCTTGTTGGAGTACTCATTATCTTTCATTTGATGATTATATGATAAAACCAGTTTAGTAAAATATACATTTATAATGTATATTATAAATTAATATTCAGTGATTTATGTAAATTACTGCATATTAATTTATGTACATTTATATAAATTAAGTCACATGTATGCTATTAAATGAGTATACATGTATATTTATATGTTGGACATTTTTGGCATAACATTATGGGAAAAATAATCCCATAAAAGTTGAATAAAATGAAGTTTTCCTGATACTTGCTTTCTTCACAAGTTCTTTCTTTTTTTTTTTTTTGCATTTTGGGTCTCACCCGGAGATGCTCAGGGGTTACTCCTGGCTCTACACTCAGGAATTACTCCTGGCAGTGCTCGGGGGACCATATGGGATACTAGGAATTGAACCCGGGTCGGCCACATGCAAGGCAAATGCCCTACCCACTGTGCTATCGCTCAAGCCCCACAAGTTATTTCTAAAACTATTAATAATAATAAATTAAAGACCTACTGTGTATATATATATATATATATATAGTGTGTGTGTGTGTGTGTGTGTGTATGTGTGTGTGATAATGGGAAAACACAAACATTTTGGTGAAGTAGCCACTTCTGTAATGATGCAATATGGAACAGGAATGGGTCTAGACTCAGTTTGCTACAAATTATTTTCATGTCATGCTGCAGAGATAAATTACCTAGGAGATTTTTTAAACTGTCTCCTCTGATTATTGTTTAAACCAGAAAAGATAGTCAAAAATGTACTTTTTTCGCATTTCAATGGGGAGGAACATAAAAAGAGTACAAAATCTAAAAGGTCAATTTGTTTTGTTAGCCATAATAAATTACTCCAAATATTGAGTATCCAAATGATTTCACAAAGGTTATTTTTCCAATAAATAAATCAGACTCAAAGACTCTTCTGTCTTTGCTGTATAAATTTGGAATTACATTAAAGTAATACAAATACCAACTTTCTAGTCACTGTTGCATTCTGACCTTTCCTGAACAATGCACATTTTGATTCTTTAAACTGTACATTCTATAATAAAACAAAGATAAATGCAAGATGTTAAAAATAAATATATTTTGAAAAATCTTACTTTGTGTATCACGTATGTGGGTTTTATGTTAGCATCATAAAATTGACTTTACCATGCATCTTTCAAAGTATTTACTAATGGTGTCAGAGACACACCACAAACTGATTTATTCCAGGTGGACCCAGTCACCACTAGCCCAAAATCTCTGGACCCTAAGCAGGATGGGGCAGACAGAGTCCCCACCTTGCCAAAAGCCCAGCACTCCACCCACTCACATACAGCTTCTGCTTCTGCCGAAAAAACAGTCCAGCTTCACCATTGATCTCAGAGAGGTGCCGGAGAGACACCTGCAGTGGATTTGTCCCAGCTCCAAAGCTCTGGAAGCATGCAGCCGCATTTGTGGCTGTGCAACACGGCCAAACCTCCATGAACTGACAACCAGAAGAAACAAGAAAATTAGCTGGGGAAATTGAGCTCAATGAGTGAAAACAATAACACAAAAGGTTCAACTCCAACCTAACAGTTGTGTAAATCCTCAGGCCATGACCTTAACAACACCATTAAGAGATACATGTTTTAACAAACAATACAAAATAAATAAATTTGTGCCTGCTGAAAGAGCAGGCTTAGAAGCTGAGTAGCAAACTAGGAAGTTTGTGGACAGAAGGGCACATTGGTTATGGGTCTGGTGTTGGAATATTAGACACCTGAAACAACTGTATTGTGAACAACTTTATAAATCATATATAAATTTAATATAAATTTATAAATTAAGGTGTTTAGGTAGACATCACTGGGGCCTGCTCGGGGCAATCAACGAATAACAGGATGGTTGTGATTGTAGTGATTGTGTTTAGGTACAATTTTTAAAAATTCCACAAAAGGTATTTATTATTGTCATTGTAATAATAACTCTTGCTGCTTTTTCCCTGAAGACATGATACTTCCTGCATTTTGGAAATTCTTTTCTTCAAGAGAAATTTTAAGACCAAATCAACTTAGAAAATCTTTAGAAGTGCCTTGGGCAATCATTGTACCTAAGACAAAGCTTACAGGAAAAATAATTCATCTTGAAGAAAATCTATTCAAGAGAAACAGATATAAACACTTCTACTAAGTGTGTAAACTCTTGACACTTAAGCCTTAACAGTTTTTGTTTATCAGGATTATTGATGTAGCAGAAAATGTTGATGTTTCTCCCTTTTCCTTAAACCCACGAGTACACCTGAATCTGAGGTACATAAACAAACTTGTTTTCTAGGTTGGTTTTGTCCCTTCAATACTCAAAGTGTTTGGGTGCAACAGAACTTTGAATTGCAGAGCTAGTGAATTAAGTAAGACATAAAGGGCAGGCACAATAGAGGAGTGATTGCTTTGCTGTAAGAGGCCAAAGTTCAATCTCCAGTTTTGCAAAGTTCCAACTAGGACCTTGAGTATACCGAGGAGTGATCCCTGAGCACTAAGCTCTGAGTAGTCTCTGAAAACCAAAAAATTGGTCACCTTCAAATTTCTGTGGCTGAAAAGATAGCTCAAGAGATGAGCACATGCTTTGCATGAGAGCAGTCTCTGTTAAATCCCTAGAACTTGATGATCTCTGGCCCAGCAAAATAAAATGAAAAAAAAACTCAAGGGAAATTCTTAAACAACACAACTTGAATGTGCAAAACTTTCCTACCCTACAGAGACACAGACCTAAGAAGTCCCATGTACAGCATGTGTCATTTGATAATCGGGCCAGGAGATAGCTCAAAGGTCTGGGGTGCATGATATGAATATGAGAGGTCCTGAGTTCAATCTCTAGCTCCCTGAGTACTGCCCCGGTGGCCAGAGCGACCCTGAACTGAACTGTGAGACCTAGGTGCTGAACTCCAGGCCTACAAAGCCATCCAAGAGTTAGCGGGAGGAGGATTCGCTTGGGATGTGAGATGCGTGCTGAAAGTAGACTATAGACGAAACACTATGGCCACTCAATACCTCTATTGCAAACCACAACATCCTAAAGGAAAGAGAGAGCACAAGGGAATGCCCTGCCACAGAGGTGGGGTGGGGTGGGGGAGTGGTGGTTGGGAGGGCTACTGGGTTCATTGGTGGTGGGGAATGGGCACTGGCGGAGGGATGGGTACTTGATCATTGTATAACTGAAACCCAAGCATGAAAGCTTGTAAGTGGTACCCACTCCACTAAGTACTGCTGGGAGGCAAAAAAAAAATTGAGGGCATATTATGAGAAACTCATTATTAGGCAATTTTATCATCAAAAAATTGTTAAAGGATCATTGGCATGTATCCCTTATAGATAAGTCTTTTCAGTCATCTGTTCCTAGAATAGGTTTTACTCACATTGAAGAATTGCTCTAGTTCGGAAGTTCCCTCTGCTCTCAGATTTCCAAAATTTTCAGATTTTTTTCAAAGTTGTCTTTACTTTAGCACTCAGATTACTCATAACTCACCATCACTTTATATAATGAATAATGAATAAGGACTCTAATTGTCTCAAATACACGGTATTAGCATTAAATACATCAAAATTTAGTCTAGCCTTTTCTTCTTGCATCATAAACTTTTTACTGTGGTTATGATTGCCATGCTTAAAGACATATCCCTCTGTAACTGGTCTTTAGTATGGATGCTTAGAAAATTATCCATATCTGATACTCCTTTTTGTTAGTGTTTTTTATTTCAAGCAGATATTTTCATGGCTTCTATTGTTTTTCTTTTCTTCTGAAATCGTAACTAGGGTGGAATGTGATATGCCTAACTGTTGAGAAATGACTATCACTGATCTCTGGCTTTTGTAATCCCTTATCAATTTTAATTACAGTTTCAGAGAGTTTTTCATTCATTCATGGCACTTCTGATTGCCCTCTACAAGATTAAGGAAGGTCTGTTTATCTCTAGATGGCTAAGAGACTTTTCAAAACATAAATTCATGTTTTATTTTTATTGAATATTCTATGTCTATTGAGGTGATTTTTTGCATCTATAGAGATTTTAATTACAATATTTTTCCTCCTAATGCAACAACTTAAACATTAACTACAATTATTTTCTAACATAAAACCTATATTCCCTTTTTAGAATAAAACATTTTTATACTCTTATAAGTCTAGTCAGATTTTCTTTTAAAATTTTGTTAATTATCCTTTCCTCACACTTACTAGTGTGTGTATTTGTAGTATTTATCCTTTTCATGAAAATTTTTAAATGTATTAGCACAGAAGTAAAGCCAGTAATTTTAAATTTACATACTTACAAAAGAAAAAGATACTGACCAAAGAACTATTATGCAATGCTTGACCATTGTTTCTCATTTCCTCATAGGATTGACTCTCAATGACAAACAATAACAAGCTCATTAACACACATAATTTTATTTTTAATTTTTCTCCTTCACTTTCATCAGCAGATAAAACTTGAGGGAAATTGAACTAACAGTATGATAATATTAAATGTGAAATTTATGTAGAAAATGTCTCTAAGAATCCATGATACTATACAGAATTAAAATGGCTTTCCAAAGTTATATGTCCAACATATAAACCACAATTTATTTCAGCACTTATTTAGCATTCAATTGGCATATTATTAATCCAGGAAATAAAGTCCTGCTCATTGCTTGTCTCCAGAAATTTACGACTGACAAATATGCATATATTTAGCAAGTGATATAATAGTTATAATCTGGGAGTCGGTCTGAAATGAATATGGTCTAGAATGTATCATGGTGAGAAAGGCTTGCCATCTCTGATAGTTAAAATATCCAGGAAGAATTATATCAATGATTATATACCCAGAAAGCTTTACATTTAAAATCTTACTGATTGAAAATCTAGTCTGTGGAACCCATAGGCAGTTGGGAAAAGTTAAGGCTTAAAGTTCTAGAATACGAAAGAGAATGTAGAGCAATCAATCTTATAGCCTCTCTCCTTTCTCTCTTTCTCTCTCTTCCTCTCATACATGCAATTACACTCTCGACTGGCAGCTTCCATTTATTGTTCTCAGCGCTTTCTTTTATTCTTGTCCTCTCAACTCTTTTCTGGGAAAAATAATTCTTGAGTTATTTTAAAGCAGATATTAGAAAAAGAAAAATAAACAGGTTGTTTGAAAGAATATTATATATTGGTTTCCTACCTCCACTTTTCACTTACATTCTTTCCCAATAGCTCCACCTTTAAAGAAGTTTTCTCATTTAATAAAAATTAAGTAAGCTGGAGAGATAGATGAGGATAAAGTGCTTGTCTTGCACGCAGCCAAGTCTGGTTCGATCGCTGACAGCACTTAAGCCATCCTCCTCTCCTGCAACCTCCTCCCCTGCACCACCCGGAGTGATTTCTAAGCCAGGAGCAAGTCCTGAGTACAGAGCCAAAAACTCCCCTTAAAATTATTAAACCTTTTTGATATTTAATAGTAACATTTTACATGAGCAATGAACTATAGAGTTGGCATATTTCAAAACTTTGACAATTCAAACCTAATTTTTCCAAGTTGAGACTATAGCAGTAATTTAATTTTTACTGAGTTAATAATTTACAGAAAATGTTCTTTAAAACAAACTTTATTGTCAGATTTCAGTTTTTGCAATATTGTTTAAAAAATTTGAAAGGGAACTTTAAGTTGCATGCATAACATGCTTAGTTAATTATGAAGTTTTCATAGCATTTTACTATATCTAACTTCAATATCCAAGTTATTAATTTTATATTGAGATCAGGCAAAACATTCTAATAGAACCCCTGAATTTCTTTTGCACATTTTTACCAAACCATCTTTACAATTTTTAATATTAGATAATAAATAACACTTCACATTTTTAATATTTTGTTTTTTATTAAGATTTTATGCTACTTGGTTGTCCATTGTACATGATTCAAAGTCATGTAAAATTATAAGGACACAGGTATTTTGGTGAAATTTTCAGAAAATTTTTTAAAAAAACAATATATCTAGGTACATTAGTGGTAAATAGAAATATGGGCTCTAGTAATAAGAATAAAAAAATTTTTATGATTCTTTTGGCAAGCATAAATTTAGGTCTATTATAACAAGATTTTAACATTATGTAAGAAACACACATATTTTTAAAAGTTAGAAAGGGAAAGACAGATATACATTATTTAGTTCATATGCAGAATAGAAACAAAAGCAGTAAAAAAAAAAAAACACTTCACCAAACCCTTCAGTTCTGATGTCGGTTAGTAGAAATAAGAGGGTGAGACTAGGGGTAAAAATAGATAAACAGGTAGATTAAATAATGATGAATACAATTAGTCTTTGTGAGAATCGTTCTCTCAATAAATACATAGATATTACTGAGGTATGAAACTGAACTTAGTAGTAAGTTTCATACCTCAGTAATATAAACAGATGTCACTTCATTTTTCAAAAAAAGTTTGGGTGTTTCTATTTTTTGGGGGGGAGGCTGCTGTTTTTTGTTTTGTTTTGTTTTTTACCACATCCTTCCTTGGTGCTCAGGGTTTACTCCTATTTCTACACTCAGGGAATAGTTCTGGTGGCCTCAGGGAAATATGGAGGGCAGGGCGATTGAACCTTGGTCAGTCATGTGCAAGGCAAATGCCCTACTGACTGGAATGTCACCCTGGCCCCTCAAAAGAAATATTTATACAAAAATATCTGGATTATTTACACATAGATGAAATTATAACTCCATAATTGCTGGTTTTGCTCTAAAAATCTTTTGAGACACTGGTCAAATTTTTTATTTTGAATTATAAGAAAAATGCATATTCTGTTCTAAAGGAGTCCTAGCAGTAAGCATAATGGAATATAAAATTATGTGAGTATTTGGCTATAATCTTAGCTTTAACTAAACGAGTTGTTTATCTTGAACTAAAGTTTCTTCCAGTTCATTAACTTTTTAATGTTTAGTTTAGATCTAAGCCATAAAAGTTTAACAAGAAATTAAGTTCATTTTTATATATCTTTAACCCAGCATGACCTTTAAATATAATAAACAACCTAAAAAAGTAAATTTTGCTCTCTTTGTAGTGTTCAATTTAAAATTTGCAGGAAATGTTTTGACTTTTCAAAGGATACATTTCACTCTAATTATAGACCCTGATGTTACTTGGCTGAGCAAGAGTGAGAAAGAAACTGCTCTGAATGTGAAGATGAACAAAATGCTCAACTCAATAGGAGGGTGAAGTGGATAATAAGAGAAAAGTTGGATTTCAGCAACTATCTCCATTTTGTCGCATCTTCCATGAAATCATGAAGTGGCTACAAAATCAAAGAAATTGATTTTCCAGTTTGGGTGATGTTTAAGTGAAAAGCATCATTTTCTCCTTTCCATTTCATGTTGTTATTAACCTTAGATTCCTTTGAACTTTAAGAACCAACCTTATAATGACACCTAGTTATAAGATAAGCCCATCATGTACCAGATGCTTGGTGACTCATTGAACCACAAATTTAGTGTGCCCAGCCATCCTCAGTTACCATCATCATCACGGCATCTATTAAAAGGAGATAAAACAAGTACTGATAGTACTAGAACGAGTAATGACTTCAGTTCACGACAAAACCTTATCACCAAAAACCCAGATGCTCTTCACGGTGTCCCTTACATCAGAGAGAAGAAGGAAAAGAAAGAAAAACAACAGCAGGAAAATTCCCTTTGGGGAATGCAGTGATTCAAAAAATGATTTGCTACAGACACAGAAGGGCTAGGGTCCAGGGATGTAGTCCTCTGGTAAAATATAAGCCTTGCATGTACAAGTTCTTGGGTTCAATCCCCAGCGCTGCAAATAACAAGATCAATGTACAATAGGAGCTACAATAAACTGTTTATAGGGTAGACTTTCCCAACATTTCCTTCTGGAGAGCATAGATCTCTGGATGCTCGTAGTCATATCACACACACACACACACACACACACACACACACACACACACACACAAATGACCTTTAGAACCTGTTAAATTTAAGAAACTCTAGACTCACCAAACTGAAATTTATTGTCTGATTCCTAGCACTTTTTAATATTTTTTTATTTTATAAAGTAGCTCACAATATTTCATTACATTTAATATTCACATACCAGTCCCACCACCATTACACCTTCCCACCCCCAAGTTTTGGATGTTTTCATCCCGAGCCCCAATCCCTGCTCCAAAGCAGAACTGAAATAATATATTTTGTATTGTTTGCTATGAAAAACTGCTGAAAATACTACAAAAAAGTATCCTTAGAGGAAAGAGGGTGAAGATTGTTTTATTTCACCCAGGGGCCATTAAGTCCCTCTACAAGAGATCACTAATATGTTGTCAGAGGTTGAGCCTTTTGTGCTTTTATATATATATATTATATATATATATATCTGTAAAAAAAATTCCCTCTAAGATGATTCCCAGAATTTTCATATATATTTTTCTCCCTTTTCCTCTGAGATTTCATTCTAGTTCTGATCATGTCACCAAATACTTATCCTAAAAAAATAAATCACGAATACATCCCAGAATGTGAGTATTTGGATGCTTGTTATCTCTTTACTATCTAATCATCAGGGGGGACACTATAATTATTCTTACTTTATTTTCACAATTGGCATTTGAAATAGACACAACTCCGTTGAGGACATATGTTCTCCCCATCCCAGGGATAAAGTAGATCTGTATCCCAACACCTTTACGGTGATGTTAATTAAGCCCACAGGTATTTTTTCAAGCAGAAGCAATGATTTTTCTCAAGTAGGATAGATGCTCCCATTTATTGAAGTCATAGTGTCCAAAAGAGTAGATGCTTCTCATAGTACAAGTAAGTAAAGTAAAGTAAAGGTCCTCCCGTTGATCATCGATTTGCTCGAGCGGGCCCAGTAACGTCTCCATTGGAGACTTTGTTGTTACTGTGTTTGGCATATTGAATACGTCACGGGGAGCTTGCCAGGCTCTGCCGTGCGGGCGAAATACTCTCGATAGCTTGCCGGGCTCTCCAAGAGGGGCGGAGGAATCGAACTCGGGTCGGCCATGTTGGCTGCGTGCAAGGCAAACACACTACCACTGTGCTATTCCTCCAGCCCCATAGTACAAGATTAATGACAAATTTAACATTTTACTCATACTCAAATTTCAAGCATTACCTACCCACATGTGACCAGAAGTTACTACTGAACTGTCTATATATACTAAATTTCCATCACTATGAAAAGTTCCATTGAATACCCTGGTCAGAGTGACACCGCAAACACACACTTACACAGATAGAAAACTTTCTTCTGGAGGGAAAACTTCCTTCTGGAGGGAGCTCATTACATCTTAGATGTCTACAGAATCCCACAACAAAATCCTAAAATTTTGCAGCGTCCATGTCCCTAATTGACTGATGCTTGGGTTCCAAGCCAGGAACACCACTGAACACCACTGGGTGGGGACTAACAACAACCACAAAAAGTATTGATTTTTAGAACTAACCTGCTTCCTGTATCTTCATTGTTCCAATCATTTTGAGTCTCCAAAAACATTATTTTCCTTTGACTCCAAAATAGTCATCAAATATACATTTCGTTTTTTGTTTGGAAGACACACCCTGTGATACATAGGGCTTACTCCTGGCTCTGTGCTCATTCAGGGATCACTCCTAGAAGTGCTGGAGGGATCATCTGTGTCGGGGATTGAATCAGATCAGCTGTATATAAGATAAGCACTCTACCTGCTCTACTGCCACTCTAAGCAACTCAGTAAGTAAATTCAAGAAAAAAAGAAGTCATACAAGCTCTTGAATAACTGAGTTACCATCATTCTCTCCCGATAATAGAGATCAGCTAGACAAACCCCAAATCACTAGAACTTGCTCTTTCTTCAGGATTTATTTCTTTGTTGACAAGTTGCATAGTTTTTCCCCATTAAGCTCATTCTGAAAGTTCATGCTTCCATGCTCTGTGTTTCTATCCTTTTTACAATCTATCTGTCTAAAAGTTTATACTCCCTAAGGGACTCAAAGTCAAAGACAAGCCAAGGGTTGGTGACTGCAATGAATCGGGTCAAAAACAAGTCAGAATCAAAAACCAAGGGATTAGCCAAGTTTCAAATGAGTTTTTTCCAAGCCTCGTTCATAACATGAAAGATTTAGAATTGTAAAAGTCCTATAATCCAACATGTTAACTAAACTGACCTAGGGAAATCAAGATTATTGAAAACCACATTAGTCCATAAAAGATTTAGAACAACTGTTCAAGGAAAATCTGGGTCCTGGTTTCTAGAAGTAGACATTTTAAACTTCCCTACTTACTTTGTGTCAACCACTGGATGGCTCTTAAGAATCCCACTGTCTTTTTTAGGAAGTGGAGTCACATGTTGTGGTCACATGCAACAGTTTTGGGGTTTACTATTGGCTTGGCACTCAAGAATCACTCTGGGGAGGTGGGGGTGGGGGGAGGGGGTGGGGGCACTCCCAGATTTTATGTGGAACAGATCTAACTCTGGTTGGACAGTGCAATACAAACACTTCACCTGCTGTTCAGTCTCTGCAGCCCCACCCCCTCTCCTTCTCCCTCCCTCCCTCCCTCCCTCCCTCCCTCCCTCCCTCCCTTCCTTCCTTCCTTCCTTCCTTCCTCCCTCCATTCCTCTTTCCTGTCCTCCCTCCCTCCCTCCCTTCCTTCCTTCCTTCCTTCCTTCCTTCCTTCCTTCCTTCCTTCCTTTCTTCCTCCCTTCCTTCCTTCCTCCCTCCATTCCTCCTTTCTGTCCTTTCTTCCTTCCTTCCTCCTTCCATCCCTCCTTTCTGACTTTCCTCCCTTTCTTCCTTTCTCCTTCATCCCTTCCTTCCTCCCTTCCTCTCTTCCTTCCTTCCTTCCTTCCTCCCTCCCTCCCTCCCTCCCTCCCGTCCTTCCTTCCTTCCTTCCTTCCTCCATTCCTTTCTCCCTCCATTCCTCCTTTCTGTCCTTCCTTCCTTTCTCCCTCCCTTCCTTCCTCCCTCCTTTCCTTCCTCCCTCCTTTCCTTCCTTCTTCCCTTCCTTCCTCCCTCCATTCCTCCTTTCTGTCCTTCCTTCCTCCCTCCTTTCCTTCATTCCTCCCTCCCTTCCTCCCTTCCTTCCTTCCTTCCTTCCTTCCTTCCTCCCTCCCTCCCTCCCTCCTTCCCTCCCTCCCTCCCTTCTTTCCTCCCTCCCTCATTTCCTTCCTCCCTTCCTCCTACATCTGTCAGTTGTTCCTGCAAGTGCTCAAGGGCTCTAGCTGGGCCTCTTGAGTGCAAAGCATGAGCTCCAGCCCACTGAGCTTTTCTGCCCAGCTCTGATATCTAATATTCCTAATAGCACTGTGGAGGACCAGGTCACAGCTACAAGTTTCTGCCCTTTGCAATTTATTCTGGTGATACTAGAATACAATCAATTTTGAGAGACAGTTTTAGAATAGAATCTGGAAAACCATGACCCATCGCCAAATCCAGCCTGGGTTTCATTTGTTTACATGTTGTCTCTGACTACTCTCTCATCTAACAGAAGAGGAGTTGTAATAGAGTCATGTGGCCTATAGCGCCTAACTATGAGAAAAGGGTTACTGTCTTAGACCATCAGTCCTCAAGTTTGCTTGGTCCACCTTCCATCTGACCCTGACCCATTGATGAGACCTGCAGGGAGAGCCTTGAAATCTGCATTGGAGTCAGCTCTCCAGATAAGGCTAAAGTGTACCAAAGCAGAGGTGTGACTGTCAAACATTAATGTGTATCACACTCACTCAGAGCAGCACTCTTCAATCTTTTCACAACTGGAGTACTGGTCCAGCTGTTATAACCAAGGCAGTAGAGCAATGGGTTGACCCTCTCTACACCTGTGGAGCCTTCTGTGGACCAGTGTTGAAGACCATTGACCCAGAGGGCATGTTAAGCTGACTGCCAGTCACCACCCACACTTTTCCTAATCCAGTATGTGGTAAAGGAGGTGATTCTGCATGTCTATAAATACCTAGGTGATGCCTGTTGCTGGCCACAAGCCTCACCTACCTTAATAGTTTCTCTGGAACCTCCAAGAGCGATTCCTGAGTGCAGAGCCAGGGGTAATCTTCAAGTACTGCCCGCTGTGACCCAGAAAACAAAGAAGCAAAATAAGAACTGTTGTTCTGGGAAAATCTAATAAGATTGAAGATTTAAAGAATTGCTTTATTTTTATTATTCTGGTGAGGCACCACCGAAACAAGACTCAGCACAGGGGACACTTCCCATGACACTTGGCTCAGTGGGTCTAATGGTTCAATACTTGGTGCTGTAGTACTGCCTGGGACCTCAGGAACCTGGGGGACACCTGAGCCGCATCTGCTGGTGTGTGGAGTTTTGGGGGATCATGTGGAACCAGGAATTGAAAGTTCATGAAAGTCACGTGCCCTGAACCACTGTGGTCTCTCTTCAGTCCTTTATTTTTCCAGATATATATATATATATGTCTATATATATATAATTATATATATATATATATATATAATGCTATGAATCAAGCCCACAGGACCTCACACTTGCAGGGCTCTACCATTGAGCTACATTTGGCTAGAAGAGAAATGTGATTTATTTAAATTTCCCTACCATGTGTCTTGAATGCAAGGCATTGTGCTCTACTGTTAAGCCCCATCTCCACACTACAAGAGTGACTAGGGTTTACTGGGCTGTATTTCTTTTTCTTAGCTCCACAGAGAAATATGTTTCCCGGTCCTTTCCAGCTCCTTCCTGCTATCTCCATTTCTTAGTGTGAATTTTCTTTCTCCATCTTCCCACATACACACACACACACACACACACACACACACACACACACACAAATACCCATCATCTCTAGTCTTCTATTACCACATCTGTCTAACCTTATCTAAGAAATTTCCACCTTTTAAGGATTTATGACTACATTGCATTCACCCAGATAATCTGTGTGTATGTGTGTATTCATTAACTTAGATGTTATAAAGTCAATCTCAAAGCCCTCAACCTTAATCAGATGTACTAAGTGACTTTATAACATCTAAGTTAAAGAATTCAAAGATCAAGACATCAGAACATGCTCTCTCATACTTTGTCTTTGTTAAAATTCTTTTTCATTGATTCCCTCAGTTCAGTGAGCCTCACTGGGACCGCTGCTCTAAAGTCTTCAGGGAGTTTAGCAAATTCTGATGTGTTTCAGGTCCTTCCCAGGCTTTTGCCCCTAACACAGGCGAATTTCTTTGTGACTTCAATATGTAATTTCTTCTGTCACTTTATGTGTCACTTAAAGGCCAGAGTTGGAAGAATCCATGTTTGAGAAAGACCAGGTAACAATCTTAGGATAATGATTTCAATTTCCAGACTATGATTGTGGTTGTGAGTTTGTGTGAACCTGAACAACTGCCTGGAATTTGTAGTTATAAATGCCCAGGAGTCACGTCAGATCCCAGGCCTGGGTGCCTGGGCTGAGAACCAGAGTTCACAGCTGATGGGCTTGGCATGGCTGTAGTTCTAGCAGGTGCAGGCAGCAACTGGGTGTTCACAGTCAAGGGCCCAATATAAGCCATAGCAGTAAACATGGCCTGCAGAGTTACTGCACATTGATTGGCTTTTACCAGCATCCAGGAACTATGAAGCAAAGGCCAGCAGAACCTGGGTAATATCCTGCAGTATGAAGCTGTGATTGTTTGGCCAGGCTTATAATGTTTGAGCAGGTCTTGGTGCCACCAAATCACAAGGCAAAGAAATAATACAACAGTTAAGGTGCATTCTGTGCCTCTGAGCCTTGTTTGATCACCAGAACCACAAGGTCTATGAAGCATCACCAGGTGTGACCCTAGAGACCTCCTGGTACCCACCAGGTCAATCTGAGTAATGCATGGCACTGTGGGGCCTGAACAGCATGGGACCCTCACACTGTTGCATCGAACTTCCAGGCTGATTGGTCAAAAATCAGTGGAGAGGCACTCGAGCCTCCTAAGCACTGCTTGGGAGCTTCCCCTTCTCTCCAAATCCAGTGCATCTGAGCACCACATTTGAGCAGATTCCTATGGGGGTCGGGGTGTGCAAACAAAATGGCCCTATTGCTATGCCAAGACTTCAAGTGCTAGAGGCACCTTACACCAACTTGCAAAGGTCTGGGAACCAGAGATCAGGCATCAGAGTTTGTGAGTCCACTGAGACACCAGAACACCTAACTATAGAAGGACCAAGTGGATTCAAGACTTCCAGTGCGAAGAAGGCCCCAAGCATCCTTGCTGTGCTCACTCCGCTGTGTGCATTGCCTCTGTCATCTGTGCTTGTGTGTTGGAGGGAAGCAGAAGAAGAGTTTAAGAGGAGAGGGTGGCTGTCCCAGAGCATGGTCTCCAGATGAATGGGGTACAGCAGGCAGGAGGGACTCCTTTAGAACTGACCATGCCATTGGAGATCTGCAGGGCGCTCTCAGTCTGCTATCTAGCAGTCACATGTGACTGGGGAGGACACAGGACACAGGTCTGTTAGCTGGGCTTAAGCTAGTGTTATTCAGTCCCCATGTTGCTCAGCTCTCAGCTTGGTGTGGGTGGAATATTAAGCAGTTTGCCCGTGGGATCTCTTTCTTTCAGGAAAGAGTGATGTGGTGGTGAGGTGTCTTGGTGCACTCAGTGCTGCTCAGGGGCATTTTAAGCTCTGAGTTCATGAATGACCGTAGGCAATATTGAAGGAAACCATCTGTGGTCCCAGGGATTTGAAACAGGGTCACAGCCACACTCGAGGTAAGCACACTATCTCCTGTACATCTCTCTAGCAAGGTTCTAAGAAATTGTCTGAAGTCAATCTCCCAGCAGGGTTTCGAGAGGTTCCTGGCCTCTCTGTATATCTTAGGGGTTCTTGTCCTTCATTTCTGCTGTAACATTAGGACTGGAGGAAGGGGTCGTAGAGTTCAAAAATGCCCTGCATAATCCCTTTTCACAGGGAAGGGTTCTCGCTTCAGAGTTCTCTCCCAGCCTGATCTGTTGCTCCTTTCTAGTGAGGGCGTCACCAGCACAAGACCTGTGAAGCAACCCAGTACCCTATTCAATGGGACCTCAGGCAAGGTTCTGTGTTTGATCTGATCCAAGTTTTGGTTTAGATTTTGCTTGAAATCACAAGAGAATGCAGACATCAGTGGTGTGTGTGTGTGTGTGTGTGTGTGTGAGTGTGTGTGTATGTATGTACACGCATACACCATTCCCTGCTGAGCTCAGGGATTACTCCTAATTTTTTGCTCAGGGATCATTCCTGGCAGTGCTTGGAGGGCCATATGCAATGCTAGGGTTTAAACTGGTGTTGGCCACATGCAAGGCAAGTGCCTTAACCCCTGTACTATCGCCCTTACAGATTGTCTTTGTTTGAATATCGTGATTTGATGCTTAAATATTGAAATACCTGCTCTCAATTTTCATCATTTTAAAAATAAATTCTTTTTTTAAAAATAGGCATATATATATAGCTGAAACTAGATAACTGAATAGGTTAAGTATAATTTTCATCCCTTTCTAATCTACTATGTTCTAATCCTCTAAGCCATTTATGTTACTTTTAATTTATTCTGTCAGCAAATAAATGTGAGTACACATATGCACACGAATACCACGTGTGTTATGATATATATATAAAACACATGAAATTAAAAATATACACAAAACCCCAAATTAACAAAAATAGGTTTAGAATTTCAAGATATCAAATGCGCCAAAGATTTATTTACAATGCAGTAAACATTTCGCATGTTTTGATTACTATAAGAATGCTTAACATGCTCTTTTTAATTGACTTTGTTTTCAATATTTTAAAATGTTTCTTACATGTCAATTCTATAAAAAAAGTTATTCAATGACTCATTATTGAACAATGCATTAAGTAACACTATGTTTTATTCCTCTTTAATCATAAAAAGTTAGTTATGCAGATTTTTAGTGTATTTGTTTTATTTTTCCCATAGCCGAGCAAAGCATGCTATAGAGGGATTCAAGTTCTTCATTGCTTGGAAGTAGTACCATAAATTAGAATGCTGTGTATTTTTATAAAACAAAGTCTTTATTGATACTAAAATTTTATATAAATAAATTATTAAAAGGAGAAAGCACTAAAGCAATCAAATGGGTTTTTTTTTTTTGTGAGTGAAACACCATGAGGTACAGTTATAGACTTATAAGTTTTTGTGCTTGGGTTTCAGTTATACAATGATCAAGTACCCACCCCTCCACCAGTGCCCATCCTCCACCACTACAGGTCCCAGCATCCCTTCCACCCCCCATCCCCCCGTCCCACCCTGCCTCTGTGGCAGGGCATTCCCCCTTGTTCTCTCTCTCTTCTTTTGGGTACTGTGTTTTGCAAGAGAGGCACTGAGTGGCAATTATGTTTGGTCTATAGACTACTTGCAGCATGCTTCTCCCACCCTGGGAGGATCCTCACAACACCCTTTGTTTGGTGCTCTCTTCTCTATCTGAGCTTCCTTTTCCCCTAGCACGTGTGGCTGGCCTCCAAGTCATGGAGCAAAATTCCTGGTACTAATCTCAGCCATTCCTGGGTGTTAGTCTCCCATTTTGTTGCTTTATGTTCCCCAGATGAATGCAATCTTTCTGTGTCTATCCCGCTTAAAGCAATCAAATGTTATTCACTCATATAACCATCAATGACCAAGGAAAGATATTAAAAAGAGCAAGATATTCTCTTGATTCATAGTTGAACATCTGGAGTTCAGAAAATGTTAACCACCTAAAAGCAATTAAAACATGAAGTTATAGAATTACAGATGAAAATACGAACTCTAGGATATAAGAAATCAAAAATACAATGACAATATAGTATGCTTTCAGCCTTGAAAGATATTTTCATAAAACACCAAAATTTCAGAATATCTGAAGAATATCTGCCCTCTTTTTGTTCTATGATAAATCTATCTCTACCCTTCCTGGGTACTACAATAAGTATTTTCTCCATTTCATATCTGTTAAGGATTAAAGAATCTTCTCTGAGCATATAAAAATTTTCAAAATAACTTTGGCTTATAATATTTAGCCATTTGAATCAGAGGAGCCATTTTTTTTAGAATTTTCTAACAATTACTCAATTTTTCACTTTGCTTCTTTAATCATATACTTGATGTACACAAATTAGTATATGTGTTTATAAAGATTTCAGAAATTCTAAAAAGTCAAAGATGATGTTGTGAGTTTAAATTGCAGTACCAAACAAGATGTGTCCTAATTCTAATCCTGCTACCTTTGAGTGTGTCCTTCTTTAGAAATGAGTCTTTGTAGATTTAATTAAGATAGGGACTTTGAGCTGACATCATTCTGGATTTAGAATAGGCTCTAAATTTAATGACTGTTATCCTTATATGAAAAGAAGTGGGATATTTGAGACAAAGGGACACAAAATGAAGCAGAAAGGAGTGTGGTAAGTCTATAAACAGCAACATTAAGACTGCCAAGAGTGATTAGAACCTAGAAGATGAAGAACAGATTCTACTTTAAAACCTCCAGAGGAAAAAATCTTGCCAACACCATAATTCTTGACTTCTGACCTCCAGAACTATGAAAAACTAAAATGTTGTTTTTTAGGCCACCAAATTTGTGGTCATTTCTTAGAAAAGCTTTGGGGAATCAATGAAAATGATTAAATGTTCAACTTACTGCAAAGAAGCTAAAATTTAGGAAATATATGAACAATATGTCTAACGTGGTCCAATTTCCTATTTCCATCTAAATTTTTGCTTCTAGAATATTTAAAATCAGTATTACAATACCATTCACTGAATAATATTGTTCATGCTAGATGAGAGTACTTAATCCACCATATTATATGAACAAATGAATACACCATATTATATGAATTTGCCATATATGAATATACATTCATGCTGGGTGAAGTACATAATCCACAATATTAGGAGCTATTTCGAGCTCTCTTCTTACAGGATGCCTTACTTATCACACCATTTCCTTTCGTTTTGTTTCCATAGTACAGTTACCCTGAGCAACTTGAGATGGGTCAATTTGGAGAATGCATTTTTCTTGTTCTATGATAAATGGCATTGGTAATACATGGAGGAACAAAAATTTTAATGTTTCCCAGACTGCAAAAGATGTAAATATTGTGGCAATTAACTTCTACTTTCTATTCAGAAGAAAAAAGGACACTATATTGGACAAGAGCATACGGAAAAATTTTGTGTTGAATTTTCTTAGGCCTATGGAAATTTTCATCACTGTTCTTTCCTGTGGTACATTCTAGGTCAGGGAGTATATTCCCAGGAAGGAATAACTTAAGCCACAAAATGCTCCCAATGTCTCTGTCTGAGAATTCTTTAATAATTTATTCAATAAATTTACCCTGTTTTGACCAGATGACTGAGTTTGTCAGTGAACACAATATCATTTAATAAATGACTCTTCCCCCCAAAATGATAGATGAATCAGTGGAAATAAATTAAAGTGTGATATTAAAGTTATACTAAAAAGATATAAAGTATTATGAAAAACAAAAGAAATAGGACAACTAATACTGCCTGAAAGGACTTAGCCACAGACAGTAGAGACTCCTAGGAACATCCATGGATGAAACTCACCATGTGTAAGATAAAGGGAACCCTCTATGGTATTCAGGATAAAGTGGCAGTGGATGTAAAATTTCCAGGCATGTCACACTATTTGCAAAATAAGAGCTTATCACTGTCACTGTATCACTGTCATCCTGTTGTTCATCGATTTCCTCGAGCAGGCACCAGTAACGTCTCCTTCATCCTAGCCCTGTGATTTTAGAAAGTGCCACATTCGAGGCTCTTTCAGGGTCAGGAGAATGAGATCCATTATTGTTACTGGTTTTTGGCATATTGAACATGCCACGGGGAGTTTGCCAGACTCTGCCATGCAGGCAAGACACTTTTGTTAGCCTGCCAGGTTCTCCAGAGTAGAACTAGATAATAAGATGTCACGCGGCCACATTTGTGGAAGAGGCCCCGTCCCAAACCAAGCAGGCTTGGAGATCTATGCCCTGGGTCCCGCACACCTCTGGGTTCCTCTGCCAGTTCCTTCATGTGTGAGGCTCGTCCAAACGTGTGGAGAGTGGTCTTAAGCATGGCCGTGGCTGGAACCGGAGGTATTAAGCTGCCGGGGCTCTGCTCAGAGTGAGGCGGGAAACTCAACCCACCCTCCTCCAAGGCGCCCCAGTGAGGACAGCCAGGTGTGGAGGCAGGAAACTCTGTGCTGTTCTCTTCCGGGAACTGGGAACACCAGCTGGGAACACACGCATGAAGGAACACATGCATGAAGCAACCGGCAGAGGAACCCAGATGTGTGGGACCCAGGGCATAGATCTCCAAGCCTGCTCGGATTGGTACTGGGCCTCCTCCACCCAGATCCCCCATCTTCCAGTATGTAGGCGTTACACTCACCAACTGCCCCCCGCACCGTGTAATCCCATCAACGGCCAAGACCCAGAGACTATAAAGAGCTTATATTCACCATTAATTCAATTTAAATTCTTGTATAGATAATGACCAAGCTATTAAAATCTGAGCTGACAATCTCTAGAATAGAATAACCCATGAAATCTAAATCATACAAACCATGAATCTTGTTCCAAGCCTAGGTAGCTGGTCTATCCGAGTGTTGTTGGTTATATTCCTAGGGAAAGTCTGGGGCCACATACCGACAATGATGACACATAGCTTTTTTATTGCCAAAGAAGAAAATGTTCTAGAAGAGAACAGAAGGAGGCAGCTTTATCCAAGAAAAAAAAAATTAAGTTCATCACTAAAGAGAGATCTAAGTTAAAACAGTCACAGTTATTCATTCTTAACACACTGAATTTTTCCTTGCTACATCACCTTACTCGCTTAAGGCTCAGCTCTGCCCTTATATGTGCCTTGATAAAAGGTATGATGGTACATGTCCATGAAGCAAAAGGACTAATTTTTTAAATTAATTTTTATTAGTGAAACACCATGAGGTACAGTTGTAGACTTACAATTTTTTGTGCTTGGGTTTAGATTATACAATGATCAAATACCCATCCCTCCACCAGTGCCCATTTTCCACCACCATGGATCCCAGTATCCCTTCCCCCCGCCCCCAATCCCACCCTGCCTCTGTGACAGGGCACTCCCTTTTGTTCTCTCTCTCCTATTGGGTGTTGTGGTTTACAAAAGAGGCAATGGGTGGCAATCATGTTCAGTCCATAGTCTACTTTCAACATGCATCTTCCATCCTGGGAGGATCCTCCAAACACCCTTTATTTGGTGCTCCCTTCTCTATCTGAGCTGCCCTTTCCCCTAGAATGCCCAGCTGGCCTCGAAGTCATGGAGTAATCCTCCTGGTACTGATCTCAGCTATTCTTGGGTATTAATCTCCTATTTTCTTACTTTATGTCCCCCAGATGAATGCAATCTTTTTATGTCTATCCCTCTCACAAAAGGACTCATTTTAAACAGATCTTCCTCAACATACTTCTTCAAACAAAAGTTTTTCTTTTAATAATCATCCTGGAAAGCCCATTAGTATTGTGGTGAGAGACTCCACTACAAATGAAACACATTTCTGTCTTTTTCTCTTCTCTAGCTAGAAGTATGTCAGATATTCTCCTGAGACAGACTGAATGTGACCCCAACCCAAGGAAGAAGAGGCAGTTTATATAATTATAGGCTGACATGGGAACCATAAATCATGTCTGAGGTAATGGACCCTGGTCTTCTTAAAAAATATAATGATGTAGGCAGTCAGGTTGGTCACCCATTGACAGGAAATTTTTAAAAGTCATAAAACCAAGCAGTGATTGAAGAAGAGTCAAGACAGAATCTGAAGGAAGTCATTCTACAGTAGAATGGGGAGACCCTCTGAGAGATAATTAACAGGCAGCAACATATGCCCTGCTAAGACTGATAGAGACCACCAGAGCTCAGTGTGCTTTTCCTTGGCAACGTCCTAGCAACAGCTCTTTTCTTTTCTGAGAAACAGGCTAGGAAAAAGACCCTACAAAATTGGTCATTTCCAAACGAGCTTAGAGACTCAATTTTGTCGCAGCTTAGACACACTATTTTGGAGGCATTTTTGTCTTTTTGGGAAGTATAATGTCCTTTAACTATATGGGACTCCTATCTATCTATCTATCTATCTATCTATCTATCTATCTATCTATCTATATCTATCTCCTTCATTACGCCTTGAACTAATATGCACCTTTACTAAAATTTATTTGCCTTATTGTGTCTTGTCTTCTGAAATTCTTTTCTGTAATGACATAGGAAGGGCAACCTTACAACAGCTTGATAAAGATAACTGATAGGAAATCCAAGTGACAGGGAGAAGCTATTGGGCCCATGTAGACCATGTGGCTCTCAGGTGCAGCCTGCTAACTGTGTAAGTGAGGCTGCTAGGCCACATATGCCATTTGTGCCCATGCAAACAGGACCATGGGCAGGCTTTGCTAGCCTTGACCTCCCTGGAAACACTCACCATCAACAACAGAAGATTTGTTCAAACATAAATGCTTGAGAAGAATGACTTCAAAAACAAAGTGACTAATTATTCTACTTTGCAGTCAAGGGATTCTTATTAAGATTTCTTATGCTAGATGCTTTAGAGAAAGCTTAAAACTTATCTCCAAACGATCTCTGTGATATGGAACAGGGGGCTTGGGACTGGATTTCTGAGAATCCCTGGACAGTCACACTCCAGAGTGTGATAGTTAAAGATGTGCTTCCAAGAACTGAGAGGAAATGTTATATAACAACTAAACTACATCAGGAGAGAAAGAGAGGCTTCATTAGTGCAGTTGAGTATCCGCCTAAGGAAGTAACAAGTGAAGGTTCTAGTTCGCCACCCCTGAGTATCCACAAGTCCTGCTCCTAAGTGGTGGGCAGCTGTAACTCCACCCACTTGGGATAGAAATAGGTGGAGGGCGAACTCCAAGGAGTCACTTCTAGATGACAAAGCACAATGGGGAAGCAGTGTAGAAGCCCACTGAAGTCAAAGAGTGAAGAAAATGGCCTGATTGTCTCTACCAATTCAACCAGCTCTATAACCTCTCAGATAACAATTTTAGAGACACAATGATGAGGATGTTTAACGAGAAATGATGACACAGGTACAAGAATGTATGAGAGCAGAAATAAGAAAACTACAACCAGATGTGATAGAACTGAAGAGTTTGGTAGATGAAATTTTAAAAATGCAGTGGAAGTTCCCAGAAGCAAAACAATGGCAGTTGAGGACAAAAATCAATGAAATCCAAGATGAGATGAAGAAACCCTAGCAAACAACAAAAGATGAGGTAAAGTCTCAACATAAATTAAAAGCATACCAGATAACTATGGAATGAGTTCAAGGGAGGGAAGGAAGGAAGGAAGGAAGGAAGGAAGGAAGGAAGGAAGGAAGGAAGGAAGGAAGGGAGGAAGGAAGGGAGGAAGGGAGGAAGGGAGGAAGGGAAGGGAGGAAGGAAGGGGGGAGGGAGGGGGGAGGGAGGGAGGGAGAGAGGGAGGGAGGGAGGGAGAACAACATTTGAGTCCCCGAGAAACAGTAAAGTTAACTAGATGAAGAACCACTAATCAAAGAAATCATGAAGGAAACTCTGAAAGCTGATGAGAGCGTATGCTCAGATTCAAGATATCCAAAAGACCCAAGCCAGAGTAGACCCAAACAATAACACTCTAAAACAAATAGTAATCAGAATGACAAAACCCAAAAACAAAGACAGAAAGACAGAATATTGAAACCAGTTAGATCATAGAAGAAATTTGCATTCAAAGAAATTTACTAACATTTACAGTAGATTTATCAAGTCAAACTCCATGGCCAGAAGAAAATAGGGGGAAGGGAAAAACAGTAAAAGAAAAACTTCAATGAAAAGAACACCTAACAAGAACACTCTATCCAGTTATATTATCATTCAGATTTGAAGAAATGATATAGATCTACATGAACAAGCAACAACTTAAGAACTTTATAGTTGGGAAACTATGTTCACAAGAATCACCAAATGGGCTTCTTTAAAGACAAGGCACACCTCATAAACACACATAACTTCTACAAAAAGGATAGTAATAGACATTCATTTCAATAATCTCACTTAACTTCAATGGCTTGACTCCACCAATCAGAAGACACAGAGAGTATGATGGATCAGAAAACTGTACTTCATTTTTTTGTTGTCTACAGCAGACACATCAATCAATTTTCTGTCACTGCCAAATGATAAGTCTGAACAGTTTATCTGAAAGTAAACATGGGCTCAAAGTCAATGGCAGGAAAACAATCTCACTGACAAACAGTTCCCATATGTATATCACATATCATAGACTTTAAATTTTGTAAGGTTACTAAGGGTAGGAACTGTCATTTGGGTGATCATCAAGGGTAGGGGTGATCAAGGAATCTATACATGACTAAAAATTCACAGTCCTAAACATAATAATGGACCATCAGAATACTTAAAACAATTACTAATAGTTTGAAGGAAAATATTGACAGCTACACAATAGTGGTTGGAGACTTTAAATCTCACCTACCACCACTGAATACACAATGCAAAAACCCACTAGGAAAACACTGGTCTTAAAGTAAGAATTGGAAGAGTTGAGTTTAGACTATATATATAAAACAGCCCTTCATCCACCCAAAAGATTAGTTCACATTCTTCTTGAGTATACGTCGGACAATCTCCAAGATTGAACACAGGTTAGTTCACAAAACATATCACCCTAAAATCAAGAAGATAGAGGGGTTTGGGGCAATAGCACAGCAGGTAGGGCATTTGTCTTGCATGCGGCCAACCGGATTTTGATTCCCAGCATCCCACATGGTTCCCTGAACACTGCCAGGGGTAATACCTGAGTGCAGAGTCAAGAGTAACCCCTGTGCATTGCCAGGTGTGACCCAAAAAGCCAAAAAAATAAAAAAGATAGAAATTGTATCCATCATTCTCTCAGATCAGGATGCCTTGGAAATGGAAATCAATCATAAACAGAAATATTGGAAACCTCAGACACTTGGAAGTGAAACAGTTTAGTACTGACAATGAGTGGATCAAAGAGAAAATCAGAGAAGAAATCCAAACATTACTGTAAACAAATGAGAATGAAGACAAAAGTTGCCAGAACTTCACAGCAAAGAAAACATTCATTAACAAGAAATAATCCAAATAATTAACCCAGCAGCAGAGGTAATATACTAGAGAAAGATGCACAAAGGGAATTCAAAACAAGCAGAATAAATAAAATAATAAAAAGAGAGAAAAAGAAGTAAATAAATTAAAACTTGGAGGAGAAATCAATGAACTGGATATTTGTTCTAAAAAGTAAAAAAAAAATCAACCATTATACCCCAACCTAGACAAAATACAATACCTGTTGCATGATCCAGTATGTTCTAAGCACCCAAGATTATAATGCTTCTCCAAGTTTACTAACCTCTGCTGTCAATCATTTTAGTGGTAGCTTAGGAATTAAATTTCAGTATCTCATTCATGATACTATGCAAAAATTAAAGGAGAATTTGATTAGCGAACTCCTTCCCTGTAGCAGGTTCATGAAACATGCTTCACAGGTTTATGTCTACCTCCTGCCTCACTCTCACCTTTGCAAATTACAAATTCTTATACTGAAACCTAATGTGAAATTGTTTGGAAGTGGCCCTTTGGGGGTGGTGGGGGTTACAAGGGTTCAACCAACTCACCAGCACTTAGGGACAATACTTGGCTCTGTGCTCAGCAATGACGCCTGGCAGTGCTTGAAGGACCATATGCCATGGTGGGGATCTATTGCATACAAAGCAACTCCCTTACCTACTGTGTTATCTTTTTGGCCCTGAACTTGGCTCCTTTGGAGGTGGTTCCATCAAGAAGGTGGCATTGCCCTTAGAGGTCTCCTTAACCTTTTTTTTATGTGAGGTCACATATTTATTCATATGAAAGAATATAATACAATTAAAGACTTTACTTGGAAGTAAATTTTGTCTTTCATCTTTCCAAAATTCAATGTAGACTATAGAAACTATCCTTTTATGTTATAATGCTGAAGATCAAACTATTGTATGCCATTTATAATTTTAAACAAAATGTTATTCAATAATATTGATTTTTCAGTTCTGTATTTTTGGAGAATATACCTTTACATTTTGGGGTGTGCATATACCTTACCACAACTCATCACCAAAGTTCTAATGCCATTCACACAATCAGGTTGACACCCCTCCCTTCACTGTCTCTTCCCAAATTCCCTTTCTTTTCTATCTAATAACCAGCTGGAGCGATAGCACAGCGGTTAGGGCGTTCGCCTTACAAGCGGCCAACATGGCCAACATGGCCGACCCAAGTTCGATTCCTCCGCCCCTCTCGGAGAGCCCGACAAGCTACCGAGAGTATTCGATATGCCAGACACAGTAACAACAAAGTCTCCAATGGAGACGTTACTGGGCCCACTCGAGCAAAATTAATTACTTCAAATTTCATCCACGTAGTCACAAAAGTCACATTTTCACCTTTCAGTTTTTGATGGTCTGGGCCTCCCAAGCAATGTTCACGGAGCTTAAGGGCTATTCTTTGAGATTAAGCAAACGAGGCTTGATGGTGGTGCTGGAGGAATAATAATAATAGCTATAGAAGTAAGACTATTTCTGCAGTATTTATGGGGCTAAACGCAGCGTGCAAGCATGTGAAACTTTGAGCTGTCCTGATTTTATCTTTTTAAAGGGCAATAGTGCTGCCCAGCAAGCATGGTCAGTAGAGCATGAAACATTAAATAACAGTTGTGTCCACTGAATAATATATGTACACACACACACACACACACACACACACACGCACATATATATGTACATACTACAGGGGTTTTTTTTTTGCTTTTTGGGTCAGACCTGGCGATTCACAGGGGTTACTCCTGGCTCTGAACTCAGAAATTATTCCTGGCAGTGCTCAGAGGATCATTGGGATGCTGGGAATTGAACCCCAGTTGGCCTTGTGTAAGGTAAATGCCCTACCCGCTGTGCTATTGCTCTAGCCCCATACTGCAGCTTCTTTATCCAGTAATATATCCACAGACAACTAGATTGTTTCCATGTCTTGATTATTCTTAGTACTGCTCCTGATGTGGGAGCATAGCAGTGGGTCTCTGTGTTCATCCACAGATCCCAGGTTCTTTAGTTTTTTCAAGAATGAAAATATTGCATAATAAAGATACTCAGACTTGACTTAGAAAAGAGAAAAAGATTTTGAAAAGTAGAAGAGAAAGAAACTCCAAGCAGGGGAGGAACTTAGGATGAGACCAAGTAAAGTATGGCTCATTTTGTGGGGGGTATAGAAAACTAGGTCATTGTGTTACTTATCAAATGATCAGAGGATTCCAATTTGTTTCCCAGAGATGCCTTAGTAATTTAAGGCCCATTTGTGTTGCTAAGATTAACATCTTGCATCCCCACATAGGCTGGTGGGGACTCTCTGCTCATGTAAGACCTTTAGGTTATATATTTTCACCACATACCCAGCTGTTACTCCTTTGTTTCTTAGTCTCTTGTGAACCTAAGGTCTGGGGCAGAATTTATGGTCTTGGGAAATTGTAAACGTTATCAGTCTCATAAAACCCAGGAATTTATAAGAATTTTTAAAATGTAAGAAGGGGAGTTAAAATGAAGCTGCTTGTAGCAGCTGACAAGAAAAAGCTAAGGTTCCTCTTTCACTATGAACAAAAGTGAGTATAGATCCTTTTGAATGAGTATTTGTTTTTTTGATAAATACCTAGGAATGGTAGTATGAATTTCACTACTTTTAGTTTTTCAGGGAGTTTCCAGGCCACTTTGCATAATAGCTTTTTAGTTAATAGTCTCTGCAAAAGTAAAACAGTGTTCTTTTTTCTCCATACTCTGGCCATGTATTGTTTTCAGTTTTTTACATTAGGTCATTCTTGTGAATGTGAGGTGATAGTACATTTTTTTTTTTTGGTTTGGGGCCATACCCAGCATTGTTCAGGGATTACTCCAGGCTCTGCACTCAAGAATCATTCCTGGTGGTCCTCGAGAGACTATGTGGGATGCCAGGGATCAAATCTAGTTCGGCCACATGCAAGGCAAAACTACCGACTGTACTATCTCTCTGACCCTCAGTGCATTATGGTTCTGATGTGCATTTCTCTAATAAGTAAAGCTGAGCAGTTTCATAAGCCTCTTGGTCATTGTTCATATTCTTTGAAGAAAGGTCCACTCAGGTCTGCCCTCTTTAATTGGATTGTTATCTTTGTTTTGGACTTACGTACTTCATGTGTTTTTTGATATTAAACTCTCATTGGACAAATGATGTACATGTATCATCTTACATTCAGCAGATTATCTTTTTATGAATTTTTAATCCTGATATTGTCCCATTTGTTTATTTTTTTACTAGTTTCCCTTCAGAATTGAGCTCTCAAAGGCATCTGCGGAATTAATATCCAGATATATATAATCTCTTTCCTTCTATGCTCTATGTGGTTTCAGATCTTAAATCACAGTCACGAATCAATTTTGATTTTATTTTGTATTATTCAGCAAATTGCAATCTAGTTTCTCTTTTTTTCTAACTTTCTTTCTTTCTTTCTTTCTTTCTTTCTTTCTTTCTTTCTTTTTTATGCAGCTGTTTAGATTTCCCAACACAATTTGTTCAGGAGACCTTTCACTGTCCATTTTAGACTGTTGCCCTCTGTCATAAATTAACTGACCACATGTAGGTGGGCTTACTTTTGGGTTCTTAATTCCCTTGTATTGATATGTGTGTTTGTTTTTGTTCCAATATCATAATGTTTTGATTACTATCAGGCTGTAGGATGGTTAAGGTCTGGAAACATAATGCCTTCAGTTTTCCTCTTTTCTCTCAGGATTTCTTTGGTTGCATGAAGATTTTGTTTTTTGCCTAATTCATATAAATTTTAGAATTCTTTGTTCCATTTTCTGAAATGTGACATTAAAAACAGCACAGGAGGGGCTGGAGCAATAGCACAGCGGGTAGGGCGTTTGCCTTGCACCCAGCTGACCTAGGTTTGATTCCCAGCATCCCATATGGTCCCCCGAGCACCACCAGGAGTAATTCCTGAGTGCATGAACCAGGAGTAACTCCTATGCATCACTGAGTGTGACCCAAAAAGAAAGAAAAAAAAATCACAAGAATTGTGTTGACTCTGTAAATTTCTGTATAAGTATTCTTCCAATACATTGTGTTCCTTATAAATACAAAATATTTTTATAGCTCTGAACATTATATTTCTTTTAACATTATTTTGTAGTTTTCAGTTTCTATGTCTGTCATCTGTCATCTATTTTATTCAATGAACTACCAGGCACTTTATACTTTTTATGGTATTTGACTTGATTTATTTACTCATTTCCTTTTTTCTAATTCATTTTATAAATAATGTAACATATTCCTGTATATTGATTTTATATTTCATTACTTTGCTATATGCTTTTTTGATAGACTTCATATTTTTCTATTTATATTATTATTTCATCTGCAAAATTCTTTTCCAATTTAGATATTTTATTTTCTATTCCTTCCTAATTGCTTTGGCAAGAACTTCCAATACTATGTTAAAAATAGTGGGCATGACAAGGGCATCCTTGTCTTTTTCTAGGAACATTTAAGAAAATAATTACAGATTTTCACCCTTAGGTATGGTGTTTGTACAGATTTGTTATGTATGACTTTTACCATGTTGAGACATGTACCTTCTATTCTCAGTTTGAGTTTTAATTTTCACTTAGTGTGAAAATTAAAACTCAAACTGAGAATAGAAGGTACATATCTCAACATGGTAAAAGTCATACATAACAAATCTGTACTTTTTATTCTTACCCAATGCTTTAAATATACTAAATTATTTGATCATGCAATTTTTAATATTTTTTATGCAAAAGATTAATTTATTATTCTCATGGATTGTTAGATGCACCTGGTCAAGATTTTGTTAAGAATTTTTACATTTATGTTCATCAGAGATAGGTGTACAATTTTCTGTTTTGAGCTATTCTTATTTTGCTCAGCTATTAAAATGGTATTGACCTCATAAAGGCAACTGGGTGTGTTCATCTCTTTGGTTTTATAATGTGTGAAAAGAAATACTAGTTCTTCTTTGAAAGCTTTGTAAAATTCACGAGTAAAAGCATATGGAATTGGGGGCTGGAGCAATAGTACAATAGGTAAGGCGTTTGCCTTGCATGTGGCTGGCCCGGGTTCGATTCCCAACGTCCCATGTGGTTCCCTGAGCATCGCCAGGAGTAATTCCTGAGTGCAGAGCCAGGAGTAACCTTTGTGCATGGCCAGGTGTGACCCGAAAAGAAAAAAAAAGCATATGGACTCAGACCTTTGTCCTTAGAAATGCTTCTGATCATTATTTGCATTTCTTCATTTATTGTTGGTCTTTTAAACCATTACCTCCTGGTTTCATTTGGAAAATTATATGACATTAAAAATGTGCCCATTTTTTCTATGTTGTTCAATTTTTTGCATATGGATTTCATTTCATTTCATTTCATCATCCTGTTATTCGTCGATTGCCTCGAGCAGGCCCCAGTAACGTCTCTTTCATCCTAGCCCTGAGATTATATTCAAGGCTATTTAGGAGAGTGAGACCCATCATTGTTACTGGTATCTGGCATATTTGGTATGCCACGGGGAGTTTGCCAGACTCTGCCCTGTGGGCAGGCTACATTCGATAACCTGCAAGTTTGTCCAAAGTAGAAATAAGACAATAAGATGTCATAAAAAAAAGTTCTGTTAAGATGTTGCGCGGCCGCTTTTGCGGCCGCGCGGTTCCAGGATCTGGATTTTATAGTCTCTGAGTCTTGGCCGCTGATGGGATTACACGGCGCCAGGGGGCCAGGTGGTGGGTGTGACCCCCGCCTACTGGAATTTGGAGGATCTGGGTGGAAGATGCTCGACTCCAATTCGAGTAGGCTTGGAGGTCTCGGCCCTGGAACCCGCGTGGCTTTGTCCCTCTGCCAGTACCTTCATGTGTGCGGAGAGTGGTCTCAGCATGGTGGTGGCTGGTCCTGGAGGTCTTCGGCTGCCGGAGCCCTGGTCGGGGCGGGGAGGAAAGCTCAACCCGCTCCCCTCCAAGGGACTCCGGGAAGGAACTCCCAGGCGCGGGGGCAGAGACTGCACTGGTCTCGTCCGGGATCTGGATTTTATAGTCTCTGAGTCTTGGCCGCTGATGGGATTACACGGCGCCAGGGGGCCAGGTGGTGGGTGTGACCCCCGCCTACTGGAATTTGGAGGATCTGGGTGGAAGATGCTCGACTCCAATTCGAGTAGGCTTGGAGGTCTCGGCCCCGGAACCCGCGTGGCTTTGTCCCTCTGCCAGGGATATGGATATCCTTAAGAATATGATTTTTTGTATTTCTGCTTTTTATATTATAAATTCACTTCTCTTTGTGCACCATTCTATAAAGAAGTAATCATTGATGTCAAGAGAGGAGTTTGGCAGGGTGATACCATTTCACCGAAACTCTTCAGTGCCACCCTCGAGAACATCATGCAACGACTGGAATGGGAAGGAATGGGAGTGAAGATAGATGGTTGGCAACTACACCACCTCTGCTTTGCTGATGACATTGTTTTCATAACACCAAACATTAGCCAAGGGGCACAAATGCTGGCTGACTTCGACCATGAGTGTGCAAAGGTCGGACTACAGCTGAATCTTCCGAAGACAAGGTTTATGAGAAACAGCCTCGCTCCTGACGCTCCATTCGCTCTCAACGGAATGACCATCTCCGAATGCAACTGTTATGTGTATCTAGGTCGAGAAGTCAACATGACAAATGACCTGGCACCTGAGCTGTGCAGGAGGAAGAGAGAGACTTGGAATGCCTTCAAGAGCATCGAATAAATAGCTAAGAGGACGAAGAACCTCCGGCTCCAGACACATCTCTTTGATTCCACTGTTCTTCCTGCATTAACACACGCCTCAGAGACCTGGGCCCTACGCAAACAGGATGAGAATGCTATTCGGGTCTCCCAAAGAGGAATTGAAAGAGCTATGCTTGGAATATCACGTTTCACTCAAATGAGAGAAAGAATTCGGAGTTCCGACCTCCGTCTACGATCAAGAATCAGGGACACTGTCTCGTTTGCCAAGGTGTCAAAAATCAGATGGGCTGGTCACGTAATGAAATTAAAAGATGACTGCTGGACTAGAGCTGTTACAGACTGGATTCCACGGGATGTCAAAAGACTGCATGGCTGCCCACCTACCAGATGGTCAGACTTCTTCATCAAGATCATAAACGATCGGTTTGAGGCTCTTGGTGTTCCTAGAACAAACAGACGCCATTGGACTATACTAGGACAAATGGAGACATTACTGGTGCCCGCTTGAGCAAATCTACGATTAACAGGAAGTCAAGTGATCAAGTGCTGAAGTGATGGGAAGTCAAGACCTTCTCAGAAAAATAAAATTTAATGGAATTCACTGTCACAGACTTTATCTACAGTAAATGTAAAGAGAGTTATTCTTCAAGAAAAAGAAAGAAAATAAAAAAATAAAAGATACAACTGGAAAACCTGAGTATTTTGATAATTAGAAATACAGAACAAAAAATATATGAGACCAATGAGACAACAGCAAAACATTAATGAGAAGAAAAGGAAAGGATATGTTTAATCAAATAATGTGTTGACACCTGAACACAAGAAAACTTATTTAGATAAAGAAAATTTAATGCAATCATCTGAGTTGCAAACAAATTAGAGAAGTTCTTACAGGAAAAATAAAAATGTAGAAACTGAAAAATCCACCAGGGAAAACATGCAAATGAACAGGCAGATAGAAACACACACACACACACACACTCACATTCACATTCACATACATAAACACACCAGAAATACAAAACAACAAGAAAACAAAATGTAGAACAGGATTGAGTCACCTAGACCAATAATCAAACAAATTATAAATTACCTGAACTCATCAAGTGACTTGGTGCGTTAAAAAGTAGGATCCAAAAATCTCATAGTATGAGACTAATACACAAAGATAGCAAAAACAAGGGCCAGAAGGATTGGTCCATGTTTGGAATCCTGCCCCAAGTGCTGAAGGAGAAGGCTGTGGGGATAGAGAAGGGCCCTCTTTGACAATGATAGTTGGAAATGATCACACTGGATAAAAACTGCGTGATGAAAATAGAGAAAGAACCAAACATCACAACCTCTCAGTATCTGTATTGCAAACCATAATGCCCAAAAGAAGAGAGGAAGAGAGAGTGGGGGAGGGAAAGGGAGAAGGGGGGAGGGAGGGAAAGAAAGAGGGAGAGAGAGAGAAAGAGAGAGAGAGACATAGAGAGCAGAGACAGAGAGACAGAGAGAGAGAGAAAGTGCCTGCCAGAGAGGGAGGTTGGAGGGGTTGGTGGTGGGAGGGACACTTGGGATATTGGTGCATTGGTCATTGGTGGTGGAAATGTACACTGGTGGAGGGATGGATAATATAATGTTGTATGACTGAAACCTGATCATGAATAACTATGTAACTGTATTTTTATGGTGACTCAATTAAAAAGAAGTGAAGAAAAAAGCAGGATCTGTCTATGATATGCATGCAAAAGTACCACATTAGATCTAAAGAAAATCATAGACTCATGGTTTAAACTGACAGAAGGCATTCCAAGACAATAATGTAGATAAAATTACAAGAATTACTATTTCATTTCTGATAAGTTACATTTTCAGTCAAAAATGTAATAAGAAACAAAATGTACACAACATAAAGCTCAAGACATTGGTCCATAACATATGCACATTCAATATGGTAAACCAACATGTTTACAAAGCCCAATATATTTACAGTTATTTTTTATTTTTTTGTTTTTGAGGCTCCACTTGATGGTGCTTGGGCTTACAAGTACTAGCAGTACTGGAGGATCATATGAGGTGCTGGGATTGAACCCAGTTCAGCAGTGTGCAAAGCAAGTGCCTTACCTGCTGAACAACTGCTTGGGTCCCCAAACACACAATTATTAACACACCATCAATGTAGCAACAAATTGCATGATTTAATTTTTTTATCGCAAAGTGGAGTTCCTCTCTCTCTCTCTCTCTATATATATATATATATATATATGTTTTTTGTTTGTTTTTAACCCAATCATCTGCCAATGATTTTATATGCTACTTCTTCAAGAGGTACTTTAGGTGGTGGTATTCATACCTGGAGGTATATATTGACAGGAACAAATAATGGGAGACAATCTTAACACAAATCTTATATCAAGAGACAATATCAGACAAAAAGCGAATGGAGCATCAGGAACGAGGCTGTTTCTCATAAACATTGTCTTTGTAAGATTCAGCTGTAGTTGGGCCTTTCCACACTCACAGTCGAAGTCTGTCAGCATTTGTGCCGCTTGGCTGATGTTTGGTGTTATTAAAACAATGTCATCAGCAAAGCAGAGGTGGTGTAGTTGCCGACCATCTATCTTCACTCCCATTCCTTCCCATTCCAGTCGTCGCATGATGTTCTCGAGGGTGGCACTGAAGAGTTTCAGTGAAATGGTATCACGCTGCCGAACCCCTCTCTTGACATCAGTGATCACTTCCCTGTAGAATGGTGAGATCCTGGTAGTGAATCTGTAAAACAGCTCACGGAGGATCCTGATGTATTGAGTTTGAATGCCTTGATAGGCTAGGGCTTCAATGACCGCTTCCGTCTCAAAAGATTCAAAGGCCTTCTTTAAATCAATGAACGTTAGACAGAGCGGTATCTTGAACTCCCAGGAAACCTCAATGAGCTTGGTTATTGTGTGGATATGGTCGATGGTGCTGAATCCTTTGCGCAAAGGACTTCCCATCATAAAAGATATTTCCCAACATAAAAGATTATCCCACTTTAAAGATAATTTTTCAGGGTAGAGGTTTGCAGACTGGCAATGTTCAGCTTTTAGCATTGTAACTGTATCATTCCATTCTCTCCTGATCTATAGTTTCTGCTAAAAATTTCTGATCTTAATCTTATTATTAAAGTGCCTTTATATATTATATACATGCTTTTCCTCATTATAACCTTTAATATTTTAGTTGACACTGACTTTTGACAGTTGTACAATAATTATATTGCTATGTCTTTTTACATAGAGAAATTTAGACATTCCGTTAGCTTCATGGATATCTATAATTATTTCCTTAGATTTGAGATCTTCTCGTTTTCTTTAAATGGTACCTCTGTTTCCTTCTCTCTCGTTACCTTCTGAGACAGCCATTATCCTCTATTTTCTTCAATGAAGAATTTGTTCTGATGTTGAGTACATTTTATGAGATTTGGAATCTTTTGACATTAAATTGGGAATCTTAAATTTTATTGTTTTCTTGAATTTTTATCATCTTTCTAAATTTTTGTTGGATTCTCCAATTATCTGTCATTAGCAATGGTCTCCGGAGCTAAAATTTCTCTTTTTTGTATAAAGCTTCTTTCATAGCACAAATGCTTCTCTTTTAGCATATCAACTTTTTGTTCCTGGTTTGCTTTTTTTCCTACATAGGTGTTCTTAATCTCTTACCATTAAGTAACCCTATAACTTTAGTTTGGGAATTTTCCCTGTTTATCTCAGAGGTTGGTTGAAAAAGAACGAGAATGTGATGACCACAGTCGTAGTATTAGAATGAACCTAAACTGAGAAGCCTCTGATAATATCTCTTTCATCCAATCAATTTGTGACCAGAGCCTTCCACAGCTCCTCTTCAGTATGGCATGTTTTCCTCCCCTTCCAAGGGAGAAAAGGAGGGGGCTCTCACACCATAGTTACCACAAATCAGACTTTTTAAAAAAACTTTATTGTAAAAAAACTTTACAAAGCTGTTCACAATTAGATTTCAGTTATACAGTATTCCAACACCCATCCCTCCACCAGTGTACATTTCCCATCACCAGTGTCCCCACGTTCCCTCTCATTACCCCCCACAAGTCAGACTCTTTAGTTCTGTGCCCAGACTCAGTACTCAATAAACACACAGCATTTCATCCCCATTGAGATCACAAGTTACCAGTGTGGATGAAGCAAAGCATTTGCCCTCAGCTGATTTTCCTGCGAGCAATTAGTTCTATTCTTTCCTTCTCCTCCCTCTGTTCCACCATCTCAGAAAACAAATAATGACCAACCTCAGGGATAGGGAGAAAAACCAACTTGTAGGTAAATCCAGAGAAATAGGCAATGAACTTGTGAGATTGGTCAGTCTGGTTGTTCTTGGTGAAGAAGCTATACAGCAATGAACCATTTGAACATGCTGTAACACCCCCATTTATATTTTTAAAGTTTAATTTAGAATATTGAAAATAAAATCTAATGGAAATAGACTTAGTGATATAAGGAATATTTAATGTCATCAACTACTGGAAAATTTAGTTTTAATATAATTTTTAATATTTCTGTGTACCCAGTCAGATTTTCATTCATACCTAAAAGTTCAAATTCTCTTTAATAATACAGACTTAACATGAATCATAGTTAACATAATTTATTTAAATGCAGGGTATTGCAATTATTGTAATATAGACCATATCATAAAATGTTCTTCTGAAAATTGGCTGTTTGATAGATCTTTTTAAAGTTTCAGGTTTTTTTCTGCAATAAATCTGTTGCCCTGGTTTATGAGAGAAAATGGGAAATTTTTTTCTAAAATGGTTTTATGTACTGAAGTACCACAATTCTTAGAAATTCTTCTCGCTCTGGTTTTGTGTTTTAGAATATTTTGTAATGGAAAGAAAGGCTGCCCATCTATGCCTCTCACCTGCTTCAAGTCCCAGTTCAAGTCTGACATTCTCTGAGAGCCCTATTATTAGCTTTATTCCCAGTAATTTTTTCTTTGTTGAAAATTGAAATGAGGTCATTGGCTGTGACTCCAGAAGCCACAAGTATTAACAGGGAGAACAATGGGACTGGTCCATTGGCTTCAGAGAGCAGAGACAAAGAAACATCTTCAAGTCAATAAGCAGGGTTGAGGGGTTCTAGTTGATAACCTGCTCCAAACTTGTTTAATCTTTTGCCTCTTTTCTCAACATTATTTTAATTATTCATCCTATTTTGGACTCTAATGATAATCCTAAAAAGTAAGCCGATATGGACATAATAGTCCATTTCTAATAATCTTGATCTAAGTTTACATAAGAATTATTCTGTCAAAAATAAATACTATAATAAAAACCATATTGCATATTTTAGGGAAGGGGGTATTTTCTGTTTTTCTTCTAGTCTATAGGAGTAATGAAGATGGTTGTCCCATTATGTTACTAGTTGTGTCTTGCGACTCTGAAGAAGTCAACTGAAGAAACTGAAAAAGGATTGAGTTAGCAAGAGGCAAACAGAAATCTTACCATAGCTCTTACAGAATAATTATTGAGTTGTCTCAAGGAAGTGTCATTGAATAAATAGCCTTTCTTAACATGTAACCCTCCAGGACTAAGGTAGTGTTGGAGAAGTTTTCTTGCTTTCCTCACAAAAAAATCAACTAAGAACTAGAAATCAATCTGAATATCAGTGAAATGAGGACTCTAACAGACTCTTAATTTATAGTAATTATAAATTATAAATTATAGAGAACAAGGCAGAGTCTCCGACCCTGTGCCTGACTGTCTCCACCAGAGCCCAACAGCTGAAGATCTCTGGGCCCCAGCCAAGGCCATGCTGGGACCACTCTCCACACACTTGGATGAGCCTCACACATAAAAGAACTGGCAGAGGAACCCAGGTGTGTGGGACCCGGGGCTGAGATCTCCAAACCTGCACGGTTTGGGACTGGACCTGCAAGTAGCTAGACAGTTACACCCACCAACTGCCGTGTAACCCCAACAACGGCCAGGATCCAGAGATTATCACACTCAGCTCCCGGAAGCGCGCGGCTGCGAGTGACATCTTATCATGACATCTTATCATCTCATTCCTACTTTGGACAAACTGGCAGGCTACCGAATGTAACCTGCCCCATGGCAGAGTCTGGCAAACTCCCCGTGGTATACCCAATATGCCAAATACCAGTAACAATGATGGGTCTCATTCTCCTAACCCTGAAAGAGCCTTGAATATGGCATTTTAAAAAAAATCTCAGGGCTAGGACGAAGGAGACGTTACTGGGGCCTGCTCGAGGCAATCGACGAACAACAGGATGGTCGTGATCGTGATTATGAAGAAAAATAATGCATGCGAACAGAACAAAGCATTAGTTAAGAAAAAAAAAGCAAATGCTGAACAATTTCTTAACCAGAAACAAATTGCAGAAAATTACCAAACAAAAATGCTAGACATGAAGCATAATAAATAACATTAAAAGGGAAATTTTGTATGGTTTAGTTATTCCATCTTGAGTATTTTCCCCAATACACTAAAATATAAATTATATTTGTGTGTGCCAACCCATATTTATTGAGGCATTATTTAGTATTTTCAATAGTTAAGAAGCAAAAACAGCATAAATGCTTTCAATGACAAATGGATAAAGAAGATGTGGCCAATATATATTATATAATGTATATTGCATGAATGTATATACATTATTAACACAAAATGGGATACAATTCTACTGCAGAGAAGGGTGAAATCTTATCATTTACAAAACATGAATGAACCTGGAAGCTAAGTGAAATAAGCCAAATAAAGACAAGAAACATCTGATTTCACTCATATGTGGTATATAGGAGAAACAAATCAACAAATGAATTAAAACAAAAGAATAGATTTTTGAACTATATGATCAATTAGTGGTTTCCAAAAGGGTGACTATATATAAGTAGGAAAGAGGTACATACATGTTGGTTTTCAGCAATGCTTAACTAAGATTTACATAGTGACATGTGGCAATACTCATAATACTTGTAAAAGTTTTATTAATATAACAGAAAGAAATGTAGTAAAGTGCTCAAAAATGGTTAAATGATATTGAGTCCTTTTCTGGCAATCATGGGGGCATGTGCTCAAACCCCAGTGCCATCATATGTGCTAAGGTGATAAAACAGTCGTGCTGTTTATGATGTCCAGCAACAAGACTCTGGAAGGTAACTCTGAGGTTTAAAGCACTTCCAAAGCAAAGACAAGACTTCCCACAAGCAACAAGGCAATCCTGACAGCTCTGCTCTTAGAAGTCTACAGTGAGAAAAGGCCTAGAAGATGACTGTGTCTTAAGAAGGACCAAGGATAAGCAGGAGGTCAAGTTACTGAGTCACTTTCCAAGTTATTAGGCACCAAAGAAAAAGATGAGGTCCTGAGCCTAATCCCCAGTAACATACGTGTACCAAGACAATCCTACCACCCTATGGTCTGAGATCCAGGTGAGGGAAACTTTAATAACAATAACAACAATGTATGTATGTATATAAACATATGTACATATATATGTAAATATATATGCATGCATATGTGTGTATGCATACTGTTACTGTCACTGTCCTCCCATTGTTCATTGATTTGCTCGAACGGGCCCACTAATGTCTCCAATGTGAGACTTATTGTTACTTTGTTTGGCATATCGAATGTGTCACAGGTCGCTTGCCAGGCTTTGCTGTGAGGGCGAGATACTCAGTAGCTTGCCGGCTCTCGGAAAGGAGCGGAGGAATTGAATCCAGGTCAGCTGCATGCAAGGCAAACACCCTACCTGCTGTGCTATCACTCCAGCCCTCATGTATGCATACATGTTACTAATATATGTATTTATATATTGCTAATATATGTGCATGTACAGGTAAAGGTAAAGGTAAAGGGCCTCCCGTTGATCGTCGATTTGCTCGAGCGGGCCCAGTAACGTCTCCATTGGAGACTTTGTTGTTACTGTGTTTGGCATATCAAATACTCTCGGTAGCTTGCCGGGCTCTCCGAGAGGGGCGTAGGAATCGAACTCGGGTCGGCCATGTTGGCCGCTTGTAAGGCGAACGCCCTACCGCTGTGCTATCATGTACAGGTACATATTCATATATACAGCATCTCCTGCCCCCGCGCCTGGCTGTCCTCCTCCAGGGCCCCTTGGAGGGGAGCGGGTTGAGTTTTCCTCCCCGCACCGACCAGGGCTCCGGCAGCTGAAGACCTCCAGAACCAGCCACCACCATGCTGAGACCACTCTTTCCTTTTCATTTATTTTATTTAACATGACACTGTGCAGTTCTAGTCATGTTGTAGCAAAAAAACAAGATTTTCTTTTCTGAAAGCTGAATCATTTGTCATTATGGACATATACCAAAATAATGACCTTGAGAGTTCATAGAAACATAAAGCATAGAGTAAAATTGCAAACTCTAAAAGGCTCAGGTGTCACTAAATGTGTAATGTGGCTAGGTGAATAGTGGAAAATTGGAGAAGTTTCACATTCACCTTCACATTCACATTCTAAAATGTAAACTCACTGGAAATTCTATCCTAGCTGACTTTGACCAGCAGCTAACAGTAATTGATTTGGACTATCACTGTTTCCAGTTGAGGCAAAGAGAATGAGCTCACTACAAAATATAAAAAGCTTCTTCCAATCCATGATGGTACCACCACATTATTACTATGTAGGGATGTCTTTGCTTTTCTATTTGCTGCAACAAAGGGATCTTCATACCATTAACCCAAACAATAATATGAATAACAAATAGTGTGATCACTGTTGCTTGATGTTGATAAGAGTCTAAGTTACTTTTGTCTCCATCTGAAATATAGCAAGATACCATTTTATTCATGTTGATTTGGGCAGGAGTATACTGAAGACTTCCTAAGCAAGAGAAAGTTCTCTTCTGCATCATAGGATTAATGCTTTAATTCAGCTATTTTTTTAAGTACTTACATTCAAACTAAAAGTCAGTCTAGTATAGAATCAAATACATTTAAAGAAATAATAAAAATTTAAACATTTTATAAAGCCAAAGAAAATGTTTCTGGGTAAATAACCAATAGGAAAATAATCTAATTATTTATTTTTTCATTCATTTTTGGTTTCTGGGCCACCACCAGTGGTCCCTCCAGGCAACCTCTGACTTGGGGGTCAGGGGTTATTCCTAGTGGTGCTTAGAAGATTAAACATGCTGGAGAGGGGGCTGGAGTGATAGCACAGCGGGTAGGGCGTTTGCCTTGCATGCAGCCAACATGACCGACACAGGTTCGATTCCCAGCACCCCATATGGTCCCCTGAGCACCGCCAGGAGAAATTCCTGAGTGCATGAGCCAGGAGTAACCCCTGAGCATCGCTGGGTGTGACCCAAAAAGCAAAAAAAAAAAAAACAAAACATGCTGGAGATATAGTTCAGGCCTCCCATAGAAAACCTATTCTCTAACCATCTGAATTATCTCAAAAGCCCCAGAAATAATTTTTGAATAAGGATTTTCTATAAGATTTTTCTAGAGCTGAATTCAAGCATTCAATTCTTTCAGTGAGTTTTAAACAGTTGTATTTTAAAAAACAACAAAGCTTCGCTTTGACTGTAGTTAAAACGAGAAATGGCCAAGTTAGTTCATACTACATTCTATCTCACCTTTTAAAAAATAAAATAAATTTTTAAAAATTCAGATTTTAAAGTCACACTTAGGGAAAAGTCATACTTAGGGAAAACTCGAAAACTTCTACAGATCAAGCTATCTATAAAAAGAGATTTAACATGCTCTGAAGAGTCTTAAAATTATTTAACTATTTCCTTGTAGAACATATTTTCCTTAGTTGACTGAAGAGTGGATTAGCTGCTAATTATTGCATGTAAGAGTGAAAACATTTTATTTTCATCTTAAGGAAATAATCAAAATGCTGACTTACAAAGGAGATACGCCTGAAGAATAAGAATGGTAAAAAAATACCACTAGGGTGACTTATGATAGCAAAGTAATGTTTGCTTGTGAAGTGTTGATGTTGGTGGTGGTGTTGGTAGTGATAATTAATGGACAGACTCATGGAAAATTTGAGTTTCTTTTTAGTTGGTATGACCGACTCGTTTATTATGGAGGTGAAAAAAAGTCTAAATGTAAAAAATTAGCAAGGTAATATAAATAAGGATATAATTTCTCCCTTTTAAATGGCCTTAATGTTCCTTTTTATTTCTGTTTTACCATGAATTTGCTTAGCTTGTGAATGGCTGACTTGAAAAGGTAATTTATTCTTTGTCCCAGTCAGTTTCCGTTGATGGAGTTCTATTCTTAACTGAGCAGAAAATACAATAAAAGTTATATTTAAAAAAATAAATAAATAAATAAATAAAATAATAAAAAATAAAATAAATTTATAGAAAAAGAAAAACTCATCAACAGAATTTTTTTATCTTCCCCTTTGCATTTATCCTATTTTTTGAGATATTTATCTATAAATATTTTTGTATGAATGGATGTTAGTCACATATACTATTTAAATTTAAGTAAAGCGAAACAAAATTAAATAAAACTTAAAGTTGTCTTCCTCGGTCTCAAAAGCCACATGTTAAATATTCAGTGGCTACATGGTCTAGTAGATACTCTATTGAGCAGCACATAGACAATATATTTCATAGCAGGAAATTATGAGGCATAGTCTTAATAACACAAAAAGTAATAGAACTCTTTCCCATAAAGAAAATTATGTGGAAACATGCTGGGGAAAACAATTTGCTTATGAATATACCTGCTGCTTGAGGTTTCCTTACAAAATTACTTCACCTTCCCTGTGCCTACAGCAAAACTGAATCAAATTTGCTTCTCAGCTGGGTGATTGTTCCCTTAGCCATGCCCTGTCTTGATCCCATAGTCTTTTCTCATTACAAGAACAATCTCCCCCCTCCCCAATAATTAGACTTTTAAGTTCTTTATTTGTGTGTTGGTTTTGAGTTTTGCAGCCACCTCGGGTACTCAGGTCTTTCACCTCACTCCACGCTCAGGGACCACTCATGGTAGCCTCAGGAAAGTATATGCAGTGCTTGGGGTCCAACTAGAGTTGCTTGCATGTAATGCACCTTAAGCCCTGCATATTATGCATATTATCGCTCCAATTCTATTCATTTTTTAAAAATTTTTTATTAGTGAGACACCATGAGATACAGTTGTAGACTTACACATTTTTGTGCTTGGGTTTCAATTATACAATGATCAAATACCCATCCCTCTACCAGTGCCAATTTCCCACCACCACGGATCCCGGTATCCCTCCCAACCCCCTCCCCCATCCCACCCTGCCTCTGTGGCAGGACATACCCTTTTGTTCTCTCTCTCCTTTTGGGTGTTGTGGTTTGCAAAAGAGGCATTGAGTGGCAATCATGTTTGGTCTATAGTCTACTTTCAGCATGCTTCTCCCATCCTGGGAGGATCCTCCCAACACCCTTTATTTAGTGCTCCCTTCTCTATCTGAGCTCCCTTTTCCCCTAGCATGTGTGGTTGGCCTCCAAGCCATAGAGCAAAATTCCTGGTTGTAATCTCGGCCATTCTTGGGTGCTAGTTTCCTATTGCATTCATCTGGGGAACATAAAGAATCTATTTATTTTTTTTAACTTGAATTTTTCCCTTGCCCTCTCTAGCTTCCCTTCCCTAGGTTGAACCAGATAAGGATATGTCCTTTGTTCCCGGGATATCTCCCTCTTGTTTTCCTTCATATGCATATTCAGTATCCTGAATTTGGGGACAAAATGTGAGTGAGAATGTAATGGAAATGGGATTAACAAATTACCCATCATGTAGGCTGAAGGAAGTAGCTTCACTTCCAGCTTACCTAGATTCTTCTTATGGATTTTCGGTGATCTCTCCTTATGTGGCAGTTTCTATCTAGGTGTGATATGTGTGAAGTTTTATTCTTTGTGTCTAAAATTTTCCTCATCTCTAAGGTCTTCTCCACAAAGGAACTTATCTCCTTCAGCCTCACAACAGTATGCCCTCAGACACCAAACACAGACATTCTCAAGGACAGTCAAGTATTTTTTTTTTCTCCTATAGGAAGGGAGAAAAACAGAAAAGTGGATAGGCTAAAAAAAAATCTCTACTCACCTAGGCTAATACATGAGTTTCTGCAAATTTAACAGCAGATGGGAAAAAAACTCCACAGGATTTTTATGTGTGCACAGAAATTCATTGAAAAGAAGTGAAAGTCAAAGAGGTATTTGGAGTTCATGGGGTTATAAATGCTTTTTAAAAAGAAGAGTTTAGAGTTCAAGGATGATAAATCATAGGGAAATGAATAGAAAATATATGGGGTAACTAATGGAAGATAAGACTATTTTGAAGTATTTTGATGTCTATTATCTTTGCAACTGTATCTTGAGGTCAACGCTCCATTTGTTATGATAAGATTTGTTCTTCTCATCCTAGGGAAGGGAGGGTTGAGTGTGGGGGGAGGAGCTTCTTCAAAGGGGTGTGTTTGCTCTGCTTTTAGGCAGAAAAAGGGAAAGATAGAGAATTCTCTTATTGTCTATTGATTCTCAGTTGCCTTTAGCTCAAAATATTTCTTATGTCATAGTGGTATATTTAGGGGGTGGCATATTCTGATACCCCACCATCACAAGGAAGAGAATAATCTTTAATTCTGCAGTTAAATAAATATTCAAAGGAAAGAACTAAGGGCACCAGTCTTCCTGTTTTTAAATCACCTCCAAGAGCTGGGTAGGGCACTTGCCTTACACACAGCCAACCCGGGTTCTATCCCTGACACCCCATATGGTCACCAGAGTCCTGCTAGGAGTGACCTCTGAGCTAAAAGCCAGGAGTATGCCCCTTGAATAGCTAGGTGTGCCCCCCCCCAAAAAAAAAAACAAAATAAAAATCACCTCTAATCTTCATAAAGATTTATTGATGCTGAGTCACTTGGCTCCATAAATGGAAAAGCCACTCTCTCCTCCAAAGGTAAGGGAGAAAGGAACTTCCCACCATAAATTATAAATGTAGTCCTCCTTGCAGCTCTGCTACAGCAGAATTAATGGCGAGAGAATGGGTAACTTCTGATTGTACGTACAAAGGCCACTTAGTAAGGCCTGGGAGCTATTAATGGCTTAGGAATACTTAGCACCTTATGACTTCAGAGTTGGGTTTTAGCCACAAATCTGAGACAGAAGTCAAATTCCACAGGTCCTATATATGTAACAGACATTAAAATCAGCCTTAAATTTATGCTTTAAATATCCTTCCTACCACAGTGAAGAATATTTTTCATCATTTGGCTATATGTTCCAGAACAGTTTCCAGGTCAGAATAAGACCATTTTTCTTTTGATATATGGAATTTTTCATTCTTAAATCTCTTTGCAGTCAAAATGGCTAAAACCCTCTAATTTATCCAGATAGAAAGAGAGCACAACCAATCAGTTTTTACAATGAGCATCTGGAGAGGTTTTTAACTGGGTTCTAGGCGATAGAATCAGTCAAAAGCTAAGAAAGTGAAAATAGTATCTACATCATTGGATTTTATGAAGAATTTAGAATTCTTAGTTTATGGTAAACCTAAACTCTTGAATGTCCTGATTATTTGAATATTGAAGTAAATTTATGAACTACCATTCCTCCAGAAAACTAAGCATAGACATGCAAAAGACTCCAGAAAATTTTAGCAATACTTTTTCATTCATTCTGAGATTTCTGTCTTTCAATTGGTGTGCTAATTTAGAGTATTTGTTGATTGTTTCTCTTGAATCTTTTAAGTTTTCTTTGCCTCACCCCTTGACTTCAAGTAGTTTTGTCACACACAAACACTTATCTATATTCATGTGAAGACTCTGTTGCTGTTACCAGCAGAAGTTCTCCAAAGCTCCCTCCTTCAGGTAAACTTTTCTTTAAATCAAGATATGGTTGCCAAACTATACTCTATGTGATTAAGAGGTATAGCATATTGATTTAATAAATTTACAGGGCTGGAGCAATAGCACAGCAGGTAGGGTGTTTGCCTTGCACATGGCCAACCCAGGTTCGATTCCTCCATCCCTCTTGGAGAGCCTGGCAAGCTACCAAGAATATCCTGCCTGCACGGCAGAGCCTGGCAAGTTCCCTGTGGAGTATTTGATATGTCAAAAACAGTAACAAGTCTCACTTTGTGTTCTTGGAGGAGCAAACACCATTGGGCTACACTAGCACATGGCAGGGATAAATGGAAATGTTACTCCATTCGTTACACTTGAGGAAATTGATGAACAATGGGACAACAGTGATACAGACATCTTATTTAGCTTAATGTCCCATGCACTTTTGCCATTTTGGCTTACTGTTCCTCAGTTCCATCTCCTCCACTCAGGAGAACCATCAATATTCACCTCCCCTTGCCATGACCCGCAAATTCTCTAAGGCAATCATGCTGGTCAATCTTAAAGTTCACTTCATTTGTGTCTCCATAGAGATGCCTGTCTTTTGTTACATTATGTCCTATGTCTTGATACATCATGGTTTTGTATACCATGCCCTGAATTTATTGTTCGAGGAAGAGAGTAAATTCAGTTCCCTGCTTCAACAAAAGTTCTCCCTCCTTGATTTCAGACAGGAAAGTTAATCGAAGTATCTGCACTAGAAAAGCCTTGCTAATCAATCCTTAACTGATAGACAATGAGATCCTTAATTACCTTATTTCTGATCCTTCACAATTCAACAAATGGTCAGTTCCGTTTCTGCCCCAACTAAACAGTAACTGACAGTGAAGGGTTTTGTTTTTTTTTTCTGTTCAGACTAGGAAAACTCTGAATAGGCAGGAACTCTCTCTGAGATAAATACAGGCAAAGGAGACACTAGCAGAAATTCAACAACAATAATGTTTACATTGAAACAACAACAATTTTTAACTGCATATCATTATAAACTTTGGTCAATAGCATTATGTGTGTTTCAAGTAAACAGGTTTATAAATCAACATATTTATAGACTACATCATTTTCAACACCGAAAGTCTTTCCATTAATCACATAACAGTTGACTCAAATTCAATTCACCTACCTTTCTCACTTCCATTCTACTAACCCTTATCTTGTTCTTACATTGAAACGGCTCGCTTTTGCTTTGTTCTTTTGTTTATTTCTTTACGTACTGTTTGTAAGGGAACCATATAGGGTTTTTCTTTTTTTATATGTTTTTCTTAGTTATATGTCTTACTTCACTAAGCAAAAAACCTCTATCCCCACTTGTCCTGTTTCAAACAGCAGGATTTTGTATTTTTTTAGATCTGAGTAATATTCATTTGTGTATAGATACCCGAGTTCGATTCCTCCGCCCCTCTCGGAGAGCCCGGAAAGCAATCGAGAGTATCTCGCCCGCACGGCAGAGCCTGGCAAGCTCCCTGTGACGTATTCGATATGCCAAACACAGTAACAACAAAGTCTCCAATGGAAACGTTACTGGGCCCACTCGAGCAAATCGATGATCAACGGGAGGGCCTTTACTTTACTTTACTATAGATACTCACATATCCTTAATTTACTTGTCTTTCAGTGGACATATAACTTGTTTCCAACTCTTATCTAACGTGATAAAGAAGCAATAAACATGCGGGTACACATATCTCCAAATTATTATTGATTTTTCTTTGGAAAAACATCCAGAAGTTGGACTGCAAGAACATATGGCATTTCTATTCCTAGTACTTTAAGAAGTCTCCAGACTGCCTTCTTAATGGATATAATTTACATACCCACCAGTAGTTAAGTACGTGTAATTTCAAGATCCCTTGTTCTGTACAATTTGTCATTTTTTAATTATCCTTTTATTTAAAATAAACACAGTAATACCTTGGGTTGGAGCAATAGCACAGCAGGTAGGGCATTTGCCTTGCACGTGGTCGACCTGGCCGATCCAGGTTCGATTCCTCTGCCCCGCTTGGAAAGCCCAGCAAGCTACCGAGAGTATCTCGCCCACAAGGCAAAGCCTGGCAAGCTATTCGTGATGTATTTGATATGCCAAACACAGTAACAAGTGTTACAATGGAGACGTTACTGGGCCCACTCGAGCAAATAGATGAACAACGGGAGGACATTGACAGTGACAGTAATACCTTAAACATACAGCATAAACAGTATTTTATGGTACAACTATGGGCATTTCAGTTTGCATGACTTTTTCTTTCACATCCTAAGCCCTCCCTTATTATTTATTATTTAGCCCTGGATAAACACAACTTAAAGTCTCTATGGTCTTTGAATATGGTCCTACCCAGCATTACTCAGATCTACTGGGTACCACAAGGAGCCTCAATACATCAGTCCATACCTCCATGTTCTGATCACATACTCCCATTAATACTTTTCAACCCTGCAGTCACAGAGATGAGTGAACAATTAAAGCTACAGGAACTCATCAAGAGAGAAGCCTGAGCAGCTGCCAAAGCAGACTGTGGGTTTGAAAACAGGTCCATGCACGTATACTGGGAATCTGGGGTCTTGAGAAGTATGGTGGAGAGAGAAATTAGAGCTAGAAGAGAACCAAGTTCCTTGTGTGGAGGTCCCTAACTCAGAAAGGGGTGTAGAGCTGATGAAAAGGCACCAAGCAGTGATTGTTGACTGGCTCTAAAAAGGATGTGAGGCTACTGGAAAAGCTCATATGAAGGAACCATGTGTCTAGCTTGTTGGTTTTGCTTTGTTTTGTTTCTTCACTCTCACACAACTGATGAGAAACCGATTCTCTATATCTAATGTACGTTTCTTAGGAAACCACATCCATAAACTTAGTAACAACAAATAAATTTTACTTAAAACACTCAGAAGACTTCAGCAGACAGATTTTCCCGTCACTGGTCAAGTGTTTTTCTGGCAGAGAGTTAGCTAAAATAACAAGTAAAGATCTGGAGAGCAGATTGAAAAAACAAAACTATCTAGGTTGAAATACAGTGCATTTCTTCACCAAAAATGTGGGAAATCCATTCTTTATAGCATTTATTTATTTTTCTATGTTTGTATTTTTTTTAATCAATTGGTGCCAAGAAGTACGATTTTCTTGACTGGGTTTGGAAACCCAGCAGATGGCCTTGCATATAAGTGAACCCTTATGAAAGATCCTGGTGCAACTATAGTATACCACAGGATGATCAAGCCATGTTGCTGTCAAGGACATTCTTCTAGTCACTTCTCCAGCTCCTGATCATGCTTCACTAGCACATAGGTTTGTTGGGGAAAAATAAAAGGGAATCTTCCAGATAAGAACCTAATCTTATCTCACCAAAATAATTTCTCACTAGAGTTGTTTATATAACTTGTAACTAACTGAAAGACATTTTGTTTTTTCTTTGTGCTAACAGAGACTTTGTTTTAGAGGAACAAAAATGGGTTAACAAGAAAAAAAATAACAAGATAATTTTATTGTCTGGGGTCGGTAACAAAATTGAGAGAGTTATTTAAATACTTCTCCTATAAAGTTCACAAATCAAACCGGAAAGTTGATTTTATTTACCCAGGGGTGGAAAATGCTGTTCATCTCATGCTATGGATGAACTTGAAGGAAAAAAAAACTTGGACATTTTGCAATATACGAACAGTGACAAGTAAAAGCATTAGCTAAGTGTTAAAACTAAATAAAACAACTTTTGAACTCCTATTTTCATCACAGCACTGTTCACAATAGCCCAGATCTGGAAACAACCCAAGTATTCAAGAACAGATGACTGAATTATACTACTACTCAGCTATATGAAAAAATAAAATCGTGCAATTTGCAGCTAAATGGAAGTGGAGGGCATCATGTTGACAGAAACCAAAGCGAAATGAAGAGGCAACTTACTGAAAGGAAAAATAAATGTTCAAATTGTACATCTGGAAAGGATTAATAGCCATAATATATGAACAATTCTTACAATTTACAGAAAAAATAAAACAAACAACTCAATTTTTCAAATGGGTCGAAGAACTTAGTATGGTACTCACTTGTGGTGCTTATGATTGCCCTCTAGGAGATTAAGAAAGGTATTTATGATTGCCACTCAATGCCTCTTTTGCAAATCAAAGCACCCAAAAGGAGAGAGAAAACAAAAGGGAATGTCCTGCCACAGGGGTGGGGTGGGGTGGGAGGAATACTGGGATCCGTGGTGGTGGAGAATAGGCACTGGTGGAGGGATGGGTACTCAATCATTGTATAAATGAAACCCAAGCACAAAAATTTATAAGTCTACAACTACCTCATGGTGTTTCACTAATAAAAATTTTTTTAAAAAATGAAAGGTATGTTTACTCCTAACTTGCTAAGAGATTTTATACAGTTTCCATAATGAATTAATATCTCACTTATATTGAATGTTCTTTTTGATCAGCTTTTTATACTAATAAATATTTTATTGAAATATTTCATGTATTAGTGCAGTATCAGAAATATAACATTTTCTAAGATTAAAATCAATATTCCTTTTCTTAAGATAAAGCACATAATACTTTTATAGGCCTTATCATATTTTCTCCCTTAAATTTTCTTAATTCTCTTCATTCTTACTAAATTTTACACTTGTAGGGTTTATACATTTTGTGTAAACTCTAAAACATGATATCACAGAAAATTTTTTAAGTTTTATTTGTTGCAGAGAAGACATAAAAATCACTACAATAAGATCGAAGTACAAAATAAAATTTAATGCAACATATTTTAGATGCCAAAGTTGAACATTTATTTATGTAGGAGAGAATAGGCATTAATTATATTATATTAAATGATTTGAATTTTTTATTTACATAAGTTAAAATCATATAGCAATCAATAATCACAAATTAACTTTTATTCCATTTTTTTCTGATAAGTTTATTTTGCCATTTCTTTAAATTCTGTTGGAGCAAGCAATATGAAGTAAAAATTTTGTATGTCTACCACAGGGACAGGCTGAGACGTGGTAGAGAAACTGAGCATACTAGTGGTGGGATTGGTTTTGAAGCATAGCATGCCTGAAATAACTCTATTATGAACAACTTTGTAAATCACAGTAAAAAGGTAAAGGTAAAGGCTCTCCCATTGTTCATCGATTTGCTCGAGCGGGCCCAGTAACGTCTCCATTGGAGACTTTGTTGTTACTGTGTTTGGAATATCGAATACGTCACAGGGAGCTTGCCAGGCTCTGCCGTGCGGGCGAGATACTCTCGGTAGCTTGCTGGGCTCTCCGAGAGGGGCGGAGCAATCGAACTCGGATAGGCCATGTTGGCTGCGTGCAAGGCAAATGCCCTACCGCAGTGCTATCGCTCCAGCCAAATCACAATATCAACATAAATAAATGGGCCAAAGAGTTTAATAGGCATGGCTCCAAAAAAGACAGGCACATGAAAAGACATTAATCGTCATTTATGGGCATTAGAAAAATGCCAATAAAAAATCACAATGTAATATTGCCTCACACTCATTATCAAAAAATCTTGGGGAAAAGTTGATAAAAATAAAGAGAACATAGAACTCAGTGCACTGGTGGGAATGCTGCAACCACTATCAAAAACAGTCTGATACTGCTCACAAACTAAGAACATAAATACAAAATTCTACTTATTTTATACTAAATTCTAAATATTTATAATAAATTTAATTTAATTTATATTAAATTAAATACTAAATTCTAAATATGTAGCTGTTCTACTTCTGGGAATTTGTCTATCAAAAAATACAAAAAAAAAAAAATAAGGCCCTCCCGTTGATCATCGATTTGCTCGAGCGGGCCCAGTAACGTCTCCATTGGAGACTTTGTTGTTACTGTGTCTGGCATATCGAATACTCTCGGTAGCTTGCCGGGCTCTCCGAGAGGGGTGGAGGAATTGAAGGAATCGAAAAATACAAAAACAAAAATATTTGAAAAGATATATGTTCCTCTATACTTATAAAGCATTATTTCAGTAGACAAGATATGAAATAACCAAAGGAAAGAGAGATAGATAGAAGGAGCATAGATGGATTAATACCATGGAATACTAGTCAGCTATGAAAGGAGAGGAAACCTGGCTAGTTGAGATCTCAGACCTAGAGGTAGAAAAGAGTCAGACAGGGAAAGGCAAACACTACTGCCAACAGGGATTTGACCTCCAGCTCCCTATATGGTTCTTTGAACAGTTCCCAGGAGTCATCCCTGAGCATAGAGTGAGGAGTAAGCCCTGAGCCATTCTTGTGTGGCCCCAAAATAAAATATCCCCCCAAAATTTTTTGAAGTAGCAAACAAAAAAATGACTACTAGGTTAGAAGAACAAAATGACATGCAAGAGGGAAGGACGAAAGGTCTATAAATCAGGTAAAGGAGTCAATCAATTTATGATGATGAGTAAAAACTAAACTTTTGTTGGTAGTGACAATGTCACTGTCACTGTCCTCCCGTTGTTCATCGATTTTCTCGAGCAGGCCCAGTAACGTTTCCATTGTGAGACTTTGTGGTTACTGTATTTGGCACATCGAATATGTCACAGGTAGCTTGCCAGGCTTTGCCATGCTGGCAAGATACTCTCAGTAGCTTATTGGGCTCTCTGAGAGGGGTGGAGGAATCGAACCCATGTCAGCTGTGCCAGCAGTCTGCAAGGCAAATGCCCTTCTGCTGTGCTATTGCTCCAGACCTCCTCTCTCCTATAGAATTGATTGAAATGAGATGCTAGTATATTCATATCTGCCTCAAAAATATGTTTTATTATCATACAATTTTATTATGAAGTCACCAGTAAAAATATATATATATTTGCACATATATAGACATTACTGGTGCCTGCTCGAGGCAATTGATGAACAACAGGATGATCGTGATCATGATCGTGATAGTGAATTTTAAATACAATATCTTTTACTTGAGATAAAGAATAAAGGTTATGTTTGAATTTAAATTCTATGACTTTTGTTCTTTATTTCAAAGCCTGGCAAGCTCCCTGTGACATATTCAATATGCCAAAAACAGTAACAAAATATCTCACAATGTGTTGTGAGACGTTACTGGTGCCTGCTCGAGCAAATCGATGAACAACGGGAGAACAGTGCTATAGTGCTACAGTGCTCTGTGTCTCATCCAGCGCACAGACTACCTCCTTGCTCCCCTGGAGACTGTTCCTGCTTTGTTTCACTGGTTGTAGGCATATTGGCATTATTCTGGGTGAGGGGATGGAGAGAGATGAACTCATTCAGCCTGAATTGTTGGTGGTATTTGCTATTTGCAGTGAATCAAGGAGTCAAACTTAACAATAAATGCCTGAATGTTTGTGCTCTTTGATAAAAAATAAATAAAAACTTAAAAATAATCTCATCTCAAGAGCTTTGATCTAATAACATTTTCTGAAATATTTTGCATTATAAAACAACACTCACATACTCATGGGATTAAGACATGGAAATTTGGGAAGGAGGGAGAAGCATTAGTCAGCCTATCATAGTGAACAGCCAAATACACACACAATTCAAGCAAAAGAAACACACTGAGAAGACCACATTGCATCTTACAAATCAGGTTAGAAAGCAACAGCCTGTGTGCCATTTCTACAGTGTTTTATCCTCTTATAAAGCTTGTCCTGGATCCTTACATCAAATTGCAAATACTGAACTCTACATGAGAACGTATGACAAACAAGAAAGTCTTCATCGAGTACTTCCTGTGCGCCATAAACTGTTTGGACCTTGGGAATACAAAAGTGAATATCAAAGTTTTAGCTCCATAAAGCAATCACTCTAGCAGGGACAGAAGTGCTCCACAGACCCATTCATTACCAACAAAAAAAAAAGTGTGCCTGTATTAAAAGTAATAGATTTAACACATTCTCTGTTACTCAAATACAAAGATCTAGACAATGTCTGACTGTGAAGGCTACTGCCAAAGTAAGACAAGGGATAGTTCCAAAATATTAAGTTTTATTGGAAAAGTGAAATAAACTTAAGTCTGAAGAGACTGACTTTTTAATAGCCTGGTCAAAGACAGAAAAGAAATTTTAGGAGCCAGAGAGAAGTATAAGAGGTGAAGATCTTGCCCTTTGTGCAGTTGACCCCAGTTTAAATCCAAGCACCATAAGTGAGCCTGTGATTACTTCCAGAGTCACTCCTGAGCTCAGAGTTAGGAATATTCCTTGAGGAATATTGGGTTTGGCCTAAAAACTCAACTGCCACCACCTCCCTCTCCCTAAAACAGAAAAGAAAACTTGTGAAATGAGGCTTCTAAGTGAACAAAATTATAAAGAATGAACACAGTTATCACCAAAATTCCTAAGAAACAATATAGAATATTTTATGAAATGGGATAATAGAGTATTTTAATGACATTTAAAGATAAATATAAAAAAAAGATTCACATGTATCCCAGTTTCTTTTAACTCACATTTGCTTGATTTGAAATTTTAGCAGAAAATATAGCTAGCTAGGAGAAAAGATGAGAGAATTTTTGATGGGAGAATTAGCTTTAATGTACAAAACAATTTTAGTTTATTGCTATCCAGTTATAGTTGCCCATTACCTTTTTCTCTCTTTTTCCTAATGGCTTATTTCTCTTGAGCTCAGTCCACTAAAAGAGAAAGTGCTCCCTGGTTTGGGTTATTTTTTATTTTTATCAACATAAAATTATAGAGTCATTCACTAGCATCTTCACATTCCTCTGAGCCTCATCAAGAAGCCAAAAAAGAAAAACTATTTAGCATATTAAATTTTAAAAGTTCTTCTAGAAAATGCCAGACCCTTTTCTAAGTATAAAGAAAATCTTTGAAACAGCAGACTATAATCAGCCACACCTCAAAGAAGTACAATCATACTGGACCTAGTATATCCCATAAGATTTAATTAGGAATGGAGGTAATAATGACTAATATGAAATTAGGTATTCGTTGAAGGATTAAACCTAACAATGAGGGGAGAAAGTTGGAAAAAAAAACACTCTAGAAGCGGGTGGTTGGTGAATCTGAGAAACCTCACCAGCCTGGATTGCTGGAGGAACTGGTGCTGACGGTTTTGCAAGGTTTCCGTGTCTGGTAGCAAGTGTGAAGTCTCTGAAGGACAGTTAGGTGAAAGAGAAGGTAATCTAAGAATCCTGGAACTCAACAGAATGACAAAGACAAATTAAAGCCATGGAGATGAACAAGAATATCCACCTCTCCTCCTGTCAGCTCCAATGCCTACATTTACATCTAGTGTTCTTCCCCCCATGAGTCTGATCCAAGACCAGGAGAGTCTGAAGAAGGAGTATCAGCAAGATCTTATGCAGCTGGAGTGCAGACACATTGCTGCCCCCACCCAAAGAAGGCGAACTTGAGCTCAGTGGAAACTGGACCCCTGTCCTGAGCCTTTAGTGCCATAGATGATGCTACCTCTAGCTCCCAAATATTGTACCCATTTCCCATGTGTTGAACCTAGCACAAAGTCACATAGAAAAGGAAACTGTGCTATTTTCTCGCATAATTTATTCAATATTTTTCCCATGTTACCATAAATTATTTTTCGGACCTCTATCCTATAGTAATGACAGGTTCTATAATTCTGCAGATTTCACATAGCCTGTTTCCCAGAGGCACCTGATGTAGCATGAGTCGATGAGGAAATGGATGTTTGCCCTACACAGCATTTTTTGTTAAGCATTTTTGTCTATTTGGTGCTGGGATGTCATGAAAACTCTCATTTGCAGACAAACAAATATGAATATCCTGCTTAAACAGCACAATAAATGTTGAAAATAATTTGGATTTGTAAGTTGATGAGCCTGACTACAAAATTATTTGGCATTGCTTTTGAAGAAGAAAAAGAAATACTCCATAGTGTGTTATCTCTCTATATGATTTTTTTAAATTTACTTATTGAATCACCGTGAGAACTGTTACAAAGCTTTCAGGTTTAAGTCTCGGTCATACAATAACCAAACACCCATCCCTTCACCAGTGCATATTTTCCACCACCAAGAACCCCAATATACCCCCATCCCACCTCTCCCTCTCCCTGTGAGGCAGATGATTGCCATTTAACTAACTCTCTCTCTACTTTTATTACATTCATTATTTCAACAAAAGATGCACCATTATTATTTGGAATTTTCCCCCAACAATCAGACCTGCTGAAAAGGCATTGTGAAATAATTTGTTTTCTATTGCTGGGCTGGAGTGATAGCACAGTGGTAGGGCGTCTGCTTTGTGCACAGCCAGCCTGGCCGAGCCAGGTTCGATTTCTCTGCCCCTCTCAGAGAGCCTGGCAAGCTACCGAGAGTATTCAATATGCCAAACACAGTAACAAGAAGTCTCACAATGGAGACGTTACTGGGCCCGCTCGAGCAAATCGATGAACAACGGGAGGACAGCTCCTTATTGCTGGTTATGAAGACCATGTGATGTTGATTTTGGATTTCTGATATTTTACTAATTAAGTCTGGAGGGATTTCTGCCAAAAGCTGCACAGTTCCGAGATTGGTGAGCCTCTGGGTTCATGGCCATGCTGGAGAGCCGCTAGTGGGGAGCAACTCATGGTCTCAGCGGGGCAGGAAGGATGTGCAAGCTCTGCTCCCCATCCCATGAGGCCGAAGTTGCCCCATCACCGACAGCTCATACCTGACTGTCCAATAGGGTCTGAGGCGGCCACCCTGCCACTGGGGGTAGAGGGATGGGAGGGAAAGGCAAAAGAAACAGTCACCCTTTCCTTCCCCAGAGTGGGGGGGAGGGGGGGGGCGGGGCACAGCGCCGTAGCTTAATGCATAGTCCGTTCACAATTCTGCCAAAAGCTGCTGGGTTCAGAATTCGGTCCGTGTGCCTCTGGGTCCATGGCCATGCCTGGGAGTCACGCATGGGGGACAAGTCATGGTCTCAGCGGTACAGAAAAGATGTGCCGGTTCTGCTATATGATTTTTTTTTAAAGTTCCAGATGACATACTGTGAGCATATGCTTATTAGCAATTTATCAGTAATCTTTGATTTTTGCTTCTTAGGAAATAAGACATTTTCTCCAAAATATTTTTAATATATTAAAATATTGAATTCCCTTGTAACCTTAGATTACTGACTAAACTTGAGAATTTTGCTTTCTATCTCTGTCTCTATATCTATCTATTCAATTCAGTTCAACAAATACTCATTGAGTGCTGTGTTACAGATTCAATGCTTTCACGTACCAGAGGATTATATCACAGCTTCTTTGCTTTCTACTAGAATTGCTTTTGTAGAAAGAAAATGACCTACTGAAAACCTGAGCTTGAGAATCAATTCATAAAATGTACAAATGCACAATAAAAGTATGATCTGACAATCAGCCACATCCATCAGATCTCTGGAGCTCTCGCTTCTGTGTAGCAAGCACAGTTGTGAGTGTACAGCCAAGCATTTCTTTTAACCACAGGTTGGTAATGGGCAACAGGGTGAGTGGTTGGGAAAGGAACTCGGTACTAAGCAGAGGATAACCAGAACAGCTGAGAACCTAGCACTCACCTCTAACTTCAGCACGCAGAAGAAAACCTACCTTCGGAGAGTAAGGACTTCTGATTTCTGCCTTTCTACTCTCACGCAAGATTTTTAAGAGCAACACAACAACTGGGAAACATTATCACCAGCTTAAGTGAGCCGATACATGCAAGCCACAGCCAAAAGTCCAATTAAAACAGAGGTAGAAAATGTGCAACAAAGTGTTGGAGACTAATTAGCATAATAACATCAGGAAATATGCTAAAGGTGAAGATTTCCCTGTTGCAAAATATGTTCTTAGTTACTTTATCAAGGGACCCATGGCCAGAACTGATGTTGTAGGTTTAATTTGGGGTGTGGACACAGTATATTCTAATCCATTCTTCCTTGAAATAAAGTAGCAGGGAAAAAAGAGAGTGCTTTTTCTCTGACAGTGCTTTCAAACTCCAGTGCCAAAGCAAATCTATTCTAGAAGAAAGGAGGTTATTTGGACTAAGATGATGATTCTCCAAGCCCTTTGTGCTAAGGGTTGGCAGACAGAGAGTTCTAGACTAATTATTCCTAGGCTGATTGCTCTGATCAAGAGCATCTCTGTCCATGGTTCCTAGGAGGTGGTCCTAGAGTCAGGATGGATGTGGCTGCCCTCGCTCCAATTAAGGGCTGCATGATGAGCTCAATGAGTTACACTGAGTCCCTGTCGCTTTTCCACCATGTGCTTAGCCATTGTGTAAACCCTTAGCACCTGGTCCCTTTCAACAGTCAGCGCAGTTAGGATCACTGACCAACACAGAACATGTCCTCCTGGAGCTCAAAACCCAAGGAAGTCTAAAGCAGTTGCCTGAGCATACCTTGGTGAATTTTTCCCTAATTCATTCTTTCTGATGCAAATTAGCTTCAGGTGATTGCTCCTAAAATGCACATAGAATTTTGAAATTCTGATTTGGAAAACTACAAGCAGATTCAAAATTTGTTAACATGATGAATAATTTCAATATTTTATCTCAGAAAAACATTATGAAGAGCTGCCTTAAACACAATCTAAAATGTTACAAATACTTTGCTTAACTGGTTGGAAAAGTAGTTTTACTTTTAAATATTATATACTTATGTGAACAAGATTTTCTTTGATGGTAGGTGGCTGTCAAGAAAGTGAAGAGCTCATCATCCAGAAGTACTAATCAAGAATGAAATTATAGCGATTGAAAGCATAGGACCTAATGTTAAAATGTTATGTTCATGGAAGAAACCATCAGCTTCTCATTTTAAAAATACATCCCAAAGGATTTTGTTTTATTTACAAATTTGAGCATATTTAATACTTAATATCCATAAATATATGTGCATATTTAAAATGTATCTTTTCACAAAACATTAAAGAGATTGCCCCCATTCTTCTTCTTTCATATATAATTTTAAGTCTTTCTGTGTATCTTTTAAAATAAAAACTTATCATAAAGACTTATTTTTGAAAATAATGGTTTAGACAATGGAATACTATGCAGCTGTTAGGAAAAAATTAAGTCATAGAATTTTCTTATAAATGGATGGACATGGAGAGTATCATGCTGAGTGAAATAAGTCAGAAGGAGAGGGTGAGATATGAAACACATTCATTTGTGGGATATTTAAAAAAATTATATGAGATTAATATCCAAGGCCAGAAAAAATGGGGGGCAACGAAGACTGGTCAATGGTTGGAAGCTTGCCACAAGTGTGAGGGGGAGCAAAGGACTGTTTGGATAGAGAAGGGATCAGTAGGACAATAAGAGTTAGAAATTATCACTCTGGACAAGAATTGAGTGCTGCAAGTAGGTAAAGAGATATACCTGATAACCTTTCAGTATCTATTGGAAACAACAATGCCCAAAAGCAAATTGAGAGAGCAAGAGAGAGCCAGAGAGGAGGAGGAGGAGGAGGAGGAGGAGGAGGAGGAGGAGGAGGAGGAGGAGGAGGAGGAGGAGGAGGAGGAGAAGGAGAAGAAAGAAAAGGAGGAAAAGGAGAAGGAGAAGGAGAAGGACAAGGAGAAGGAGAAGGAGAAGGAGAAGGAGGAGAAGGAGGAGGAGGAGAAGAAAGAAGAAGAAGAAGAAGAAGAAGAAGAAGAAGAAGAAGAAGAAGAAGAAGAAGAAGAAGAAGAAGAAGAAGAAGAAGAAGAAGAAGAAAAGTGCCTCTCACTTAGGCAGGCAGGAGTGGGAATGGGGAGGGAAACTAGGGACATTGGTTGTGGGAAATGTACACGGCTGAAGGGATGAGTATTGGAAAATTATATGACTTAAACCCAATCATAAACAACCTTGTAACAGTGTATCTCACTGTGATTAGATTTTTTAAAAAGTTTTTTAAAGAAGAAAGAAAATAAAGTTTTAGAATCCACTTTCCCTTAGAGAAATGCAACTCACAGCCATGTCCTTGAAATATACAGAACAGACCATATTAAGTCAAGATTTGCTTAAAGCACAACTAGAAACCAATTATATACCTATTGGAACTTGTATTAGTTTATTGTCTGAGGATGTCTGATCAATCCAAGTGTTGCAGTTTTTAAAATGTGTTTAAAACTGTATTGGATGGGCAAATCAAACCCATGTCTTCATACATACAAGCTCTACCATTGATATAACGCCTATCAAGCCCTGCATTCTTCACTTAAAAAAATTTTTTAAATTATGGTTTGGATCAAGTCCTGTCTGTGCTCAAGGCTTACTCTTGGCTTTATGCTCAGGGATTACTCCCAGAAGGCTCAAGGGAGCATCTGGAGTGCTGGTGAAAGAACTGGGATCAGCTGCATGCAAGACAAGTGCTCAGCCACTGTCCTACCTTTCAAGTCCCAGTGCTGCATTTTTAAGTGCCCAAATGTGGTGTTGATGTAGTATGGAGAGGGAGATCTGAGTTCGAGTGCAAGGCAGCATCATAAAACGTAGCTGTGGTATAAATTGTAGAGCAAGTCGAAAAGGAAGAGTTTTCAGTTCTCCAGGACTCCACTGGGCTCCTTTGCAAATAGCTCATATGGCCACTGAAATAGTCCAGCCTCTGAACTCAGCAACTGTAGTAGAGAGAAATCCTAGCAGGCTGAATCCTTTTCCCCACTCCCCTGATGATTCATACATCACAGCTTATGCCCAGCAGAGAGGGAGCTTCTCAACTACTTGAGTTGGGGTGCAAGTAGGGAAGAGGTTTTTTGGGGCAACACACAAATCTCCAGGTCTCTGGTGAACCCCTTCAAAGTGGACAAACAGCTCCACGTGGCTGCCCAAGGCTAAAATGACAAAATCTCAGATTTTGGAAGACATGAACAGCATGAACAGAATAGACTGGCTGTTGAAGCGCACTCTCCCTGCACATTCAAAGCTAAGCCAACAATGAGCCCTAACTAATGCTTCTACAATCACCACCAAAAGAAACTGAACTGATGCCTGAGATTCAGTGGGAAGAATTTTGCTCAAGTTGCAGTGGAAGTGTGGAAATAGAATTCTGATGACATGGAAGTCTTCAGGACATCATGAAGTCTCTTTGTCGAGGAAAGGAAGATGCACATGGCTTCCTGGAGCTGTGGGCTGAGATCAAACATGAAGCTACTGAAATACAGTAGCTCCAACAAGCATCAGAAGACAGATGAAGACCCCTTCATCCTGTGGAATTCCAGGGAAGTCTATTTCTAGATTAAGCTACCAAGGCTAAAATTGACAACTGGGCTTAGAGAAGAGATCTGGGATGATGGACATGGAGATAGATAGGAAATGGGTCTGATGACAAGACACAGGGGATTTTATAATCAGATTCTTTCACTATACTGGGAGCAGTGATCCAATAAAATCACTGAAAAATTAACCCTCACACCTCCCCTACACACACACACACACACACACACACACACACACACACACAAACTACCTAGGACTCAGGGGTGAGGGGGCGGGGTGAGAAGAGCTATGCTTCCTGCTAAAAAACAAATGTCAAAAAAAGATATAATGAATAAGAAAGAAAAATTAGAAATGATATGGAAACGACAAGTCTAACTATAAGTTAAATTTATGAAAAAATTCAAAGATATTTATCAACTGTTTGCTAACAGATCAGAATATTAATCAATAAAGTAAGAAAGGAACTGCAGAAACAGAAACAGTTATTTACCAAGGAGACCGAAGCTTTAAAAAAATTCTAAGCAGGGGGCTGGAGCAATAGCACAGCGGGTAGGGCATTTGCCTTGCACGTGGCCAACCGAGGTTCGATTCCCAGCATCCCATATGGTCCCCTGAGCACCACCATGGGTGATTCCTGAGTGCAGAGCCAGAAGTAACCCCTGTGCATCACCAGGTGAGACCCAAAAAGAAAAAAAAAATTCTAAGCAGTCATGGTAGATCTGAAAACCAATGAAAGAAATTTAAACTTCCATGGAAAGCAAAATAAACAGGCTCATTCCCACAGATGAAAGAAGCAGTGTAATTGAAGATTAATTGCGTTAATCATTCAAATGAAACAGCTAAGAGAAAACAGGCAAAATGAAGAAACAGTTTGCATACTATTGTACTCATTAGAAAAGAGTAAATAAGCATAATCTCCACCTAAAAGATGGTAAAGCAACACTGTAGGGAATAGTGACCTTATTTGTTCTAACAATTCCCCAAATTTAAGAAAGGAATTACCCAGAAAGATCAGGACAGTAAGGGGACACCCAAATTTCTAAATGCAAAAATACCTACACCAAAATATGACATCATAAAAATACCGAAGTCAGAAATAATATACATTTATTAGAAGTTTTATGAAAGTGAGGTGCAACATAAAATACTCAATCAGGCTGTCTTCAGACTATACACTAATAATTTAATGAAAAACTCACAATTTTAAGAAATTAAATAAACTAGCCAAAGATATTCTTGGTCAAGAATACAAGAGGCAACTGATGGAATCAGCACACACACAAAGGACTAACTTATATACAGAGAGAATGACATAAATCTCATAACAACCACCAGGTGCCAAAAGAACATGTTCAGATGAAAAAAACTAACGCAGTGAGAGAATCACAGGGGGAATTGATCGAAATGGAAAGGTAGATAAAAACACATAGAAAAGGGAAATAAATATAAAACGACCATGAAGACAGATCAGCAGTAAGTTAGCCTCATGTATCAAGATACACTAAGTTTCTGAACTCAGCAGTCAGAATACAGAGTAGTGGTAGTGTGGATCAATAAGCAAGATCCATCTAAATATGCATTTGAGACCCATATTTGATCAAAAGAAAAATAAAGATCCATAGTGAAACACTGGACTGAGGTATTTAAAGGCAATAAAACAAAAAATGGTAGGTAGGAAATGGGGTTGGGGGTATGTTTCAAGTGATAAAACATATGACTTGCATGAGAAAGGGCCTTGGTTCAACCTTGGCATCATTGGTCCCCAAGTGATATATGGTTGTAGTGGCACCAAATACCAGCAGGAGTAGTAGTATTAAGCCTGTTAGCAGCACTGGACCAAGTTCTCCCAGGAATGGCCTTCACAACAACAAAAAAGGCAAGAACTGACACTATTTGAAGATGCCATGATAATTTACATAGAAGATCCTAATGACTCAACAAAAACACGCAGAAACAAAGAAATAATATAGCAGAATATCAGGCTACAAAATCAATATATAAGAACCTGTTTCATTTTTAAATGCAAATAATTAACTAGAAGAGAAATAAATTTAAATGATAACTCCATTTAAAAAATCGTGTGCAAAGGGCTGGAGAGATAGTATGGGGCCTAAGACACTTGCATATGACTGATTCTGATTTGATGACAGGCACTGTTTACCAAGCACCATCGCTTAACACAGAGCCAGGGATCAACCCCGGGCACTGCCAGATGCCACCTAAACACAAAACAAACAAGTGTCCAAAAGCATGTGGCACCAAGGAGTTAACAAAGGAAGATAAATACAAATATATAATGTAAGTCACCATTAAAAAAGATAGAAGAGGGCACCATGAAATGGAAAAATATTCCATGTTCATGGACTGGAAGAATTATCATTGTAATAATGACCATCCTCCTACTGTATAGATTTAATCCAACATACAAACAAAACAAACAAACAACTGTCCTCCCGTTGTTCATCAATTTGCTCGTGTGGGCCCAGTAACGTCTCCATTTTGAGACTTGTTGTTACTGTGTTTGGCATATCGAATATGTCACGGGTAGCTTGCCAGGCTCTGCCGCGCGGGAGAGATACTCTCGATAGCTTGCCAGGCTCTCCGAGAGGGGCGGAAGAATCGAACCCGGCTTGGCCAGGCCTGCTGTGCGCAAGGCAAATGCCCTACTGCTGTGCTATCACTCCAGCCCTGATCCAACATACATGTAAAAAAAAATTCCCGTGACTTCTTCAAAGACTTCAAACACTACTAAATGTATATGAAATCTCAAAATCACTGAATAGCAGAAGAAATTCTGAGCAAAAAAAACATGTAGGCATCACATTCCCTGGTATTAAGTCATACTATAAAGCTATAGGAATTTAAATGGTGTGGTTTTGGAAAAGAATAAACTCTAAGACCAATGTGATAGACCTTAGAACCCAGAGATAATTCCTCAGTACATGGAAAATTAATCTATGACAAAGGAGCTGTGTGCCTGAAATGGAGCCTCTTAAATAAATGGTGAAAACTGGATTGCCACAAGCCCAGAAATGAGACTGAATCTCTATATCATATAGAGAAGTTCATTCAAAATAGGTTAGAGCCTTGAAACTAAAACTAACTTTGTAAAACACATTGAGTAAAATATAATAGGAAGAGCTAACTCTCCACGGAATAGTTCTCAGTGGTTTTTCCATTTGAGATTTGCCTACGCTGGCAAAAAAAAAATCACAAAAACAGGATTTTTGTTTGTTTTTTCTTTTAGGGCCATACTCAGTGATGTTCAGGCTCTGCACTCAGGAATTACTTTTGGCTGTGCCTAGGGGACCATACGGGATGCTGAGAATTGAACTGGAGTCAGTCACTAGTAAGGCAGCACCCTATCTCCTTTCTGTGCTTCTCTTCAACACCCCAAAAAAGAATTTTAAATGGAATTACATCAAATTCAAAAGGGTTTTCATGGCAAAAGAAACTCAGGTTAAAATAAAAGGACACCCTGACATTCGGTAGAAAATACTTGTACATACATGCATCATGTAAAAGATAATATTTGATGTCTTGAGTGCTCACAAAACTCAACAGCAAAATAATAACCACATTAAAATGGTAAGGAGAGATGAAAAATCTCTATCTGTATAGGGACATAAGTCAGTGAGTCATTTTGTGGGAAAGTGTTTATTATCACTTGCTATGAAGGAACTAGAAATCAAAGTGACAATGAGATATCATTTCATACTGTTGTGAATGTATTAAAATATTGAAAACAACTAGGATTGTCAGGAATATAGTGAAAAGGAAACTTATTCACTCTTAGTGGAAATGTCATCTGGTTCAACCTCTAAAAACAGAATGGAGATTTCTTTAAATACTAAGAACGAAGCTTCTCTAGAACTCAACAATTCCACCATTGTCATCTACCCCAAGAACCAAAAAAAGCATTAGTTTCAAAAAGATATATTCATATTTATGTTTGCTCCAATACTTAGAGCAATAGCAGGATATTGTGACAATTCAAATGCCCAATAATAGACGACTGAATTTTAAAAAATTATTATATATATACATCATGGAATACTACGAATCTATAGGCAAATATGAAATCTTGTAATTTTCTGCAATGTGTTTGGACCTGGAGGGACATCCTGTTAAGTGAAATAAGTCAGAGGTGGAACAATTACTAGACGACTTCACTCATCCATGGTAGATAGAAAAACAAAACAAAACAAAAGACAACATCAAACCAGGACAAAACCTTGGCCTTTGCAAAACTTGGGCACTTTAGTTTTGCTGAAAGTGCAATAACTTTGTTCACTAAAACGTGAAAGTTAACACTACTGTAAGTATGTTACTCAAGATACAAGAAAGGAAAATGATGCTTAGAGTGTTTTACAGAAAAGGCATATGGTGCTTCAGTTTGTGAAAGAATGAAAAGTGTAAATGTCAACTACGATGGAAATGCTTATTGTTGTAAGGGGAGTAAAGTATAACTTAAAGAAGAGAAAAGGTAAAGCTGGTTTATGGATGAGAACAAAATGCCTTTGAATTTACACAGAATAAAATTTGTTCAAAGTGGAGAACAATATATACTGTTCAGCCAAAAAATGTAAGTACTAATGCAGGAATTAAGGGGAAATGCCTTTAGCCACATAATATGATTTTAAAATAGAGGGAAAAAACACCCTAAATTGCTAGTAATAATCTTGGTGTCAAAAATATTATTACAATTGTTACTATAATATTTATGAATTATTATTATAAATCTGGTAGTAGACTTTTAAATTCAGTCTTTTCCACCTTTGTACTATTCCTCTGTACAGGTTTATATATATATATATATATATATATATATATATGTTTTTTTACTTCCCAGGCTGTATTTCTAACCTAAGCTTAAAAGTATTCATATATTTATTGGTTTTAGGAGCTTTCTTTCTCCTTTACATTTACTTTTTAAATTGAACCAAAAGGTACATATAATTTTATAGTTTTCAGGTATACATATTCATAAATCAACATCTATATTTATATTATGTTCCATTCTAAAAGACTAAATTCATCTTGACATAAGAATGCTTCCTTTTATTCATTTTATCTACATACCCTCCCTTTTCCCTTCTGTCAAATTTTTTTAATGAAGGAAAAAACACCTTCTGATGATTGATCTTCTCTATGTGAGAATTCATTTAACTGGTTTTTCTTTTAACTATGGCAAGTATTCAACGTAATGATATTATCTCTGAATAAATAGAAGGACATTATAGAAAGCTTATATTTATAAATCTCTTTAAAATGTACCACTTATCAAATAGTGGTATCAAATAGTGCCTTCTGAATTGATAAATAAACAGCACAATAGACAAAAGTGAAAATAACTCACTGCCCTGCTAAATATTACTGGCTAAGAAAAAAAACAAATAATATCCTAGTAAAGAATGCTAAATCTCCTGACTGCATTGCGGATGTGATAATTAAATGCGAACAAAAGTCCAGCAATACTGAATTTTTTTTCCTCGTGAACAACATGATTATAATAGCACTAAAAAACACATCTCTCATTATGTAATCTTCACCAGGACAAAAGAATACATGGGACAAAATATCATGATCCCTATCAAAGTCTTTTCACTCTTGGAGCCTATTTGCCATAGAAAAAAATGAAGGTAAACTTCTCATGAATCACAAATATATTACAAATCTTGTGAGATACACAAAAAAGCAAGCAATGTTTTATTGTTTAGTCAAAATTGTAAACTAATCATTACAATCTTATTTTTCTACTATATGTTACTCAAAGGAATAAGTATGCTTTATTTGTAAAAAAATAAATATATATATATATAAAAAGTCAAAATTTCCCCTTGTGACAACATAATAATTTTTCTACTTTTAAATAATTACTGAAGTAGATTGTAAAACCTAAAGGAAACAAAAGAATAAATTAATAATTGGTATATTTTATCAATATTGTTTGTTGTATGATGACTCACTGAAAAATAAAATCAAATTATTAAGTTTTTGAAGCTTTATCCATACTAGGGAAAGGGTTGAATGTTTTTTTGTTTTACTTAGTTAAAATTTATACATAACAAATCACATCAGTTTTAAATGTGCTGGATTTTAAGAAACATATCCCTCCATATAACTGAAACATATTCAATCACATACACATAAAAAAGTTTCATATTTAATTTGGTGCTACATTGAAATTATTAATTTGATATTTCAATTTGTTTAATAAATTAACATTATTGGATAATTGAACAATATACATGTCCCATTTCTTGTTACCTCTCTGACATTGACTTTTGCAATAACCACGCGGACAGAATTTCAGACTTATAAATAGGAATTAGACTCAAAGTTAGTTAAACTGTGTCTCCTACAGGAATGAATAAATGTGGGGACTCACAGTAAGAGTCTCAGAAACTAAATTTTCCATTAGCCCGGCAAGCTACCGAGAGTGTCCGATATGCCAGACACAGTAACAACAAAGTCTCCAATGGAGACGTTACTGGGCCCACTCGAGCAAATCCACGATCAAGTAGTCCTTGTTTCAAACAAAGAAAACAATGGTGTTCTAAGAAACTCCAACACCAAAGAATGCTAATACATTCTTTCCATTCTGTGGTATTTCCCTGTTTTGACCACAGTCTTTGAGAATAGGGAAAGGAATGGGAAGGAAGGGACTGGGAAGGGAAAAGGGAAAATTGTAACCCACGGTTTCATTATCCTTCAAGCCTTACACAGTAAACTGAAGATGCAAAGGAGGTAGAATATCCCTGAATTAAGAAATGAAATAATGACGGTTAATTTCAGTTTGTAAATCATTTTTTACTCCATATCCCTCTTTTTCTGAACTTCTCTTTGTTTCTATCACTATCTCTCTCCACCTATGGAATCTGTTTGCTTTTGCTTTTTCCAGTAAAAAAAGAAATCAGATGATTGGATTCACTTTATTTTATAAAATATCTTGGAATAGGTGGAATAAGCTAGCCTCTTCCGGTGATGTTTTTCACCTTCGGAATAGTTTCCAATGTAATTTTTCCAAAAGAGGAATTTTGTATTCTGCAACACTTTCTTTCAACCACATTAAGTTTATTATTGTCCTGAACATGGCACTGAGATCAGATTTTCATAATTTAGCCTTAATCTTTTTTTTAAGGGGAGTGGGTTTAGGCCACATCTTGCAGTGCTCAGTGCTCAGGCTTGCTCCTTCCTGACCCTGTGTCAGGAATCACTCCTGATGATGCTAGCAGGACTCTGTAAGGTACCAGAGATTGAAGTGGAGTCGCTTACTTGTGAGGCAGGAGACTTAAGCCCTATATTTGGCCCCTAGGTGAAATACAACAATTTTCACACTCTTTCCTCTAAGGAAATTTTCTGTAGCATTTTCAATGGTTTTACATAACAAACAATACAAAATATATTATTTTGGTTCTTATTTGGGCCTGGGGTTGGGATTCAGGATGGAAATATCCAAAATACAGTGGTGGGAAGGTGTAATGGTGTTGGGATTGATGTTTAAATATTAAATGTAATTAAATATTGTGAACTACTATATGAAATTAAAAAATAAAATAAAATAAAATATATATATAAAATTCGATTAATAATGTATTTGCCATAAAAAACATGATAGCAAACAAGATATATTTGCAACTTGATAGGAAGTTTGTAAAGCATTTTGTAGGCATTATTACAATACTATTTCTTTGAAAATAATAAGTCTGCAGAATAGATTTCCTCCATTTTACACAGAGAAACCTTCAGAATGCTTAAGTAGGTCACACTAATTTGCTGCTTTTAGGCAGCAAATCCAAGTGTCTCATTCTAAATTATGACCTTTCCATTAAGTCCTTCTGTCCTTTTTTTAATAACTATCATAGACTCTACCATCACATTTTAATAAGTTCATTTTTCATGTGCAGACCTCATGCTTCTCGATCAGATCTTATGATTATAAAGACGACAGTGCCTGGGAAAGTTAATACAGTGTCTTGCCCACAAAAGATAAAAAGTAAACATTCATAAATTAATTACCCAAAACACAGAGACATAACTTTGAAGTTATTCATTTTTTTAAAAGCACGGATCTATAAATAAAAAGACATGAAGCTCCCTGAGGTAGCCATATTTTCAATGTTGTTTCGATGGTTACATAACTATTGACACACTGCTGCCCATGTGAGAAAGATCGGAAAAGTTTATGTATTCCTTTATGCTTATCTATTTCAATTGATAAATAAACACTGAGAACTGTGATCTGAGTATTATAGGGGATGGGTGGCACTTTGGGACAATTATGGAGGGATCCTGGCACTCAGAACTAGGCATGGTGTAGTAGTACTGCAGGGGTAACACAATATTGTGCTACTATAAATAAATAAATAAGTATAAAGTTTTTTATTTTAAATAATAATGATGAAAGATAATAGAATTTTTTTTCTTTTTGGGACACACCCAGCAATGGGGGTGGAGCAATAGCACAGTGGATAAGGCATTTGCCTTGCATGTAGCCAAGCCGGGTTCGGTTCCTCCTCCTCTCTCAGAGAGCCCAGCAAGTTACCAAGAGTATCTTGTCCACATGGCAAAGCCTGGCAAGCTCCCTGTGATGTATTCGATATGCCAAAAACAGTAACAATAAGTCTCACAATTTGTTGTGAGATATTACTGGTGCCCACTCGAGCAAATCAATGAACAACAGGAAGACAGTGCTACAGTGCTACCCAGCGATGCTCAGGGGTTATTCTTGGCTCATGCACTCAGGAATCACTCCTGGCAGTGCTCGGGGGACCATATGGGATGCTGGGAATCAAACACGGGTTGGCCACGTGCAAGGCAAACGCCCTACCCACTGTGCTATCGCTCCAGCCCTAGAATAATTACTTTTAAAGGAATTAGTCACTGGGGTATATACATGTACATCCAGGTTGTCTATATCTGGGCAGAGCTAAAAATATTGTTTTGAATATTTGCTTTATTTTTGATTATAGCAAGGTTTACAATGGGAGAAGTAGAAGCATTACATAAAATGTTTTTTCTATGCATTGTACTAAAGGGCATGTATAATTTACTTATTTAGGCAGCATTTATTTTTATGATAATGGGATTCAGAAGCAGTTATTGCATTCAAATATTTTCCTTAATTTATTCAGCCAAAGAACAAATTCTAGGCAATGCTCATCTTGCTATAAACTATTTTAATTCTCAGCTTTATAGACAATTCCATAAAGGAAGGACAATCTCTCATATTTAGTGCACAATTTTTAGGTCGATTATAGAAAAAATCCTTCAGAAAGTAACTAGAGGTAGAAAGTGAACTAAAGCACCATGATTTATTACTATATTTATTATTTATATTATTGTTTATATTTGTTTATTACTACACATTCATTACTATTATTTTGTTTATACTATTGAAGTATTTATAGCAGTTACATATATTTTGCATATTCATCATTATGTTAATTATATATTATAGCACTGCGCTGTTTATTTAACGTAACTATCTTTCTTGATATTATTATTATTTATATAAAATATTTCAGTGTCTGCACAGTATTTTATTTAGTTCATGTGTATAAACATAGCAAATACGTGATTAACCATCTTTCCTGCTGAAATTTGAGCTTCCTTTTTTTTTGGTACCTATAATCCTTTTCACAGCAGAGCCTGGCAAGCTACCCATGGTGTATTCGATATGCCAAAAACAGTAACAATAACGGGTCTCATTCCCCTGACCCTGGTAGAGTCTCTAATATGGCAGCGTTGGGAAAGACGAGCAAGGAGAGGCTGCTAAAAGCTCAGGGCTGGGACACATGGAGACATTACTGGTGCCCACTGGAGTAAATCGATGAACAACGGGATGACAGTGGTACACTAATACAGCATTGCACTGTAGCACTGTCTTCCCATTGTTCGTTGATTTGCTGTAGTGGGCACCCCTTTTACGTATTATTTGTTTCATTAATCTGATCTAAGGAAGTGAATGTTATTAAATAATATATTTTTCATAAAAATGTGTAAACTAAAATGTACAACTGACCTTGGGTTTTAGCCCGAATGATACTGATAGAGTACCAAAGATGAGGAAAATTTAAACCAGACTTTTCTTTTGGTGGGGCCAAGTCTTGGTCACACCCAGTGGTGCTCGGACTGAATCCTGGCGCAAGGATCATTCTTAGAGATGTTCCAGGGACTGTAAAAGCTGCTGGGTACTGTATGAGATGCCTTGCACCCAAGTCTGCATTGTGCAAGGCAAATGTATTTACCAATACACTCTCTCTCTAGTTCCCAAGAAAAAAAACTTCTAAATTTAATTAATTTTCTAGTTCTTTTGATATCCAGTTCTTTTATTCCTAATCTGATTTGTATTATTTACTTCATTCTACTACCTTTTGGCATTTTTGTTCTTTTCCCAGTGGCTTTTGGTATATGATTAAATTGTTTATTCAATTATATTTCTTGTTTATTAGTGAAGCCAACATTGTTATTAAAATTTTCCTTTAATAACACTTTTGCTACTCCCCCAAATCTCTCTGGTAGTAGGGTCGGAGTGACAATATACCAGGTAGGGCATTTGTCTTGCATGGAATCGACCCGGGTTCAATCCCTGGCATCCCATATGGTCCCTTGAGTACCACCAGGAGTATTTCCTGAGTGCAATCAGAAGTAACCCCCAAGCATCATTGGGTGTGACCCCAAAAGCAAAAATAAATAAATAGCAAAAAAGGTCTGATACCTTTGACTTCATTTTTATCTCCCAGTATTTTTAAATTCTGGCCTTTATTTGTTTATTGACAGAATTGTTACTGAGAAATAGGTTTAGTTCCCTCATCTTTGGCTTTCTTGTAGTTAATTTCTAATTTTATAGTGTTGTGGTAAAAAAAAATACGGGGTATGATTTCAATCTTCATAAGATTTTATTGATAGTTGTTTTGTGTCCCAACATGTGGTCTATCACTGAAAATGTGCCAAATGTACTTGGAAAAAAAATTTAAATTCAGCTGTTTGGGAGATGAAATAGTCTATAAATGTCTATTAAGCACAGCTGGTCTGTTTCATTAAAGTTATTGTTTCCTTATTTTTTGTCAGTTTACTCAATCTGTTAATAGTTGTGAGTGGAGTATTAAAATTTCTTACTAGAAATGCATTTTTGCAAATACTACACTTTAGTTCTGCTAATAATTGCTTCATATATATTGGTAATCCCTCAGTGCATGTATAAAAATAATTATAATAGTTTTTTACAGTATTAAGCCTTTAATAATTTTATAATGTCAGTCCTTCTCTTATTGTCCTTGAATTGGAAATCTATCTTATTTAGTATTATCTTAATTGTATTTGCACTTTTGAGGTACCATTTTCTTATAAAAATGTCTTCCATGGGGCCTAAGAGATAGTACAGTGAGTAGCGCATTTGCATTGCACATGGACAATCAGTATTGGATCCTCAGCATCTCATTTGGTCCCCTGAGCACTGCCAGGAGTAATTCCTGAGTACAGAGCCAGAAGTAAGCCCTGAGCATCATCAAATGTGGCCCATGAAAAAAAATTAAAACCAAAAATTTTCTTCCAACTTTTCCCTTAGAACCTGTATTTGGGGAGTTCTAGTCAGCAGAGTTGGATTTTGCTACATGTTTTATATCCTTTTAGTTGCTATATGTTCTTTAATTAGTGAGAGTGGGACATTATCTTTAGGGTGTTTATTAAAAAAATAATAAAGATTTGTTGTCATTTTCTTATTTTGTTTTGGAATATTTTCTTTATTATTGTTCATTTTGCTTTAATCTTACTTTTGTAGCATTTGACGTTTTCCCACTTTCTTATTTCTCATCCACAGATTTTGTTTATAAGTCTATCTTGAGCTTTGTATAAAGTTTTTGTACTTGTGAACTGTTGGTTAGATTTATATTGAATTCACTTTAGTTGGTACATTGGATACAATTTTACTCTTCTCTTTCTTTCCCATATCATAAATATTTTTTGACCAACCCCTCTAAGAAGGATAACTTTTTTATCAGTTTGTCTAATATTTCTTGCCAGACTGATTTGGGGTGATAGTTGTTTTAATTTCTTATCATTTTATATTGTTTGAGGTAACATGATTTCCAATACTCTTAGTGATAGTCTCCCATGTACATAACTCCAGCATCACACCCATCATCAATGTACCCCACCTCCCTCTCCCAACATTCCTTATGCCCCTTCCTTCCAACCTACCCTCTCACTCAGTTAATTTTTATTTATATGGCAAAGTAGAATATTCTGTGCTGATATTATTTTCTTCAATCACCTTAATTATGCCATAAATTTCACTTAATGCTAAAAAGTTCCTGGCTACTAGGAGTCTCCTTGTAGATGGTTTGGGGTTTTGTTTTCTTGTGTTTTCCTAAATGCACTTAATGCCAATAAGAAACTAGCATCAAATAGACAATAATGACAAGTGTTAGGATGTGGGGAAAAGGAATGCTTGCTTTTGTGCATTGTGGGTAGAAATGTGTCTTGCCACAACCACTTTGGAAAGTAGTATACAGTTTCCTTCAAAGTAAAAAATTTGATGTGGCAATCTAATTTCTGTGTACCTATTAGAACAATATGAAAATGTTAAACCCAAAAAGTATAGTCACCCACTGGTTATTATAAAATTATTTAAGGTAGCTCATATATACAAATAAAATGCTCACTGATGGATGATAGGATATATGCATATCTTTCAAAAGGATTAACATATGGAATTAGTACATGCATCCATACATCATATCACATTTAGCATTTTTAGTGAAAGCATTCATATATTTTAAATATTATAAAATTATAAAACATATTATTAAAATATTATAATTATGTATTTAAATATCATACACAGTTAATGAGTTAATGACAGAGTGACCATGTCATACTTTACTCAGATCTTATTAATATTTTTGTTCGTATTTTGGGCCACATTTGGCAATGCTCAAGGCTTACTCCTGATTCTACACTCAGGAATCACTGCAGGTGGCACTTGATGGACTACATGGGATTCCAGGGATAGAACCCAGGCCGTGTGTAAGGCAAACACTCTACCCACTATACTATCACTCTGGTCCCCCTTATTCATATTTTCTCCTGAAATTAGTCTCTATTTTTAATAACCCTTTTCTCCAATCCTTCCAATCCCTGAAACCATGAATCCAAGTTTTTAGCATTTAGATTTACATACAATGCTGCCATATTGATCTTAGCTTGTCTTATTTTACTTTGGGTGAGGCAGGGGGGTTGGGACACACACAGCAGTGCTCCTGGGATATCCCCAGCTCTGTTCTCAGGAGTGACCTCTTGTTCTACTCTCAGGAGTGATCACTGGCCAGGGGACCCTGCACTTGAACTAGGGCTGGCTACATGCTCTCCCTCTGCTCCCTGTCTTATTTTACTTAGTTGAATGCCATTTAGGATTATACATATTATTGCAAATGACAGGATTTTCTCTTTTTAAGATTAAATGATATTCTGTGTGTGTGTGTGTGTGTGTGTGTGTGTGTCCAATCATCTATCAACAGAAACTGTTTTCTCATACCTTGGCTATTGTGAATAATTGCTTAGTCAACATGGGACTATAGAAATCTCTTCAAGATAGTCATTCCATTTCCTTTGGACAAAATATGTTAGATGTATTACTTTTAATTTCTGTTCCGAATTATTGATGAGCCTTCATACTAATCTCTAGAGTAGCTTACATTATGGTTCCCTTTTTTTAACATGTGCCACCCCCCTTGTCTTTCATGTCTTGCCTTTTGTAAATGTACATCATAACATACATGAGATGATACCTCATCGTGGTTTTGATTTGCATGATGAGTGGGTTGGTACTGAACACCTTGTCATGCACATACATTTGTATGGTGCCTTTGGAAAAGTATCTCTTCAGGACCTGTGAGCCTTGCTTATAATAATAATAAGCTAAGTGAGAAACTTGCTTAGATTGCATCTACTTTCAGAGGGCAGAGGGAGCAACCACTACAATCATTAGGTGTCACTTGAAAAAAAAATAATCTAGTAGTACTGTTACTGGAGTTCTAAGAACAAAAATCAATAAGAACAGCCAAAAATGGTATGGTCTCATACATCTATGAAATGGTACTCTGATTTAGTTCACATACTAATCTACAGAAGCAATTTGCTATAATTTTATAGGTATACAATACTTTTTGTCATTTTGTTAACATTCTTTGACACTAAGTGACCAATATACTGCCAGCACACCAGTTGCTGTTCATTTTCTGTCCCAAGGATATGATTCCTGGAAAGTGGAAAATCACCTATCTCTCTCCTAGCTGCTCACCACACATCCCAAGTATTGTGTTGATCTGAAGTCAAGAAGTGTGATATCAGTCTGGGCTTGTCTCCTTCCTTTCACTTCTATTTAAGCAAAGCCTAAAATAGAGGAAAGACCAGATAAGCAGCTCAACAACTGAGGAGCTGAGTGTATGCTTTTCAGGTGAGATACTTGGATCTACTACCTAGTATTTCATGGTCTCCAGAGCACTACTAAAAGCTACCTTTAAGCACAAGGTAGAAGTAGTTCCTAAGAACTATAGGTATGCCCCCCAAATCAAAGGAAAACACCCAAGGGAATCAGAACATAGAGAGCCAAATAACATTTTGGATATATTATGTAAAGTAAAGTAAAAGTAAAGTAAAGGCCCTCCCGTTGATCGTTGATTTGCTCGAGCAGGCCCAGTAACGTCTCCATTGGAGACTTTGTTGTTACTGTGTCTGGCATATCGAATACTCTCGGTAGCTTGCCGGGCTCTCCGAGAGGGGCGGAGGAATCGAACTCGGGTCAGCCATGTTGGCCGCTTGTAAGGCGAACGACCTACCGCTGTGCTATAGCGCCAAGGTCAAATATGTGGGTACAGTTAACTTTCTGGGATTTGAGTATTCTAGATTTTACTTCATTTTTTTAAATAATTTGATTATTACAAATGATATTACATGTTTTATTACATATATGAGTATATAAACCAATTACCACTTGTCACTTGTCATTTTGTTGTTCATCCATTTGCTCGAGTTGGTGCTGGTAATGCCTTCGTTCATCCCTGTAGCATTATTACTCGTCCTTTCCAACGCTGTCATATTGGGGGTTCTTTCATGGTCAGGGGAATGAGACTCATTATTGTTACTGTTTGGGGCATATCTAATACACTACCAGTAGCTTGCCAGGCTCTGCCATACAAATACACCCTCCAATATTCCCTCCCACAAATATCTGAGCCATTTCTAACTCTGAAACTCTTTATCAACATTTAAAAATCAAAATAGTTAAACATTTTCTTGTGAATACTCTGCCTTGCCTCTCTCAGTTTGGGACTTTTTGGGGGGACTGGAGCCACACCCAGAATTTCTCCAGGATTGCTCCAGGCTCTGTGCTCAGTGATCACTCCTGATGGGCCTAGGGGACTATATGGGTACCAAGGACTGAACCCAGGTCAGCCATGTGCAAAGCAAACACCCTACCCACTGTACTATTGCTCCAGCCTCATGTTTTTTGTTTTTGTTTTGTAGTAGGGGCTACAGACAGCAACATTCAAGCACGACCAGGGCTAGAGCTAGTGTGCTCAGCAGACCATGCTCTACCATGCATTGAACTCAGGGCCCTCAACATGCTAGACATGTGTTCTACCACTTGAGCTATTTCCCTAATCTCTTGCCCGTAAGTTTTGAACCAAAAAAAAAAAATTAGTTCTTTTAAACTAGAGAGTTTCACAATATTCACTCAAACACACTTACACACACATTGCCCTCACTGTCACAATGAAATGGTCTCCCCCCTCTTGCTTTCTCAGCCTCGCATCATAATTCTGAGGATAAAAGGAAGGTCATGGTAGGCCATCGTACTAAAGTTTCTTTCCATATTAAGCCTTCTCAGACATTTCACAAAAGACTGGAATTTCAGTCACACAAATAGATGAGTTTGAGATTAGCTCTATGACTATCTGCATAGTAATTGAAAAATTCTGGTAAGTGATATTCTCTGCCAAAAAACTCTGTACTCTCTAGACTTGACTTTGAGTGTGCATAAGCAGAACCAGAAGTAGTAGCAAACACTTTTCAGGGACCGGGGAGCTAGTACAGTGAGTCGGGCACCTGAATTACTTGAAGCTGACCCAGGTTCAATCCCTGGCATCTCATCTGGTGCCCTGTGCACCACCAGAAGTAATTTCTGAGTGTCAAGCCAGTAGTAACCCCCAAGCATTGCCAGGTATGGCCCAAAAAAACAATAAACAAACAAAAAAAACCCTCAAGTAATTGGTATCTGTTTAAATCAAATTTACTAATTTTTATTTATCCTTTTTTGATGGTAGAAGAGCACAGAGACAATGCATACAGTTTTGGGGTTGCAATGTCTATTTACTCACTTGCTTATTAGGTATAGCAGACACATTATTTATTTTCTCAAGATTTAATTTTCTTATCAGTAAAATGGGTGATCCAAGTAAATAATTTGTGTAAAGCATTAAGCACATTATACATGGTATAATAAGCATTCAATAGGGACAGAGACACAGAGAGATAGTGTAGGGATTAGGGCACTTGTCTTGCTTATAGTAGACCTCAGTTCAATCTCTGGGACTGCATGGGCTTTCCCAAACACTGTCACCGAACAAGGAGTAAGCCTTGATTATTGCTGGATGTTAGACAATCCTGTCGGTCCCTCCAGAAAACCATTCAATAAACTTTGGCTATTAAGTTAACAGAGCAATGAGATATCAATTCACATTAGTGAGAATGGCACATGTCAAGAAAAAAAAACTGGGAATAATTTGTTTTGGAGGGGATGTGGAGAAAAGGAACTCTCATTCACTGATGGTGCAAATGTTGTTCGGTTCATCCCCTGAGGAAAACAATATTGATGTTTCTCAGAAAAGTAAGAATGGAGTTACCTTATGATCCAGTAATTCCACTTCTTAGCATATACCCCCAGGACAAAAAACACTCAAATGACACATGTACACCATTATTTATCACAGCACTTAGCACTAGAGCTAGGATATTAAATCAACCCAAGTGTTCAACAACAGATGAGTGGATAAAAAAGGTGTATATATACACAGTGGAATACTATGCAGCTGCAAGGAAGGATGGAATTGCGCATTTTGCTGCAACCTGCGTAGAATTGGAGGATATCATGTTGAGCAAAGTCAGTCAGGAGAAAGACAAACATTGGATGCAGTCACTTATCTGTGGTATATAGAATAACAGGGAAAAGAAAAGCAAAACATCAATGAGGAGATAACTAGATTACCCTGAGCCTAGACAATAGAACTTAGGATAAGGAAGGAAAGAAACCAAAGGGGTAAAGTAAGAAAAGACCAAAGGGGGGGGGGGGGCTGGAGAGATAGCACAGTGGGTAGGGCATTTGCCTTGCACGCGACCAACCCGGGTTCAATTCCCAGCATCCCATATGGTCCCCTGAGCACCGCCAGGAGTAACTCCTGAGTGCAGAGCCAGGAGTAACCCATGTGCATTGCCGGGTGTGACCCAAAAAGCAAGCAAGCAAGCAAGCAAGCAAGAAAGCAAGAAAGAAAGAAAGAAAGAAAGAAAGAAAGAAAAGACCAAAGGAAGGTAAAGAGGCAGGTGGGGGCAGTGGCCTACGACTCTCTAGTGATAAAGAGCTGCCATTTATCTATATATGTATATATATACACGTATGTATGTATATATATATATATATGAACCATAGAACCAACAAAACTGAAAACTAAGATCCAAACTATAACCACCAAACTTTTAAATGTGCTGTTAATGAGGCAAGCTAGGGGTTGGGAGGAAAAATGGTGACTTTAGGAAAGGAAGTTAGTACTAGAGATGGGATAAGTGCTAGAAAAATGTAAACCTGAAATTCAGGTATGAAAATATTACAGATCATGATCCTTATATAAAAATAAATTTTAAAACAAGAGCAATAAAACATAATCTTTATGAATTATGTGGTAATTTTAGATCACAGATCATCAAAACTTAGGAAAGGAACTCTTAGACTTATTATGTAACTGGTCTGTTCCAAGAATTTGACACAGTTTGAGGAAATGTGTTTTAGTTCAGGTTGACTAGAGATACAGATCTTCAAATTAATGGATAAATTCACAATGATCAATCAATGAATGTTTTCTACACTGATTTTATTCTCTATCCTTAATTTACAATTTTTTTACAAAATGATCACTATAGCTTCCAATAAATAAAACATTTTAGTAACAAAGATATAATTACATAAAATATTTCTAGTTATTAAATCATAGAACTGTAAATACACAGAGAAACATATACTTATTTGATGCTCTGAAAACTTTTTTTTTGTAGGAGTACTGCTATTAGCACAGCGGTAGGGCGTTTGCCTTGCACGCAGCCAACATGGCCGACCTGAGTTCGATTCCTCCGCCCCTCTTGGAGAGCCCGTCAAGCTACCGAGAGTATCTCGCCCGCGTGGCAAAGCCTGGCAAGCTACCCATGACGTATTCGGTATGCCAGACACAGTAACAACAAGTCTTATGATGGAGACCTTACTGGGCCCGCTCGAGCAAATCAATGATCAACGGGAGGGCCTTTAAAATTAAATTTAAAACTGCTATTTATTGATGCTCTGAAAACTTTTTAACAAAACCATTATTAACATCTCACCTATCAACAATCAAGTCAGGACTTTTAGTGGCATGTAAAAATACCATGATTCAATGCAACATGTGAACTTCACTAGCATTTTAAAGGATGGCAGTCTGGAAAGATAGTATAGCAGACAAGGTCTTTGTTTACATGTAGCTCACCTGACTTTGATCCCTGCCACCACTTACGGTACCTTGAGCATCTCCTGGAGTGATCCCTGAGTGCACAGAGAGGAGTAAGTCCTGAGCAGAGTTGGGTGTGACCCTCAAACAAAAATGAAAACAAAAACAGTCAAGCTGTGTCTAGAAACTGAAAACCATAAGATTATATCCTGAGTTATTAAAAATGTGTAACATAAATATGAAACAATCAAAATAATGAATGTAATGAAACTTTTAAGTACTATAATAGACAAATCATTGTGACAAAGATATTTGGAAATGATCACTCCAGACAAAAACTGTGTACTGAAAGGAACAAACATGATAACCTCTCAATACCTGTACTGCAAAGCATAACGCCATAATGCCCCACAGAGTGGCTGGGGGAGGGGAGAGAGAGAGAGGGAGGGGGGAGAGGGAGAGGGAGGAGAGAGAAAGTGCCAGTCATGGAGACAGACTGGGATGGTGGGAGGGAAGGTGGGACATTGTTGGTGGAAAATGTACACTGGTGGAGGAATGGGTGTTGGAACATCGTATGACTGATACCCAATCATGAACAGCTTTTTTTTTTTTGCTTTTTGGGTCACACCCAGAGATACACAGAGGTTACTCCTGGCTCTGCACTTGGGAATTACTACTGGTAATGCTCAGGGGACCATATGGGATGCTGGGAATCGAACCCGGGTTGGTCACGTGCAAGGCAAACGCCCTACCTGCTGTGCTATCTCTCCAGCCCCAAGAACAGCTTTTTAACTGTATATCTCTATGGTGATTCAATAAGAAAACAAAAAAAAGTAGACGCGAAAAGAATAACACAAATTGGAGAGATGGTAGGAACCTAGAAAGCAAGACAGAAGTTATAATATTTGAATTATACTTTAAATAATAAGTGAACCATTTTCCAAGTCGTATGTCCCAGGTTGTTTGGCAAACATGGCATGGAAAAACTAAGTTACAGGCCTGTTTGTTTTCCCCAATACAATATCCCTTAAATTGTATCAAAATATCCTCACTCAATTTTCCAATGTGGCTTAGAAATGTAAGTTCAAAGACAAATAGAGCATCTTGACCTCATCTTTCTTCCACATCAATCACTAATTCATAGCTGTCTTTTCTGTCCCAGAACTTCTGTTCCACAACCTGACATTATTACTTATATCTGCCAATATTTCAGATTTGTAACCTACTAGATTGTTGCTATTTTCTTAGAATCTGGGATGTCTAGATTTTTGGAATTTAATGGTTCTAGGAATTTAATGGTTCCTTTTAGGCAAGATTCACCAAAGCCATCAACTTAGAATTTTCTCTTCCAGTTCATTTTATAAATAAATAAAGACCCATGCCCACTGGTTTAACTATGTGTGTGCCTATATAGTGAGGATAAAAGAAATATACTAGGTAAAAATGTGCTACTGTCCAACTTGGGCAGAAAATAGTATAATTATGAGCTCTCTTCCACTGGGCATTTGGTGACTTCTGATATATAAATGAGGGACTGCAGTGAAGAAACACGCAAGGCCTCACAGGGTGGGGTGGAGCCAGCCCTTTCCTCCACATCCCAAAGAGACCTGGAGTCGCCACCCATGAACGGCCTTTCTGGCTCCTGATCAAGTTGCTTAATGGCCATGATCCCAGAGACTCAGGAACAAATCTTGGAACTCAGCAGTTTTTGGCAGAAATCTCTCCAGATTTAATTGTTAAAATTTCAGAATTTCAAAATCACGCAGCCACTACTGCAGTCACACAACATCATATGTTATTCTTAACCAGCAATAGAAAAAAAATTGTCTATCATTGCCTTTTCAGCAGACCTGAGTGTTGGGGTAAAATCCCAAATAATAATGGTGGGTCTGGTGTCAAAATATTTAATATGATTAAAGTAGAGAGTCTGGTGTCAAAATATTGAATGTGATCAAAGTAGAGAGAGAGTACTGTAGAAATCATCTGCTCCACAGGTAGGGGGAGGGTTTGAGATGGGGGTATACTGAGGTTTTGGGTGGTGGAGAATGGGCACAGGTGAAGGTACGGGTGTTTCATTGTATGACCAAGTAAAACCCGAAAACTTTGTAACTGCTCTCACGGTGATTCAATAAATAAAATAGTAAAAAATGAAAAAAAAAGTAATGTGGAGTTCATGCCCAATTCAATTAGCTAATCAGTGGCTGAATAAATTGCAGTATTCCTGCATAAAAATAAATGTATAAATAAATAAATACATAAGGGACTGGAGAGACAAGATTTTATCATAGTCAAATAAATTTAGCATTCTCACCTTTATAAGAAATAGAGACTTAATTATCTCTGTAATTAGGCTGACGATGTATGAATCTTCAATTCATAAATTCAGACAACATGTACCAAGAGTTGTAAAGATCAAACAGGATTCACAGAAAGAAATGGAGTGGGCAACTCTACACAGCAGGGCATACTTCTCTAGAGTAAGTGGTATGTGTGTATATTTTTAACTATTTCAAATAAGTAAGGTGTAAGGACAAATAGTGGAAGCACTCTTACCTGATATCATGTATAAAATTTCCAAGAGAGTGAAAATCATTTAATAATCACACTGAAAGATACTTTTGCACAACCAACTGAAAGGAAGAGGATGATGAAGATGAAAGGAATATATGGTGTCATTTTTAGACAAATAGAGAGCAATAATTCCTAAAAATATCTTATAAGCCATATTAGGAGTGAAATTCTTCTTAGTCTGAAATATAACAATGTCTTTTGGTACATGCACCATCTAGGAATGATTCACTTCGTTCAACAATGCGGAATACAAGGATGAGAGAGAGTATAATGTTTAGCCAGCTGGATCAGTCTCCAGTGCCATATGCACTCCTGAGCACTGCAGGGTATGGTCCCGAATGATCCCCAGCATTGCTGGGATACCTCTGGTAATCCCAAACCTGAACCATAATTGGGCCATACTAGACAAAACTCAGGGCTTACTCCTAGCTCTGTGTTCAGGGATCACTCCCAGAAGGCTCAAGAGACCATATGAGTTGCTGGAGATCAAAACCAGGTTGGTTGCATGCAAATCAAGTTCCCAACCTGCTGTACTTCCACTGATGTTTTTAAAACAAAAACGCAAATCAGAAATCCTCAATTTCAGAGAAGTCCTGGCAAAATAATAACACATGGTGGGAGAAAATAAGCTAGATCCAGAAAGGAGAAAAAAATAATCTAGAAACAATATTCAAATTGGAAGCCATACAAAGAAAAGATGGACACTGGACACATAGTAAGAATCATAGAGCACAGTTCCACAATTAAGCTAAAATTTTAAAACTTTCAAAGAAAACTGGTGATTTTAAAAGAAGTTAAAGAACAGCCAACATTTGCAAACACAGTGATGCAAAGTAAAGATAGTCATGGGTTGGAAAAGATATAAAATAAGAAAATGCCTCTGAAATGTAAAACACAGACTCAGAGAGTGAAAAGAACATTTCCATAAGAAAAAAAGATAATAAATGATGATCTGGACAATAATCATTTTTCTGTTTTATGGAGATTACCTCATGTAATCTTCACAACCCCGAGATAGTCACTATTACTGTCTGCATTTGACAATAATAAAGAAACAGAATTGGAGAAAATAAGTAAAATAATCAAGTAACCTCTACAGTAAAATTCCTAATTAGTTTTATCTTTTCTCTATTAAAAAAATAAAATTCAATGGTAGAAGATAGTACAAGGTATACTAAGGCCTCAAGCAAATTATAAAGCAAGAATTTTATCTATAACCAAATTGTTGCTCAAGCACAAAAACAACCCCAAAATAAAGTATCTTAAAACCCACATGACATAAATTTACATCAATCTATGTTTAAGAAACTACTAGAAAGGGGGTGCTGGAGAGATATTACAGAGATTAAGGTACACACCTTTCATATGGCCAAGCATGGTTTCATTCCCTACATTACATGGCACCTTGAGTAATGTTAGGTGCAGTCCGGGGGGCCCCCAAACACTGCCTCAGTGAACTGGTAATCTCTGGCAATCACAGGGCCCAAGAAACACCACCCTCAGACCCTTCTTCCCATTGCACTGTGAACACAGTTGGCCAAGGATCACTAGAAGTTTCCCCTGAGTCCCCCGAGTACCAACTGAGAGCCCCCCCACAAAAAAGAAACTAGGCTAGAGTGATAGCACAGCAGTAGGGCGTTTGCCTTGCACGCATCCAACATGGCCAACCCGAGTTCGATTCCTCCGCCCCTCTCGGAGAGTCCAGCAAGCTACCGAGAGTATCTCGCCCACACGGCAAAGCCTGGCAAGCTACCCGTAATGTATTCGATATGCCAAACACAGTAACAACATAGTCTCAAAATGGAGACGTTACTGGGCCCGCTCAAGCAAATTGATGAACAACGGGAGGACAGTGACAGTGACAGTGACTAAAAGATAAACTTCAGTCAAATTAGTAATGAATGAACAAATTACTAACGGGTCCATGTTGATTCTGCTCTCGATAATAGAACCATAGCAAAAGATACATAATTGATATGATATGTATCTACATTAGCAAAACCAGAGCCAAAAATTAATAAATGAAAGTCTGGCAAAAAAGTCTATTCCAAGATAGAGCTATAAATTTGCATGGTAGTACAATGGTCCCTATACCATCTAGGTGTAGATTCAATGAATTATTTTTCAAGATATTCTATATTCCTCATATGACATGACTATATATCCCTTCCCTATTGAACCTAGAGCAGTGAAATGTGGGCTGAATCACCTCAAGTAATGTATACTTTACACCTTCTTTTGCTTAATACATAATTTTTTAAAATTTTTTCATGTTGTTACAAATATCAATAGCTTATTCCTTTTTATTGCTGGCAAATATTTCATTGTAGAATATTCCACCAATTAAACATCTGTTTTTCTGGTAATGAGCCTTTGTGTTATATCTAGCTTTACACTATTACAAGTAATGTTTTGAACATTCCTATGCAAGTCTCTTTGTAGACATGTGCTTTTAATTCTCCTTGGGTAAAAACTTAGAAGCAGAATTACTGAGTCATAAGAGAGATTTATGTGTGATTTTATCAGAAACTACCTAATGGGTTTCAAAAGTGAGAGTTCCTACCTAATCACTAACTTACAAAACTATTGAACTTTTCAATTTTAGTCATTTTAGTGGGGAAAATGCAATGCTAGTTCACTCTGAACTTAATTTGCAGGTCTAATAATTAATTCTGCTAAGTGCCTCTCAACTTGATTACAGGTCATTTAAATAACCTCTTCAGACTAATAAATGTTTAAGAATTTTTCTCATATCCCCTGAACTTCTTATCATTTTACTAAGCTCTCTTTTATATATTAATTTCAAGAAGATAATTCATTAATTGTCTTTAGTTAGTATATTTATTGCCCTCCTTTAAGTTGGTTACTTAACCCAATATAATGAAAATATTCAAGGAACTTGGGTCTTAAAGATTTTTTTCGCTCAAACTTTCAATTTTTTATTTTTATATTGAATCCTGCTTCATTCAAATTATTTTTGTGTGCATGTGAAGAGCGTCAAGTTTCATTTCCCCCCGTATATTTGCACTCTACCCCTATTTACTAAAATTACATTTTACTTAAATTTTTACTTAATAGTAACACTCACTTTAAAAGTAAAACTTACGTAAGAATAAGTAAGGCTCACTTAAATTTTTATAAGTAAGAAGATGTAACTTTTTTCTGTCAGTTGCTCTTTGTGTAGTTATTTGTGGGCATTCATATTTCATTTATTCAAATTTTTTCTTCTTATCTACTCAGTGTTTTTTCTTCATCTGGAGAAGAGATATAATATGTATCTTCTTTATTTTAATGTATAAAGACTTTTTTATTATTTCATTCTATTTTTTCAGGTTTTTTTCACTGTCAGAGCCCTGTCCTGTTATTCATTGATTTGCTCAAGCAGGCCCAGTAACGTCTGCATTGTGAAACTTTGTTGTTACTGCTGTGTTTGACATATTGAATAGGCCACAGGTATCTTGCCAGGCTTTGCCCTGAGGGCAAGATACTCTGGGTAGCTTGCCGGGCTCTCCGAGAGGGGCAGAGGAATCGAACTTGGCTCAGCCGGACCAGCCGCGCGCAAGGCAAATGCCCTATTGCTGTGCTATTTTTTTATTGTGGCAATATATGCATCATAAAAATTATCACACTGATCATCTTAACCATACAATATTCAATCATAACCGCTATTTTGAGGGGGGGGATGGGCCACACCAAGCAGTGCTCAGGGTTTACCTTTGACTCTGAGCTCAGGATCATTCCTGGTGGGCTTGGGGAACCAGAGGGGTGGTGTCAGGGATCCAACTCAGGTCAGCCATGTGCAAGGCAAGCACCCTATTCACTGATTGTCACTCTGGCCCCATATAACCACTAAAACATCATCATCCCCAATAAAAACATTAAGCTATTGAACAATCCTTTCTCACTTTCCCAAATAAGGCCTAATCTACTTTATATTCCCATGAATTTCTAGATATTTTATATAAGTGAATAATATTTACCTTTTTCTGACTAACTGATCTCACTTTGTCTAATATCCTCAAATATTTTCTATGTTATACCAAATAGTTAGGTTTTTTCCCACCCAAGAGTAAACAATATTCAATAGTGTGAATATATGTAGAGATAGATAAAAATTAGATACTGAAAACTGGAAAGAAAGTAGGCAGATACTTAGAGACAGCAAGGGTGAAGGATAAAAACAAAGAGACAGAGAGAGACAGAAACAGAATACAGAAGGCAAAAGAGAGAGAGAGAGAGAGAGAGAGAGAGAGAGAGAGAGAGAGAGATTGCTTTTCTGGTATCTGGGGCTATGCTGACCTAAACTGGCCCTGGCAGGAGCTAGATACTGGAGTAATGTAAATTCTACACAAATACAAGCTTCAAACCATCAATAAATGATCAATTTGGTTAAAAATATATTTTAACATATTCTTTCTTATTTACTTATTTTACTTATTCTATAAGTTCTTTAATTAGTTTATTATGCTTTTGTACTAATTTATTCTTTCCTTAGATTGGGAAATCCAGAGCACTCTTGAACCTTCCCAATTGGTGCCAAAATTCAAACATTCTGAATTCAAATATCACTGTATCACTGTATCACTGTCATCCCGTTGTTCAACGATTTGCTCGAGAGGGTGCCAGTAATGTCTCCGTTGGTCCCAGCCCTGAGATTTTAGCAGCCTTTCCTTACTCTTCCTTCCCAACTCTGCAGTATTGGAGACTCTTTCAGGGTCAGGGGAATGAGACCGGTTATTGTTACTGGTTTGGGCATATTGAATATGCCACAGGGAGCTTGCCAGACTCTGCCGCGCAGGATCTAAGGAGACTACTCCAAATTATTTGGAGACCCACTTAAGGATCCCATCCAGGGTGTGTCGCTTTCTTCTATCCCCAGCTAGTAATACACTTAGATAGTTGTAGTAACTGGAGATGGGGGATGAGGAGGAGGAATAGTAGGGCTCTTAAGGGGAGGGAGATGGGTACACTGGTGATGGGTGTGTTGTTGGAATTATATGCAAGAGACACATTTCAATTTTTAAAAAGTGCTTATCAAGGAGGCAGGTTTGTGGGGAGTGAGGGAAACTGGGGACATTGGTGGAGGGAGGTTGATGGTGAAGGGATTGGAGTTGGAACACAGTATAGCTTATATTTAATAATTAATAATTATAAATCACAGTGCCGTATAAAAATACAAAAATAAAAATTATGGGGTAGGGGGCCAAGTGATAATACAGCAGGGAGGGCATTTGTCTTGTATGAGGGCAACCTGGGTTCGATCCCCAGAATACCATATGGCTCCCTGAGTTTTCAGGAGTGAGTCCTGAGCACAGAACAAAGAGTAAGCCCTTAGCACTATAGGGGTGTGCCCTCAAAACAAGAAAAAATTATCACCTTCTGCTTGCTGCTCCACCAGCCCAGGTGGGGCTTGCCTCTGGTTGATATCACTTAGCCTATTCTGAGTGTGATACAGAGCTCAAAAAGGAGGCAGAATCCCTCCCTATGGATTGGGGCCTAATAGCCTCCACATCTAATACATATTAAGGGACACACCACAGCTCCTTTTTGACTTCTGCTTGCTACCACACCATCCTAGATGAGGTTTCCCTCCAGGTGATATCACTGAGCCTATTCTGAGTGAGAAGTATAGTCCCTTCCTACCAAGTAGGTCTGAGCGGCATCCTCACATGTCATGCACCATATTAAGGGCCCATACCACAGCTCCTTCCTGATCTGCTTGCTGCTTCACCATACCAGTAAGTCTTGCCTCCAGTTATCAATGAGCCTATTCTGGATCAATTCTCCCAAAGACCTTTTGACCTTTTTTGCTACCTTGCTATATACCTTTAAGTCCCACATATGAGAGAGGTCATTTTGCATCTTTGACAGACATATTTTTAAGTTTGGGTTGTTGTAATTTGGATCTCATGTTTTCAGCTTGGTTCTATGGTTCAGATATGTATATATATATATATATATATATCACACTTTTATAACACTAGTGTATCTCAGACCACTGCCCTGTTACTTCCTGTCTGCCTCTTCTACCCTCAATTTTTTTACTTCCTTATCCTCAATTCTATCATCTAAGGACCAGTGGAATCTAGTTATCTTCTCTTTGATACCTTGCATTTTCTCATCCTGTTATTCTCTATCCCACAAATAAGTGAAAACAGTATTCTTTTTTCTGACTTAATTTACTTAACATGATATCCTCCAGTTTCATCCAAGTTGCAGTGAATTGCATGATTTCGTCGTTCCTTCACAGCTATATAGAAATCCACTGCGTCTATATACTACAGTGTCATTATTCACTCATCTATCATTAGACACCTAGGTTGATTCCATAACCTACCTATTGTACTAAATGCTGCAATGAATAATGGTGTGCATATGTCCTTTTGAATGAATGTTTTTCTGTCCTGGGATAGATACCAAAAAGTGGAATTGCTATGTCATCAGGCAGCTCATTTCTTACTTTTCTGAGAAAACTCCATACTGTTTTTGAGGTCCAATTAGAGGCACAGAGGCAATTTTGGGGTATCAGGAAGCCTGAAGGGGCCATCAGGCTGCTGATGCATTCACCTCACAGGTACAAGTTGACCTGCTGGGTAGCACCATACCCCGCTTCTCTCCCCATTTTTTGACAGGGATTTTGGGTGGGGTGGTGTGGTGTGGATCTTTTGTGTGTTCTTTATATATCCTGCATATTAAACCATATCAACGGCCAAGACGCAGAGACTATAAAACCCAGCTCCCGGAGGAGAACAGTGCAGTCTCCTGTCCCCGCACCTGGCTGTGCTCAATGGGGCCCCTTGGAGGGGGGAGGGTTGAGTTTCTCTCCCCCACCCTGCCCCGAGCAGAGCCCCAACAGCTGAGGACCTCCGGAGCCAGCCACGGCCATGCTGGGACCACTTTCCACACGTCCGAATGGGCCTCATGCATGAAAGAACTGGCGGAGAAACCCAGGCATGTGGGTCCCGGGGCTGAGGTCTCCAAGCCTACTCGGATTGGGACTAAGCCTTCTTCACCTAGACCCTCCATCTCCCAGTAGGTAGACGTCACACCCACCAGCTGCCACCAGCACCAGGTTGGTCCCATCAACGGCCAAGAGGCAGAGACTATAAAACCCAGCTCCCGGAAGCGCACGGCCGCATTCACAGCCACTCGTCATCTTATTATCTTATCATTCCTTTGGAGAACCTGGCAGGCTACCAAAAGTATCCTGCCCACATGGCAGAGTCTGGCAAACTTCCCGTGTCATATTCAATATGCCAAATACCAGTAACAATGATGGTTCTCATTCTCCTAATCCTGAAAGAGCATTGAAATGGCTCTTTTAAAATCTCAGGGCTAGGAAGAAGGAGATGTTACTAGTGCCTGCTCGAGGAAATCGACGAACAACAGGATGATCGTGATCGTGAGTTGTAGTAAATCTACTTCTAATATTTCTAGTATGTCATTCTGTATGAGCACAGTAAGAGATATATCAAGCTTAAAGTTTGGTTCTCCCTGAGGACATCTCACTATATATTCCAGAGCACAGTTCTCAGGCCAGGTTAGTCTTCCTAACCCCAGCAGGGTCCTTATCCAGTTACCTCTTTTGAGTCATGAATGTGCTCTTAACTTATTGTTAAGTATTATGGCCCTTGGCCTGGCCCATTTCGATGCCATGGTAGCTGACAGCTTGCCCTGGGTCCATTCAGTCCCTTGACGGGACCCTGGTTTTTGGGTGCTAGGAACTAAGGGCAACTGAGTCGAGAAAGCAGATGTCCAGGAGTGAATATTATTCGGAGTCAATTAACTCCCAAGTTACAAAAATATATTAACTGTCTTCCTGTGTCCATACAGAAAGGATATTGCTTTAAGGTAAACTATGCAAAAGACATAACTTACAATACAAGTTCAGTGTCCTTAGAAGGATCTGATATTATAAGCTAACAGAATCTGATTAGAGAAAAAAAGATGATTAACTAGTTGGGGAGGAGAGCACAGAGAAGTGTTTAGATAAACAAAGGAATGGGAGTGGCTCAGGGCACAATGTGATGGGTGTAACCAGATAAACCTAAGATTTCTGGGCAAGGTTGAAAGGATAAATCTGATGTTATCCTATACCCCACCACCACCATTTCCAGGGTACAAAAAATAACAAACGGTATTCAATCAATGCATGAATGAATGGATGAGTTCCAGCTCTGGAAAAGGGCAGCTGACCACACTAGTCCCTCTGGTGGTGGGGGTCAGGGGAAAAGTGCCCCCTCATGACCCCTACCACCAACAGAGTGCCAGAGTGCGTGGTGGCGCACGGGAAGTGTGGCTTAGCACTCCCAGGGCTCTGCAAGCCACACCCCAGTAACTATGGAAGGGGGCCCTGAAATGAGGGCCCTCTTTCTCCAATTGGTCCCAGCTTGGGGCTAGAATGGTAGTACAACAGGCAGGGCACTTGTCTTGCACACAGCCCACTTGGGTTTGATCCCCGACATCCCATATGGTTCCCCTGAGCACTGTCAGGAATAATCCCCGAGCATTGCCAGGTATGGCCCAAACACTTGCAAAATATTCTGCAGGTTGGAATGAGGAGGGATCCCTTTGGGTTCCTGCTGGAATGAGTGCTATAGCTTGAATTCCAACTGGGCACTTGCTGTATCTTTTTACCTTTGGACAGGGGATGAGGGGATGAGGGTATGGCCATATTCCAGGGCTGGCCCTGGCTTTGTGCTCAGGGGTCACTCCTTGCAGTGCTCAGGACAGACCAGGGATGGACCCCAGGCCTCCATGTGCAAAGATGTGCTTAAAACTTGCTCACAGGGGCTGGAGTGATAGCACAGCGGGTCGGGCGTTTGCCTTGCAGGTTCGATTCCCAGTATCCCATATGGTCCCCTGAGCACCGCCAGGAGTAATTTCTGAGTGAAGAGCCAGGAGCAACCCCTGTGCATTGCTGGGTGTGACCCAAAAAAGAAAAAAAAAAACTGGTTCCCAGGGACCAGAGTGATAGTACAGCAGGGAGGATATTTGCCTTGCACGTGGCAGATTTGAGTTTGTTCCTCGGCATCCCAGAGGATCCCCTGATCATGACCATGAGTAATTTCTTCTTTTTTTAAAAAAAGTCTTTATTAGAGAAACACCATGAGGTAAAATTGTAGACTTACAATTTTTTGTGTTTGGATTTCAATTATATTTACCATGAGTAATTTCTGAGTGCAGAGTCAGGAATAACTCCTGAGCACCGCTGGTTGTGACCTAAAAGCCAAAAAAAAAAAAAGCTTCACAATGGTACAGTGGAGAGGACACTTGCCTTGCACATGGCCAACCCAGCTTCAGACCAATATCCCATAAGGTCCCCAGAATCACACCAGGAGTGACCCCTGCAAAGACAGGAAGTCTGGAACACCTCTGGGTATGTGGCCCAAAAACCAAATAAATAAGGCTCAAGTTAAATTGGAGACTGAGCCATAGCACAGCAGGAAGTTGCTGGTCTGACTCATGCCAACTCTGGTTAGACCCTGCCACCACGTGTGATAATCATTAAATCAGAAAAAAGTAAAAGTGTACTTGGAGACAATATACTATTACATGTAGAAAACACCAAAGATTTGATACCAAAAACGTGTTAGAGATAATAACAAAATAAGAATTTTCAGGACTCCAAATCAGCACATAAAAGTCAGTTTTATTTCCATACATTTATAAAGGTGGGAGCGATAGCACAGCGGGTTGGACATTTGCCTTGCATGCAGCCCATGTGGCCAACGACCCGAGTTTAATTCCTCCGTCCCTCTCAGAGAGCCTGGCAAGCTACCGAGAGTATCTCGCACTCATGGCAAAGCCTGGCAAGCTACCCGTGATGTATTCAACATGCCAAACACAGTAACAACAAGTCTCACAATGGAGACATTACTGGGCCCGCTCGAGCAAATCGATGAGCAACGGGAGGACAGTGTTAAAGTGCTATATTTATTAAAAATATATATATATTACTTGAGTTTTTTTTTTCTTTTTGGATCACACCTGGAGATACACAGGGGTTATTCCTGGCTCTGCACTCAGAAATTATCCCTGGCAGTGCTCAAGGGACCATATGGGATGCTGGGAATCGAACCCGGGTCGGATGCATACAAGGCAAACGCCCTACCCGCTGTGCTACTGCTCCAGCCCTGAGAGATTACATTTTTAAAGGTGAGCTCATTTAAAATATATTTAAAAATTAAAAAAAATACTGAGAAATGAATTTAACTGAGGAAGTGAAACACTTATACATTTAATCTAAAATACTAAGGAAATAAATTAAAATAGACACAAATAAATGAAAGACAATGTTCAGCAGGCTTGAGCAGCCACCGAGGGTTTGAAGTTACTGTCTAGCAATAGCTCTAGATTTGAGGTCCAGGAGAAGGCAACCCAGAATTCAGTCACACTCAAGCCCTACAGTGACCATGCCATCATGGCCGAACAGGCCCCATCAGAAAAAAAAAAAAGGCAAAGATCAAAAAGCCATTTGGATGAACAGAGAGTCAAATATTTAACAAATGAACAGAAATACTCATAAGCAAAGAAAGTTCTTATGTTGAAAAGAAAAAATGGGGAGTAAAATGCATCTCTGTCACCTATATTTTAATAGCGTGGTCTTCTGGAAGAAAAATAGCTATTAGATGAGGTTCTTTCAGACCTTGGGTGATATAACTAAGATCAATAGCCTAACTGATTGTTAGAAGATTAAATTTATTCCACAGGCAAGAGTGTTTTCTGTTCTTCTAATATATAGACATTTTTCTCATTTAAAGCATTCCAAAATTTAATAAATCACATTATATAGTATGGAGCTTAAATTTAAGAAGCACTAAAAATATTATGACAAACATGAGTTAAAATACAATTCAGAAATAACCTAGACAAGAAACCCTGAAAGTGGTATTTTAATATCAATACCTATCTGTATCACCGAACCATTAGAGACATTTGTGTGAAGTAACATTGTGTAGTCTTTGTATTTCACAGACCATCTGTTCTTAGTCATAGTAACTATAGAAATAAGACATAATGAATAGAAAACTTCTGAGAGTCATTTTGACTTCACTCAGCTACACATCATCTCCATTTCATATTGTTAACAGCCTCTTAAGAAAACTGTCCTGACATAACCGGAGGGAAGACAGAGAAAGTCTATGATGTTGCCAGAGCTTAGGTCAGTTTTCTATGTTCATGAGAAACCATCATTAAAAGTACTATGAATCACAGAATCTCAGTAAAAAACATATAACCTACCCAGCTTCAATCCCTAACACTCTGTGTGGTTCCCCAAGCCCCTCCAGGAGTGATTTCTGAGCATAGAGTCAGAAGACATTAGTATTGCTGAGGGATAAAATATATAAAGTTTTATTATACTGTGAAGTCAGGTTTTTTATAACAGAAATAAGAGCTCAAGAGACAGTATAAGATTAAGTTAAGGTCCTTCAAGAGATTGTATAAAATTAAATTAAGGTCCTTCTCTTAATCAAACAATCCCGGTTTGATTCTCTGGCACCATATACAGACCTCAAGTACTGCCAGGGTCACTCAGAAACACAGAGCCAGGTATAGCACCACTGAGTGTGGCCCAAGATTTCCATCAAAAATATTAGATAGCACAGTGGGTAGGGCATTTGCCTTGCACGTGGGCGACCCGGGTTCAATTACAAGCATCCCATATGGTCCCCCTGAGCACTTCCAGGAGTGCAAAGCCAGGAGTAACCCCTGCACATTGCCAGGTGTGACCCAAAAAGCAAAAAAAAAAAAAATTAGCCAAGGGACTGGAGTGATAGTACAGCGGGTAGAGCATTTGCCTTGCACATGACCAACCCAGGTTCAATTCCCAGCATCCCATAAGGTCCACTAAGCACTGCCAGGAGTAATTACTAAGTGCAAAGTCAGGAATATCCCCTGTGCATTGCCAGGTATAACCCAAAAAACAAACAAAAAAATTAGATAATGTAAATAAAAATGATTGTTCTAGAGATATAATATTGATATACTATATATATGTATACATATATATAGTATATGTATGGGCTGGAGCGATAGCACAGCGGGTAGGGCATTTGCCTTGCATGTGGCCAATGGGGCCAACCCGAGTTCGATTCCTCCACCCCTCTCGGAGAGCCCTGCAAGCTATCAAGAGTATCTTACCCACATGGCAAAGCCTGGCAAGCTCCCCGTGACTAGTTTGATATGCCAAACACAGTAACAACAAGTTTCACAGTGTTACTGGGACCACTTGAGCAAATTGATGAACAATGGGAGGACAGTGCTACAGTGTTACAGTATAATATATATATATATATATATATATATATATATATATATGGGCTGGAGTGATAGCACAGCAGGTAGGGCGTTTGCCTTACAAGCAGCCAATATGGCCAATCGAAGTTCGATTCCTCTGCCCCTCTCGGAGAGCCCAGCAAGCTATTGAGAGTATTGTGCCCGCGTGGCAAAGCCTGGCAAGCTACCCCAGAAATATTCAATATGCCAAACGCAGTAACAAAAAGTCTCACGATGGAGATGCTACTGGGCCCGCTCAAGCAAATCGATGAATAACGAGAGGACCATGACCGTGACCTATGTGTATATATAGTATGTAACTGAGTCTATATGGTTCCTCAAGTACCATCTGGAGCAGTATCTAAACAAAAAATCAGGAAAATCCAAGTGTGGCCCAATGTTCCCCCTTACAAAAATTTAACAGAAATGATTAATAACTATGTTTGTTGTGGTTTTTTTAATGTCAAAATCATTATGAAAGCACACTTCTGTGAATTGCCTATATTATGAGACAATTTTAAAATGGAGAAATTGGTACCAATTAATTTAAGGTTGTTATAAATAAATGATCCTTTCTTTCTTACTCAGCCTCCTTCTTATGATTAGAAAATACACAAGGACTATTATTACAATATATATAATGTATGTATTAAATTAAACATATACATGTAAGGACTTCAATAAATCATGCAGAAGTTTGGTACAATTTGATTATCCAAGTCTGTTTTATGAGGGAAAATTTTCTAGATGAGAATGAAACAATCCTGAAGTATCTTTGTACCTACAGGTGGTATAGAGCATGCATTACTTACCATCCTGTACTTTATCTTCAGGTATCATATTTAATGAAGTTTAGTATTGAAGCTTATGCATTTTTTAAAAAGTTTATTCGGATATAAGTCTGTTCAGAATGGACAGCACCAAACCAAATATTGTAAGGAGTGCTTTGTCAGAAAGAGCTAAGTTAAATACTCATCTAGGAAAATGTGGAAACAAAGTAAGGGAATCATCGTTTAAAGTCTTTTGGCTACTAGAGTTTGGTCATCCTTTCAGCTTCAATTTCATGATCCTTAATCATGTATGGGCTTGCATAGGCCACCATAGCATTAGAGCCACCTTAGTGTAATGGCCTTCTTGTTTATACATTTAACAATTCCCTGGACCAGAGAGATAGTACAGCAGTACAGCAGCACAGCAGGTAGGGTGCGTTCCTCTCTGAGTTCGAATCCAGAACTATATACGGCCCACCAGAAGTGATCTCTAAGTACAGAGCCAGAAATAAACCGTGAGCACTGCTGGGGTGACCCCAAAACAAATTTAAAGGCCCTCCCGTTGATCGTCGATTTGCTCGAGCGGGCCCAGTAACGTCTCCATTGGAGACTTTTGTTGTTACTGTGTCTGGCATATCGAATACTCTCGGTAGCTTGCCGGGCTCTCCGAGAGGGGTGGAGGAATCGAACTCGGGTCGGCCATGTTGGCCGCTTGCAAGGCGAACGCCCTACCCGCTGTGCTATCGCTCCAGCCCCCCCAAAACAAATAACAATAATAATTATTTCCACCTCTTTATTATCTCCTTCTCTGTGAGGCTCGGCCTGAGCATCTGGCTTGCGGCCTGGAGCGTGGCAGCGGTTGGGCAGTGGAGGTTGGCTGCCGGGGCTGGGTCCCTTGGGGTGGGGAGGGCTCTCACTCGCCCCACAGCCTGGCGCAGAGTCTGGTGGCATGGTTCTGGGAACCTACTTTTATACTCCCATCTGGGAGGTGCGTCCGTGAGTTCTGCCTGCTTCCCCCAGTCTCCAGTGACTCAGGGATCACACCCATAAGCCACATGCTGCCAGCACCAGATAATCTCCTCATCAGCCACCCTCCAGAACTCATGGATGCTCCTCCCAGACGGGAGTATAAAAGGAGGCTCCCAGAACCATGCCACTGGACTCCATGCCAGTCTGTGTGGGGGGGGGCGGGGGGAGAGCCCTCCCCACCCCAAGTGACCCAGCCCCGACAGCCAACCTTCACTGCCCAACCACCACCACACTCCAGGCCGCTCTCCAGACCGACACACTGTAAGACACTTCCTACCCATTTATGCCTCTCGGAAAGCCCAGCAAGCTACCAAGAGTATCCCACCCGCACGGGCAGAGACTGGCAAGCTCCCCATGGCATATTCGATATGCCAAATACAGTAACGACAATAGGTCTCATTCCCCTGACTCTTTCAGAATGAGACCTATTAGGAAATCTTTTCAGATCTCTAGACCATTGGCCAAGATTCACCTGATAAATATATAAAACTTTTGATACCAAAACTATTAGAATCCCCTAACGCTCATGATAGCAAAGCCAATTCTAGTAATATAGGCCATTTGATTGCTTTTTTTGTTTTTGTTTGACAGCCACACCTGACTGTGTTAAGGGCTTACTCCTGGCACTGCATTCAGGAATAACTCTTAACCAACTCAAGAGACTTAATTAGGTGCTGGGGATAGTACTTGGATGAGGCACATGCAAGACAAGGACCTTACCCACTGCAGTATCTCTGACCCAAATATATACCGTTGGAGATCAGAATGTCTGGAGGAAATACCTATACATCAGAAAATAATATCTCTTAGTGATTCTAGAAAGTGATTCTAGGGCATTTGCCTTGCACACGTCCGACCTGGGTTCAATTCCTCCGCCCCTCTCGGAGAGCCCAGCAAACTACTGAGAGTATCCCGCCCACACGGCAGAGCCTGACAAGCTCCCCGTGGCATATGTGATATGCCAAAAATAGTAACAAGTCTCACAATGGAGATGTTACTAATGCCTGCTCCAGCAAATCAATGAACAATGGGAGGACAGTGCTGCAGTGCTTCCGATTCTAGAAAGCAGATGAATTTGATGTCCAATTTCACATAATCAACTAAATTATTTTTAAGTCAGTGTCATTAGAATCAAGAATTTCATTGTAAAATGAGTAAAGAAAGCCAACAATAATTTAACTTAAAGACCTCTCTTAGTAATGTGTCCTCTTAGTGATTTCTCCTTGCCATTAACAAGAAAACCTGAATTGGCGCTTGATTGGCAAACTGGGGAGAATTTTATAAAATTCCTCATTATAACTTTTATTCAGGATGACTTTTGAGGAATATTATAATCAACTTAAACTGGAAATCAAATCAGAAGAACATGGATTCAATCTGAAAAACAAATTTTATAAAACAGAGGGAGGGCCTTTTTAAAATCATGATTTATTCTGAATAAAAGCATAATGAAGTTAAATTCCTGACTGATGTTTAATTTTTAAAAGAGGAAGAGGGCACTATGGGCCAGTTCAAGTCATTCTTGAAAAATACTTGAATATAGTATTAATGCCATTTTGCAGAAGAAATTTTGTACTTTAGGGTAGAAGGCAATAAATATCAAACTTCTATATGTATCTGCCATGGATCAAACAAAACACAAATGGTTTGCAAATTCCATGGCTGGTAAAAGGTAAAGGTAAAGGCCCTCCCGTTGATCATCGATTTGCTCGAGCGGGCCCAGTAACGTCTCCATTGGAGACTTTGTTGTTACTGTGTTTGGCATATCGAATACGTCACAGGGAGCTTGCCAGGCTCTGCCGTGCGGGCGAGATACTCTCGGTAGCTTGCCGGGCTCTCCGAGAGGGGCGGAGGAATCGAACTCGGGTCGACCATGTTGGCTGTGTGCAAGGCAAACGCCCTACCGCTGTGCTATTGCTCCAGCGATTCTTCTAAAATATAATTGGTCTGTGGATTCATTCAGAAAATAGAAAATACTATAAGTATACACAAATACCTGCACTGCACTGCACTGTCCTCCTGCTCAAGCGGGCACCAGTAACGTCTCACAACAAATTGTGAGACTTGTTACTGTTTTTGGCATAGCGAATACGCCACGGGGAGTTTGCTAGGCTCTGCCATGGGGGCGGGATACTCTCGGTAGCTTGCTGGGCTCTCTGAGAGGGGCGGAGGAATCGAACCTGGATCAGCCACGTGCAAGGCAGATGTCCTACCCACTGTGCTACCACTCTAGCCCTGAAGGTTCGAATTATCCATTTATGGTTATACAGTAAATTCTACTAGTAGAAGAAAGAGAAACAAAATCTATGTTTACTAGTTTCATACTATGATACTGAGATTATGTCAGTATTCCAAATATGACAGGTTGCACAATTCTCCCATTAATGCTGCTCAATTTATACAACTAACTCAAGACTCTTGCCAGACTCTTAAATCTTCTTTCAATAAAGAAAATACTTGTACCTCTTTTTCAGCTCTGTTCTTTGAAATTTCTAAGACTAATGGTAATTTAATCTTTTGATACTGGTGAATGGAAACATTCATTTCCAATGGGGAAGACTATCACATCCAAACAAATTTTTTTGAGAGCGATTCATGTTTATAGAAAGATCCACTGGAGAGTTCCAAAGTCTGCCTTTCTCAGCCATCTGCTGTGTCTGTTATCAGACCAGTTGCATAAACCAGCACCTGGCCTTTCAAAAAATTTCCTGTTTCACATCCATAAATCATATTGCTGACCTCATCGGGCGGTAGGAAACTCTAATCTCACCTTAAAATTGGAGTTTTCTGACACAGCAAAGGTGAGGACCTTTGATTAGAAATAGGTTGTACAGGGAAAACGAACGGCTTATTTTCAAGAATCTTCACATTAGAATTTCTATAGTCATTTTATAGATCCCTCTTTATTTACTTTATATAGTTATGTTTTAAATTAAAAAATCAAACCCAAATACTACTATATAAAACATGGACAGGCATTTATAGCTGAAATTCCGTAGAAGAATTATCTGGTATTCATTTCCAAGAGCACTATCATTTAAAACATATTTTATGGTGTAATTCCCAGCTGAATTTACCAATTGCCAGCAAATTCAGCAAATACTAATTATATAATTATTTCTTAAACTATGCCAGTCAAGAAGTCAATGCTTCCAGACTGCATACTTCCTCTCTGTACCTTTTTCACCAAGCACTCTGGGTATTTGTGCAATTTTGTTCTGTAATCCATCATTGACAATCTACTGTAACCCCATGAAATATATGTAGAAATTTTATACATGCATGCTCAAAGCATGCATATTTGTGAAGCAGAATCCATTAAAAAGGGATAAGTGATTTTTTTTTCTTGGTCTGAGGGTCACCTTGTAGGCCACATCCATCCAGTCCTGGCTTTGTGCTCAGTGATCACTCCTGGCAGTGCTCAAGAGACTATGTAGTGTTGAGAATAGAACCTAGAGCATGTACTCCGTGCTTTGAGCTACATTTCTACCCCTAACTTGTCTTTAATTCACATGCAAATATGAATTTCTCTGTAAGTAATTAACAGGACAACTCATGGAGACACATTAAAAATAATAAATCAAAACCTAGAGAGGAAAAACAATGCGTCAAAGAACCAGATGGCCAAATAATACCGCGTGTATAAAACATTTGTGTTAAAAACCAATTTGCTGAGCAAAATGAGTAGTAAAGGTCAAACAAAATACCCTAGAGATTTTTGTAAACAAAACTGAGATGTGCATTTTTCACAGAACCATTACATTAACGAAGAAGGCCATCCAAACTAAAGTGATTTTTAAATAGCTATTTGACTCCTCTGGGAAACAGCTTTTATAAAAGTCAGATCTTTTCTCATTCTCAATCATTTAATGTAAATCCAAAGCATTTTAACTAGTGCACTACTCAGTGTGATCATCTATAATTAGTATCACATGTAACTCTTATGCAATTACTAAAGAAATTGAAGAGCTCTTAAGTTTATCTTTGCTCTCCCACCGTGCATTTATGTATCCACACATATGAGCACATAGAAAATCACCTTGGGCCATGTAAATTAATATCCTTTATGGGGCTAAGGACCCAGGCAAGTAATGTAGTAATTACAGTGGAAACTTCAGATGTACTAAGTTGTTAAGGATCACTTCTTATCACATTGGTATTTTAAGCTTTGAATGGATCATAGATCAAGAATAGTCTACATAAAAGTAGAAACACCTAATAATGTGAAATGAAATTGTTCTGGTTATGAGAATCCTGAATGTCAGTATGAAATAGTCAAGGAACACAGGGTGCAACTTGTGGTGGACGGTTAATGATAAAAATGAGAAGAACTGGATCTCAGCACCCACAGCCTTCCTGTGCCCTGATTCTTGTGTCTCCCCACCCCCCTCCCCAAAAAGGAATTTTCGTGGAGAGCATAAAATAGTTAAAGAAAGCATTCATTCTTTAAGGTAGAGGAGACAAGTGAAGAAAGCTAGAACCCAGGTGGGGATGAAGTGTTTATTTAAGGAAGAGAGAAAGTACCAAAGGTACTCTCACGAGTACAGGGGACTGGGTTCCAGAGGAGCATGGAAGCTGTCTGTGTTTTGCCTCTTTATTGCTTCAGACTTCCCATCTTTCCTAATCCTCCATATTCTTTTTCCAAGTACCTAGAATTTAAGGTCCAGAACATGACTGGTCACGTTCATGGCTACCCATGATAACTATAAACTATTGAAAGAGAAAGCCTCAGTTTACCCTTGCCAGCTGCTGAGAGCAGTCCTGTTTTTGTTTTTTGGGTTTTTTTTTTTGTTTGTTTGGTTGGTTGGTTGGTTGGTTGTTGGTTTTTGCTGGCTCATCCTACGTTTTTAACCTCCTGCAAATTCCTGTGTTTTTTTTTTCTGATAAATAGGGATTTAACAATTATCCATGATAATATTCTACCCTGAGATTAGGCTCACAGGGAGACTAAAATAACGAACAATACCTGAAGGAGATGACCTGAAAGACTCAAAGGAGCCCGACATCCCTGAACATTCCCTGCATTCTCTCTAATGCTTATTGATTGATTGGTAAGAAATGCAAGGTCTTTTTAAAGACCTACACAACTTTTATTTTTAACTTTGTCCTATACTAAGTTCCTCCCCACCTAGGAAGTTCCTTTTCCTTTCTCATGTATTTGCCAATAAGCTTTTACTTTCTAACTCTGAGTCTGAGCATACTTAGTACATGCTTGTACTAAATACTAAATATTTAGTGCTCAACATTTTTATTCTTGAAAATTTCGAAGAACCTGGGAATCGCCAGCAAACGCAAAAACCTGCCACCAAGTCTGCATCATCTGCAGCACCATCATGGCACCAGTGTGCATGATTTTCATATGGTAATAATTACACAGATAAATAATGAGCTAGTGTTTACTTAGAGATCACCTGGGATCAACCTATGCTTCCTGGCAGTTTATTATTGTTGCTTGCCCTTCTCTGTCCTATTTTCCATTGTCTTGACATACCATTTGCTCTTTAACACCCTACCAAAATTACAGAAGTGCTTAAGAACAAACTAGGGGAAAAGACAGCTTTTGGGGGATACAGTAACTGCAAATTGTGTTCTGACTGTGGTTGAGTTCACCATTTCTCATACCAATTCTAATCATCATCCTGTTGTTCGTTGATTGCCTTGAGCAGACACCAGTAACGTCTCCTTCTTCCTAGCCCTGAGATTTTTAAAAAGCCATATTCAATACTCTTTCAGGGTTAGGAGAATGAGACCCATCATTGTTACTGGTATTTGGCATATTGAGTTCAAGACGGGAAGTTTGCCAGACTCTGTCAATTCTAATAACAAAGGAATCTTCCTTATCATGACCACATTCTAAAGTTAGATGGACCTACATAAAATTCCAAGCTTTTCTTAAATGCCATTTAAACTCTGACTTTAAGCAAGTTGTTTAGCTTCTAGATCTTAATTTCATTGTCTGAAAAATAGGGATACCATCTTAAATGTAAAGCCCTTGGCTCTAGTATTTGGCATAGAGTGGGGGCTCAGTAAATGTCAGCTAAAGTAATTAACATTAATAAATTTATATTTTTTGTATGGGAGGTTTTGGCTTAGGGGTCACAACCAACAGTGCTCAGAGCTCACTCCTGGATGTGTGCTCAGGGATCACATCTAGTGGTACACAGGGGACCATATGTGATGCTAGAGATGAAACCAGGTTTGGATGCATGCAAGGAAAGAGCCTTAACTGCTGTGCTCTCTCCAGCCCCAATAAACTTATATTTATAAGTATTCTACTTTTCTTTCACAAGGTTTCCTTTTATTCTACAATGAGCTAAACTGGTCTAGGCAGTTTTCAGTCAGTTGAGGGTTGGGGGTGGTCACTTTACTCTAACCCCCTGAACAAATGCAAATGCCAAACTCTTTAACTCTTAAATGCTGAACTCTTAACAATTTGAATGCAATCTGCATTTTGGCATTTAATTATGCAAACATCACTTCAATGTATACAGTCTACAGTATGTCTAGCAATTAGTTTGGTCCACTGAGAGTGACAAAATAAATAAGACCTTGCACACATAGACCTTACTCTAGACTGAATCTGTGGAAAGGACTTGAGCTAGCAGCATTATCAAGAGTAGAGGCAAAAAGATAGATATAAATCTATTCTAGAACAAGAGTCTACCAAACATATGTTGGTTTGGTTAGGAAAGTAAAGGCATGACTTAGTGAGTAGTTGAATAGAGATAGGCATCTTCCTATCTCTGGGTAGTTGTATGGCTAATTTTGTATGTCAACTTGACTGGGCCAAGGAATATCCAGATATCATACCTAGAAATAATCAACATTATTTGTAGGTATGTCTGTGAAGGTGTACACAGAAGAGGTTAACATTTGAATTGAAAGTCTCCATGCAATGTGCATCATCCAATAAGTATATATAATTTGTATGTATATATAATCTGTTAATGTAGCTATATCCCATTGTTTGTTTATCTAGAACATCTCAACTAACCCAATATCATAGTATATCTTCCCTATGCCCTGTGTTAGGGATAGATTTTGATGATACTACAAGTTCTACTGAATACATTTAGATAACATTTCTTAATCAGACACTGTATAAACCCCTATGGGTCCTCAGGATATTCCAAGAAGACCACAGGAAGACCACAGTTGAAAATCTTATATATAGGGGTCACAACACTAGAATAGGAGACCAACAGTAGGATGGCAGCACAGGAAGTAAATGTTGAAAGAGGGCCACAGTTGGGAAAAAAAGGTTGAGATACACTGGTTTAGAAGACATCCTAAATCAGGCAGACCATATTAACTACCTGCAGCAACATAAGAAGTGGCATGTTAACTTGAAAATTTTTTCATAGAATTTCTACCTTGAAGGTTCATGAGTCTACCATAAAAAATGAACACTGGTTTTCCATATTATCTCTCTAGACAAGTGTTAATTGTGTGTCTTTATGGTATATATTTTTAAATTTAGTATAATGAATGTCATGTGTTTATAATGGTGTTGACATTTATATAATGGTGTCTCTATACACAGTTACTTCAGCTCACCACCACCAAAGTGTTCAAGAACCACCCTGCTCCCCCACCAACCTCATGCATCCTTGTCCCATCTTAACCACCAAGAGAAAATTGTTTAAGTTTTCTCTAGGACACTAGAAGAGCAGCAATGACAATGTCCATTGATGTGGAAATTACGAAGCCTTTGTCAGTAAGAAGAATGCAAGCACAATTAAGGGCAGCGCCTTTGAGTCATTAGGAATTTAGCCTGAGGACTTCAAAAGCTTAATGAGCATTAAGCTGCAGGATAGACTGACATTTCCAAGATAGTAAAGACACCCAAAAAACCTTTTCCAGCAGGTTATAATCACTGCATCGACTCTCACAAAACCAACATTATTTTGTAAGTGTTTTCCTGTCAGGGAAAATGCAAATATAACCTAGAATACACTTACAATCTCTTGCCTTAGATCTTAATAGCTCATTGTTTTTCAAAGGTCAGGCAGTCCATTCTCATTGGTTATTCATTTACAGACTGAATTATACATCACTTCAGATATGGCCTGTAAGATTTATCATTTTATTTTAAGCATACTGACTAAATTCTCACCTTTATTCTCTAAAATGTGCTTGCATTTTCCTCTTCTACAGAATACCACATGTGCATAAAGCATCTAAAGAGATATGAATAAAATATCTGAAACATGCCGTTGATTTTAATCAAAGCTGATAATAGGAAAATGTCCACAGCACCCATTCAAACAGAATTTCAAGAGGTACCTGGGTTCAGTCAATGCAAGGCATGTGCTCTACCACTTGAACCACATACCCTGTCCCTCCCCCCAGGGAATATTGATCATGAAGACATATAAATTTTGGAGGGAAGGGAGTGAAATAGAAACAGAAGTATGTATATATACATATATGCATATATTTATGTATATATACATATATATATACTTACATGCACGCACACTCATATGTGAACTTTTTTCCACTTTTATGTTTCTATTTTCATGTAAAGTAGTGTTTCCCTTGGAGGGCAGGGACCTGACTGCACACCTCGATACCACAGATGCTACCCTGGATGGAGAACCATAGATTAACAGCTCATGGATGCTTAAAGGCTGTTACAGAGGCTACTGATGTGTGGAAGGGGAGTTTCTCTTCTCTCTTCTCTGGGGGCCCTTTAATGACTTCCCTCTAGTCTCATTGTCTCTTGCTATCTCAAATTAGGCAGTTAAAAAAAAAAAAAGATCAAATTCTAGGTACCCACATCATTAGATACCTGTCTTGACATGCAAAACAGCTTTGTAGATTCTGATGGTCTAAAAAAAAAAATCTATCAGGACAAATAGTACAATGAAGAGTGCTTGCCTTGCATGTGTGGCCTCCCCACAAAACAAACAAACAAACAAAAAAAATCAGCCTGAATATTTTCAGTGAACATGAGACCTGGTATAGCTAATGCAATGAGGGTTTCTATAACACATCCCCAGATGATCATTTTGTTAAACATTCACTTTTCCCAATTACTCTTTAATTTGATGGGATCAGAAAAATGGCTTTCTTCTTTTGTTTTGTTTTGTTTGAGGGCTACACCAGGAAGTACTCAAGCTCTGCTCTCAGAGAAGACTCCTTACTGTGCTTTAGGAACCTATAGGATGCCCGGGATTAAACCCAGGTCAGCCACCTGCAAGGCAATATTCCTACCTGCTGTACTATCTCACCAGTCCAAAAGGGTTTATTCTTGCTTTGCTCCATCTTATCACTTCTAAGCCTTTCATTCATCACTGTTCTTCCAGTTATCTTCATGTGAATTTTGTATTTATTATTTTCTTCATTCTAATTTTACCAGTTGAATTCTGAAATTTCAATTATCTGGGATAACTTAACAACTAGATTTAATATTTCTTGTTCTCCTCTACCCCGAGTCATTTCCCCTACTTACCCATGCATTTATTTATTCATCCATCCCTTCAATCTGCCAAGCACTGACTTTCTGCCATGGAGGTCAGTATATTTGCTTGCTAGGATTGCCATGACAAAGTATCATGGAATGGGCAGTTTAAACAACAGAAGCTCATTATCTTATAATTCCAAATTCTAAAATCACAATCTCAGCATCATCAGAGTTCAGTTCTCGGAGAGGTGAAGAAGGATCTGTTCTAGGTCTTTCTTCTTGACTTGCAGATAACTATCTTTTCATTATGCCTCTTTAGACCGCCTTCCTTCTGTGTCCAAATTTCCTCTTTGTTTAAGGACACCAGTCATATTAGGACTAGGGCTCACCAACCTTCTTCAATGATATCTCTCTTAACTGTTTGCATCTATTTCCAAATAAAGTCACATTCTGAGGGATATGGGATGTAAACTTTAAGATACCAATCAAATTGATATCTTCTTTAGTTCTCTGTTATATATAATTTCTCACAGGTACTTTATCCTTCTATCCTTCTCTAATGTAAGTCCCTCTCATCTCCTAGATTCTAAACTTCTACACTATTCAGGGTCTTGTCTAACATTTTTACATTACATTGACTCATCTCCCTGTGCTTATAAAGAAGCAAAGATTTTCTCATTCTGAAAATCCATTTTGAAGCACCTTTGAATATACCTAGGTGACAAGACATAAATCTCACTCAGCAGTAGATTCTGAGTAATATGGTTAGCAATCCCATTTTTTTCCATAAACAGCATTTAATTATTTGCTTCATATTCTGCTATCTTAGTTTCATCGCCTCAAAACTTGAAAAATTTTTTGACATGGATTGACAAATACAGGGAAAGGAACATGAATTTGATTTATATTTCACATGCACAGAAGTTTCAAGACATAAACAAAACTCAAATAAGTACTTAGACTAGGGGACCTGTCTACCATTTTAGTAAAAGAAAGGAACTTGGGTTTTGAGAGACAATAAATTGTAGGACCAAGTGAGTAAGAAATAGATGGATGAGACTAATGAAAATACGTATTACTGAGAAAAGTTTATTTTTGAATTTTTGTTCTGTTGGCCAACCCTTCATTCTGGTTATCCGCTTCATGGTATAGGACAATGTGATATAGGCAGTTAGACAGCGAAGTGTCCATGATAAAGCCCAACACTGCAGTGAGCCCAGGCCTAATAAAACTTTCATCAATAACAGACCCAGAGAAGGCTGGACCTCGCTCTGAGAGAAACTCCAGCAGGAACAAAAGGCTGGTAAAGGAATTTCAAAGAAGACCATTGACCACTTCCAACTCTATCCCCCTTGGCAACCACCCTAATGATGGATTTTTACCTAGGTAGAAGCCCTGCATGAAGGTAATTTAGAGAATCCCTTATAAAAGACACCTTGAATAAAGGAAGGGTGCATATATGCTGCCCAATCCCATGCGCTGCTTGTGCCCACGTGGCCAAACATTTGTGGCACCTGAGCACATGTGTCACCTGCATCTCCCTTCTTGAGAGATGTACTTTCATGCTTTCTTATCTAACTCTGGGATGTATGTAGGGGCTCTCTCTGCCTTTGGAGAAGCCTGTGTTCTCTCTTGAATGTGGTTCTCATTCTCACTTTCTCTCCCTCCTTCTCCTTCCCAAAACCTCCAAATAAAATCTGTTTTTACTTCAGTGCTGAATTCCTTTTTGAGAGAAAGACAAAGAACCTGTAAGGTCCAGTTTCCAGAAAAGTCCTAACCTTCCCAGCCAGTCCCTGGGTGACAGAGAGGAATCTGGAGAAAGCGACCATCTCCTCCCCTCCTCACGTAAGTCACTTAAGTTGGTGGGGGCCCACTGACTTCAAAGGGGCCCCCAACACAAAGGGATATTTGTGCTCAGATTTTAGGCAGAAAAAAGGAGAGACTTCCTACATATACAAATTTTCAACTGCTATCAATTCAAAATAATCCCTATAGAAATGTAGCATGTTAGGGGAGGTGGCATATTCTGATACCCTCTAGTTTTGATACATTAAATTTTGAAAAAAATTACTTTACATATTGTTTTTGTGTACTCATACTTCCATAGCTTGAGTGAAGTAATTTTCACTGTGCCCAGTATACAATTTTTCTAACCTATGTAAAGACTCATTAGATGACCTAGCAATTATGTCATCATATATTGTTCATCTATATATTAAATTCATAGCTGAGGCAATTTCAACTTTTAGAATTTAATGATATTTAAAATATGCTTGGGGGCTGGAGTGATAGCACAGCAGGTAGGACATTTGCCTTGCACGCGGCCAATCCGGGTTTGATTCCCAGCATCCCCTATGGTCCCCTGAGCACTGCCAGGAGTAATTCCTGAGTGAAGAGCCAGGAGTAACCCCTGTGCATTGCTGGGTGTGACCCCCCCAAAAAAATATATGCTTAAGATAATTATAGGATCAACAATATTCTAAGTATACATCAGTTATATTTTCAAGTTATTTATCTATATACTATCGCTCCAGCATAGTATATAGATAAATAACTTGAAAATATAACTGATGTATACTTAGAATATTGTTGATCACCTTACAAGCGGCCAACATGGCCAACCCGAGTTCGATTCCTCCGCCCCTCTCGGAGAGCCCGGCAAGCTACCGAGAGTATTCGATATGCCAAACACAGTAACAACAAAGTCTCCAATGGAGACGTTACTGGGCCTGCTCGAGCAAATCGACGATCAACGGGAGGGCCTTTACCTTTACCTTTACCTATCTATATACAATCATTTTCTCTTTGAAAATAAAATTCTCTACTTCAGATTTTAACTGCATAATTTTTACCAAAGAATACTGAGAAAGCAGGATCTCCCAGAGAACAACAAATAATACACATTCAGAGCCTTGGAAACTGGGAAGTAGAAAAAAAATGAAGAGAATTGCTTTTGCAGATAACTAAAGAGAAACTCATTTATGAGTGGTATTCAGCATAAAAGGTATTTAATTAACCCATTGAACCCTATATTTTTTCAGAGCTATCTCTTTGGATATGATTGACCTAATTTGATATTTAATCAGTAAGAAGATCAAAATGGGAAATGAGCTCCCAAAAGAACACAAGATTCATTCATTTATTCAACACTCAAAAATAGATATTAAGTCTCTGTTACATTGCAGACATTGTTCTAAGTACCAGCACACAACATTGAGTAAGACAGACCTCATTTTCATCAATCAAAAGAATAGGCTAACAAAGGAAGAATATACTTTAAGTATACTTTAAATTTATATGCTGTTACAGATACAAGAAGCTTAAGGTCACACGGAAATACTTGGAAAGAGTATCAATTACCATATATTGAGTTCTTTCCTGTATTAACAAAAAAATGCTTAAAATAATTCAGAGATTAATATGGGAAGACAATGGGACAATGGTGGAGAGACATTATAATGGAGAGTATGGGACTAAAATGGAATGATCTATGCAAGAAACCATCCCATCAATAGTATTGTAAACCACGGTGCCTAAAATAAAATTAGATTTAAAAATATTTTTTAAATGTGTCTGTTGTGGAAACAGGTTGCTAAGTGGGAGGGAACCTGGGGGACATTCATAAAGGGAAGTTGACACTGATGCTGGGATGGGTCTTGAAACATTGTATACCTGAAATTCGAGTATGAACAACTTTACTAGATCCTGGTTCCTAAATAAAAAAATTTTCTTATTTAAGTAAAATAAATTGAGATAAGATCTACAGAAGCATCTTGTAATTTGAATTTTTTTTTCAAAAACACTTGCATTTAAAGAGGTGGGTCAGGATAAGGGTTGGATAGAAAATTAGTATTTCATTCCTAACAAGTTTAAGGGGACAAAAAAAATCCAAAAAAAAAAAAAGCTAGCTTAGAATTAACTTCCAATAAGCACCTTTCTACTTCAGTAAATGTCAAAGAATAACAAAGGTCAAATGGAAGGTATACTTCCTTTTTCCACAAGTTATCATTGCATTTTATTAAGAATCTTAAGAACTATTATGAAAGAATGAAAGTCAGAAACTCAGTATAAATTGTGTAGCAAAAAATACAAAGTTCTAGGACGAAGCTACTTTTAAAAAATTTATAAACTAGGGGCTGGAGCGATAGCACAGCAGGTAGGGCATTTGCCTTGCACGCGGCCGACCCGGGTTCAATTCCCAGCATCCCATATGATCCCCTGAGCACCGCCAGGGGTAATTCCTGAGCGCAGAGTCAGAAGTGACCCCTATACATTGCTGGGTGTGACCCAAATAGCCAAAAAAAAATGTAAACTAGATATTCATCTTGAACAGTTTTTTTAATGTTTTATTGAATCCTGTAGATACACAGTTACAAAGCTGTTGTGATTGGGTTTCAGTCATATAATTCCAACACCCATCCTCCCGCAGGTGTACATTTCTCACCACCAATGTCCAGTTTCCCTCCCACTCCCCACAACCCAGCCTGCCTCTCTGGTAGGTATGATTCTTCCCTCTCATTCTTTCTCTGTCTTTCTGTGTCTCTGTCTGTCTCTCTGTCTCTGTCTCTGTCTCTGTCTCCCTTTTTCTCATATTAACTAAGAACTTCAGAATATGATAAGAACACACATGGAAGCAAATTCAAAGTAAACAAGTGGGAAAATGTTTCAGGAAAGAAACAGAATCAGAGGCTGAAGAGATAGTTCAGCAGGTATGGTAATTACTCTGCACACAGGCTTCTTTCCTGGGCACCACATATGGTCAGTCCCTCAAGCTTTACCAGGAGTGACCCCTGAGTGCAGATCCAAGAATTATTCTTAAACACTCTAAGCACTACCAGGTATAGTCTAAAAAAGAAAAAAATCAGAATAATCAAAAAATACTGGTAGCTAACAAAGAATTATATTAAGAATTTTATATTAATATAGTTTATATCTTATGACAATATAAAGTGAAAGCAAAGTGCCAGGACTTTGGCAAAGGAGGAAAATCAGGGTTGAAGGAATTCAGGGAATCAAGATTTATCACAATAGTTTATGAGTTAATATTTTCAAAATAAGTATATTGTTTGAATTCATCATAAGGAATAAGGTAGCCTAAATATTAACATGATATAAAAAAATTAATTGAAATAACTAACTTGAGAAGGCTGAAGTGAAAGTACAGAAGGAAGACTCTTGCCTTGCATATGGCTGACCTGGGTTCAATTCTGGCCACTCCATAAGGTCCCTCAATTCCCATCCAGACTCACCAGCAGTGACCTCTGAGCACAAAGTCAGGAGTAAGTCCTGAGCACCACTGGATGTGACCCTCCTCAAAAAAAATAAATTAAAATAGAGTATGTTTGTAAATGAGCTAAATTTGCCCTATCATGGCAGAAAGCTGAAAACTGATGTATAAAATTAATAAAGCAAGTAATGATGGTAGATGTTTTCTCTACGTCAAGTTGAGGCTGTAAGAAATAAAAAACAATGGAAAAAGTATCCTCTTAAGAGGAGGAAGAAGTAAAAAATGGAAGGAGGTATGACTAAAGTGTCATCACAGTTTCTTACCAACCATACATGTGTTTGTTTTTTTTTCCTTTTTTGGGGGGTCACACCCAGCGATGCTCAGGGGTTACTCCTGGCTCTGCACTCAGGAGTTACTCCTGGCAGTGTTGGGGGACCATATGGGATGCTGGGAATAGAACCTGGGTCGGCCGTGTGCAAGGCAAACGCCCTACCCGCTGTGCTATCACTCCGACCCCGGGTTTTTTTTTTTTTAATTAAAAAGATTTTGGATGCAGGAATTGGGATCGTTGCTCTCTTAATGCCTGGAAGATATTTCTGTGTCTACAAGCATACGAACTAGATGGTATGCCAACATCAACCCTCTTTCATAGGCATCAAGGGTCTCAAGAGTAACAAAGAGCTTTCTCCTTGTCAACAAAAAGCAAGCCATAGGCTATTGGGGAAATATTCTCTAGGACCAGGAAAGAGGCTGAAGAAGCAAACTGGAAAAGGAAGAGAAGTGGCACTGTAAACCACCCTCAGCACTTCAGAAGGGGAGCTCTCTGGCTGTTTGAAAGCAGCAGGATAGAAGCTAGTTCTGGAAGAATCTGACATGGGTGCACATCCCAGCACAGCAGTGGAGAGGTCAGGTACAGAAGTGCCACCCTGCAGAAGACCAAGTGGTTCTGCTTCTGGGGCTGAAGAATGGGCATTTAAGGAGGGTTGGATCACCTTTTGAGAACGACTTGGTCCCCAGTCTCCTCTCATCGAGGTTGAGGATCTTAAAGACTCAACAGAAAGTGGAGAGAAATGGAATCCTGGGAGAATCCAGGCATGAAGTTGGAAAACCTCAAACTGTAAAACTACAAACATTCCGATTAAATTAGACTCAATGTAATGTTTCGCTGAATAGGTTTAAAAGGGTATTTGAGAAAGATGAAGCTGGGTTGGAGTGATAGTACAGCGGGTAGGGTGGTTTCCTTGCATGCAGCCATCCAGGGTTCGATCCCTAGCATCCCAGATGGTCCCCTGGGCACCGCCAAGAGTGATTCCTGGGCACTGCCAGGAGTGATTCCTGAGTGCAGAGCCAGGAGGAACCCCTGTGCAACACCGGATGTGACCATAAAAGCAAAAAGAGAGAGAGAGACAGAGAGAGAGAGAAAGAAAGAAAGAAAGAAAGAAAGAAAGAAAGAAAGAAAGAAAGAAAGAAAAAGATAAAGATGAAGCCACTCAAAGCAAAATGTCTGACTCCAAGCAGGCGGAAGGGGTTCTGAAAGAAACTCTTCTGCCAATGGCTGGGAAAGAGAAAAGTTGTCACCTTCCACACTCGACTCAGAAGTGAGAATAGGTGACATTTGGAGCTGCCATACCTGTCAGAAACCATAAAAGGCTCAAGTGGCCACCACCAGGCAGCGGGAGCCAAACAGAGCACTGCCACCAGCTAAGTGAACCAGTTGAGAGCTCACAGTGGTGAGGTTGAAACTGATAAATTCGAGGAAAAGGAGGATGTTCCCAGATCCTCAGGGCTCCATCTCCAATAAGAATTAAAAAAAAAAAATAAAAACTTTTCTGCACCAGATGCAGCCGACCACTCTGTTCTACAGTGCTGAGAGGGCCAAGGGCCTGCAAGGAACTCTGAGTGCGCCAGGGCACGCTTTCAGGAGGGAAGACCAGGCTTCATCCTCACCAGTCAGGGTCCCCCAAGACCTGACCCAAGAGTTGCCCTTGAGCACCTTTGCTTGGTTGTGCCCCCAAAACCAAAAACAACAAGAGTGAAGAAAAGCTGCCTGTCCATACCTTCAGACCAAGCCATTTAGTCAAAACAACAAAGAACTGCTGTCTTTCTCAAAGTTCTCTTCCCAAAGCAGTGAGAGAGAGAGACAAGAGGGAGAGAGAGAAGAGGGAGAGAGAGAAGGAGGAGGAGGAGGAGGAGGAGGAGGAGGAGGAGGAGGAGGAGGAGGAGGAGGAGGAGGAGGAGGAGGAGGAGGAGGAGGAAGAGGAAGGAGGAGGAGGGGGAGGGGGAGGAGGGGGAGGGGAGAGAGAGAGGAAGAGGAAGGAGGGGGGAGAGAGAGAGAGAGAGAGTACAAAGTTGGCTTAGGAACATGGTAATCTTTACCTGGGACATCTATTACTTCAATCAGTTCCTGCCATCTAAAGGGACAGACCCCTACAAGCACCTGCGGGCAAGACAAACAAAAATGAAAAAGGTTTGAGAGAGTCAAGTCTGGCCTCCACGTGCAGAGAGACCCTCTGAGGCCGGGATGAGAGAGGCCGGTGTTTCTGGACCGGGGTACTGACCGCAGGAGGATAGCCAAGCCCTCTCTCAGACAAACCAGCGACACCAGGAAGCTGAGGCTGCCCACAAGCCTGCCACTGCACCTGCCATTCAGCAAGTGGCTCAAAGGAACATAAGAAAGTATCCAGTCCCCAGAACCCCTGGAGCAAGAAACCCAGAAGCTGGAGACTCCCAGTCTAGCTCTTCAGAGGAAAGGGGGAAACTGCACGTTCAGTGCAGCAGCGTCCTCTGAGCCGTTTCCATGAAGAAGAACATTGCCAGGCCACCCCCTCCCCGCCGCAACCCAAACCCTGATCCCTGCCTGTCAGGGACAGCTGGGGTGTGTGGCCGTGCAGGAGGCGTGAGAAGGAGCAACTGCGGCAGAATGGAAACAAGTGGAAACTGCCAGTGCCGCTGAGAAGGATTTGGGGAAACCTGGCAAAACTGGGAATCTAAAGGCAGGAGGCGGAGAGAAGATGGCAAGGGCGTGGTTTAAAGTAGTGAGTGAAATTTTTATATACAGGAAGTGATGCAAACTTAGGGACCAATAAGAACAGTAGGTGGGGACTTTGCCTTCAAGGAGCGGACCCGGTTCGATTCCCAGCATCCCATGTGGTCCCCAGAGCAGCGCCAGGAGTAATTCCTGAGTGCAGAGCCAGGAGTAACCCCTGAGCATCGCCGGGAGTGCCCGTCTCCGACCCCCACCTCTCACCACCACCACTAAAATAAATAAATAAAGTGGTGAAAACTTTAATGAAGATGAGAGAAGCCGCCTCAAATCTTAATTAGAAGCATCTAATTCTATAAATTAATTTAGCGTTGCATACAAACACCTCCAGTACATAATTTACTACTCGGAATTAGAAACTCCAGCATGTGGGATTCTGGAAGAAGAAGAAGTTGTATGGGGGACTGTCTGGGAAGAACTGATAAAGAGCAATCAGGAGCACTTGAAAGAGAATAAAGCTGGGGCATGACAGATTGCCAAGGTGCTGGGCCTAAAATTCATGCTACTGTCAGTGAGGCACTGTCCTTTATCAAAGTGATTCACACCAACGGGTACTCGGGCATAAACTATAAATTATGTAGAAGTCATTATAGAAAAGAGTTCCGACTTCCAAAGAAATTCCATAATGCAGCTTAAGTAAACCAATTCTAGACAATAAGAGATCACATAACTTTAATTCTCAATTTTAACAATGAAGATATATAGAAGTACTCTCGGATTGTATAAAGAAGGAAATATGCTAACTGACCTAATTCCCATTCCACTACATTTTCGAAGGACAGAAAATAGATAAATGATTGGTAGTACATTGTTACATTATGAATTCTGCTGTGGAATTCGGAAAAATATACAGAAATTTCAGGGCCTAAAGATATAAACTTTACTACAAAGAACTGTTTGTAATTTTTTTAAATAATACCAATATGATATCATTTACTATTCACATCTAAGAGAGCAAATACTGAGTCACTTTTAAAGGTTAATTTTCTTACCTTGTACTTATGGGGAATCTATTGCTTTGCATCTAATTCACATCCTGCACTGGATTATTGAACTACTAATCTCAGGGGCATCTATTGAACACTGTTGGCATTTAGAGAAATCCACTCTTCCCAAAATAGTCTACATATATACCAAAAAGCTGGACTACAACTGATAGCTTCTTTCTCTACTGGGATCTGTTTTTCTTATGATTTACTGAACGTTGTAGTATTTTAATGAGACATTTTGCATTGTTATTTGCCACATGGCAGATTACAGCAAAGTAAGCAGTTTTGAAAGAATAATAAGGGTGAAATATAAGTCCCTAAACAACCCTACTATATTCCATATCTTATGCTCCCTTTCCCAGACACGAGTTTTCAAATATTCATAAGCTCGGAATTGTATTAATTTTTATTGAAGACAGTACTCTAAAGTACAATTAAACCAGCGTTTTGGATGATGCACAGTTTTCTAGTACTAGGGTGTTTGAAAATAATAAATATGATTATAATTTAGTAATTTGAACATAATTGAAATTCCAAATTTTACTTAAGGGAAAGAAATTTCATATTAAAGGCTTTTTAAATGCATTTTAAAAAGATTTGTCTCTAGTATCTCTTGGAGATGCAAAGTATTTTGCTTTCTATACTCTTGTATTTCCTTCAACATGTGTATTCAATAATGCTTTTTAACTTACAGAATAAACACAAAGTCATGAACTCTCAAACTCTACTTCCAGCTTCCTGATCTTAACTTGATTTTTTTCCTTTCTTCTTTCTTTTTTTTTTCATTGAACTGCTATGAGATACAGAGTCACCAAGTTGTTCATGATTGGGTTTCAGTCAGAGTTCCAACACCCATTGCTCCACCAATGTACATTTCCCACCACCAATGTCCCCAACTTCCTCCTTCTCCTTCTCTGTCCCCTTCTAAGGATAATGAAAATTAATTAGTCCACAGAAGGTAGTCAGATTGTTTCCTCCGGTATGGAAGAAATGCACCATGTGATGCTAGGGACAATTAAGGCAACTTCTTTATATTCAAATAGAAGTTAGCAGTTCTTCTTGCTTATAAATATAAGTATGCATGTGCCACCAGCCTTCCTGTCTGTAAGGGCACATTCATAAATATTGGTTTGCTCTCTGACTTAGTTTACAATTAATTTGCTCTCTGACTTAGTTTACAATTATAACTTTTGAAACTTTGCTTCTCTTGGGCTATCTATTGAGTTCCTGCTATTCAGCTATGTGTAGTTGTCTTTTCCACTTTGGTACTGTTCTTTTCTGTTAATTTAACAATGCACTTCACACTATCATTTGCTACCAACACACATTTCACATATATATCATCAACTGACTTGCTGACATCTTCCCCATCTGCCAGAATCTTACACATCCTTTAATCTACACATCAAATACCAAGTCCTCAAATGCCAAACTACCATATCTTCTATATGTTCAACAGAATTTTGCTCCTCTCTATAACAGCAGAGGTCACTGTGACTTGATTAAAATTTTATTGTCAAGTTGTTTATACATATTTTATGATTCTTTCCATTTTAAACTCTGTAGTGTCAAAATATATCTTGTTCATATCTTATGATACTAAGCTGAATAATTTAATGCATAGAATGCTCATGAGATGAATATTTAAGTACAATTAAGTTTAGTGAGTCGTTTAATCACAGTTTCAAAGCAATTAGTAATTAGCAGTTATTTGACTACATGATAGGACATTTACTTCATACAGCATTTACTGTAGGTCACATAGTTTTATAGTGTGAATTTTTAAAAATAACAAAGTAGTAACACATTAATGAGACATTGAAATAGAAAAAGAATATTTGAGTGAGGGGAAAACACATACATGCATCACATATTTTCTGTAAGTTTTGATTGTTGGCTTTTATTATAACTTTATAATGTCACTGTCTCTGTCCTCCCATTGTTCATCGATTTGCTCGAGCAGGCCCAGTAACGTCTCCATTGGAGACTTTTGTTGTTACTGTGTTTGGCATATCAAATACATCATGGGTAGCTTGCCAGGCTCTGCCGTGCCGGCGAGATACTCTCGGTAGCTTGCCGGGCTCTCCGAGAGGGGTGGAGGAATCGAACTTGGGTTGGCCATGTTGGCTGCGTGCAAGGCAAACGCTCTACCGCTGTGCTATCACTCCAGCCCAGCTTTATAATATCTAGCTTTATAATATCTAGTATAAAAAGGAAATATTAATATCAACTTTTGTTACCAGATAAGCTTTAATTTGGTTTTTTCTTGTTTAAATTTTTTCATATTTAATTTTTCAAATAAAAATATTTCTAAAGTGGGTCACACCCACCACCTGGCCCCCTGGCGCCGTGTAATCCCATCAGCGGCCAAGACTCAGAGACTATAAAATCCAGATCCCGGACGAGAACAGCGCAGTCTTCTGCCCCCGCGCCTGGGTGTTCCTTCCCGGGGCCTCTTGGAGGGGAGTGGGTTGAGCTTTCCTCCCCGCCCCGACCAGGGCTCCGGCAGCCGAAGACCTCCAGGACCAGCCACCACCATGCTGAGACCACTCTCCGCACACATGAAGGTACTGGCAGAGGGACAAAGCCACGCGGGTTCCGGGGCCGAGACCTCCAAGCCTACTCGGATTGGAGTCTAGCATCTTCCACCCAGATCCTCCAAATTCCAGTAGGCGGGGGTCACACCCACCACCTGGCCCCCTGGCGCCGTGTAATCCCATCAGCGGCCAAGACTCAGAGACTATAAAATCCAGATCCCGGAACCGCGCGGACGCATTCGAGTCCTTGTGACATCTTTTCAGAACTTTTTTTTTATGACATCTTATTGTCTCATTCCTACTTTGGACAAACTTGCAGGCTATCGAATGTAGCCTGCCCACAGGGCAGAGTCTGGCAAACTCCCCGTGGCATACCAAATATGCCAAATACCAGTAACAATGATGGGTCTCATTCTCCTAAAGAGCCTTGAATATAATCTCAGGGCTAGGATGAAAGAGACGTTACTGGGGACTGCTCGAGGCAATCGATGAATAACAGGATGATGAAATAAAATGAAATGAAATGAATTTCAAAAGTAAAAGTTATAATACTCTTTTATGAGATCTATAGTGTAGATGGATGCAATACATATGACAATTTAACATAATTGACAGGAGGTAGTAAATTTTCCTAAAGAACCGCAAATGTTGACATTTTACATAAAGTCATTCAATATGAACACCAGGGAGGCTGTGAAAGTTTGGAAAGTATATTAGAATTCCAAGAGCAGCCACTAACATTAAAGTGACCTAACTGCAAATTCAATAGATGAAAGGAACTCTCAAATTATATTTAATTCACCTAAAAGAAAAAAGAGGAGCAGAAAGAAGAGGGGACAGAGAACAAATAGTAAAATTGTAGACTTAAATTTAACCACAATAATTTGATTAAATATTATTGAACTAGATATCCTACATGTAATAACATGGATGAATATAACGGGTACTATGTTGGTAGGTGATAGGTCCGTGACCTCAGCCAGCACAGACAGAGAGAGAGAAAAATGAAGTGAAGGAAGTAGGAGAAGTTTATTGGGGGGCGTTCCCGGCTAGACTGTATGGGGGTGAGGAAGGGGCATGCCCCTTGTCCAAAGTGGGGCATTTGATTTTAATTTTTAATTTGATTTTAATTAGAAGTTGTAGCAATACTTGATGATTTCCTATATATGACCTTGGAAGACAAACTGAAGTAAAAAGTAAGGTCAGTTTGATGTAGGAAGGTAGAGAGGGAAGGCCCTCCTCCCAAGGCAATGGCAAAAGGCAGCCCTGCAAAAATAGCAGGTAAAACAGGAACTAAGATCTGATAAGACCCTCACCTATCTACAGTAACAGACCCAGAGTAGCTCCTGCAGAAAGAAAAGGCCAGGAAAGGAATTTCAAGGAAGACCATCACCTTTCCCAACACCCCGGTAACCTCCTTAGCAAAGGACTTTGACCTAGGTAGAAGACGAACGTGAGGGCAGGTTGGAGAAACCCTATAAAGGCTACCTTGAACAAAGGAGGGGTGTGCATATGCTGCCTGAGCCCATGTGCTGCTTACGCCCATGTGGCCGAGCACATGTGTTGCCTGAGCACATGTGTCTCCCGTATCTTCCCTCTGAGATGTGGACTTTCATGCTTTTGTGTCTAATGCTAGTATGTGGATAAGGGTCTCTCCGCTCTTGGAGAGAGCCTGTTCCGCTCTTGGAGAGCGCCTGTTTCCCTCTTGTGTGTGTTTCTCTCCTTTTCTCACTCACTCCCCCTCCACACCTTAAAAACCCTCCAAATAAAATCTATTTATTTCACTGCTTGTCTACTCCTGAAATTCCTTTCTGCGAGGTGAGACAAGAATCCAGTATCCCTGGGTTCCGGGTGGCAGGGGCGGTTGGGGAGAAAGTGATCATCTTTTTCCTCCCTATTTCACATAAGTCACCCGTGGGGCCCATTGACATCAAGTTGAGGTGAAAATGCCATGAATATCTCAAAAAAAAAATAATGTTTATGTGAACTTGAGAGAAATAATGGCATGAATTAGAGTGGAGAGAAAGACAATTATATGGTGAAATAGACCTCTCTGAAGGAAAGGAAAGATTTGGGAAGATGGTAAATGTCTGCAACACAGGAGGGCAGAGAGAGGCAAGTGAGAGAATAAGGCTCTGAAGAGCAGAAATAAGATTTAAACAAGAAGTGTCAAGGGCTAGAGTGACAGTACAGTGGATAGGGAGTTTGCATTGCACAGGGCCAACCCAGCTTTCATTCATAACACTCCATATGGTCCCTCAAGCTTACTATGAGTGATCCCTGAGTTCAGAGCCAGGAGCACTGCCTGGTATGGCCCAAAACCATAAAGAAAAAGGAAAAAAAAAACTAAGTGTTATGACTAGTGAATAGCATTGTCACCCCATTGTTCATCAATTTGTTCTAGTGGGCATCAGCAACGTCTCCATTGTGAGACTTGTTACTGTTTTTGGCTTATTGAATATGCCATGGGGAGCTTGCGAGACTCTGCCATGTGGGCGGGATATTCTCAGTAGCTTGCCGGGCTCTCCAAGAGGGATGGAGAAATCGAACCCAGGTCAGCCGCATGGAAGGCAAATGCCCTACCTGCTGTGCTATTGCTCCAGCCCAACTAGTGAGTGGTACCGTGAAAAAAGAAACAGGATGGACTTCCTGTGCTTCTCAGACTGAGAAAGCATATAGGTAATTGAAAGGGAGTCATAACTATCAACTGGGAACCAGTTTATCTTAAGAGGAATGAAAAATATTCATTAAAGAAATAAAAATTCATGACAGAAATTAAGTAACATATGAGCCCCACTAAAATTGTGAAATGTAATCTACTGATTGATTTACATTTCCTGGAGATTTATTATTCAGTAGTTTTCAAGATGTGACTATTCAACCATGTTTAATGCAAAATATATACAAACTCGCTTAAAAGATCTCATTTTCACTGGCACTCATTTTCATAAGATGTCTTTCATAAACTGTCCCTTTTATGAGATCCAGATAAAGATCCATCAAAAGTAAACAACTCTAACTTACTCGCAAAGACCGCAGACCAAGTACTACTGCCTTGAGTTGTTTTTTTGTTTTCACTGATAAAGTCTTATATTCCACACAATTAGTCCTAGGAACGCCTGGACTTGGGAATCATGTATGCAGGACACCAGCAAAATCCTTACAGAAGGGACCAGAAAACACGTGTTCGCGCAAAGTGGGAAGCTAGCACTAGGTGAATGCCCCGGAACTTAGTGATATGGGTGGCAACTGAAGCCCTCTCCCACTGGGCTGGCAGGAAGCTCAGTTCGCAAAAACCTACCCTGAAGTAGTGATGCAGGGGCGGGGAAGAGGTGGTCACTGTGTCCGCCCACGACGCCCAGGTTCTTCAACATTTTCAAAAGTGAAAATATAGAGTAATAAAGATGCTCAGACTCAGAGTTGGAAGTAGAAAAGTTTGTTGGAAAGTAGGAGAGAAAAGGAAAGGAACACCTCGCCTAGGGAGGAATTTAGCATAGGACTAAATTCACTTTGGCTAGATTTTTGTGGAGGTTTTACAGGAAAACTGGGCCTTTGTGTTACTGAATGCAGGGAAGTTAAAGATTCTGCGTAGGCCCTTTTGAATGAAAATTGAGCTCTTTGCATAAGTATTGCCATTTAATTTAGCCATTGGGTGAGCCTGAGCTCTGGAGGGTAATTTTTTGTTGCTGGACATACAGGAATTCCCAGGAATGTTAAAAATGTAAGATGGGTCAATCAAAATGAGACTGTTCGTAGCAGCTGGCAAGGAAAATCTGAGGCTTCCTTTTTCAGAAGTTTAGCCCAGCAGAGAACTGACATAGTTCAGTAGAAGCTGAATCTTTCTATCACTAATAGAAACCTAAGTAAGATAGTTTTCACAGTAAACCACTAATGTCAACAGATTCTATTCTCACCTAGGGGAAAACTCAAAACCATAACCACTGAGCTCAGATGCAAACAGGTGAGATCTCCCGAGAGGAAAGGAGACAGCAAGGAATTTTATATTCTGGTGACTCCAGAATTTTATATTCTGGATCCTTGACCCAGGTCAACGATCAAAGGAAATCCAGCTGATACATCAATGTCACTCATTCCAGAACTCTTAAAAACAAAGAATTCCAAATCAAGAACTATAGTGCCTCCTATTGGAAAAATAAAACAAATACAAATAAAAAGATAAAATTCTTCAACAGAACAAATGGTAAAGAAAATACCTTAGAAATAAAACTTAATATTGTGAGTCTACCAGACATTTTTTAAATAACTGTTATAAATAAAATCGCTGAGATACATCAGGGCTGGAGTGATGGCACAGTGGGTAGGGCGTTTGCCTTGCCCGCGGCCGACCTGGGTTCGATTCCCAGCATCCCATATGGTCACCCGAGCACTGCCAGAAGTGATTCCTGAGTGCAGAGCCAGGAATAACTCCTGAGCATTGCTGGGTGTGACTCCAAAAAAATGAGATATATCAAAGGTACACATTAATATTGGAGAGAGAGTGCAGTGAGTAAGGTACTTACCTTAGGAGTGCATAGTGCTGAGCACAGCTGAGTGTGACCTTTAGCCCCCCAGAAAAGTACATATTAATAGAATAGGAAAAGAAATTCAGAAGTAGAGGGAGTTTTACCACAGACATTGAAGTTATAGGAGAAAAAGAATTCAAGCAGAGATGCTGGATATGGGGGGAAAAAACCCGAAGAGTGAGATGAACACATCAATGGAATTATAACAAATATATTCAATCTAGCAGAGGAAAGTTTAAGTAAAATTTATGATAAAATTCCTGTAATGATTCAAATGGAAGGGGATAAACAATAAGATATAGAATAAGTAAACCCTTTGAATAATATTCAATTTTATTAAAGGAGAAATATAAAAATAAGTCAGAACTCCTTCTGACTAGGAAAATACTAGATGATCTCACTCACATGTGATACATAAAGAAATAAAGGAAAGGAACAATGTTCAATGAAAACAAACCCATAAACTTTGATAACAGAATTAAGGCTACTAGGAGAGGGGTGGGGATAGTTGGGAATGGACCAATGGTCAGTGGTAGAGATATTACACTCTGGTGTCATAGTAGATGATACATCATAAATTTTTGCATTCTTATTAATTGTTACCTCAATTTTTACATGAATCAAAAAATTAAGTTCTGTATATCAATAATCTTAAATAAGAGTGTTATGAGCTTCCCAATCAAAAACGAAAAAAAAAACAGAGTGGCTATATAGATAAAAATTCATCTGACTCAGAAAAATAATGCAAGTTCTTGCCTTGCACATAGCCACCTGGCTAATTCCCTGACACCACACATGGTTCCCCAAGCCCCCTAGGAATGATCCTTGAGTGCAGAGCCACCCCTCTAACTCAGCAATGGAAGTGTTGCAGACAGGTAGATAGAAAGGGTGGTGGGAAGGGTGGACTTGGTGGTGGGTTTTTCAGGATATAATAAAAGTAAAATGCGATTTAAAGAAATTGCCTAGTCACCATCCCTGAAGCATTCGGACCACCAGAAAAGAATCTTCAAGAAAAACAAAGGCCATAATCAGTTGCAAAAGACCACCAGGAACCCAAGGCTCTTCTGTAGATAATGTTTCAGCAATGGAATCTTACCTACATAAAAATCCCCAAGTAGAGGTCGTTAGGGAAAAGACATATAAAATCTCTTCTGCAAGTGGATTCATTCCCCGTCTTGGGGATGTCCTCACATTTCAACTTAGAGTTTGTATTCTAGACTTCTCTCTGCTGGGAAAGCTAGCGTTCTTTATTGCACAGATAATTTGGCCTCTTTCCCTTGTATTTCTTGAAATAAAACTCTATTAGTTCAAAACCAAATTCACTTGGTTCATTCTTTATTAATATATGTAAGCAATTCACATCAGATATTGAGACAGATATTCATACTGAAAGTTTGGGAAAGCTATGGGAAGCAAATAATACAGAAAAGGCAGGAACTTTATAAAGAATACTATATTTCTTAATACAGTATTTTTAACTGTATAAAGAATACAGTATACTTTATGCTGTATAAAGAAGTTTGGAGAAAGATATAAACATACCATATAATGAAGTTTGGAGAAAGGCATGGAAAGCAAATAACACAGCAAAGACAGGAACTACATAAAGGATACTATATTTATACAGTATATTTTCTATTGTATAATGAAGTGGTATAATGCTTTCTAAAGTGCTAGCTATACTAAGTGTATAAAAGGTATAAAAACTCTGAAATGGTCCTCAACTACTACAATTGATGAAAATTTGCCTTTTGAGAAAACACGAATGGAAGCTGAACTGATTGAACTAATTGAAAAAAATGCGAAAGTGAAAGAGACTAGATGATTTTACACATATATGGATAATAGATAATCAACACAGATAGGCAAAAGTCACTCAGATTCTGTGAAACACAGTGGTCACCAGGGGGAAACAGATCAGGAGCAGAGGTGATGGTAGAGATCCTCTTGGTAGTGTGATGTTGATGTAGGCAGGCAGATAGGGAAGGCCCCTTCCCAAGGCAATGGCAGTAAATCTCCTAGGAAGTAATATCCCTGACCTCATGGAGAACTGGTGCCAGTCTGTAACAGACCCTGAGGAGGCTGAACCAACCCCCTCCAACAGAAGCTCCAGCAGAAACAAAAGTCTGGAAAGGAATTGCAAAGAAGACCATCACCACTCCCAAATCCCTTGGTAACCTCCCTAACAACGGACTTTGACCTAGGTAGAAGCCCTACTTGGGGGCAGGTTGGAGAAACCCTATAGAGGCCACCTTGAACAAAGGAAGTGTGCACATATGCTGCCTGAGCCCTTGTGCTGCCTGCGTCCATGCGGCCGAGCATGTGTGGTGCCCGAGCACATGTGTCACCCGAGCACGTGTCGCCCGCATCTCCTCTCTTGATATGTGGACTTTCATGCTTCATGTCTAATGCTGGATGTGTGTAGGGGCTCTCTCCACCCTCGGAGAAGCCCGGGCTCTCTCTTGAGATGTTACTCTCCACTCTCCCACTTTCTCTCCCTCTTTCCCTTCAAAACCTCCAAATAAAAACTGCAATTTCACTGCTCATCTACTCCTGAATTTCTTTCTGTGAGGCGAGATAAGAATCCAGCAATCCTGGGTCCTGGGTGGCAGAGACGGATCAGGAGATAGTGACGGTCTTTCTTCTCGCTTCACATAAGTCACCCATGGGGCCCACCAACATCAATGTCACTGGTGGTTGCATAAACACACACAATCAGGGATGTGGGTGTGTGTGACGCTGTGTCCTCATTGGACACATCCTCATCCTATTACTATAAGCCAATAGTAAAATTAATTAAATTTGATTGAAAAAAATGAACAAGTACAATCTTATGGAGAAAAGCGAATGAAGTCAGAGATGCCCCTGTGGAAGTGAGAAGCCGGAGGCCAACTCTGTGGGAACTCTTTCTCCTGGCGCTGCCTCAGAGCAGAGGTGAAAACAAAACACAGTGGGGAATGCCCCAGGAAAGGATTCTCCTGTGGCAGCGACCATCTCTCTGATGGCCGTAATAAATTCCCCTAAAGTTTCCCTTAAATTTCCAGCATCACTTCTCTGCTTATCTCATATAAAAGGTAAAGGTAAAGGCCCTCCCGTTCATCGTCGATTTGCTCGAGCGGGCCCAGTAACGTCTCCATTGGAGACTTTGTTGTTACTGTGTCTGGCATATCGAATACTCTCGGTAGCTTGCCGGGCTCTCCGAGAGGGGCGGAGGAACCGAACTCGGGTCGGCCATGTTGGCCGCTTATAAGGCCAACGCCCTACCGCTGTGCTATCGCTCACCCTTATCTCATATAATCATTGTTTAATCATTCTACATGATTAGCATTTCGTTTGTCCCTTCTTTGGGTGTATTAGGGACCTGATCCAGGGCCTCACACACTAGCAAGGCAAGTGCTCTACTTCCGAGCTACATCCAACCTCCTACCATCACTGTTTTCTATTCAACACTATATCACATATATTGATGTTTATGCATATATTTTTTCAGCTTTTTCTGCTCATGTTTTTATTATATTGCCTTAATAAGTTTATGGCCTAATTATATCATGTGTGAAACTAATCAGGATTCCCCAACTCCCTTCTACCATAATATTTTCAATATTTTAGGAGATACATGTGCGTGTATTTATGTACATATATTTATAATTGTTCAGTGGGCTAGGTTACCAAAATCAATATCCAGTTCTTCTGTATGCATTAATATGCAGGAGAAAAAGCTTGAACGGCTTCAAAAGATAGGCATACAGGCCTAAAATAAAGGAAGTGAACTGCTTAACTATCAATGAAAAAGCAATGAGAATCTCAACTCTCTCCGAATTAGGGAGGGTAAATCCATATTTTGTAACTGTTTTTTGGGAGGAAATCCCAATCCATTTTCGGGGGTCTAGGGTATACTTCCAGCAGTACTTAGCCAGCTGACCCACACACCTAATGCAAGGGCCAGAGGCTAAAGTCCTGCTCGGGCCAGGTTCCACCAGGGCTGTGCCTAATGGTGCCAGGGCAAGAGGGTGAAGAAGTCTCGAGCTACACCAAATGGTGTTGGTGAGGACTGTGTCACGAAGGAAATCACCTAGGATCAGCCATATGCCCCTGTGCTATATTAGCAATTTTTCTTGCTATTGATTTTATTGATTTCTCGGAGAGCCCGGCAAGCTACCGAGAGTATTCGATATGCCAGACACAGTAACAACAAAGTCTCCAATGGAGACATTACTGGGCCCGCTCGAGCAAATCGACGATCAACGGGAGGGCCTTTACCTTTACCTTTACCTTATTGATTTTGTTTTGGGCACACCTGGTCATGCTCAGGGCTAGATCCAAGGATCACTTCCAGCAGTGCTCAGGGGACCATATATTAATAACTTTTTAAGCTCTTACATCATTGTGAGGGGTTTGAATCAAGAAAGACAGGCATCTTAGTAAGCTAGTTTCTTAGTAAAAACCAATTTAGAACCGTAATCCATACAAAAATCCCAAATTAGCCAACTTGTTTCTCTGAATGGCTTCTAGTCTACTCCCAACCCCAATGCGAATAAAACCAAGGGGTGGGGAAGGTGAGGCAAGGCGAACCACCACCGTATTTACCCCCCCATCAAAAAAATAATCACACTGTTATCCTGTTGTTCATCGATTTCCTCGAACAGGCACCAGTAACGTCTCCATTTGTCCTAGCCCTGAGTTTAGCAGGTGTCAACAAATTAATAATGAAATAAAATATTATAGAGAATGGCAGCAAATCTGCAAATCTGGGCTGTGCAGCAGTAAATGGCATTTCTTGATTTGATCCACAGCAGAAGAAAGCAAATGGGAAATAAATGTTCCCCCGTGCTAGGTGTCCATGGAAATACATGGAAGGCAGTAGCTACACACATGTGCAACTGAACCGTTTGTAGATTTCAGTGTTTAGGGGAGCCTGTGAAATCATAAATTTGGTGGAAATTGACCAGGAAGACAGAACAGGAGACTCACTTTGGTGTTCATGTGTTCCCCGTAGTTTCCCTAAAGTGCCAAGGATTCCTTTAATCCCCTGTAAATTGTCTGAGATTTGTGGAGCACTTTCATTTTTTCTGAGATTTGTACAAGTCTCCATTTAGACCTCACCTTAACTTCTTTTAGAGGTAATGCATTCTCAAGAAAAATATGAACCTCATTCCCAGATAAATGCCTTTCTTTTCATTTTCAGAAATCTTTCATTTCAGAAATCCACGTCTGGACTGAGAAAAGATTACATCCCACGAAGCAAAATTTACACCTGTCTACAGAGAACCATGAGTCAAAGGTGGAGTCTAAAGGGGAGCTGACTGCAATAAGCTCCAGGCACGAGCAGCGGTGGCACCAAACGCCAGGCCTCATGGCACAGGGTAGGAGTGGGCACTCCTCCTTTCCCCCACCCCGATGAGACTGTGAGATGATGCAACACCCGGCCACCATCTACTCAAGCTCCCACATGGCCACGATCCAGAGACACACAAACGAACCTCTCACCTGAGCAACTTGCTGCAACAATCTCTTCAGACCCTCACAGTCACGGTCACGGTCACGGTCCTCCCATTGTTCATCGATTTGCTCTAGCGGGCCCAGTAACATCTCCATAGTGAGACTTGTTGTTACTGTGTTTGGCATATTGAATACGTCACAGGTAGCTTGCCAGGCTTTGCCGTGCTGGCGAGATATTCTCGGTAGCTTGCCCGGCTCTCCTGGAGGGGCGGAGAAATTGAACCTGGCTTGGCCGGGCCGGCTCTGCACAAGGCAAACGCACTACTGTTGTGCTATTGCTCCAGCCCCTTCAGATCCTAATTATTAAAATTTTAGAATTCCTAGAGTGCATGGCCACTCTCATGGCTGCATGACATTATATTGCATCCGAAACAAACAATACAAAACACATTGTCTGGCATTGCCTTTTCGGCAGGTATGAGTGGCAGTGGGTTTGATCTCAAAATATTGAAGGTAACTGAAGTAAAGAGAGCATTGTGCAAATTGTCTGCCACACAGGCAGGGGGAGCTGTGGAATTGAGGGCGGGGATGGGGCAGGGAGGCGATACTGGGGATTTTGGTGGTGGATAATGTGAACTGGTGAAGGGATGGGTGTTGGATGACTGTATGATCGAAACTCAACCATGAAAGCTTTGTTACTGTACCTCATGGTGGTGGTGGAGGATGGGCGGAGGGATGGGTACTTGATCACTGTATAACTGAAACCCAATCACAAAAATTTGTAAGTCTATAACTGTACCTCATGGTGTTTCACTAATAAAAAACAATAAAAATGTAAAAAAAATTTAAATAAAGAAAACAATAAATAAATAAATGGAAGCTGACTGCAAAAGAGAAGAGAGTAGAAGCAGCAGAAAGCCCCAGCTAGTTCTCAGAGAAGTGGAGTTTCATGTTTAAGAACATCTCATCCTATCACACAGGGCATAGCTCAAAAGTTAGTTCTCAGCAAGGCCTTCTCTTACCACTTGCCTCCAGCTCCCAGATTGATTTATCAAGTCTCTCACCACCAAAATAGAAAATTGCTTCCTAGTGGGCAGAACTCTTGGGTCTCCTATGACTGGACTACAAAGAATATAACACAATTACTGAGTGATCATTTGAGTGGCATTAGAAACAGGCTTCTTTTTACTTTATTTAATTTTTATTTTTGCTTGTTCTAAAAATAGATTAGATCCAGGTGGTCCAAAAACATTTTTTGATTAATGACGAAATGAACAGGTAAGCCAATCTTCCCATTTATTTTCTCAAATAATATGGCAGAGAGCCATCAAACCACAAAAAAGCGAGCAAATAACAGAACAGAATAACTAAAATAAGCAACTAAAAGATTAGTCACTGAGATTCAGGCTCATTGCCTTTCCCTTTAATAAAAATTATTACTTATGTGGTATACATATTTTATTCTACAGTGTAGTGTTCGATAGGAATAGATTTAGCAGTTTTTAGAAGTTGCTAAACTTTCTCCCTGCCAAAAAGGCAGCTGAAAGAGACAATTCAAATGGCCTCTTATAATACAAATGCAGCAAGTTACTTAATATTTGTGTTTTTAATGAGGGAAAAGGTAGCTGCTTTGTCAGCTAACATAGTGCTGCCACTAATTCCAACAAAATGTTATTTGCTGAGAATTAAAAATAATTACACTAGTGACTATGTACATAGTGCACATTTTTTAATATCCCACCAGCTTAATGCCTGCTATAATTAAGTTACAAAACAAGAAATCCAACCTCTTGCAAATTATTTTTCACAATTCTACTCAGATATTCAGAGGAACATTTGAGATATAAAAACATTGATTTTTACCTTCTGAGATACAGGTATAACAATATGATGGGAGGAAGCGAATTCAAATGGATTCACCAGAGCTTGGAGACAATGTGTTCTGCATTTGAATTGATGGTAAACTGATACATATTTTAAAGACTCATGCATGCCTCTGTGTGTGTGTGTGTGTGTGTGTGTGTGTGTGTGTGTGTGTACATGGTCACACGTATAGCCCAGGATTAGAAACAGCAGGGCTGCCAGGCTCAGATAGCAGAACACCTAGACTCTTGCTCAGTTCCTATGGGGCACTGGAGATTTGAGCTCATAACTGTACTGAGTTCAAGTTCAAGGTCACAACACAGCATGCTATGGCACCATGCCTCCAAGCCCCAAAGATTGACTTTAAATGGACACTTGGGAGAATTGCAACATTTTAAAATTGATCACCAGGTTCTCATTCCTGTACAGGTTCATAGAACCAAGAAAGGAAAAAGGAAAGTTTAATGTCTGTACAAGCAGAGGTCAGCAACGTGATTTGCAAAATGAAAATGTAAGCAGGCAGGTGCCATTTATGGTAAATTTTTTGCTTGCTCACACTCTTCCTCTCTCTCTTATCACACTATTTTCAAATTTTACATTATTGGCATGAATTTCATCATCCACCATCCTATTGTATAGCGCTGGATTTAAGTCAAGCATAAAAGCATTTTCTATTCTTAGAAAACAATGGAAAATCTCTCTCTTTCTCTCTCTTTATCTCTCTGTCTGTCTCTGTCTGTCTGTCTCTCTTTGTCTGTCCCTGTCTCTGTCTATCTCTCTGTCTCTGTCTGTCTGTCTGTCTCTGTCTATCTCTCTCTCTCTGTCTCTCTCTGTCCTGTCCATTGGTGGCACCTGTACCCAGTTCATAATCCACACCTAGGAGGGAAGATTTTTGAGTCTCACCCAGCAACACTCAGGGATTACTTCTGGCTCTGTTCTCAGGAATTACTCCCGATGGTGCTCTGGGGACCATAGGAGTGATGCTTGGGGGTTACTCCTAGTTTTGCACTCAGGAAATACTCCTGGCAATGCCTGGGGCACCATATGGATGCCAGGGATCTAACCTGAAGGCATATGCCCTAAGTGCTTTGCTATCACTCCAGCCCCCAGATTTAATTTTTTAGAAAATATAAAATTAAAGAATGTAACAGTGCTTACATTGTTCTTAAAATTGTTGATTTGGACTCAGAAAAGATCCACCTCCACCTATTTATTGTTTTTTTCTTAAAAGAAAAATAGTGGTATAATTTACCTATAACAGCATTGGTGTTGATTTGATACAATTAGATATTGCAATATAATTAACACTGTAGCTTTAGCTAACACTTTCCATTTCTTTTCTATAGTGAGAATAATTAAGATCCAGTCTCTTAGCAACTTTGAAGTTTATAATACAGTACTGTTAACTGTAATCACTATGTTGAAGATTAGATTTCTGGGATTTCTTCATTTTGCAGTTGAGCATTTGTATCCTTAAACATGTCCCTAATTGCCTGTTTTTCTGGATTTCCAAAAGTTCTAGCTTATGGATAGGATAGCTAAATGGACTGAGTGCCCATAAGTAGAACAAGCAGAACACGCTTTTCACATGGGAGTCCTCGACTTAGACCTTGGCATTTTATACCCCCCAAACCTCCGAGCAATGCCAGGTATAGCCCCCAAACCAATTAGAATAAGAGAAAGAAAAATGAACTGTTTTAGTTTCATTGGTGATATCTTATAGTACTTATCTTTATTTATTTCTACCTTTTAAATAAGTGATTTTGAATTAAATCCCAAGTCACACAATTTGTTTTAACTGCGAAGTTCTAAATGTCTTTTTTTTTTAAATAACAGCATATGCAAGTGCTTAAATTAAAATTATGATCACGGTGAAAAAAAACATCTTTATACACTGGACATGGAGTAACTACGGCAATGCCATTTGCTTCTGAACAAAGAAAATATATTCATCAAGAAAATCTAACCAGGGCTGGAGCGATAGCACAGTGGGTAGGGCTTTGCCTTGCGTGCGGCTGACCAGGATTTGACTCCCAACATCCCATATGGTCCCCCGAGCACTGCCAGAAGTAATTCCTGAGTGCAAAGCCAGGAGTAAACACTGAGCATCACTGGGTATGACCCGAAAAGAAAAAAAAAATCTAACCATAGTCTTTTTGTATCATTGGAAAGTAGTTGAATGGAGGAAACTACACATTAATTCAGAGGTTTGTTGAGTAGTGTGTTTATTTTTTTAATAAATCTGCACATTTATTTGATAATGTATATTGATATATGCATTATATATGTATATTGATAATGAAGTTTCTGCCAGGATGCAACATGACACTTGGTAATATTCCTTGCTCCTGCAACTATTAGAGTCCTTCTACAAGAGACCTTCATAGCTCCATATGCTTCACTGTATTCAAAATGGCAATGTGATATAAGAACAGGTGTTTAGCTCGGCATGAAGATGCAAAAAGGCCCAGGTTTGGATCCAACATTAAAGCTTGGCTCTAGGTCTTCATGACAGAACTTACTAAAATTCACTGGGCCTAAAATGTTCTATACAAATTATGGGATTATTTTTGATCCTACCCAAAAATAGTCAGTGTAGCTTCTTGTACACATTGATATTTTTCTCCTGTCCTCCCAATGTTTCTGACTTAAAGGAAAATTTAACGTGAGCCCGGCAAGCTACCGAGAGTATTCGATATGCCAGACACAGTAACAACAAAGTCTCCAATGGAGACGTTACTGGGCCCGCTCGAGCAAATCGACGATCAACGGGAGGGCCTTTACCTTTACCTTTACCAAAGTCTCTCACAAATTGTTAAGATACATGTTCCCAAAACAAGCAATTAAAAGGATAGAAATTTCTTTAATTTTAGGTCACTGATCCTTCTAGAGCAGTAGTTTATAACCTTGCTTGGACTGTGGCCCCTTCCAAAGTTATTTCTTTCCCATATCCACCTTCCTTCCCCAGGCCAGTCCTATGGGTTGGCCCTCAAGTCTCAGGCCATAATACAATCCCCAACCTCATCCATGGCTTTTTTGGTATATTCCCCCACAGGGAACCATATAACCTGGTCGAGAAACACTGTTCTTAACCATGCTTATTTCTTCCTAGTTCAAGAAATAAAGTCCAGGGACAATTTTTAAAAAGTCACCTTCATCACGGCCCCGGAAGCACAAGGACTTAGCACAGAAAGCCACCCGCTTGGAGCAGAAAAGCAAATGGACTATGTGTTAAACCGCGCCAGCATGCCTGCCCGGAGGGGAAAGGGTGTTGACCCGCTCACCAGCTCCTCTCTGGAAAGAAAGATGGCGGCCGCACAGGAGCCTTGTGGACAGCAGGTTTGAGCCGGGGGTGGGGGCGGCAGGGACCTCATGGGAAGGGGGGCATTCTGGGCCGTCCTTCACGACCGACCGAGGTCACCAGCTGCCCCCACAAGCGGCTCTCCGGCACGGCCACAACTCCAGAGCACAGAAACCAATCTCTTAACTATCTAGCTTTTAATAGAAATACTTCCAGGGTTAATAAGTAACATAGCAGAAATCCAAAACCGCGCAGCCGCAATAGCGGCCGTGGGACGTCATTTTATTCTTAAACCCAGCTGTAGAAAGCAAATCATTTCACAACGCTGTTTCAGCATGTCTGATTGGGGGGGGGGGGGGTCGTAAACTCTAAACAATAATGGTGCATCTTCTATCGAAACAATGTATCTAGTCAAAGTAGATAGAGTATTAACTAGAACTCATCTGCCTCACAGGAATTGGGAGGGGTGGGAGGTGGGGTTCTATTGGGGTTCGCGGTTAAAAGTATTAGTAAAGGGAAATGTGTTTGATATTTACATGACTGAGACCTAAACCCGAAAGCTCTGTAACTTTTCCCACAGTGATTCAATAAAGAAATAAATTATATATATAAAAAAAAAAGTCACCTTCAAATTTAAATTTTCCTGAATTTTCCTGAATTTTTTTTCTGAGGCTTTTTTACATTTTGACTGTGGTTTGTTTCCTAAATCACAAACTTGAAAAGCCATCTTAAGCAAAACTCTCATTGCTTTTGTCCAATGAACAGTACTGATGAGAATTCTTTAGCAACATCGATTAGCAACATTCTACACAATGCACTGATCAAAGATGCACTAGAACCTAAAGTAAGAACATTTCTCTTCATTATATTTTCATGCTTTGGGTTGGAGCGATAGCACAGCAGGTGGAGCATTTTCCTTGCACGTGATTGACCTGGCCGATCCATGTTCGATTCCTCTGCCCTTCTCGGAGAGCCCAGCAAGCTACCCAGAGTATCTCGCCCACACGGCAAAGCCTGACAAGCTATCCGTGATGTATTCGATATGCCAAACACAGTAACAAGTGTCACAATGGAGATATTACTGGGCCCGCTCGAACAAATTGATGAACAACAGGAGGACAGTGACAGTGACAGTGACAGTGATATTTTCATGCTTTAATTTTATAAAAAGCCAAATAGCTCAGCCCAACCTTTGAGTAGAGGAAGTGAGGATTCAATCCCTGGCATCACGTGGTTTCTCATGCACTGATAGAAGTGACCCTTAAACACAAAACAGTAGTCCCAAAGCCACTACCAGCTGTGGCCCCAAAAAATCTCAAAACAATGATAGAGCTTATAAAAATTTATTCTTTCTTGAACCAGTAGCTATCAAACATAAGCTTATATTAGAATTACTGGTAAGACTTATTAAAGTTCTTAGAGATCTAGTAAGAAACAAACACTGACAGAGAAAATAAATTTTTGTGACTAGTAAGGAAAATTAAAGCAATCACACATCTACCACTAAAACGTATCTCATGATTTCACAATACTTCTCAAAGGCTTTTTAATAAGTAAATTAACAGTATCCATGTTATAATTTGCCAAACAATCTAGCATTATCCTAAAACTGAAATTATAAGACTATTTTATTATAGCATAGTGGGTAGGGCGCTTGTCTTGCGGCCCACCCAGGTTCAATTCCTTCATCCCTCTCAGAGAGCCCGGGAAACTACTGAGAGTATCCTGCCTGCATGGCAGAACCTGGCAAGCTCCCTGTGGCATACTTGATATGCCAAAAACAGTAACAACAAGTCTCACAATGGAGACATTACTGGTGCCCACTCCAGCAAATCGAACAACAGGAGGACAGTGCTACAGTGCTATTTTATTTTAACTTATAGACAATTTTCTAAAACATATGGGTATTTCATTCAAGAACAACATGACATTGAAGAAACTATTCCCTTTTTAAGATAACTAATTCAAAATTGACTTCATGTATGTTTATAGATTTTCAAAAATTATAAAGCAGGTCAGAAAATACTCAAAGAGCAAAAATAGATTCTTTGGCTGTGGAAGACCCCAGTTTGATCACTGTCACCTTGTGCCCCCCCCAGACAGAGCCAAGGAAAACATCTGAGCCCTGAGAATAGCCCCTAAGCACCAGTAGCTGTGGCCCAGAAACCAAAACCAAAATAAAACAAAATCCAAACACACCAAACTTGCAAAGTAAAACTGTGACTATATAAAGCTAATTTTTTTTCTAAAATGAGATGTGAGCATTTAGGTGTGCTGGTTACCAATGATTTATAACTCTTATTTGGTTTTATTGATTTCTCTGCAGAGACCTATGCCAAACAGGCACTACACTCATCCCTCCACCCCCTATTAATCAACAGTCCTATTGATTCTTTAAAACAAAAAATCATGTTTTTTTTAAATTTCCAATTTGCACCATCTTATATGGTAATGTAATAAGCAGCATTTCATTCAAAAAATCGATTTACCTTAGGGTACTCAGTACAAATATTACATTCAAAAGTTAAACTAACTCTTGTAATAGACCAGAGCTCCACAATAGCTTCCTAAATTATATTGTAGTGAAAACAATTTTTTCATTCATTAAATATTTTAAACTATAAATTATTAAATATGTGTATATTTGATTATCACTGTCACTGTCATTGTCCTTCCATTGTTCATCAATTTGCTCGAGCCATCCCAGTAATGTCTCCATTGTGACACTTGGTACTGTGTTTGGCATATCGAATACATCATGGGAGGCTTTCCAGGCTTTGCCGTGTGGGCGAGATACTCTCAGTAGCTTCCTGGCTCTCTGAGAGGAGCGGAAGAATGGAACCTAGGTCCGCCAGGTCGGCCGCGTGCAAGACAAATGCCCTACCCACTGTGCTATCTCTCCAACCCTTAATATTTGATTATATATATATGAATGAATTTTAACTTATTTTAGACACATTTTTATATCTATGACTTTTTTTAGTTCTTTTTTTGTGTTTACTTACTTTTTTAAATTAACAGGATGTTTGCTTACTTGTAGGATGACATTGCTTTGTCCTTTCTCCCTTCTCCACAAGGAGCTTAGGTTTATCAGGTTACACCAATTACAGTGCTCCTGAGGCACTTCCATTCCATTGTGTTTATCTGTAAATTCTTCCCTATGCTCTCCTCCCCAACCAGTTAATCAGCTTTCCCCCTAACCAGACTCCGTTAACTTGTAAGGTTAGATCCCTCAGAAGTATGAATGAAATATTGCCTTTCTCCTCTCCTTATGTCTTTTGAATAGTTTACTTTATGCAATGTCCTTTTTGTATAGATACAGGAAGACCATTAATATTATGCTTTGTAGCTTAGGATTTAATTGGTTTTGAATATTATTCACTTCCAGGCATCTGATTTCTCAACTTAAGCCTCAGTTGCCCTTGGTTCCTAATACCCTAAAAGCAGGGTCCTGACGAGGGACTGAATGGACCCAAGGCAAGCCGTGAGCTACCCTGGCATCGATATGGGTCGGGCCAAAGTGCCACGATTCTTAACTATAAGAGCTTGATCATAGATAAATGCTGTCATGATCCAAAAGTAACAACGAGAGTAGGACCCTGCTAGGGGTAGAAAAGACTATCTGGCCTGAGCACTTTAGTCTGAGATTGAGATGGCCCTAGGAAGGCAATTCTATAAGTTTAAGGTATTTCTTACTCTATCCATACAAAATGATTTATATTATATATGCTTATATGTTTGTTGGACAAGGAGAGAAGAAACAAACCCATGAGATTCCGCTCTAGGATGGGTCGTCCTGCTGAGAGAGTATTTTTCCTAGAAGTAGCTTTCCTGAAGGGAAAGAATTCTCCCCCTATTGATTGTGACCACACGTATGTGTAATTGTTACCCCAACCCCTCATGCTTTGGGAATTAACTAGACTGTAAGAGTGGGCTGAGGGATCAGAATCAGAATCCAGACTCCAGAGAAGGAGAATGAAGGAGGATTGAGAAGGAGAATGAAGTAGCATGGGGGAGGAAGAAGCAGGAGGAAAGGCAGAGGAGAGAGACAGGAGTGGATGGAGAGAGGATTGGAATAAACTGCAACTGACATCAACCAGTCTGGCCCTCGTTCCTTCCCTTGCCTGCCCATCGCCATCGACCTCCCCGGGGTCGGGGAAGCGGCGTGAGACTACCAAACGCTGGCAGCAGCAGAGATAGACCGCAGCCGCTGCTGTGCTGTCTTATTTGAGTTTACACACTTACTGTTTGGATCTCCGAAAGCGTCTGAGGCATACTAACTAGTACAAATAAGCAGATTGTCACAATGACAAAAATTTTCTCAGAGGAGGTTACTTTTCAGAAATTTCCATTTTTTTATTGTATCATTAATTCACTAATCAAGTACAGTGTTAATTACTTGGCTCAGAAATTCATTTTAATGGTGGGACTAACACCCAGCTCTCCTAGCTTTCAAAAGGATACAAATTACTAGCATTATGTGAATGCTTAGCATTTTGGCAAAAATTAATAAAGAAAAATAAATTGTTGGAGTTTTTTTTTAAATGTTATTATTTATCCGAAGGGGTGGATGGGTTAAATCCAATAATAGCCATTAAGGATACGAAAGCTTGCTGTCAAATGACTAATTTGACATAATATAGCTGAACTCATCATCTCTCCATCCCTGTTCTTCTAACTCTTTAATGCACCTTCATCCAGAAAATCACTTGTTGCCAAGTATCAGAGCATGAAGTCATCCTGTAATTCGATTTTTAATCTGAGAGAAGAGGTCCACCATGTTAGATTGCCTCTGGTTCCATCCTCTTTCTAAGCCTCAATCTCCTTCTGGTTGTTCTTTTAGTCTCTTTTATGATCTCTAGTTCTTAAATAATCTGCTAAATTTTTATTTTTATGATTGTTAATTCATCAATAGTCTGCTGAATTTTTATTCAGTGACTTACTTTCATTCCTGGTGCTTCTAGTTTGAATCTTCATGACACTATTTGCCTTCTGTTTATAATTTGTCTCCCTGTGCCAGGTTTAAAGCAGAGAGAAGCATACATGACTCTTTGATATGCTTTCAGATTAAAGCATTGACAAAACTCGACTTCACATTTTAAAAAGTAAATTGCAGCCTATACACATAATGAGATACAGGAGTTGCCAAAAATCTGTCTTCATTCACTTTCTATACTCAGATTCAATTAAGTGCTGAGTTTTTTAATCTCTGGAAGATACAGGAGCTAAGAAATTCCCTCTAGTGATTTCATGATACGCTAACATGAGCAAGAGACTGGGATATGATTTATAAATCCCAGGAACTCCGAGTTGAACTCTAGTCAACCAAAAGAAGATTAATGTGAAATAGGAGACACATTTTTGTTTTCACAACTCAGATTTTTTAATTTCAACACCTTTTTCCTGCAGTAGCAGAGCCTGAAGAGTGTTATCTCACCAGGAGGAAAGTAAAATGACAAAACTGTTCTATTCAGACAGTAAATCATAAAGTTAATTGCATAATTGCAAATTTTAAATATTTGCATTGTGACTACTACAATAGCAGTTAATTTTCATGTTCTTCCACAAGTTCCATATACACTAATTCAGAGTCAGCAGAGACAGAGAAAGAGAATATTGTCAGACTATGTTTCGTTAATAGATTCATTTATTTACTCTAGTGATGAAGAGTATTATGGTTATTGTCACTAATATTACTTTTCCTTCATCACCAATCTTTCTTTTCTTTCATCCCTAAGTGTCCAGTGTCTCTCCTGTTACTTATGCTCATTAACTCTGAATTGCTATGAAGATGTCTTCAATCTTCCTTTTATTGCAGGCTTCTGGGTTGTGGTGGCTTGTGGATTAGCAAACAATCCTTCCCATCTTTCATTTTCTGGTAATGTGCCCAGTACTAGCTTAAATTATCAAGAAAACTATATGGCAGATCTTGTAGTCATGACTCACTCCCCTAGACATACAGGTAACTTCAGAGCAAACATAATACATAAGATCAGAGACTGGTATCAATAGTTCGCCAACAGAATAAGATGAACTTCCTAGCTTTGGTAACCAGAGGTTACCAATAGTCATTAGCTATTACATCAGCCACTTAATCACTTAATCACTTAACTTCCCGTTAGTCGTCAATTTGCTCGAGCGGGCGCCAGTAACGTCTCCATTTGTCCCTGTCGCGTGCTAGTGTAGTCCAATGGCATCTGTTCGCTCTGGGAACATGAAGAGCCTCAAACCAATTGTTCATGATCTTGATGAAGAAGTCTGACCATCTGGTAGGTGGGCGGCCACACGGTCTTTTGACATCCCGTGGAATCCAGTCGGTAACAGCTCTAGTCCAGCAGTCGTCTTTAAATCTCATTACGTGACCAACCCATCTGATTTTTGACACCTTGGCAAATGAGACAGCGTCCCTGATTCTTGATCTCGACGGATGTCGGAACTCCGGATTCTTTCTCTCATTTGAATGAAATGTGATATTCCAAGCATAGCTCTTTCTATTCTTCTTTGGGAGACCTGAATAGCGTTCTCATCCTGTTTGTGTAGGGCCCAGGTCTCTGAGGCATATGTTAATGAAGGAAGAACAGTGGAATCAAAGAGATGTGCCTGGAACCAGAGGTTCTTCATCCTCTTAGCTATTTCTTCGACATTCTTGAAGGCGTTCCAAGCCGCTCTCTTCCTCCTGCGCAGCTCGGGTGCTAGGTCATTTGTCATGTTGACTTCTCGACCTAGGTACACATAGCTGTTGCATTCGGAGATGGTCATTCCGTTGAGAGCAAATGGGGCATCAGGAACGAGGCTGTTTCTCATGAACATTGTCTTCATAAGATTCAGCTGTAGTCCTACCTTTCCACACTCACGGTCAAAGTCGGCCAGCATTTGTGCCGCTTGGCTGATGTTTGGTGTTATTAAAACAATGTCATCAGCAAAGCGGAGGTGGTGTAGTTGCCGACCATCTATCTTCACTCCTATTCCTTCCCATTCCAGTCGTCGCATGATGTTCTCGAGGGTGACACTGAAGAGTTTTGGTGAAATGGCATCACCCTGCCGAACCTCCACTACCCAGCCACCGCACACTCCAGGACGCTTTCCAGATCCGCATGGCAGTTCTGGTCAAGACTCACACACGACTGGAGACCCACAGAACAAGATAAGCGGAACTCTCTGAGACCTTGGACTCCAGGCTCAGCGGACCCAGGGACAGAGATTCTCTGCTTGCTCCCACCAACCACAGGTGACAAAGGGATTCTAATCAGGAGCCCCACCCTACCCTGCCCTGTCTGCTCCTACCAACCACTAGAGATCCAGGGATCGGATTGCACACAGAAGACCCACCCTACCCCTACCGGGACCAGATAAATACCCCACTGGCAGACCTCCACTACCGACACTACCTCCACTATCCAGCCGTTGCCACACTCCAGGATGCTCTCCGGACCACATCATAAGACACTAAATACCCATCTTCCGGAATTGTCATACCATATTTGATAGGGTTGAAATACGGTAACACCTACGAGGGTGATTAGAGGTCTCCCCAAAAGCCTCTATCCCTCTCGGAAAGACTGGCAAGCTACCGAGAGTATTCCACCCGCACGGAAGAGCCTGGCAAGCTATCCGTTGTGTATTCGATATGCCAAAACCAGTAACTACAACTGGTCTCCTCCACCTGACCCTGAAGTCTTCACCGACATGGCAGCACTGAGAAGGATGAGAAAGGAGAGGCTGATAAAATCTCAAGGCCGAACTAGGCTGCCACAACGAAGGAAGACAAAAATTATCGTCTGTACTTTCAATTCACGTATGCTAGCATCAGATGCATCCATCGAGGACCTGATGGTACAAGCGCGAATGATCAAGTACGACATCATTGGTCTGACCGAGACAAGAAGGCACGAATCTCACCATGCCGTTTTCGACACTGGAGAAGAATTGTTCCTCGGAACATGCGATAAAAGAGGTGTTGGAGGCGTCGGTGTCCTTGTCAACACAAACTTGGCCATGAGCATTGATTCATTTGAATGCCTAACAAACCGAATCGGACGTTTACATTTGAATAGATGTGGCTCACTGCCGGCAGTTTCTATCTTCGATGTCTACGCACCAACATCTCATTATGATGAAAGAGAAATCGAGAAGTTCTACATGGAGCTGGAGAAGTTCTATAAAGAAGACCACACCTTCTACAAGATCATTGTCAGTGATTTTAATGTCAAGATAGGACCGAGAAGATCAGCAGAAGAACTTCATATCGGGACCCATGGCCTAGAATGGAACGAACAGGGTGAGAGACTGTCTGAATTCATCATGTCGACCAAGACCATTCATGGTAATTCACAGTTCCAAAAGGCAGAATCTAAACGTAGGACATGGGAGTCTCCCGGTGGACAATTCCACAACGAAATAGACCACATCATATTCAATCGACGGTTTTGCCTGACCAATGTCACTGTTGTCCCAAAATTCTGAACGGGATCGGACCACTGTCTCCTTCGTGCAAAATTCTACTTCACAGAGTGGGGAGAAAGGGCTGCAAAGTTCAAAAAGAGAACTCCCAGAACGACCACCAACTGGGAGCTCTTTGGCACTATTGCGGCAACATGGGAAGATGCCATTGTTGACAACATTGACGAGGAATATGACTGGTTCAGCACCTCCATGAATGTGTGAGGAACGCCAAGAGAGAGATAGCCACAAAAAAACGCCTGTCTTCGAAAACTCTTGAGCTTATTCGCCAACGTGGTTTGGCGCATGCCTCAGGCAACTGCAAGCTAATGTCCCAGCTCGCAAAACAGTGCAGAGATGCGATCAAGGAAGACCTCAAAGAGAGAAGAGCAGAAGTGCTGGTAGATGTGGCAGAAGCCGGGAAAAGTATTCGTAACACCCGCCTGTCCTTCGCCAACTACAAGACCAAGATGACTGCCCTCCAACGTCCTGATGGATCCATCACATCCTCCAGAATGGCAATGGAGAAGATTATCCATGACTTCTACTCAAATCTCTTCAATAGCCATGTCCACTTGCCGACATACCAAATTCCACAGGATGGATATATCGTCCCCAACGTTCTCCCTTCCAAAATCCGACACGCCATTTCGTCAGTAAAGAAACGAACAGCACCCGGCCTAGACAAGGTCAGACCTGAACACCTGAAGAACCTGCCGTCAGTACTCATCAATACACATCAACCATGAAAGGAAATGTATTTAAAGTAATAACCAAAATAAGTAAAGACAGACCAAGAGAAGGACAGAGACAGAGAGAGAAGGTGAGAGAGAGGGAGAGAGAGGCGCTAGGGAGGCGATTCAAGTGGTAGATCACAGACCTTGCTTCTACAAGGTCTGGGACTCAATCTTTGACAGTGCATGGCCCCCAAAACACAGTCTGGAGTGACCCAAATAACCCCAAGCATCAGAAGATCTGACCTCAATAAATAATGGAGGTGGAAATAGAAATAGATACAGAGAAATGATGACCTCTACTGAATTAGATTTCTGTTACATTCACCCCCAATGAATCCTGGCTAATATAAAATGAGAAGAGGGTTTTCATATGTAAGAAATGCTATAATGTAGACATTACTGAGTAAAGAAGAAGCAAAGGGAATAGAGATTCTTTCATTCCTGATTAGGAAGTTGACCGCAATCATTTAATGTCTATATGTGTGTGTATCAATATATACTTATTAAACTACTCCCTCATGTATTTTAGGAATAGGGTACAGTGTCCTACTTTTCTTTTCTCCTCATAGTTGTAGAAATGTATATTAAGAGAGGATATTATCCATTTGTATCACTGGGTGATGATATTGTGAGAAATAAACCTTGGGAGGTTTTTTTATGCTACATAGCACAACCAGCTAGCATATACCAGCTGACCATAAACTCATACATAGATATGGTGTACTGTCCTACCACCTAAAAGAAAACATGTGTCAGTGGTGTAGAGGTCAGATGGAAGAAGGAAAGAAAGGAAACTGTTGTCCAACTAAACAAATAGTTATTCAGTAGTGACACAAAGCATTTGGTAATTTATTACCAATGATATCCTGGCAAGCAGACAGCATACTTAATGAATTTATAATCTAGAAAAACAAATCCTAGAAATGTAGTAGCACGTGATGGCTGTTGTCTGTTTCACAAGATTTTACAAAAAACAGATGAACCTTAAATAATTGGCCAACTTGCAAAAAGAATTTTTTAATAAGAAAGAAAACAAAGTCCAGAAAGTTAGGACTTAGAAGATCACAAGAAATGTGTGCTTCTCAAACACAATTAGGAAGAGATAATGACAAATTCTCCTAGCAACAAATTTTTTTTAAAAAGCCCTTATCTTTCTAACTAGTTCTTGTAGTAAAGATTACATTAAGGTTTTAGTCATTAAGTCTATTGCTAAAGTCTGTGAAGGCCAGTGCTCAGAAATATTACAAGGGTTTAGACGCTTGCAAGCATTTGACCTCAGCTAGATCCAGCATTATGTATAGTTCCCTGAGCAGTGCCAACAGTGGTCCTGGACCCCTCTCAAAAAATAAGATAAAATAAATCAAATAATAGGCCCACTAAAAATATGATTTAATCCTTGTAAAGAAAAAGCCCTTAAAATATAATATCATCAGCTGTGCCAAATGGCTCAGGAAAAAAAAGACAGGTGACTGTCCTGATAAAATTTAATATATTAAAGTTATCTTTACTGTTATTAAATAGAGAAAATAAAGGCATGGGAGGGGAGTGGGGCATAGCAAGTCAGAAATCATGTCCACCAAATTTCTCCATGAACAGAACTATCAAGTTATCTATTGATGTATAAAACTGATTCAAATAAGTAAGAATCCAAATAAGTTCTTGGAAAAATTGTACTTCTCTAAGGATTATGAGACTGTTTTTCTTTAAAGACATGGATTGTCCCAATTATGAAACAACATTGGCCACCAATCCAAATAAAAGCCAAACAGGGGCATTGAACTTTCCACAGGACCTAATGCTAGACATTATCTCTGATGCCCACCTTAGTTAGAAAAATATATAGATAGTGTAAAGGAATGTTGCACCTTCTTAATGCAGGCCAAACGCCACTGTGGGTGGGGGATGAACAGTCCTTCCCAGAAACAAAACTATGAAGGAGCTAATTAAGGAACATTCTCCATCTTCAGGATGAAAATCCTCATCTCATTTACCCAGCAGAATTTGAGAATTATCACACACTATCATTGGGGGTTCTCTTAATCTACCTCTTTTTATTGAGAATGTATATTATTCTTATCTTGTCCCTACTCTATCACTGCATGTTAAAGCTAGATTGCTTGTTTTTTTAGCCAAGAGAACTCACAGCTAGAAGTGACTTATATGACTGGATTTAACTTCTGAAATGTTTCCCTTAGGAGAGAGATCAGTGTGAGATGTCCACAGGTGACCAGAAAATCAGATGGAAATGTTATTAGTGTTGTTCAGATTACTGCTCTCTTTATAGGCACAAGGCTAGATTTTCTTTCCCTTACCATTTTGAAGATGCACTAATAAAATATTAACATATATGATAAGCATCACTTCTGGGTAGGAGAGTTGGTGTGAGACTTGTCCTGTTCCCTCTTCACTCCTTGGCACATGTCAATATGGCACCTTCACCAGCCTGATCATGAGAGTCTGTGGTCACTAATGTCTGTTGATGGCCATGCAAAATGAGAAACAATGTGTAATTGATTTAAACAATTGATATTTTGCGGTTGCATTTTATTATAGCATGATGGAAGTAATACTACTGAAGGATTTCCTAAAAGCAGAAGGAAAATAAAATAAGGGGCCTTTTTGGGAGACCTTTTCTACAAAGGTCATCGTAGGTCAGAAAATGATAACGTTTATAACACAGCAAAAATCTAACTCTGTAACTAAACCAAAAGTTAGTAGTAGAGAAAGAAGAACCCTGAAAGGAACCAGAGAAATGTAGAAACGCTGCATTCACAACTTTCCACTGAGATGTCTCACTGGAGAACCCCTGAGTTACAAAGGCAGCATAAAATCCATCAACCAGTGCCAGTCACTGGGATGTGGCTGACAGTGGGTGGAGGTTAGCTCAGCACAAGAATCCACCTAGTATCTTCATTGCCTTAAAGGAAAAAAACAGAGATAGCATCTTTGCCTGGATTCATTGACCAAGAGTCTAAAAATTTTGGTTAATAATTTGGGGACCCCTGAAGTTAGGATACTGAATGACCCACAGTTGCTGTCTGGTAGATGTGTTAAAGACTTGTGTTGCCAAGACCTTTTGTTTGGTTTAGATCAAGTCATAATGTGTAAGTGGTCACTTGATCACTTGACATCCTGTTACTCATCGATTTGCTGGAGCGGGCACCAGCAACATCTCCATTCATCCCTGTTGCATGCTGGTGTAGCCCAATGGTGTCTGCTCATTCTAGGAACACGAAGAGCTTCAAACCAATCGTTCAGGGTCTTGATGAAGAAGTCTGACCATTTCGTAGGTGGGCAGCCATGCGGTCTTTTGACGTCCCGTGGAATCCAGTCAGTAATGGCTATAGTCTAGTGTTCATCTCCAAATCTCCTTACATGTCCAGCCCATCTGATTTTCGATGCCTTGGCAAATGAGACAAAGTCCCTGGTTCTTGACTAGTGACAGAGGTCGGAACTCCCATTTTTTTCTCTCATTTGAGTGAAGCATGATACGCCAAGCATAGTTTTTTCGATTCCTCTTTGGGAGACCCCAAATAGTGTTCTCATCCTGTTTTTGTAGGGCCCAGGTCTCTGAGGCGTATGTTAATGCAGGAAGAACAGTGAAGCCGAAGAACTGTGCCCAGAGCCGGAGGTTCTTCATCCTCTTAGCTATTTCTTCTACGCTCTTGAAGGCATTCCAACCCGCTCTCTTCCTCCTGGGCAACTCAGGTGCCAGGTCATTCATCATGTTGACCTCTCGATCTACATAACTGTGTACACATAACCATCTCCCTAGTGCAAAATTCTACTTCATGAAGCAGGGAGAAAGGGCTGCAAAGTTTAAGAAGAGAACTCCCAGAACGATCACCTACTGGGAGCTCTTTGGCACTATTGCGGCAACATGGGAAGATGCCGTCATTGACAACATTAACAACGAATACGATCAACTGGTTCAGCACCCTCATAATTGTGTGAGGAATGCCAAGAGGGAGATAGCCACAAAAAAAAATGCCTGTCTTCGAAAACTCTTGAGTTTATTCACCAATGTGGCTTGGCGCAAGCCCCAGGCAACCACAAGTGAATGTTCGAGCTCACAAAGCCGTGCAGAGAAGCGATAAAGGAAGACCTCAAAGAAAGAAGAGCAGCAGTGCTGGCCGATGCGGCAGAAGCCTGGAAAAGCATTCACAACACCCACCTGTCCTTCGCCAACTACAAGACCAAGATGACTGCCCACCAACATCCGGATCACATCTTCCAGAAGGGCAATGGAGAAGATTATCCATGACTTCTACTCAGATCTCTTCAATAGCCATGCCCACCTGGCCCACATACCAAATTCCACAGGATGGATATGTTGTTCCCAATGTTCTCCCTTCTGAAATCTGACATGCCATTTCATTGGTAAGAAACAAACAGCACCTGGCTCAGACAAAATCAGACCCAAACACCTGAAGAATCTGCCGTCGGTACTCATCAATACACTGGCTTGGCTCTTCACACGCTACCTGTCTGAATGCAAGGTTCCGTCCCAATAGGAAAACAGCAGGACTGTACTACTGTACAAGAAGGGAGACATCCACGACATTGGCAACTATTGCACGATCTGCCTGTTGTCTGTCGTCTACAAGCTGTTCACTCAAGTCATCCTGAATAGGATTGGCAGAACACTAGATGAAGGACAACCATGTGAGCAAGCCGGGTTCCGCAAAGGATTCAGCACGATCGACCATATCCATACAATAACGAAGCTCATTGAACTTTCTCAGGAGTTCAAGATGCCATTCTGTCTAACGTTCATTGATTTAAAGAAGGCCTTTGATTCTGTCGAGACTGGAGTAGTCATTGAAGCCCTAGCCAAACAGGGCGTTGAAACTCAATACATCAGAATCCTCCATGAGCTGTATAATGGATTCACTACCAGGATCTCACCATTCTACAAGGAAGTGATTATCCATGTCAAGAGAGGGGTTCGGCAGGGTAATACCATTTCACCGAAACTCTTCAATGACACCCTCTGGAACGTCATGCGGCGACTGGAATGGTAAGGAATGGGACTGGAAATAGACAGTTGGCAACTACACCACCTCTGCTTTGCTGATGACATTGTTCTAATAACACCGAATATTAGCCAAGAGGCACAAATGCTAGCCGACTTCGATCATGAGTGTGGAAAGGTCAGACTACAGCTGAATTTCATGAAGACAATGTTTATGAGAAATAGTCTCGTTCCTGATGTTCCATTCACTCTCAACGGAATGAACATCTCTGAACGCAACAGTTATGTGTATAAGTGGTATCTGGAAAAATTTTTAAAAATGAGATAGTACAGTGGGTAGAGCACCTGCTATGCATGCAGCTGACCAGGATTCAATCCCTGGCATCCCATATGGTACCCTGAGCTCTGCCGGGAGTAATTCCTGAGTTCAGAGTCAGGAGTAAGCCCTGAGCATCATCAGGTATGCTCCAAACACAAACAAAAAAAGGATAAAAGCAGTATCATCCCCTTCACAAATTCTTTTTATCGCAGTAACATGGTTTACATGTTTATTTATTCTTATTTTATGTTTGCACTTCAACTTCACCATATTCACAACTAGAATGTCTATAATCTTTCACCACTGTCCTTTCCCTTCCCCCTTTGCAGTCTCAGTTTAATGTTATTGTTTTTAATGAAATAAAACGGATTCAGTTTAGAGGAATGTTCTGTGTTTGAACATTACATCTCCTGTAACCTTGTGGTATTCAGATGCCCTCACATTTATGAAATGGTGGTCTAAGATAGCGGAAACTAAGGCTTTCCTTGTTGTTAGTAATCTTTGAACTTGATAAATTTAAGGTTGGTAGCCTTATGTTATCTCCACTTTTATCAATTAAAGTTTTACTTAATAATAAAATTTTTATCTGTGTTTGACCAACAGATCCAAAAATTACTGATGGATAATAAACCTTTTTATAAGACTCTGTAGCTATGTTTAACATAATAAAATTTAACATTAGAATAGAATCCTAAAAAAAATTAAAAAATTTTTAAAAATTTTAAAAAAGAATAGAATCCTTTGTTTTGCTGCTATTTGGGGGGACACTCCTGGTGGTGCGAGGGGGCTGCGAGCGCCATGTATAGTAGTGCTTGAGGACACTTGAGGTCATGAGCTCGCTGACATGTGAGCCATATCTCTAACCCAACCTTATGGATTTTTAGGGAAATCTCTTTCACCATTCTCTGGATCTACCACTCAGTAATATGGCAGTCACTAGCCACATGTAGTCATTAAAAGCTTAAAATAAGACTAGTTAAAATTGAGATATGCTATGTGTGCAATGCACATGCTGAAAAATAGGTATTTCTGTCTATTGAGTTAAATAAGATATATTATTAATATTAACCTTACCTGTTTCTTTTTACTTTTTCCAATGTGACCACTAGAAAAAATTAACGGCAGAAGTGGCCTGCATTTTAATTAAACCAGACATCATTACTACAAAGTCAAAGTGTGTTCATGATTAACCGTGATTAAGATTGTGTTCTTTCTGGCAAGAATTTGCATGCTTTTGCAATCACACCAAACCACAATAGTTGACTTACATCTCTTACACAATAACCTCATCTCCATGACTAAAGTCTCTGCTCTTTCTCATCTTTTGCATCACATGGTATAAAAAGTCTTCTTTTATTAGTCTTTTTCTGTTTATATAAGTTTATTGCTCAGAAATTATTGCTTTTAAAAAAAGAAATTATTAGCTTTAATATCTTACATTCTTTCACCTAAATTTATTTAATGTTCAACATCCTCCAACAACTGCTAATACAGAACTCCCCAAGCCCACAGTACCATTTCTTGTATTTTCTGACATAAATCTGTCTTGGTGCACAGTTTTCACATTCTTATCTTTGCACTCACTTGTTTTTGAAGTAAAATGTTATTTCTTTCACTCTTTGTTGGTTTATGATCTCTTCCATCTCTCATACTGACAACAGATTTTATCCCTAAACAAACTATTCCTGATTCCCTTAAGCACTCTACATTAATATCCTTCTTGCTCTCTCATATCTCCTTTACTCTGTTATGCTTGTGGCATACATTCATTCACTGAGAATTGGTAAAAATATTTAAGGCCATTCCTATATGTTTATTCTGTTTCTAAATTAATTTGTATACTATTTGAAAATAGAATACTGAATTTTATAAAAGAGTAGAGCTGTAACACATTCGTGTTTTTTTTAACAAGGGAAGCAGCAGGAAATGTAAGAGTGCCAACCCAGTACTGAATTCGCTTTTTCTACTGACTCTATTGGAAAAGTCGTTTTGCTTTGTTTACTCAGGCATCCTTCTAGCTCATAGGAGATACCCCTTATATAAATCAGGAAGCCTCAAGTGACCCATTTAGAGGCACCAGTTGTGGACTGATGGAGCCTCAAAAAGAGATCTCTGGGATTGTCGAGCTCAAACTAAGAGTACTAAATCTCCTGTAGGTCTGACCTCATGGAATGAAGAGCAAACTAAATCATAAGCAAGTGAGCTGGGGTTAGAGACAAGACTGTGGCAGGGGAGTTGAAATGCAATCTTCAAATCTGAAGCAGCTGAATCCTAACTCTAATGACAGCACAGTGAGTTGGTGGAGAGAAAAAGAAAGAAGATGACTGACTGCTATAAGAGCACACAGGCTACCGGACATGAAACAAAAGCTTAGTGTCCAGCGACAATCACTGGCTCAATCAATAGATTATATTATTTCTTTCATATGCCACCTATATACAATAAGCCTGTGATGTGTCTCTCCTCAATTGTAGGAGTTCAGGGAAGCTAAATAAGCTAAATAAGATAAGGTTTGCTCGAGCGGGCCCAGTAACGTCTCCATTGGAGACTTTGTTGTTACTGTGTCTGGCATATCGGATACTCTCGGTAGCTTGCCGGGCTCTCCGAGAGGGGCGGAGGAATCGAACTCGGGTCGGCCATGTTGGCCACTTGTAAGGCGAACGCCCTACCCGCTGTGCTATCGCGATAAGGTTAATAATACTAAAATAATACTAAAAATACTATACCTAGTTAGCATGTAACAAATGTCACCAACCAGTTATACTGCATATAATGATGACTATGATGAGAGAGATGATAGAAGAAAGATAGGAAAATAGATATATACCAAGTAACTATTAAAGCTGTTCTCATCTTCAAACTATCGATGTCGCAAAGGATCACCAAATTCTGTTATGGACCGATTACAACTCTAAAAGGTGGCATACAAATTCACATGGGATTCGATCCACATTCAATAGTTGATTTTCAGCCAAAATGGCAAAATAGCTTCCAGTCAGTCATGTCTAAGACTTGTTTTTATTTTGCAAAAATCTGCATCTTTTGAAACACCTGTGTCATTGACTACTCTGCTCTAGATGCGCATTTTGCTTGCTATCATTCCCCAGAAGTCATTTTATTTCGTAACTGGTTAATTAATATTAAGTCAAGTTGCTCAAATTCTCTTTCACATGGCTTGAGACAATGAGTGTCTCAAATATGTTTCCCGACAGATGTTGATTAGAAATGAATCCACAAGGCTCACTCTTCAAGCCCCTGTTCTCCCTTGAACATGTATCTCACTTGCTTGCCTCTGTTTCTTTGCTTGCCTATTTCCACTCTGGAGAAGCTGGTGTTCTCTCTTGAACATGTACTTATCTCTTTCTCTCCCCTCATATCTTTCTATTTCAATAAAGACTATCTTGCTTCAAAACAAATAATTAAACAAACAGGAAAGAAAGAAGTGGATTATAGGATGAATCATTTGACAGGAATGCATTTCAGTCCCAAAATTATGCTTATTTTATTTTTCATTTGTTTATTTACCATAGGTTTATAGTATTATAAAAGTTAAGAATGCAGCCTTATACCTCTGTAAGTATATGTTTCACCATAATTGCCACCAAAGTCTGCACTTATTCTTTTTTTTATTGATTGAATCACAATGAAATACAGTTACAAAGCTTTCATGTTTGATTTTTAGTCATACAATGATAGAATACCCATCCTTCCACCAGTGCATATTCTCCACCACCGATGTCCCCATTATATCCCCCCTTTCCAACCCTCCCCCTGCCTCTATGGCAGACAATTTCCCCCATACTCTCTCTCTAGTTTGGGGCATTATGGTTTGTAATATAGATTCTAAGAAACTATCACGTTTGGTCCTTTACATTCAGCACACTTCTCCCATCCCCAACAATTCCTCCAACCATCATTGACTTAGTGATACCCTCTCTATTCCAGCTGTCTTCACTCCCAGCTCATGAGACAGGTTTCCAATATGGGGCCCTATGTCTACCGTCTTTGGGTGTCAATTCCTGGCCCTTATGTCTACTGCTCTTGAGTGTCAATCTCATATTATGTTATTTATATTCACAAATGAGTCTGCACTCATTCTTAATTTTGGTTTGAACTTGATTGGTTCTACTTTTTAAATATTTTTAATTTTTCATTTGAAGCACCACGGGTTACAATACTGTTAGTGACAGGGTTTTATGAATACATAACATAGATGGTTCCTGCTCTATGCCCACCACTAGAGTTTTTCCTCCATCAGTGACCCAAGAACCTCTCCCACCCAACCCACCCTCTAGGTAAACTTTCCGTTCCATTGACTTTGGTCACTTGTTGCTTCTTTACTCTTTATCTTTGTATCCCACATATGATTTGCTCTCTTCTAAGAAGTAAGACTCTGTTGGAAATTTTACTGACCTTTTTGACTGGCTGTTCACAGGTCTACAATCAAACATTGAATAAAATGGCTAATCCACTACTAGAAAGAATGATGGCAAATAGGCTTGATACATAGACAAAAGTCACTGTGTTTCAATTAGTTAATTTTTAAGGTAGGGTTTTAAAGAATGCATCAGGGTATTTCAGTGAAATTGAAATGGAAAAAATCACAAGTTATAAATTTGAATCTATGTGGATTTATATAGGTGATGGCTTTTTTGATTTCACTAAGTTGCTCTTAAAAGTAATTTTCAAATTGATTTTACTATTACTCAAAGAGCCTCAGAAAGATTTTAGGGAGAGGATTCATGATAAGAAAGGTGTCGACCTCTTTCAGTTTGTATGAGCACGAAACCTAAGGTGAAAAACCTTGATGAGCTCAGCCCTGTAGAGGCAATGATGCAATGATATCACTGATTGATTCTGTTGGGCCCTTAGTGCAAGTTTATAATTGAATAATGTGGGTAGGAAGAGGAGGATAAGAACATATATACCATCTGTTTGTTTTTCATCTTCAATATATGTCCTTAAACTGCAAAACAAGAAAGTAAAAAGCACATTTGAATTTAACTTTTAGGTAAAAAGAGTTCCATTTTAATTACAACTGATGAAAAGCAATAATTAACCATTGCCTGAGGAAATCCTTTACTACAATGCATTTATACACCACAAGGAACAAGTTTGTACACACTCCACCACCACCACCACCCACCCCTCCTCTGGCCCTTTAGTATTATCTAGAGAAAGGATTTACTTAGTTTACCATATTAAACTGTGAACTGCTATCTATCAGCATCTAGTAGATAAAGACTAGGGATGCAACACTCTACAATGCAATGGACAAAATCATTCTCTGGCAGTGCCAGGTACAAGGTATGTAGCCGTATACTTTGTTCACCCTTGTGATTTATCCACCAATATATCTAAACACATCTCATTGTTTGTGTCTGTGATAACAGCTCTTACAGCATGTTCAAAGCTAACGAAATAGCATCAGGCTAACCTTTAAAAACCTATCTATAAATATATATTAACGTTATTTCAGGCTATATCCACAACAATTTCCTTATATCTTTAACTCTAAGATCTCTGAGAAGGTTTTTATAGGTCCCCCATCCATAATGCTCTTGACTTTTAACATATGCACTGTAGCACTGTCCTCCTGTTTGTTGTTCATCGATTTGCTCAAGCGGGCACCAGTAACTTCTCCATTGTGAGACTTGTTGCCTGACTTTAATATATGTAACGTAAAATATGAAACAGAAATGATATAACTGTATAAACCTCTCTTGCTTTGGACCAGGGAGATAGTTCAAGTAGAATGCCTGTCACTGAAAAGGCCTTGGATTCAATTTCAGGTACCACAAGGCCCTTCCAAGTACCACTGGGTGCATTGCTATGTGTGACCTCAAAAAGAGAAGGAGGAGAAAGGGGTGTAGGGGGAGGAGGGAGAAGAGAGGGAGAAGGAGAGTGAAAAAAGAAAAGGAGAAGGAAAGGAGGAGGAAGAGGAAAGGAGGAGGAAGAGGAAGAGCAAGAAGAGAAGAAGAAAGAAAAAGCACTTCATGAAAATGTTTTTTGTATTTTACTTACCCTATTGCCCCACTTATTAAAAAAATCAGTACCAGGAGGATTACTCCATGGCTTAGAGGCCAGCTGGGCACTCTAGGGGAAAGGGCAGCTCAGATAGAGAAGGGAGCACCAAATAAAGGGTGTTTGGAGGATCCTCCCAGGAGGGGAGATACATGTTGAAAGTAGACTATGGACTGAACATGTTTGCCACTCAGTGCCTCTTTTGCAGACCACAACACCCAAAAGGAGAGAGAGAACAAAAGGGAATGTCCTGCCACAGAGGCAGGGTAGGATGGGGGGAATGGGGGTGGGAGGGATATTATCCATGGTGGTGGAAAATGGGCACTGGTGGAGGGATGGGTATTTGATCATTGTATAATCGAAACCCAAGCACAAAAAATTGTAAATCTACAACTGTACCTCATGATGTTCCACTAATAAAAATTTTTTTAAAAATTTTTAAAAAATCATCATCATATGAATAGCTGCATTTTAAGAATCACTTATAATGCAACAGGAGTTATTCCAGACATTCAACATGCATCCTGCTCATTGTCACATCTGCATTGTCGAGTAGATCATTTCCTCCAGAATGCCAAAGCTCCTTCACAGATCAACAATTCAAATCCAGAAAGACATTATTCTACCACACAACACAGTCTCTACTGGAGTAAAAGTCAAGAACTTAAGAAAAATTCCCATCTTTCTTCATACCCTTATGCTTTTCTTCTTTATCCCCTTTCCCTTCCTTTTGTTGTGATTGTAATAATAAGGGGTGGGGTTGCATATTTGGCTGTGGTACTCACTAAGGTGATAACACACTTGGTTGCAGCGCCTTCATACCTCAGCTGTGATGCTTTATAAACAACACCTAGTTGTGGTCATTCGGAGATCACACGCTTTACTGTAGGGTTGGGAGAACATATGACAGTGCCTTTACAGTCCCATTCAGCATGTGAGACAGTGTCAGGGATCAAACTTGTGACCTGATGCTTACAAGGCAGGTGATCCACAACTGAGCTTTCCCTGGGACCCCTTTTTATTTTTCTTTGAGCAATATACAATTATTCAAATGCCTAAATGATTACTATAGCGACACTTCAATTCTTGCCTTGTGCTTAATTGCATCAAAGTACTCTGCCCTGTTTAGCTCTGTTCTTTTTCTAGCTCTGATTCATAGGAGAAGATGGCTTTTTGTTTGTAATATATCTCTGGCTCACTTTCTTCTAGTAGCATCACTCTGATGAGTTCAGGCGTTTGTCAGTGCTCATACACACCCTCATTTGCAGACTGTCTCAGGAATAGGAACAAATTGTTTTGAGTCCGTAGAAAAGCCTGTGTGTTCTCTCTGAAACTTTTCTTTGCTTTTCTGTTTTGCCTGGCTGGTGTGTGTGTTCACACATGCATGCATGCGTGTGTGTGTGAGAGAGAGAGAGAGAGGATCTTAAGACTTAGAGGAGGAGGTGTGGATAAGAGATTCTGAGAGAGAAAGGAAGAAAAGAGGGGATGGAAAGGGAGAGGGAGAGGAAACGAGAGAGGGAGAAGGGAGGACTGCTTTTGAGCTTCTAAGACTGCAGACAGAAATAGCACACCACCATCGTGAGCTGTACAAGACTCAGAAACACGACCAAATTGTATTCACTTGTATTGATCAGTTGCTCAGAAAGGAGGAAATGACACCTGGACCTGTCTTCTTCTACATCTTGATTTTTGGAAAATATGGTAAGTATCTCTATTTCATTTTCTGTATCTTACTACTTTACAGAACAACCCTAAGTGCAAATGTTTATTACTTACCTCTCTGTTTTGAAAGGGGGGAAATCCATTTTATGATAAAATTTTAATCTCACTTTGGAATTTTTCTGCTTAATTCATTTCTGCTGTTTGTGTTTAAAGCAGAAATAGCTGGTCAGAGTCAACAGTTAAGCAAGACTAGCCTAACAGGCTGTGCTTTCTAACTAATTATTTTGTCAGTAATTTTATTTCCCAAGGGGTAGTCCTTACAGAGACTGTATTTAAGAAATAAGCTGTGAAAAAATCTTGAGGAATTCCTTACATTGGTTCTAGTTTCTGTGTAGTTGTACACTTGTCATCCTAATCGTCTGTGATTTGAAACATAGGTGTGTTCTTCATAGACACATTCAGAAAACTCCGTTTTTATTTGCAAGGGGGTTTTTTTCCTTCAAGGAAAAGCAAAGGAAAACACAAAGCAATGAAAACCATTGTCAGACAAGGAACCAAATGAACATTTTACTTTTGCTGTAATCACTGTCTTTGCCCTCTGGGTGCCAGTGTTTATATTTCTGAAAATCGTACTTTTTTTAATCAAGGGAAAGTGTCATTTGCATTAAAATTTATTTAAATTGCGCTGTGTAAACAGAATATTTTTTATTTCCTATATGCAATAAACGATGAAAAAATCAAAGTAAATCAAAAAACCTTTGGGGATACCTTCAGCACATGCACGACAGAGTCAAACTGAAATTTTTAAAACTTACAAAATGTTTACAATCCCCTATATCTTAAAACTTTGCAAAAGTTTGCTTCTGTATTAAGATAGTCTACTGAGGAGACTATCTAAATTGCCCAATTCTGGGGATGTGAACAATAATATTATTTTTCTTTCTCTCCTTCTGCCCATTTCATCTAAATTGTCAAACAGAGGAGACAGCCACACAACCAAGAAACAACTGAAAATCCTAAAGCAATATTCTAATTCTCAGTTTTCTCCATCTCTGTTTTTGATCACTGACATTCCTATTTTTTAACTAGAGGTGAGAAAGCCAAATTGTGATCACCACCAAAAAAGTGAACATTTCTCATTTTAATCCAAGTTTTTCACATTTTTGCTGAACAGTCTCACCTCCTACAGCAATAAGATATTTTTCCATCCCCTATTCTATTTCAGTGAGCTAAATTAATTGAATAAACAAAAAAAAACTTCCACAATAGACATGCTAGCATGTAGATTCTGGGGTATGTAAAAGGTGTTCAGTGCAGGCTGAGAAACATATTTGGCTAATGTATTACCAGTTGTTTAGATTAATACAAAAGTTCTGTTTAAATATTCTCATTTGTTAATAAAAAAATTTTTTCTTGTGCAGAAAATAAATGATAGGAATTATGATGACATATCAGAATCCTTCATCTTTTAAAAGGTATCCTGTGGTTTTTGTTTTTTAATGTCTTATAATGCTTTGTGAGTACTTGAGAGCTACAATTTCTCACTCATTCATGCCTTTCTCAGAGAAATAGGGAATGAAAGCAAAATTCTTTGAGGCAGAATGTGGCAAACAAGATTCTAGGCAACAAGTGCCAGTTATGTAGGTGAGATAGAGGCACATTTAACAAAAAGTTCCCTAAAATAGCAGCCTGTATCTTCGACTTAACTTTTGATTTGGTTTGTCACCTAGGAGAGAATTTCTTATGCATAGATAAAGAAAAACAATCAACAGCAGCTTAAGGATAAAGTGATTGTTATTTTGTTTGTTTGTTTGGTTGGTTGGTTGTTTTTAAATCAACTTTCCTGTTACCTTGAAAAGGCTATGTGACATCTGGAAAACAGCTAATCTGCTGATCTGCCATGTACTAGCTCTATGATTTTTTAACAATGAGCCTTAGTTTGTAAATGGTAATCGATATGTTATATTCTATCAGAATCCCTATGTTTGTTCCTTATTGCATATATTAAGGATCCTTGAATCTCACTAGAGTATACATGCAATGAAGCACACAGGAAGGAGAGACTGGCCGTTCAGTACCTTGTCCCTAGACTCGAGACAGCAAATGCCAAGATTTGAATGCTTTCAACATCGTTGCCCTTTCTAAAAGCCCATCAACATTCTTGGCCAAGATAATGTGAATAATTGGGTCTTGAAGAGCTGAAAGCTCTTTATCAACATAAGCAATTACTAGTCACCAAAACTTCTTGGTTTTTAATAATATTACACTGTTATTTTATGGTGATTTTACTATCAGAGGAAGCTGAGTAAAGGGTAGAAAGGACCTCTCTGTACTATTTTTGCAACTTGATGTGAGTCTAGAATTACCTCAATATTCAAAGTTAAAAACAATCCCCGGGAATAGTTGTACCGTAAATTCTTGTCAGCAAATGTTAGATGTTTAATACCATGAAGCAAAAATAATCACTGTGCTTGATAGTTTGTGTAGGCATGGAACAAATGAAGAAATAGGAAACAGAAGGGACCCACACATAAACTTGGATCACTTCAGTATTTGCTAAGAACCACCACTGCTGAGAAAGCCTTTGCCTTTAGATTCCAAAGAAATATTTATGAGCAAGCCTAGTCTTTGCATGGGCAGTGACAGTCATATCTTCTAGACATTCTCTCCTCTATCAATGAGAAGAAGGGAAATGGCTTTTCTAGAACAGACAATTAGTGTCTGAAAAATGAAGAATATTGGCATCTTTATCCTTTTCCAAAAGATGGGAAAATAAACTTCCCAGTCTACGGACCTCAAAATTACCTGATACTCCAACTTATAGTTTTGAAGGTCACCAAATAGTTCTGTACTATTCCTATAATAAATTTGAAATCCTGTTGCAAGTTTCAAATAGACAGCCAATACATGTACAGAAGGAAATCTGAAGGAAAGGAAAGGATTGCATTTGGTTTCACAAATTTTCTTTTACGTGCTAACACATAACTGAATTGCCTGGATTCTGTTCAATTGAATTGCTTGGTATCCTAGTTAGAGCTTTATTTTGCCTTAAAAAAAAGTGTAAGCATTCATACTATTTGATTTCCAGTCCTCTGATTATGATTATGAGAATCTTTGTTTTTATATTTACCATTTACTGAGAGCTTTCCATGGACCACCAACTGTGGTAAGTGCTTTACAAACGTTATCTGACTTTTATCCCTGCAATAACCTTACGAGATATTCTCGCTTGGCAAAATAAGGAGCAGAAAATGAGAAACATTAAGTGGCATGGCTGGTATCATCTCCAGTAGCTGATGCAAAAGGGAACGCAATCCTTGAAAAACCTCTGCTAGTACAACATGATTCAGCTTTAACACTTTCTAAAGCGATTCTATCTTAAACAGGACCTTAATAGATCATCTGATCCAGCCCACTACTCTTTCTGATAGTTAGATATTTTCCTATTTTAGAGATAAGCAATAAAGAAATATTGACTAGCCCAAGGTCACAAAACTGATAAACCCAAACAAAAGAAAATTTTCCACAGGGTAAAGTCAAGTCCTTCCTGGGAAGTGTGTGAAAACCATGCTTGGCATTTAAGGATCGCTTCTGTGAGCTCTTACCATCTGTTTTACATACATGTTTGCTTCTACACTGACAACAAATTAATTAGGGTATTATGTAAGTAACTCCAGATATGGGAAATAAGACTCAGCTTGAATGAACCCAAGAATCTTGCTTACAAAGCACTTTTGTCGGCACCTTACGCAGAGCTATCTTTATATCTAGGAAGTGAAAATAAATATTGACTTGACTCCCATATTAACTTACCTCTCCCTCCTCCTGGATATTTTCTCCCCTAACTAGCTCCACAACTCCAATTGCTCTGTTCCCAGGTATTCAACTGATCCAATGAAGACTTACTTTAGGGATAAGCAGGGGCAAATACTAAATATGAACACTTTAAGTTTTGCTCTCTAACACAGCAAAGATAAAAATTAGATATCATGTTAGAAGTTAACCTTTTCTTATTAAGTACCTTTGTTTTATATTAACCTGGACATTTGGTTTGAGGTTGAATAGATTCATTTTATAATTATGTCCATGTTCATACAATTAACAAGACTCACCTTATTGCTTAAACTTCTCTATTAATGAATGATCCTTTCCAAATAATCAGTGCTCTTAAAAATTTCTGGGGGCTGGAGCAATAGCACAGCGGGTAGGGTATTTGCCTTGCATGCGTTGGACCCAGGTTTGATTCCCAGCGTCCCATATGGTCCTCTGAGCACCACGAGGGGGTAATTCCTGAATGCAGAGCCAGGAGTAACCCCTGTGCATTGCTGGATGTGACCCAAAAAGAAAAAAAACCCTGGTAATTCTTAGAAAGGAGACCCACGGGGGAGGGGGGTGTTCACATGCTTCTCTGACCCACTGGGAGGGCTTGCTTCTGATCATCAAACCAGCTCTTCTCTCTACTGCTCTCAGCTTCCGTTATTCCTCAATTTCTCTTCCAGTTTGCCCCCAGGACCTCAACTTCTCATTCTGTAATGAACAACACAACTCTCCCTCCTGAGCTAGTTTTCAAATTCAATTCCATGCCCAGGAGCTAAATTTTACCAAGGGGCTGGTTCATTTCAATGTCACCCACATAATTAGCTATAAAAAGGTGAAGAGGAGCAGGGAAAGCAGCAGATAATCTGATATAAGATTCACTCTTTTATTAAAAGCAGGTAAGACTTTTATTTTTTTCCAGGTACGATTTTAAAGCAACTTTTTTTCTTAGAAGATAAAAATGCACTTGATTGAGAGGCCATACACATACATACCAAATTACGTGAGATAATTCCTTGATTAAAACATCTAATTATGTTATTGCACCCTAATAAATTTGTCTCCTGATCCTTATCTAATTCATTGAAAGAACAATAACATGGTTTCTTTTCCTGCATCCAGCAGCCTGGGTCTCAAAGGAATCACAATCTACTTAGTTTCCTCTTATGTCTCTCAAGTACCCTTTTAATATATTTTATAAAATTAGATGGCTTTGTGCTGAAAGGAAACTTAAAGTTTATCTAGAATACAGTGCCCTTGTTTTTCCTCATTAGTAGCGCTGTAACACTGTCCTCCCCTTGATCATCAATTTGCTGGAGAGGGCACCATTAACGTCTCCATTGTGAGACTTTTTGTTACTCTTTTTGGCATATCAAATACACCATGGGGAGCTTGCCAGGCTCTGCCATGCGGGTGGGATACTCTCCGTAGCTTGCTGGGCTCTCCGAGAGGGACAGAGCAATCAAACCCAGGTCAGCCACATGCAAGGCAAACTCCCTACCCACTGCGCTATCTCTCCTCATTGGTTAAAAAAAAAAAAATTGGAGCTTGATAGCTGAGTTCCCTTTTGTTTTCAGCTCTATTATCTTTTATTTGCCTTTCAAGGTGGGTGCTAAACTTCATATCTTTATGAAGAGAAGAAAATATCAGAAAAGTACAAGCATTGGCCTAAGATGGGGGAAAAAAGGAACTGGGATAAGATTATTAAAAATATATTTATTACCCACCAAAATTCTAGCACAAAGATGAAGGCATTACAGGTGAAGCAAGCAGATAAGGAGCTTATCTGTTTATGGCTGATTCAGGCACAAGCTCAGCACTGTGTATGGTCCCCTGAGCACTGCCAGGAGTGACCCTGAGTACAGAGCCGGGAGTAACTCCTGAACGAAGTTAGTTGTGGCCCAAAAATTAACCCCCAGCCCCTTGATTTTTTGTGGGTGCTTTTTTATTTTTTTAAGGTGAAGACTTTTCAAGTCCATTAGGTATGTTCATTCGTCATATAATTGCCAGACAGATAAACTTTTCAAATCATTCTCACAACCAAGGATAGAATAGTGTAGGGGAGGGAAAAGCGATTCTCATGACCTACGTCCAAGTCCATGCTTGTGGCAAAGAGGAATTTGAATGAAAAGGAATTTTTAAGTTCTCAAAACTAATGAAGACTCTGTAGACTTTTCCTTCTCCAGTCCATGTTCCCATGATATTCCTTGATAACTAAATCTCCTTTAAATATTACCCTGACCATCATATGTCATGCAAAGATGAAAACCATTCCAGGGCCATCCTTAGGATAGTGCAGCTCCTTTATACTGAATGTTGAAATTTAAGATTATGTAGTGGCACCAGGGTCCAATAGAATTCAAAGAAGTACTGACAACTTTTCAGGAGGAATTTATAAACTATACTTCAAGTGTCCAGAAAGATTCGTTCTTCCTCTAGACATACCCAGAGTGCTAGCACACCAAATACCTATGGTGCTAAACCTACCCTTTAGATTCTCTCAAAAGAATATTGTGTCTTCCTTATGGAGGCAATGCAATGGAGCCCCACTGCTATGTAAAGCAACCCAAAGGTATTAGCAATTCTACAGATGTGAGTAGATTCCACGCTGGAAGTAGATATTACCATATCCCTCTGATTCCCTGCATTTTCTGTGAGATGAGTCAGTCCTTGCCAGGTGTGCCCCTTCTCCCCCCAAAATGCTGTCATAAAGGCAAGTTGGCAGATAGGAGGAAACTGGGGAAAATGGTAGAGGAAAGAGGACACTGGGGAATGGATTTGTATTGAAACAATGTAGGTCAATTTATACTCCACAAATGAGTGTAGTCTGTCCCTTTCTTTCTGACTCATTTCACTAAGCATGATATGTGTGCCACACTAGGAGATATGGCGATCTTTAAAAAAATTATTTAGTCACCATGGATTATAAAGTTATTCACAATTGGGCTTCAGGCATACACTCATTTGTGGAGTATAAATTGACATAATATGAGACTGACACCCAAGAACAGTAGAGACAAGGGCCAGGAATATTACTCCATAGTTGGAAGCCTGCCTCATGAACTGGGGGAGAAGGTAGCTGGAATAGGAGGTGATCACTAAGTCAATGATAGTTGAAGGAATCGTTCGAGATAGGAGATGTGTGCTGAAACCAAACATGATAGCCTCTCAGTATCTATATGGCAAACCATAGTGCCCAAAAGTAGAGAGAGAGAGTATGGGGAACAGTGTCTGCCATAGAAGCAGGGGGAGGGGTGGGATGGTGGAGGGGGATACTGGGGATATTGGTGGTGGAAAATGTGCACTGATGGATGGATATTCAATCATTGTATGACTGAAACTCAAACATGAAAGCTTTGTAAAAAAAAAAAAGAATTAGGACTTTTGTAGAGGATAGTTGCTTCCGCAGTATACTAGAAACATATTACACAATATTTTTGTCATCATTGGGTTTATGAATACTTTGGGCTAATTTTGTAGTGTTGTAGTAAGATGGTTCTAACACCTGTTTTTCCCTGCTGGTCTCTATAGTTTGGCCACTTAGATATATCTTAATGTACATGTTTGCAATTGAAATGCTATCTAATAAAACATGGGAAAGGCCCTACATTGGCTAATTCTGAACAAAATGCCTAAGTGTATACAACTGAATTTACTAAAAGAAACTTAAAAAGCTTTCAGCAAAGTTTTTTTTCCAGACCCAATTGATATTACAAGTGAATGAACCTAACTGATTAAATTCTCAGGAATTGGCTTCCAAGATAAAATACAACTTAAGGGGTCAGAGAGAGAGTACAGTAGTAAGGTGCTTTTCTGGGAATCAAATATGGCCTCCTGAGCATCTTCAGGAGTGATCCCTGAGCTAGTAATAAGCCCTGAGCACAGCACGGTGTGGCCCTGAAAACAAACAAATAAAACTCACACAATTTAAGTTGTAAACTGTGACCCAACCTGGGTTCACAGAAACCTTGGTCTGTATCTTGTCCTTACATCCTCTGTTTCTCACCCCAGACTTTTGGCATTTTTAAAGGATTTTCCCTGAGTGAACTAAAACTGTTGGAATCATTTCAGTAGTCCTGAAGATTTGTGTTTTTTCATTTCATAACTGTAGATAAATTGTGGAAATTTCAAAACTGCCTCATGGCTGTTTCTACTTTAACGCTTTTCAAATGCTGATAAGAAGACACCATCCATCATGCTTCCTCTTAGAATCTCTTCACCTCGACTTAACCTTCCTTTTTGTGTTAAGATCAAGAGAGCTGGCTAGTTTGGTTTAGTTAAATTTAGATTTTTTTTTATTCCTGGCTTCTCATTGCAGTTCTTACCTTCGATCTGGTGAATTCACAGTGTTCAGTGTCAGTTCCCTGCAAAAAAGTTTTCTCTTTGTCTGTTGAAATACAAAAACTTTTCTCAGCAACTGAGAGCTCATATGCTGACCTGAAATAATATGGCAAATCATTTCTACATTAAATCCATTTTCTGGGGGAGGAGAGTCAAAATATCTCAAATAATGAGAGTGATGAAGCGGGGAAAAAAAATCGACGAATATTTCTATAGTCCTGACCTGCCTCTTTTCATCATCTTTTCTCAGTTTCTTTGCATATCATATAGCTAAGTCTTATTATGAAGGGACAGGTAGAGAGGCGAATATCTAGAGTAACTTTATCAGCTTCTTTTCCTTTTATTTATTTATTTATTTATTTATTTTTGCATTTTTGGCCTAATGGCAGTTCTCAGGACCTACTCCAGACTCAATGCTCAAAGGTCATTCTGGCAGAGTTCAGGGCACCACATGGAGTGGCAGCCGTACCAGCTACTATCACTGGAGACCTTTCGCCAGCTTCTTATGAGGTTTAACTCATTCTCTTCCACTTTGGCATCAATACCTTCTAAGGCATGATGTCATCACTTGCATATTCTTCAGCTTCCAGGGCCAGATAATCTACATGCCTCTCACCCAAACAGCACGGTTGGTTTACTTAATCATCAGTTCATAAGCATTCAGAGTTCACAACACAAGATTGATAGGTATAAACAGAGAAAGGCTGGGGTTATTGAATTAAAATGTGAACAGATAGGTCAAAACCAAATGTTTTAACATTATTATGTCTCCTCAACATTTTGCCTATGACATAATGATAATGAATGTGTAAGAGATGAATGAAGAATGAGTGACTATGGCACTGATCAAAAAGAATTGCAGTAACAAGGTATGCATTATGGAGGAATCAAAGAAAGAATGATTCTAGGCGGTGTTGTATAAAAATAATACTTGTGAACAAATAACACATCTTCGGATATCAGATAATTCAGTGAAATCACAGAAGGCTACAATATCAGAGTAAGAAACACTGATATGGGCTAATGATGATATTAGTATAATGTTTACACATTGTCTAGTTCTAGAATAGATTCATTTTTTAAGAAACTCATCACAAACAAGAGTAGTCCTCTTCATTCATCCTTCTAAAAAGATGCAAGACTAGTTTATTATCCATAACCTACCAAGTGTTAGTTAAACGTGACTCACTCTCTTTTCCATCACTCTTGTTACCTGAGAAATTTTGTCTCTCCTTCCCTGTATTTCTTTGTCTCAAGAGCCCAGGCCCATAGATTTTCTGTCTGCCTCTTATTTCTCCCCTCACTTATCTCTGGCTCCTAATTCACCAATATGCTCCTCTGCTGAATCAGTTCTTCCTAGACCTAAAATTTGTTTTCTATTCTAATTTTTTTCAAATGTCATATCTCAGCTTTCTAGACAACGGTGGTGGTGGTTTTTGCTGTTTTTTTTTTTTACCTCAAAGAGCAAGGAAAGAATCAGAGAAGGTTAAAAAAAAAAAGCAATACCAACTTTCCCTGTGAAGGAATATAAGGGTGAAGAGAAATGTTATTAGCTTGGTCTATCATTAATGTTAAGTCTATCAAGACAAGGTCTCATATGCAGTATTAAATTTTTCATATTTTTATGCCACAAATCTCATATTTAAAAAAACAAAATGTTATGACTTCATGAGTACATTCAAGGTTCATGACTACAATACAAAATGAAAGGCATATAAATTTCTAATTCAAAGTTGCTTATTTTAAATTTAGCCAATTTTCTGAAAAAGACGTTCTTTGGGTTAATTTTTTTTTTTGCTTCAGGGCCACACCAGCAGTGCTCAGGGCTTTCTCCAGGCTCTGCACTCAGAGATCACTCCAGGCAGTGCTCAGGAGACCATATGGGCAGTCGGGGACCAAATCCAGATCGACCTTGGGCAAGACAAGCACCTTACCCTCTGCACTATCACTCTGGCTTTAAAACACATTCTTTATATCACAATCATTTTTTTCTCATTTCACCCTTTGCCCTTACTGCCAACAAGAGTCCAGGTTTAGTGGCAGCTGCTGCAATGTCAAACGGAAAGAGCAGGTAGGAAGTTCAACGTTTACAGTTAAGTTCATGGGGTTCTCACTGCTCTTGGTGTCAGCCTCAGCAACTACCAAAGCATGAAAACTCTCTTCTACATTCCAGCTCCCAGGGCCAGATAATCCACGAGTTTCTCACCCAAATACCACTGCTTCACAGGACAGTTTGCTGGTAACCAGTGTTCTGATAGCACAGGAAACCCTCCACTCTCTCTTCAGCTTGGTGGAAGCCAAGAGAGACCAGGCTAATCAATCCTCATCTCCCGCTCACCCTCCATGAGAGCTACCAGGCTCTTCACATCAGTTGTGGCAGATGTCTGCCCCTCCCCCAGGCTGCATATTAGGATTAAGAACAAGAATCCCCAGGGGCCAAAATGATAGTACAGAAGAAGGTAGGGCACTGGTCTTGTAAGTGGCTGACTTGGGTTCAATCCGCAGCACCATATGTGGTTCCCTGAGGATTGCCAGCAGGCATCCTTGAGAACAGAGCCAGAAGTAAGCCTTGAGCACCACCAAATGTGGTCAAGAAAACCTTAAAATAAAAGTCTCCTTTGCTTAACAATCTTTCAAACTCTCTTGGTGATTTTTGCCTCCTCCTTTCATCCCCAAAAGAGGTTTGAGCAGGATGCTTTGTTCTCTTATTTAGACATCACCAAATTCAGGGAAACTGCTTTGAAGGCATCACACAAGCTTCTCCCTTGTAGGAATTGTCAATGCTCTGTGTTCTGTATTCGGTCTTGATATTCAAAACCAAGTTGGTACAATTCATAAAGGAAATAAAATTTTAAATTTTCTCTCTTTTCCAGCCACTGGCTTTTTCAATTCACTATCTTTTATTTTTTTCTTTTTTTGAATTGATTACTCTAGAAACATTCTCTTGTGCCCATTCTTCCCTAGACAATAAATATAGTCCAGCTAACCAGTTATAGCAAAAGTTTTAAAAGTGGAGGATGAAAAAGAATAAAAATTACTTGTGTATATGATAAAAACATGTAATGCTTGGCAGGCAGGAATTATAAACACATGGCACAGTAATCTGAATTTAGTAACAACTAAAATGGCATGTCTTAGTAAGATTTGAACTATTCTAACTTGGAAAATATAGACCATTACATACTTAAGCTTATTTGCCAATAATTTTAAATAACATAAGGAAAGATACACATGTGCCTTCACTTTTAAGAAATTTTATAAGGAAAATGTGAATTTTCAAAGATTAGACAATAGTAGACAGGGTGATTGACTTTTTCAAAAAGTGTGTCATCATAAGTTACCTTTTATTCATAATATATTTGAGTCACACAGAGCATTTTCCCTATTTTTTTTTTTAGATTTTTCTGTTGTTGTTGTTTGTTTTTTTTTTTGTTTTGATTTTTTTTTTTTTTTGCTTTTTGGGTCACACCTGGTGGTGCTCAGGGGTTACTCCTGGCTTTGCACTCAGGAATTACACCTGGAAATGCTCAGGGGACTATATGGGATGCTGGGATTAGAACCCAGGTTGGCCACGTGCAAGGCAAACACCCTACCCGCTGTGCTATCACTCTAGCCCCTCCCCTAATTTTTTTCTAATTTAAACATCATGACCTAAACTCCTATACCCTGTCAAGTATTTCCCTCCCACCTAAACCACTTTTATGTTGTTTTTTTACTTTTAATTTTTGCTATATTTTGCTACGTTTTCTTACCTCCTGTCTAGTCTAATCAACACTAATCACACTATTACAAATGAAAACATCCAACCAATAAATGTCATTCAAGTTGTGAAAAATTCCACATTCTTGTGTTTATATATTAACTTGCTTGCACAAATCCTTCCTCATAGAATGTCCAAAACAATCATTTGTGACAAATCGTAGGAAGAGACAAAGAAAAGAATGTTCTTCATAATGCTGTCACCCCACCTAGCAAATGCACTCTAACAACTGAAATTAATTGGTCGCAGGAAACTCTACTACTTCTAATTGTATTCTGAGTAAATAACTGTACATTTTAAATAATATCATAATATCATAATATTCTACATACTGAGATATACAAAGTTTGCTAGACCAAAGTGACTATTTTCTGATTATTGGTAAAAATGATCAATCTTGCTAAAGTTGTCATGAATTGGCTACATTACTGAAGTTCTGATTATATGATGAACACTTGAAAGTTTTATTTAATTAAATTCCTACCATGAACCCTAAAACGGAATGTGTTTTTTATCTCTAGATAAGGAACTAAATTTCAGAAAGGCTCATAAGTGACTAATCCAGGATTTGGACTGAGATTTATCCAGTTCCCAAATCTGGGTCTCTTCTTCCCACCTTACAAACCAAAATCATGATATGTAACAATATACATAATCTCCCATTTTATGATAAACATTTATATTTCTTTTAACAGATGAGCAAACTGACCAATTAAGTTAAATAAGGACAAAGGAGCTGCAGTGCAGGAACAAGTGGAGCTAAGGCAAAACCACAGAACCAAGAGGGGCTAAGGGGTGACCTGATGTTCTGGGGTGGTTTAAGCAGGGGCCTAATCAAATGCTTCAAAATAAGAGAAAATCCTTCGAGCCAGTTCATGGTGCCTTTGTGGGCCAAACTCAAGAATTCAGATGGTAGTGGTTAAGTAGAATAAATATTTTTCCACAGAATAGTACAAAAAAGATTTTTAAGGAAATAACTCTGACATCTTACCCAAAATAAGCTAAATTGCATGAAATTGTGTATGTATGTGTGTATGTGTGTGTGTTTGTGTGAGAGAGAGACAGAGATAAAGAGAGAGAGAGAGAGAGAGAGAGAGAGAGAGAGAGAGAGAGAGACCATGTATCAGTAAACAAGCCTGCTGTCTACTGGTTTACAGTCGTTTTAGGAGGATCTTTTCTCCCTGAAAAGTGCATAAAATAAAACATACTCTTTTATAAAATACACAAAATCTGTGTGGGTAACAATACATTGTGTTTGTTTAATACTCTTTTTCTGTTTATTGATATCACATTCCAACACCCATGAAAACTTATTCCTGAATGTGTTTTCCTCTCTCTGTGCCTATTTTTTTTACCACCCTTTTACTTCTCTTATATTATTTTCTAATTCACCAGTTTAACTGCATAAAGGTTTTAGGTGTGATTTGCAAATAAACAATAGGAAAAACTGAAAGCATCGAAAGGAAGGTGCGTACTATAGTGGACAACAGAGGGAAAAAAAGTGTTTATACACAGTCACTTGGTTCACATTGAATTCAGGAACTATGTAGGACAATACGTACTCTGATCAATCAGTAACTTTGAAATACAAAGCTATTACTAAGTATATGTCAACAAACTGAAGGGATTTTGTTCAGCAATAGCAAACTCACTACAAGGGAAAACAGCATTTATATAATTAATTTAAAACATTACAGTCATAGGGCCGAAGCCTAAGATTTTGTAAGAGTATAATTTTACTTTGTTTTATTTATTTTATTCAATAACGTTGCCCCTGATAGCTTTTATATACACATGCATGTTCATGACATTTTACTTGGATTTCATGGTAAGAAGGTCACAATAATAGTGGGAAGAGATGGTTCTGAACGGTAAGATACATCACTGAAAATGCACCAGAGATATTTCTTTCTTTTAGGTGAAGCAGGATGGTATCTGCTGAATAAAACTTGGATATGAACAGCGTAGAAGGAAAGAAATACGTGTTCAAGAGAGAACAGGGCTTGAATGAGTAAGCAAGCAAGTAAAGAGACATAGAAAGATGCATACTCAAGGGAGAGCATGGGCTTGAAAGAGACACAACAGACATGTTTTAAAGCTCAGCACTTTTTAATCTCCCTAAAATTTCTAGAAGCATAGTCATGCTCTCTAGAAAATTATCTTTTCCAGCACACCTTTAAAATAAAAACACCTTTAAAATAAAATCCTATCTTTTTGTTTGCTTTTGTCTTTGTTGGAGGGTAACACCGAACAGTGCTCAGGAATTACTCCTGGCTCCACAGTTAGGAATCACTTCTGACAGAGCCTGCAGGGCCATATGATATGAGATGTCAGGCTAAATCAGGTTAGCTACATGCAAACCAAGTGCTTTACCCACTACACTATCTTTCCAGCTCCAATCCTATCATTTTTATAAATAACTATAACTCAGGTACTGAAATAATAGTGATGTATAACTGAAAATGGTCTCTTTTTTTGCAAATACTATAGATTTTATATTAAAAACTGTTGCTAATAGTTTCTATGTGCTAGAAATGTCATAAGTCACAGAAAATTTTTAATTGTTTTAATCCACTGATGAAGATGCAGCTGATTCGCCTCTAGCTATAATAATTCAAATTCTTCCAATAGGTCAATTTCATTCTCATATGAATTAAATGCAGTTTGGAAATATGCCCTAACTCTTCAATAATCACAGTCTTGGAATCATATGCATTATGCAGCTGTACTGGTATACAACATAGGACTTATACTGATGGCTAAGAAATTCCAAACCTACAAAAGCTATGGTGTATAAGAACATAGCTGTCACTGTCACTGTCCTCCCATTGTTCATCGATTTGCTCAAGCGGGTCTGGAGTGATAGCACAGCAGGTAGGGCGTTTGCCTTGCACGAGGCCAACACAGCTGACCCAAGTTTGATTCCTCTGCCCCTAGGAGAGCCCGGCAAGCTACCAAGAGTATCTTGCCCGCACGGCAAAGCCTGGTAAGCTACCCATGATGTATTCAATATGCCAAATATAGTAACAAGTCTCACAATGTTACTGGGCCCGCTCAAGAAAGAAAAGCAGGTTTTGTTCATTAACTGAACTTAATCCAGATATAAATTCTGGATTTGAAATATAAAATACTAGTTCTCTTTGTGGTTTTTTTTTCTATCATTTGACACTTACAATCCTGGCAAACATGGTACTGTTCTACCACTAGCATTACAAGTGAGCTGCTAGTCCACATTTTGAAATATTTTATTTTTAATTTTATTCCCTTAAGTTTCTTTCTTTTTTCTCCTTTCTTTTTCATGTCCCCAAAAGATTTAAGGCCCTAGTATAGCTGTTTTATAGACCAACTGATAAAACTAGGGTCAGGTCTAGGATGCCAATTGGGCCCCAGATAGCTAAAGGAAAAATATGGACAGGTCACTGGCCGTAGCCATTAAAAAGATAGCCTCAGCTCCACTTAAAATACTACTCTTAAGTGTTTCAAATACATGGAGGATTACTCATTTTGTTAACTAATTTTTAAACTCCTAACTATGCCTAGAATCAATTGGCATTAGAAATTAATAGTGATGGAGTCAGGGACAAGACTTAAAGACTGAAGTGCATGCTTTCCAGTAGGAAGTCCCAGGACCTATCCCCAGCACAGCATGGGTCCTTGAATACCCCCCCTAAGTACCACACTGCCATAATAGCCTTTTTTTGTTATCAAAAAAAAAGGAAAACTAAAACTACAGATAGACCCCCCAACGCACACACAAAAAGCAATTTACAATCTAGTTATGATATTTTAAAATTCTTTATAATGTTGCAAAAAAAAGAAATCAAGAACAGTGTAATAGAATAGTAATTAGCAAGGAATGTGGAGGCACTTTAGATAAAGTGATCACAGCATTCTTTCTAAGGGAGAGATATTTATCCCAAGACCAGTGGAATGAGGAAAAATTCAGCTGTGACGCAGAAAGAAACAAACTAGACACCCAAGTATAGGCAACAGCTAATAGTATAGGCAGAGACCCAGAGACCAGCAAGTAAGACCAAAGAAGACAATCGATGTGGTGCAAATTGAGAACAGAAAAATAATGGAAAGAAAGAGCACCAATGAAGGAAGATAGCTTATTTGTGGTAAAAGCCAAAGGTGAAAGTTTGGATTATTTTTCACACAGCAGTGAAGAAGACCAACTGGTAAGCTCCAGAACTCCCGGAGAATTCTCCGGGCCCCATTCGGAGCCAATATCACCAGGAGGTCCCAGATGGGATAGGTGCTGTCTCCCCACCTTCTCCCGATGGAATCCTGGTGACCATGAGCTTCTACAAGCATGGCTCTGGTATGCACCAGGACTATTTTCCGAACCATGCAGCCGCTTATGTGGCCGCGCGACATTTCCTGATATACAAAGTGATCAATGGAAAGTAAACGACCTAGCATTTGTCCCTGAAAAACAGGCTAATGTTGGTGGGAAAATCTGAGCAAAAAAAAGAAAGTTTGGATTTTTTTCTAAGAACAATGAGATGACACTAGGAAATCTCAAAGAAGATATTTTCATGATCAAACTTTGCTTGGGAGTGCGCACACTCTGCATAATCTGGCATTATTTTTGGCTCTCTACTTAGGAGTGACCCCTGATGGTTCTCTGGACCACCTGTGATACTGGGGAGAAAACTGGGTCATTCACATGCAAAGCAGTTGCCTTGCCTCCTGTCCTATCTTTCTGGCCCCCTAACTCATTTTTTAAAGAATCCTCTGTCTGTTGTATGGAAACTAGGCTGCAAAGAGGCAGAGTGGAAGCAGGTTGTTCAAGTGTGGGACAATTGCAACTAGGAAATGACATTGATTCACACTGTGAGATAAGAGAAATGATCACTCAGAGTAACTGTAAAAAAATAAATAAATCAGCATTTGCTATGAGGAAAGCAAGGGACTAAGAGAATCCATTCTTGCTTAGAAGATGAGAGAATGTAGAAAGAATTGAAAAGGTTGGAGAGAAACTGAAGGAACTTGCTCTTTTTTTAACCTTTTTTAATATTAGTGTTTATTTTAATTGAATTCGCATAAGATAGAGCATTCCAAAGCTGTTCGTGATTGGGTTTCAGTCATACAATGTTCCGACACCCATCCCTCCACCAGTGTAATTTTCCAGCACTAACATCTCCAGTTTCCCTCCCACCTCCCTAAATCACCCCACCCAGCCTGCCTCTATGGCAGACATAAAGGAACTTTCTTTTGAAGGAGAGAACATATAGGAAAGTCATCCTATAGTCTATGATTTCTCCGCTAAATAATTCAATCTCAGAGGAATTGTTCTTCCTCTTAGCTGCCACAGATGAGTTTCCAACCCATTTGTTGGTCTATTAAGCTGAGTACAGATGGCAACTATTCAGTGAGCCCAGGTGGCAAGAGAGTATGACCAAAGAAGAGAAAATAATTTCCTCCTCACTACTTAACCTGTTGGCCTGAATTAACAATCTCCCCCCATCACAGGCTTCACTCTTAATTGGAAATGGCAGCCAGGACGGAAATAGAGAAGCAAGTAGTCAGCAGCAAAAGCTATATCCTCTGGGTAGCTATGCTCATAGGAAGTTAACTGTGAAAAGTTTAAAGATAGAGGTGCTCTGTTAAAGAGTAAGAAAAGTATGCATTAGTCCCAGCAAAATAGTAAGAAGGCATAAGCAATGTTTACTCAACTCCAGAAGGTCCAAGCATCAAAGAGAGCCACATGGAATCTTGCCTCTCAGTCAGTGTACAGCCCTCTTACAGACTGATGTTTGATTGGATAGCAAAGACTCTTCACACATCATTAAAACATAGATACATCTTGCATTAGAAATAACCTCGAAACTAGTACCAGGGAGCTGTAGTGATGGCACAGCGGGTAGGGCATTTGCCTTGCACGTGGCCAACCTCAGTTCTATTCCCAACATCCCATATGGTCCCCCAAGCTCTACCAGGAGTGATTCCTGAGTGCAAACCAGGAGTAACCCCTGAGTATCGCTGAGTGTGACCCAAAACAAAACAAAAAAAAACTAGTACCAATGGATGTAGACAGGAAAGTCATATTTTGTAGGTGTGATTTCTGTGAACAATAGTGAGGATTTCTCACATCCCTTCATCTTCATCCAATCGGGTTAAAAACAAAAGAAAACAAGAAACACGAAAGTCAGAGTATTTGCTGATTCTTGTCTTCTAGAAACAGAAGTTCAGAAACCTACACAAAAATCCACACTGGCAACAGCTGAAAATTTCAGGGAGTCGCTTCTTAACCGCCCATCAGCCACAGAAATGCAGTACAGATGTGGAGGGTGGTGGGAATTTCAGAAAAAAGCAAAAGCAGGGAAGCACAGCGTCCAGTTTTAAACATGCTTCTTTGATTTTCCTGAGTTATAGACACTTTATGTTGAAAGCATTCAAATGAAGCTCCTGGTAGTTGTCAGCAAAATGATAACCACCACAGGAATTCTTCAAAGAAAACAGGCTGTTTAGCTGGTGACCTTCGGGCATGCAGTCAACTGCCCATGCCCCGAGTTGCCCCTTAAAGGCATTCAGCCTTTTTATACTGTATTTCATCATAAATTGCTGCAGATTTTAGGCCAAAGAAAATTTTTGTCAAAACATGAGATGCAACCATTATGGGAAGTTTTTTTTTTAATTATTGTGTCAGTGTTACTTAAAAATTATCTTTTATTGGACTGTCTTTGGTACATTAGCATGTAGAATATTTGCCACTATTCATTAAAAACAAGGCAAAGATTATGTGATGAAAAACGTTCTTGTGTTTCCCATCCTAAAAGATTTTATTTCCACCATGCATCAAGAGGTCTTTTTGTCACAGCCTTTAAAGCCTGTCCTCTCCTAACCTGTGAGATACCTTTGTAATTATCCTTTAAAAGATAGAGAAAGGGGTTGAAGTGATAGCACAGCAGGTAGGGCGTTTGTCTTGCACGTGGCCGACCCTGGTTCAATTCCCAGCATCCCATATTGCCCCCTGAGCACCGCCAGGAGTAATTCCTGAGTGCAAAATCCCTGTGCATTGTTGGGTGTGTCCCAAAAAGCAAATTAAAAAAAAGGTGGGGAAAAGCTCAGCCTGGCAGTCGTAAATACAGAAGTGATACAAAACAATATGTCTTACAAATATGATTCCTAGCATTTAAAATATTCTTTTCCACCTGGTTATACCTTTCAGGTTAAAACACAGACACATCATACACATACACACAAGTATGGAGTCTAAGCAATATAATATTTTATTCAAAAACTGAGTTCAGATACACTCAAATATTAGCCCAGTGAGCTAAATTATCTTCAAATAATTTAAAAATTGTAATTATACTTGGAACCTTTAGAAACTGGTTTAGCACAATGATTAAAAGAGATAAAAATATTTACCAAATTTATTTGTTAAATAGCAATGCCCATTGTTACTCTTTTTCCTATATTTACTTCCTATCTCTTGCTAACATACACACAGGCACATTTTTTTTCTAGCTGAATGATGAGTATAAGCTGCAGACATAATGGACCTTCACCCATAAACATTTTAACACATATCTGCTAAAAATGATGTTTAACCTCCAGAGCATCACCAAATTCAGGAAACTATAGTAATCAAGAAAGATTCTCTATGAATATATTTATTATTCATCATTTGTCCTAATTATGTGCTTTATACATATTTTTAAATACTTTGTTTTTTAATCCTGGATCAGTTCACACACCTTGAATTCCACAGTCACAGTTCTGTCTTCTCCTTTTATCTGAAAACAGATTAAACAGATTAATATTGTGAATTTAGAAGAATATGAGCCTGTTTGTTGTTCCGATAGATTATTCCTCAACTTAGATTTGTTTGATCCAAGAACACTCCTTTATGAATAGCCAACAGTACAATATTTAGGCAAAAGGCAGTTATGAAGGTGTCCATAAAGATATATGGGAGGAAGGCGTCCTGCTGGGCTCAGAGGTTTTATCTATTAAAGAATCTCTTCGAATTTGCATCAATTTCTAGTGAAATTGATGACTCACAGGACTTCCTGTTTTTCACATCTCACTGTTGTTTTCATTGTTCTTAGTCAATTTTCAAACAAAATAGCTCGTTTATCTATCATGACTGATTTTCAAAATCACTGTGAAGACTTCTTGCTAAGTTCACGCCCTCATGTGTTGATAATCATTTCCAGGCTCCTTTCCTTGATATGCCTGTTGTTTTGAGGCTTGCTCCAGGGTTGGACTGCAACAAAGAGACAACCAAGTCATGGTGGCTTAAATAATAAAAAGTTTTTCTCCCATCAGTACAGTCTAGAAGAAGCGAGTGCTCTCTGGCATTAGATCAGCAGTTCCAACATACCCCCTTCCACCTTGTTGGGTGCATTAGCTATTGTGTTAAACACTTATCTCCTATCATGAAATGAAGACCACTGAAGTTCCAGATATGAATGAAGTTCTTCTTCAAGGGAAGAAAAAGGAGAGTCCTAGCCAAACTCCATCTTTCACCTTTCATCAGGAAATCAATGCTTTTCCAGAAATTACCCAAGACATACTTCTTAGATTCCCTCTGTCAGAATTTGGTTCTTCCTTAATCATGCCTTACCGCCAAGGTAGTAGAAGTCACAAATGGAACTATTGAATGAGCAGTTCATCATATCTTCTGGTGTGGAATATATTGTCACCACAAACAAAATGGAGATTTCATTAGTAAAGAGAAAAATGTATAATGGCTCTAGCCTTTATACAGTTTCTCCTACACCTACCATCTACTATGTGAATATAATCATTTCCTACTTTGCAATTCTATTTCAATTTTTTCTCAATTTTTCTTTATTTTTCTTCTCCCCCAGAACTTCCCTTTGAAGTAAACTCCGCTCTGTACTGAAAATTTAAGGACTTTTTTTTTCGATTTAGATTTGTCTCTTTCTTTGTTTCATTTTTTTATATCCCCCATATGCGTCAAATTGCCCCATATTTGTCTTGCTTTTTCTGATATTTCTCTTAGCAAAACATTTTTAATCACTGAATAGTATTCTATTATTTTTGCATGCAACATTTTTATGTAACCATGTGTCCTCAGGTTATTTCCAAATCTTGTTATTAACAATGCAGCATTAATGAACAACAGAGTGCATATATCTTTTTTAATTGGTGTTTTTATATTCATATAGATACCTAGAAGTGGAATTGCTGAACCATGTGGTAGGTTTATTTTAATTATATTGAGAAATATCCATACTGTTTTTCATAAAGGGTAGACCAATTACATTCCCTCCAATACAGAATTAGAGTTTCTTTTTTTTTCCTACACTCTTTCCAGCCCTTGCTCTTTCTGGACTTTTAGAAAGAGGTCACTCTCACAAATGTGAGGTGATAGTTACCTAAAGTTTGGAACTTGCATTTCCCTTATGATAAGTAATAATGAGCATTTTTTTCATATACCTGTTAGTCATCGTATGTCTTTTTAGGAGCATTTATCTATTTATCCATTTATCTATTTACCCATTTCTGCCCATTTTAAAAATCCAGTCCTTTGCTTTTGTTCAGTGGCATGAGTTCTTTATAAATGTTGGATATTATTCACTGTCAGGTGTATGTTGTGCAAATATTTCTTCCATCCTCCAGGATGCATTCTTATGAGGGTTGTTTAAATCATACAGAAGTTTCTGGTTTTATGTAGTCCCATTGTTGATTTGGTGCTTTTGCTTTCCTTGCTGGGAGAGTGAAGACCTGAAGTCATTACTGAGACCAAAGCAATGGAAAGTATAATCTGTGTTTTCTTCTATACATTTTATCGTTTGCAGTCTTATAGCCAAGACCTTAGTAATATAAATTAGTTTTTTCAAAATTTTATTATATAGTAGCCTCATTTCACTCTGTTTTTATGTGACTGTCCAGTTCTTTCAGTGTTATTTGTTGAGAAGAATTTCCATGCTTCATTGTATGCTCATGGTTCCTTAGCTATAAATTATCTGTGAATTTATTTTGGGACTCAATTCTACTTTGTTTATATTTTTGCTCCAATGTAATAATATTTTGATTACTGTTGTTTTGCAATATATTTGAAGTGAGGGAGTATAATTCCTCCATTCTTATTTTCTTTCTCTAGATTGTTTTGACTATTCAAGGTCTTCTGTGATTCCATACAATTTTTGTAATATTTATTCTATTTCCTTAAAGATTGTCATAGGAAGTTTATGGGAATTGCATTGAACCTGTATATTACTTTGATAAGATGTCCATTTTAATAATATTAAGTTTTCTCCATTAAGTAGGTGTTTCTATTTTGACGCTATTTTTTTTCACAGAGCAAAAACCTTTTTTGAAACAGTCCCATTTATTTATTTATTTATGTTTTTTTTGACAATGAATTCAACTCATTGAAAACATCTCTGACAAATATATTCTAGGCAGTTTTCTTAGATCTCTTTACGGATTCTGGCATAATCTTGTGGCCATTAATCCATTTTGTTAACTTTTGTGTATGGTATGAGATAAGGTACAATTTCAGTTTTTCACATGTGGTTATTCAGTTTTCTCAGCACCGCTTATTAAAGAGGCTTTCCTTCCTCAAGTTAAAGCATTTAAATTCTTTGTTATTAACTATCCATACATCTGGAGGTTTACTTCTAGGTTCTTTTATTCCACTCATTTGAACATCTACTTTTATTCCAGTGCCATACTGCTTTATCACTATTACTTTATAGTAAAATTTGAAACCAGGGTATCCCCTACCTTTTTTTATGTTGCTATTTGTATGGAGAGAAAGGGGTAGAGAGTTGGTTCCATACAAACTTTAATAGTAGTTGTTCTGTATTCTTGAATAAAGTTACCGGAATTTTGATAAGGCATACACTGAATCAGAAAAGTGCTTCTGGTAGTGTGGTCATTTTGACAATCTTAATTATTCCTATAGATGAAAACAGAGTGCTCTTTCATTTCTTTGAGTTATACTCCATTTATTTTAACAGTAATTTATAGTTTTAGATGTGTAAGCCTTTCATATTCTTTGTTAGGTTGATTCCTTGGTACTTGACATTTGGGGACACTATTCTACTTTTTAAAGTTTCTTTCTCTACTGAACATTTGCATATAGAAATGCAAGGGAATTTGGCATATTCACTTTGTCATTTGCCACTTTATTTTATTTATTATTTCTAATGTATTTTTGGTGAAGTCTTTAAGGTTTTCAAATGCATCCTATGCAAATAATAATAACTTATTCTCTCTTCAGCTCAAATGCTCTTCTTTTTTCTTCCCTAACTTTTGTAACGAGGATATCCAATACTCTGATGAATGACAGTGAAGAAAGTGGATATACTTGCCTTTTGCCAGATCTTAGAGGAGAAGTTCTACAGGCCTTTCACCCACTTTATAAATTTTATTTTCTTTTGGGTCACACCCGGAGATGTTCAGGAGTTACTACTGACTTTGCACTCAGGAATTACTCCTGGTGGTGCTCAGGGGACCATATGGGATGCTGGGAATAGAACCCAGGTAGGCCATGTGCAAGGCAAATGCCCCGCCTGCTGTGCTATCATTCCAACCCCTATAAATGTTGTTTATTGTAAATAGGATTCTTTATTTCTTTAAATCATATTTTTTGCATATACAAACTCATCAGATGGTTCCTATATGAAAAATTAACATCAAACTTTTTATCATTGATTTCTTTTGTCGGTGGGGGGCAAGAAGGTTGGGGGCAGGAAATCCTGTAGAACCTTTCAACCTTTCCTCGTAGTGTGCAAGAACTTGGTACGGACCACTCCCAACACTACTTGGACTAATGATTTAGTGTTCAGGTCCAGCAATAAATGAAGTCCATACCCAGTGGTTCTGTGGGTCACAGTGCTCAGGGGCCACCAGGGTTACACGTGGCAGATTTGGGACTCATGCAGTCCTACATATCAACTCAGGGGCTTGTACATGCAAGGCATGCAGTCCACCCCTTTCCCTTCTCTCCCCAGCTTATATCAAACATTGTTAACTCTTCTTCTTCCATCTAGTATCAAGTAATATTACAAGTTAAGAGTGCCTCTTCATTTGACATGTGAAGAAATTTGACATTCAGTGAAGAAACTTGTCTGACTTGGGCCATCAGTATCACTGTACACCCAAGAATGAAATATACCTCTACTAAATAGTCTAGTCTGCCACTCAGACTAGGTGTATTTTTTTTATTCTCTTCTGTTCGACCCACGTATTGTGCATTTAAATATAAAGTTTTCCATGAGATGTCATTGATTCATCGCTTATTCCTGGGATCTTATCTAAAGAGGAAAAATAATGAGAGAATTCTATTTCTCCTTTATGTCTTTGATTTACTCTTTAAATATGAAGGAAAGGAAAGTGAAGCTAGTGCAATAAGCTACTGTCTTCATCAGAAATTATTGCTCCATATGAATCATAAATTTGAACTTACAAAGCTGCTGTTTCAAATATGTCTGCCAAGAAGCAGTAGAAAAAGCACTATTTAGATGCATCATGCAAGGTATCTGACCTTGAGGGGAAGTACGTTGGAACAGATGGGACAATTCAAGCAATGGATACTCCAGTGAGAGGCAGGAGAGGCAGGAGTGATAGCCAGCTGGTAGGGAGCTTGTGTACAAAGGAGGTGGAACCCAGGACATTCCCTGCATGTGCAAGGTCCCTGGTTCAATCCATTCTTTATATGAAACACTGTAGCACTGTCCTCCGGTTGTTCATGGATTTGCATGAGCGGGCACCAGTAAGGACTCCATTGTGATACTTGTTGTTACTGTTTTTGGCATATGGAATAGCCACGGAGAACTTGCCAGTCTTCGCCATGTAGGCGGGATACTCTGGTAGCCTGCCAGGCTCTCCGAGAAGGACAGAGGAATCGAACCCGGGTCAGCCTTGTGCAAGGCAAACACCCTACCCACTGTGCTATCACTCCAGCCCCTTTATATGAAACTGAGAAAAAAAAATATTACCCAGACATGAGATAATACATACAGAAATCACATTTGAGAAAGTAGGATTGAAAATGAGTTCCTAAGTGAAAATCTCTTCAGAAGAAATTAATTTCCCTTCATGTATGGCTATGCACAGGGCTTCCTTCTGGCTCTGTGTTCAGGCATCACTCCTGGAGGTGCTTAGGAACCAGATACAGTCCCGGGTACCAAACTCAGGTCAGTCATGTGCAAAGCAAGTGCCCTACCTATTGTACCATCTCTCTGGCACAATTCAAAATGTTTTCAACCTGCCAGTTTATGTAGGACTAAAATGTACAGACAGTCAAGAAAGAGTTTTGTCTTCATTTAAAACATATAGTAAGGGGGCTGGAGCAATAGCACAGGGGGTAGGGTGTTTGCCTTGCACGCAGCCGACCCAGGTTCGATTCCCAGCATCCCATATGGTCCCCCGAGCACCGCCAGGAGAGATTCCTGAGTGCATGAACCAGGAGTAACTCCTGTGCATCACTGGGTGTGACCCAAAAAAGCAAAAGAAAAAAATCAAATAAATAAAACATATAGTAAGTATATGGAAATATAAAAGTAGAAAATATATAAATTTATTAAATAAATGCTTACTATAATGCTTATTATGGCCCAAAACTAAGCCCTATGCAAGTTTTCAATAACATCTCACAAGTTGAGATCATTTATGCTGGAACTTGAAAAACTTTTAACAAACCCAGGCCTTTAAAAAAGAAAGAAATCTTGTCTATTTCTGAACCCCTATTTATACTTATTTGCTCTCTTTTTACACAAAAGGCCACCATGTCTGAGTATATGCATTTTCAATTTCAACAGATTCAAGTGATAAATCACAAATTCTAATTAGAGTGCTGAGATTACAGACAAATTAATGATCGTTCCTGTGACAGCTGGTGAAAAATTGGGGAGAAAAGCTATAGAGTTGAAAGAACTCTAAACTGACTGGTTAAAGAAACTTTGGTACATCTACACAATGGAGTACTATGTAGCTCTTAGAAAAGATGAAGTCATGAAATTTACATACAAGTGGTACAATATGGAAAGTATCATGCTAAGCGAAATGAGTCAGAAAGAGAGGGATAGACATAGAAAGATTGCATTCATCTGGGGGATATAAAGTAACAAAGTATGAGATTAATACCCAAGAATAGCTGAGATCAGCACCAGGAGGATTACTCCATAACTTAGAGGCCAGCCGGGTATCCTAGAGGAAAGGGCAGTTCAGATAGAGAAGGGAGCACCAAATAAAGGATATTTGGAGGATCCTCCCAGGAGGGGAGATGCATGTCGAAAGTAGACTATGGACTGAACATGTTTGCCACTCAATGCCTCTTTTGCAGACCACAACACCCAAAAGGAGAGAGAGAACACAGGGGATTGCCCTGCCACAGAGACAGGGGGGATGGGGGGATGGGGGTGGGAGGGATATTATCCATGGTGGTGGAAAATGGGCACTGGTGGAGGGATGGGTATCTGATCATTGTATAATTGAAACCAAAGCACAAAAAATTGTAAATCTACAACTTTAAAAAAAATAAAATAAAATAAAGGGAAAAAAAAAAAAAGAAAGAACTCTAAAAGTACAGAGGAGTCTATAGCTAAATTTCTAGAACACAGATCAGTGCCAATGGTCATAATAATACCATCCAACATGATAACCCATTCTCACAAAGTTAACATGGCATACATTCATTTTCCAAAATGTGGGCATTAAAGCTAAACACAAACTCTTTACCTGAGTCACTAGCATGGAAGTATTTTTGAAAAGTTCTTCTCTTTTAAAGGAAAGAAAAGAAACAGGTATTTAGTTGGCTTGGAAAACGAAACTATGATTTTTGTTTTGTTTTTTCTTATTCTTAAGATGAAAGACATATTCACATGTTTTCAGGCTATTGGGAATGATCCAGGAAAGCCATAAAAGTTGAAAATGCTCTGGAAGAGAGCGTGTCACTGCTTTATGTATATGGCATATTGAATATATTGCTATGTTCACAGTACAGTGAATATACTGCTATATTCACTGTGTCTATCTCTAGAAGGAAGAAGTGGGGGGATTAAGAGCTCAGATGACCGGCTAATTCTAGACAGGAGGAAGGCGGGTTCATTCAGTGACCATGAGCTGAACTCGAACACTGCTTAAATGGTTACCTCCAATCAGAAAGGATTTGCGTGGTAAAAAATTTAGTAGTTTTTGAGCAGATAAGGGTTGAAATTCATGTCAGTGATCTGTAATTCTGGAAAAGTCCATACGAAATATATTTTGAATACCACAATGCTTGCTCTTAATCTGGTTTTAAAATACACATTCATGGGACTGGAGAGATAGTGCAGCAGGTTGGTCACTCGCTTTGTATGTTACTGAGCTGGGTTCAAAACCTGGCATCCCATGTGTTCCTTAGTAACATGTTCCCGTGTGTTCCAGTAATAATTCCTTAGTGTGGAGCCAGTAGCAATCCTGAGCACCACTGGACGTGGTCCCCAAACAAACAAATAAAAGAGTAAAATACACATTCAAGGGGCTGAAGAGTTATCCTTTGCATGTTGGAGTTACACTAAAAGTACAGAGGAGTCTATAGCTAACTATACAGAACACAGATCGATTTCAGTGGTCATAATAATACAATTTAATATGATAGTCCATACTCCCAAAGTTAACATGACATCCGTTCATCTTCCAAAATATGGGTATTAAAGCTAAACACAAATTCTTTATTTGAGTCATGCAAAGCATTCAACCCCCAGCACCACATGGTCCGCTGAGCACCAGTTGGATGCACCCCACAAGCAGAGAGCTGAGAATATCCCTCTGGCACCATGGGGTTTGGCCCCGAAACCAAAATAATTAATTCAATAGTTACATATTTACAATTACTTGTAATTTTTAAATATATCTTCAGTTTATACTGAAAAATACACAATTTAGACCAAAGTAAAACAGAAATAGAGAAATTCCTTGGAATTTCAGTACAATGTTATTGAGCTTGTCTGTTACTCTATAATTAAAATGAATTTATGCATCCACTACTGCAAAAGGCAGGAAATGAAATCTTTGACTTCTGGGTGATCCAATCACTCTTGCTTTCTTCCTATTTTATTTCTCTCACTATGATCCTGCTGAAGGTCTTGCCAGATGAGAGCTCTCCAACCCTCCAACCCCCACCTCTAGGAGTTCTATGGCCATGCCTTTTATTTCACAGAGACTCTCAGCCAAGAGGTGCTTTTGGTCATTTTATGGTAACCCGATGGGGTCTTCAGACTGAAAATCAGTCCTTGCTTCCTGTTCCCCTGAGGCAGTCAGCTCAGAACTGTTGCCTTGCAGAAGCATCTTCTCCTCCGCCCTCCGAGTGCCTGTTTGACAAAAATTCCTCTGCATCTCTTCCCCCTGCTCATGATATTTCTCCTAGTCTGCTTGTTCATTATGAGCATAATGGTAGAATTTAGGACATTTTTTGTTCCTGTGCAGGGTTTTATAAAATAGAAGAGTTTGAAGAAGGACACTCTCATCTCTGTCCTTATACACACCACTTCTCCATTAAAGTGTGTCCTACCCCATATCATAGGTCCATTGAGGCTTGTGTTTAAGGGGATCGTTCCCTGACTTGGTCTCTTCCAATATGCTTTATGGATGTTTCCCTTGACTCTGTTTTTCTGTTCTCATCTCTTATGGTTTGACAACTGTATTAGGTGCTGTGTTGAGATTCCACACCCAGTGTCTTTTATATTTCTGCTATAGATCTTTATTATGAGGTTACCATGAAGGTCACATGGACCATCTTAGGAATATGATTTTCTATTTTTTTTATAATTTATTTATTTATTGAATCACCATGGGAAAAGTTACAGAGCTTTCGGGTTTAGGTCTCAGTCATGTAGATATCAAACACATTTCCCTTTTACCAATACTTATTTTTAACCCCGAACCCCAATAGACCCCCACCTCCCACCCCTCCCAATTCTTGTGAGGCATATGAGTTCTAGTTAATACTCTATCTACTTTAACTAGATAGATTATTTCGATAGAAGATGCACAATTATTGTTTAGAGTTTACGACCCACCCCCCACAATCAGACATGCTGAAACAGCGTTGTGAAATGATTTGCTTTCTACAACTTGGTTTAAGAATAAAATGATGTCATAGCGGCCGCGCGGTTTTGAATTTCTGCTATTTTACTTATTGACCCTGGAAGAATTTCTATTAAAAGTTAGCTAGTTAAGAGATTGGTTTCTGTGCCCTGGAGTCGTGGCCGTGCAGGAGAGCCACTCGTGGGGGGCAGCTGGCGACCTCGGTGGGGCGTGGGGGACGGCCCACAAAGCCCCCCTTCCCATGAGGTCCCTGCCGCTCCCGCCAGCCCCGGCTCAAACCTGCTGTCCACAAGGCTCCCGTGCGGCCGCCATCTTTCTTTCCAGAGAGGAGCGGGCGGGCTGGTCAACACCCTTTCCCCTCCGGGAAGGCTTGGTGGCACGGTTTAACACATAGTCCATTTGCTTTTCTGCTCCAAGCGGCTGGTTCTCTGTGCTAAGTCCTTGTGCCTCCGGGGCCGTGGCCGTGCCGGAGAGCCGCTCATGGGGGGCAGCTGGAGACCTCGGTGGGGCGTGGGGGACGGCCCACAAAGCCCCCCTTCCCATGAGGTCCCTGCCGCTCCCGCCAGCCCCGGCTCAAACCTGCTGTCCACAAGGCTCCCGTGCGGCCGCCATCTTTCTTTCTGATTTTCTATTTTAAACTAATAGCATGCTAATCATGAGCTCATTCTAATGCTCTGTATTTTTTTCTTCTGTCTCCCACCTATTATGTTTTTGATGGCAGGTTTTCAACTCTTTGTTACCTTTAGTGGATTATGACAGTTTCAAATGATATTACTCTTTCATCTTTTGTCCTTCACGTTATCTTTATATGTGACTACTTCATGACATATTTACTTTTGTTGTTAAGATTTTTCCATTCCTATTTTTTTCTCATTAGCTTTTTTAAGTATATAAAGACCAGTTTCTAAAGTGCTAAACTATTTATTTTATTATTTATTTATTTTAGTCCAATTTCTTTTTTTAGTTCATAGATATGCTTTGCAAGACAGCTTATTGGTGATAAATCTTTTCGCTTTTGTTTGTTTGGTAAGCCCTTTACTTCTCCTTTGATTCTGAATGATAACCTTTCCAGCTAAGTTTTCTTGGATAGAAGTTTTGTTTTGTTTTGTTTTCCCTTTCAGCACTTTGAATATATCATGTCGATCCCTCTATTCTCAAAGTTTCCTCTGAAAAAATTACTGATAAACTTATGAGGGTTCCTTTGTTGCTAGCAAATTGCTTATCTCTTGCTTTTAATATTTGCTCTTTTTCTATAAATTTTGACAATTAATTAGAATATAGCTTGGTGGGAGCCTCTTTGTGTTCAGTTTGCTTGGTATGCTCTATGCCTGAATGAAAGCTTCTTGCTCTAGATTAGAGAAGATGAGAAGTTCTGCGCCAAAATTTCTTCAAATATATTTTTCTATTCCTTTCTATTCTGTAATCTCCTGTAGTCTTCTATAAACTTCTTTAATCAATATCATAAACTGGAATATAATCCCCTATGGTTGTTCATTTGTTCCACGTTATTTATTTGTCCCACATTTCCCTTGAATAAATTTCTGAATTGATTTGCTGAGGAGGGAACTGGTTTTTTGTTGTTGTTTTTATCCCAGGGTGTACCTTTCAGCAATTTGCAGACAACCAGGCCAGTAGTTCAATGTTACAGCCTGAGGGAGCTGCCTGGGTCCTGCTGTGGCAGAAATTACCCAGGCTCACTCACCCACCCCTCCCAAGCATTAACTGACAGTCTCCAGGGTGCATCCAAAGGTGCTGGGGATTGAATCAGGGTCAGCCACATGCAAGGTAAATGCCTTAGCTATGTATTATCTTTCTTGCCCTTTCTGGGGGTTTTAATCGTTTTCAATTTGTTTAGTTTCTATTTATCTTCTAGCATTCTTATTTTTATTAGTTTCATCACCTGGATTTAAAGATCTATGATATATTTTTAATTTAACTCTGCCCCTCTTGGAAAGTCCGGCAAGCTACCGAGAATATCTCACCCGCATGGCAAAGCCTGGCAAGCTCCCCATGACGTATTCAATATGCCAAAAACAGTAACAACTCTCACAATTTGTTGTGAGACATTACTGGTGCCAGCTCGAGCAAATCGATGAACAACAGGAAGACAGTGCTACAGTGCTACTGTTATATTCTTCAGCTCTATGACTTCTCTTTGCATCTTCTTCTATCTTGTTTCTTTGTTGGAGATCTTTGCTCATCTGAATGGGTTTAGTGAACAACTGTATAACCTTTATTTTGAATTCTTTATCTGGTGTATGTTTTTTCTCCATTTTATAAAAATTTGGGGTACTTTTTTTTGAGAATTTACCTTTTGTTTATTTTTTTGAGACCATACCTGGCAGTGCTCGCAGCTTACTCTTAGGTCTGTGCTCAGTGATCACAACTGGAAAGTTTGGGGGACCATCTGGAGCACGAGAGATCTAACCCAGGTTGACCATTTACAGGGCAAGCACCCTACACACTGTCCTTTTGCTCCAGCCCCTTTATCTTGTTTATTTGATACCAACCAATTCCTTCAGTTCTTTATTGACTTGAAACTCTGTTTTCCATCTTAAAATAGTCAAAAATAGGTCAGTTTTTGAAGCATAGGAAAAATAATAACTAATAATAATAACTATAACTATTAATAATAAGCATAGGGAAAATAATAGCTAATAATAATAACTATAACTATTATTAATAATAAGCATAGGAAAATAATAACTAATAATAATAACTATAATTCTATGCCCTACAATTTTAGCTTTTACATTGGAAATCCAGTATTTTAATATTGTTTCATAAACTAATTGATGTAGTAATTTCTTGATCTTTAATTGTAATTATCTTTCCTACAAAGCAATGAATATCACTGAATAAATAAATAAAGTGCCAAGACAACAAAAGACAGTATTTTAGGAAAAAAAAATGTCCCCAGTAGCATTATTCAACTGTTATTCCGTTAACTTATAAGACCCACACAAATGAGTTAAGTTTCTTTTAAAAATCAGCTCAAGTGTGATGGAAACATGTGCAAGATAAGATCTTATGAAAACTTTAACATGTTCTGTCTGATTTTCTAGGTGCTTTTAATTTTGTATTCACGAGAATTTAGCTACAACAGACATGTTCTTACATTCCTTTAGGAAATAATATACAGAGATTATGTATATGGCATGGACTGGGTAACTGCCATGACCAATATATCTGGTAACAATGAGTAGGCAATACTAATGAAAAGTCTATTTCTATTCAATTCAACATATTGATACCAGTTTTGTTGTTTAACATAAATTACAATGTGGGCATCAACGTGGTAGTAGATATGTATCTTACATTCCTGTGGATTATTAAGTATAGATTGCCGTCTTATCCTAGCCCCCGCCCCTAGGCACAGAGAGAATGATGAAGACATGGTTTCTGTCTTCACAGAGCTGACCATAGACATAAAATACATAAAATATCCTGTGGAAGCCAGAAACACAGTATAGGAATAATTTGCTTCCTTTCTTCATGGCTGACTCCAGTTCAAATTCACAATACCACATTGGGGGCCTTGGAGGAGGGAGGTAGGGACATTGGTGTTAGGTGTGGTATTGAAATTATGAGCATGAGAAAACCATAGAAATTTAATTGATTTTTTTAAAAATTTAAAGAGACATATGTGCAGATTAGAGAAAATAAAGACTTTCAGGAAAAGTTGATATCTGAATCCTGAAAAATGTATTGGATTATAGCAAGTAATCAAATAAATCATATCATCACTTCACAGCCATTTATTTGGTAGGCTGTGTCAACTTGTATGGCACATTGGGGACAAAACAACTCTGTCTTTGGATCAATTCTGTGTGAGATCTTCAGATACACATTGAGGAAGGCATAAATCTTGGGAAACTTCAGGCTCAATTTATCTGGAGCAGAAAAACTTATGGGAAAGCACCAAAAATAAGATTCAAAATGAGAGAAAGAGCTAAGATAATACTATGAAATATGGATTATCTAGATGTTATCAGGACAGTTAAATTATTTCACTATTTTTTCAGCTTTATTAAGAAATATGACATTAAGTTTTTAAGTTTTTCTATATGTGCAAAATAACTACATCATTCATTTGAAATCTAAAATTTCCTTTTAAATGATATCTTCTTTTAAACAACTGTTATGTTGTCCATAGATTCAAGGAGCAATTCAAATAGCCTGAAATTATTTGTAGTTTATTCCTTACTTTCAGTTCACTATTATTGGTATTATTCCTAAAGATAACCATTGTTAACAGTTTATTGCTAGCATTTGAGAATTTTGTAATCACAAGCAATATGAGTCCTTTGTCTTATGCAAATGAGATCAAACACTAGAGATTGCTTCTCTATGGTGTCTCTAATTTAATGAAAATCTTTTATCTGTGGATGTATTTCTCCCTCACTTTAAAAATTTTTGAATTGAATATATGTGTATATATAATTGAATATACTGTTTCAGTCTTGGACTATAGAATTTATTCAACACTCCCATGGTATGATTGATATTTTTACATCTTTTGTATTTAGATATTTGAAAAAGTTACTGATAATCATAACTTATAATAGAAGTAATTTTATTTTTATTATTGGTTTTTTGGGGTGGATCCACATCCAGCAGTGCTCGGGGTAGTCCTGGCTCTATGTTCTAAGAATCATGTGGTGCCAGATATGTACCAGCATTACTATGCAAAGATGCAATCTAGCCTTTTGAGCCAGCTCTCTGGTCTCAGAAGTTATATTAAAAAAATAAATTCAAAAATTTTGTTTGAATATCTTTGTTGGTTTTGGGGGGTGGGTTGGTTTTGGATTTTTATTTCCTAAGAAAACATTTTAGCATACTACCCCTACCATTTTGATATTGTAGATTATTTTCTAATAAAATAGGAATATTACATATTTCCATAGATCATAAAAGGATTTCAAATACTGGGAATATACAGATCTAATGAAACTCGTGGTGCTTGCAGAAGTCCTAACTATACCAGAAACACTATAAGCATTTAAATTAAATTTAGCGATTATATTCTTTCTCTATTTTAAATTGAAGCAAATAGAATTGCATTTAATGTAGTGGTTATATTGATTTCAGGGAAACCCTATTAAACATTTTCTATGTTAACATTTAGTGCTTTTATAGAATAAGAGCTATAATTTTATTGAGTCAGTATTTCTTTGAGTCTTCTAGACATAATTATATGCACTTGTATGATTCAAGTTAGGGCTGACAAAAAGTAAGCGCTACATTGCTTTAGATTAATGATAAATCATTAAAAACTTAGCTTCTAAGAAAAGTTTATTGAAATCCTTAGAGTCTTAGTTCTGAGACACAGATTCAAGATTTAGACATAGCCCAGGTCAAATGTGTCTCTCTCAAAAAAAGCCTCTTTAATAAATTGTGCTGGCAAAACTGGACGGCTACATGCAAAAAAGTGGGCTCAGATCCCTGCCTAACGCCATGCACAAAAGTAAGATCGAAATGGATTTATGACCTCAACATCAGACCGGAATCCATAATGTTTATTGAAGACAAAGTTGGCAAAACTCTCCACGATATTGAAGTTAGTGGTATCTTCAAAGACGTCACGCCACTGGCCGAGCAAGTGAAAACAGAGATAGACAAATGGGACTATCTTAAACTAAGAAGCTTCTGCACCTCAAAAGAAACAGTGACCAAAATACAAAGACAGCCTACAGAATGGGAAAGAATATTCACCAAATACACATCCGACAAGGGGTTGATTTCAAGGATATACAAGGTACTGGTTAAACTACACAAGAAGAAATCACCCAACCCCATCAAAAAATGGGGCGAGGAAATGAACAGAAACTTTCGCAAAGAAGAAATCCGAATGGCAAAAAGGCACATGAGAAAATGCTCTACATCACTAATCATCAGAGAGATGCAGATCAAAACAACAATGAGATATCATTTCACACCACAGAGACTGGCCCACATCCACAAGAACAAAAGCAACAGGTGCTGGCGCGGATGTGGCGAGAAAGGGACCCTCCTTCACTGCTGGTGGGAATGCAGGCTGGTCCAACCCTTTTGGAAAACGGTATGGACGATTCTCAAAAAATTAGAATTCGATCTCCCATTTGACCCAGCTATAGCACTCCTGGGAATATATCCCAGAGAGGCAAAAATGTATAGTCGAAGTGACATCTGCAATTGTTTGTTCATTGCAGCACTCTTTACAATAGCCAAAATCTGGAAAAAACCTGAGTGCCCGAGAACAGATGACTGGTTAAAGAAGCTTTGGTACATTTACACAATGGAGTACTATGTAGCTGTTAGAAAAGATGAAGTTATGAAATTTACATACAAGTGGTACTACATGGAAAGTATCATGTTAAGCGAAATGAGTCAGAAAGAGCGGGATAGACACAGAAAGATTGCATTCATCTGGGGAACATAAAGCAACAAAACGGGAGACTAACACCCAGGAAGGGCTCAGATTAGTACCAGGAATTTTGCTCCATGACTTGAAGGCCAGCCACATGTGCTAGGTGAGAAGGAAGCTCAGATAGAGAAGAGAGCACCAAATAAAGGGTGTTGTGAAGACCCTCCCAGGGTGGGAGAGACATGCTAAAAGTGGTCTATAGACCAAACATGACTGCCACTCAATGCCTCTCTGGCAAAACACAGTACCCAAAAGAAGAGAGAGAGAACAGGGAGGAATGCCCTGCCACAGCGGCAGGATGGGACGGGGGGGGGGGGGAGGATGGGGGGTCGGAGGGATGATAGGACCCGTGGTGGGGGAGGATGGGCACTGGTGGAGGGATGGGTACTTGATCATTGTATAACTGAAACCCAAGCACAAAAATTTGTGAGTCTATAAGTATACTTCATGGTGTTTCACTAATAAAAAAAAATGATAAATAAAAAAAAAAATGATAACCAGCCACAGCAGGCTTACCTATTTTTTTTAAAAGAATTTCCTCAAAGCCACATTATATAAAACTGCATTGTTACTCTCTAACTTTTGTCCTTAGCTTATATTGGGACCTAATTAATACAAAAAGAAGTCTCCAGTAACTACACAAAATCTAGAGCATTTTTCCCCTCTGCACTAGAGTTCACACAGACCCCAGGAAACGCATATAAAGCATATACACTTTTTTTTAGACGTAGGAGAATGGCAGTGAGTTACTCTTACAGAAAAAAAGAAATCCACTAATCTTCACTCAGTACTTAGACCTCACTTGGCAATCAGATTACATGACTTTCTGTTTTTCCACCAACCTAATATCAAAGGATTTCCAGGAGAAGGGAAAGATTTAAGTGCTTTATCAAAAATATTTCTACTACTGCCATTAAAGTTATTATTTTCTTCCAAGTTGCTTCAAATTTTTATTTGTAATATTTATGTGCATTCTTATGCTTTGGAGTAATTTTTCTGTTAGAATGTTTGCTTAAAAAGTAATAAATTTAAAAAAGGTAATAAATCTAAGGTCTAGGGAAATAGCTGAGGAATCAGAGTCATATGCCTTGCATGTACAGGGATCCAAGTTTAATTTCCAGCATTTCATGGCCTCTGAGCACCCTAAGGTGGTCCTTGGTGACCCCAGTTCTGCTGGACCTGAGCAGTGCTTTATCCCAGCCCTGTCAGTGAATCACGTGGCTCTGCTGACCAAGTATCAGAGTGGCCCATGGGCCTGATCACTGCTTGGAAAGCCCCTTCCAAATAAATAAATTTCTTCAATTATGATTAGTTTTATACTATATGAACCTACTCAAACATTTTAATCACAAAATTTTGATTTCAGGTACCATTGATGACTAGATATATTGGTACATTGTCATTAATTCCATACTATTAGAGCCAAATGTCCAATCATTAATACATGATCATTTTATCCGCTGAATCCCACGTTACTGGAGCTAAACTGTGAAATTTAGGGGTCAGGGGAAAAGAGATGGAGCAGAGACTCTCACACTATTCTCAGGTATCCCAAAGGCCCCACCGTTAATTCTCAGCTAACTACATCTGCCATCCAAAGCCAGGGTCCAAGGATGCGATTCTGTACAGTCTCTGAGGTGCTGGGGCTTACCAAGGCCACCTCAGCAGTGTTCAGAGGCCTCTGGCTGTACCCCATGATGTTCAGAAAGACCATATGGTGTCTAGGATTGAACCCAGGTTGGACACCCATAGGAATATGCTATAATCATTGACTGATCTCTTGCTCCCTTTGTAAGGACTTTAACAAAGTTCTGAACCTTATTTTGCTACCAATCTGTTGAAATTCTTATTTTCCTGGTCTCATTGAGTTACAAATTCCAAATACAGAACTATATTCAAGTATTTTTAATATCATTTATTTTTCTCAAAAAGCCTTCCAAAACCTATGTATAAATACATTAACTTATAAAAAAAAACACAGTTTTCTTATGAAATAAACCTAGCAACATTGTACAAAATTCATTTTCTTAAATTTTGTTTTTGTACCTGAAATAATTTGCTATTATCTTTAGGACTAAATGTGTTTAATTTTAAAATAAGTTTTAAATGATGCAAATAGAAACATTCTCTTGCTGTTATCTTTATCCTTTGTGGCATTGACTCACCTCATGTATGAATTGCCAACACACCAAATCTGAAGGCACATGTAGGCAACTCAAAAATGAGGTGGGAAAATGCCAAAAGTATATGAACTTAAAGTAATTTTCACTGAATTAATCTTGAACTGTATTCAAACATCAAAATTAAATATGATAGTGGATTAAACCACTAAGTAGGATACTCTTACTCAGACAAGTCCTCCTGCTGTTCATCGATTTGCTTGAGAGGGCACCAGTAACGTCTCCAGTGTGAGACTTGTTCTTACTGTTTTTGCCATATCGAATATGCCACAGGAAGCTTGTCAGGCTCTGCTGTGCAGGCAGAATACTCTCAGTAGCTTGCCAAGCTCTCTGAGAGGAGTAGAGGAATTGAACCCGGGTCAGCCGTGTGCAAGGCAAATGCCCTACCCGCTGTGCTATCGCTCCAGATGAGTTCATCTAATATAAATGTGAATAAATTTATATTCTGATGAATCACAAAATTTTTACATAGCTTCAAATACTCTACATAATGCTTACTAGTGATAAGTAAGACTAAGTTTACAGTAGAGAAGTTTGGGAACATCATTTTAATCAAGAAAGCAATGAGCACAGCTCATGTGAATCTCTTGCCAGTTACACAATGCAAACTAAACAGTAATGAAACATCAAAGAGCCAAACTCATAAATACTCTACAAAACAATCTATACTTTTTAAAATTGTCAAGGTCATGAAAGACAAGAAAAGTGATAGTTACAAATGGTGTCAGAACAATATAAATGTGACAATTAAATGTAAGGAGTAGTTGTAAACGATCTCCTTTTTCCTATGAAGAACTTTTGGGGGGATGACATGTGAAATAATAATAAATAGGTTTATATGGTTGTTACATGTCAATGTTAATTTCCTTATTTTAATAGTTCTCTTTAGTTATGTAGGAGAATGTCCTTGCTTATAAGAAATATAAGTATCAAGGATTTTTTTAGGGGTGATAGAGCATCTGGTCAGTGTATTCCTCCAATGATCAGGGGAGAAAACCATTGTTTCTACTGTACTTCCAGCTCTTAAATTTGAGAGCATTTAAAAATTATTAAATTACCTTTAAAAATCATAATGAAGATTTAAATATTCCTGTTAAATTATAGCATAAAATTTGAGGCCAACTTTATAAGACAACCGTGAAATAGATACATCTTACTCTAAATATAAATTTTAGATGCAATAAATTAAGACTTAATATTCTAGAAGTTTATTAGAAAAAAATTTAAATTGCAGGTATGATTATGGAAAGCACCTTCAAACAGTATCAGTGGTGCCAGAGCTGTACAGCAGGTAGGATGCTTGCCTTTCACACAACTGACCCTGGTTCGAATCCCAGCACCTCATATGGTTCTATGAACATCATCAGGAGTGATATCTGAGCACAGAACCAGGAATAAGCCTTGAGCACCACTGAGTGTGGGTCAAAAAACAGATGACAACAACAACAACAACATCAAATAGAAACAATGGCTATGGCTGACAGTTGAAAGAATTCTCTAAATCCTTGATTTTTTTCACATGACGTGAAGCAAGGAGTCTCTTCAACCAGTGGTGCTGAGAAAACTGGGCAGCTACATGCAAAAAAAAAAAAGTGAACTCAGACTTCTTTCTAACATCATGAGCAAAGTCATATCCAAATTGATTAAAGACCTCGAATCCATAAGATACATGGAGGAAAATGTAGGCAGAACCCTCCATGACCTTGAGCTTAGTTGTCTTCAAAGATGAAACACCACTGACCAAGCAAGTGGAAGCAAAGATAAACAAATGAGACATTAAACTAAAAAACTTCTGTTTCTCAAAAGAAACAGTGACCAAGATACAAAGACAGCCCACAAACTGGTAAAATGCATTTACCCAATACCATCTGGTAAGGGGTTAATATCCAAAATATATAAGGCACTGGTGGAACTTTACAAGAAAGTAACATCCAACCCCATCAAAAAATGGGGAGAAGAAATGAACAGAAACTTTCTCAAAGAAGAAATACAAATAGCCAAAAGATACCTGAAAAAAATGCTCCCATCACTATTCATCAGGGAAGTGCAAATTAAAACAATGAGACATCATCTCATACCATAGAAACTGACACACATCAAAAAGGACAAGAGCAACCAATGCTGGCATGGATGTGGGGAGAAAGAGATTATTCTTTATTGTTGGTGGTAATGCTGAATGGTCCAGTGTTTTGGGAAACAATATGAGCATTCATTAAAATGACAGAAATTGAGCTTTCATACGACCCTGAAATAACTTTTCTTAATAATTAATAATCTTAAAAAACCCAATCTCAGCACAGATCGATTTATTTACACCTGAGGTCTCTGTAACATGTGACATGTTAATCAAAGAGATCTTGTGATATACAAGTCCTTTATTTTATTGTTTTTATCAATTAACTGATACTGAAAATTTTTATACATATTTTCAAGTAGAACACTAATTGCAACACAGTCTCTTACACATAAATTTCACATTGATACATAAGTAACCAATGATCTATTTTCTTCTTTGATTTTGAACTCTAAAGCAACTAAGTACTATGAATGCCTCAAAAACATGAATTGCTTCTTTATGAGGATAGTACTTTGTTATTAAAATACCCCACTAAATCTTAGCAAGACATATTTATAGACATTTATCTTTCTCATGTTTTGATAGTAAACCACAAATATATTTTATATGAAAAGTTTTATTGACTATTCAAACTATTGTTTTCATTTCCTGACAGTGAAAAATTATTCTTGAAATTTTCTATGATTTAAAAACCATAAGAATTATAAGCAACAGAATTTTACTTATTACCGGTGGCTTTTACAGATTACCGGTGGCTTTTATACTTGATTCTTTAGGCATTCTAATGTAGTTATTCTTTTAAATTTATGTTAGTTAAAACACTATGACTTACAAAGTTATTTCATACTACAGTTGTTGCAGGTATACAATATCCCAACACCAATCCCACCATCAGTGTGATCTTCCCTCCACCAATCCTACTTCCACTATCCCCCTAAGCCAGCACAAAACAAATTTATATCCTATTGCTTGACCCAAGAAAATTTAGAGGAATGGCGAATACAATGATCAGAAAATAAATCAATAAAAGTCCAATTATAATAACTTATTGCAATATGAAGTTAACCTCTGTAAATGAAGAAATTAAAATCATCTAATACAATATAATATAATACCTAATTTACATAGGGGCTAGAGCGGTAGCACAGCCGGTAGGGCGTGTGCCTTGCAGGAGGCTGGCCCAGGTTCAATTCCTCCACCCCTCTCAGATAGTCTGGCAAGCTACCGAGAGTATCTCGCCCGCATGGCAAAGCCTGGAGAGCACCCGTGACAAATTCAATATGCCAAAAACAGTAACAAGTCTCACAATTTGTTGTGAGACGTTACTGGTGCTCGCTTGAGCAAATCGATGAACAACGGGAGGACAGTGCTACAGTGCTAATCTACACAGATCATTTTTTTACACCACAGAGACTGGCCCACATCCACAAGAACAAAAGCAACAGATGCTGGCGCGGATGTGGCGAGAAAGGAACCCTCCTTCACTGCTGGTGGGAATGCAGACTGGTCCAACCCTTTTGGAAAACAGTATGGACGATTCTCAAAAAATTAGAATTTGATCTCCCATTTGACCCAGCTATAGCACTCCTGGGAATATATCCCAGAGAGGCAAAAAGGTATAGTCGAAGTGACATCTGCCATTGTTTGTTCATTGCAGCACTCTTTACAATAGCCAGAATCTGGAAAAAACCTGAGTGCCCGAGAACAGATGACTGATTAAAGAAACTTTGGTACATTTACACAATGGAGTACTATGTAGCTGTTAGAAAAGATGAAGTTATGAAATTTACATACAAGTGGTACTACATGGAAAGTATCATGTTAAGCGAAATGAGTCAGAAAGAGCGGGATAGACACAGAAAGATTGCATTCATCTGGGGAACATAAAGCAACAAAACGGGAGACTAACACCCAGGAATGGCTGAGATTAGTACCAAGAATTTTGCTCCATGACTTGAAGGCCAGCCACATGTGCTAGGTGAAAAGAAAGCTCAGATAGAGAAGAGAGCACCAAATAAAGGGTGTTGTGAAGACCCTCCCAGGGTGGGAGAGACGTGCTAAAAGTAGTCTATAGACCAAACATGATTGCCACTCAATGCCTCTCTTGCAAAACACAGTACCCAAAAGAAGAGAGAGAGAACAAGGGGGGATGCCCTGCCACAGCGGCAGGGTGGGATGGGGGGGATGGGGGGTGGGAGGGATGCTAGGACCCGTGGTGGGGGAGGATGGGCACTGGTGGAGGAATGGGTACTTGATCATTGTATAACTGAAACCCAAGCACAAAAATTTATAAGTCTATAACTGTACCTCATGGTGTTTCACTAATTAAAAAAAAGATCATTTTTTTAACTCTGGTATCCAAGTGTATTGTATTAACTTTTATTTTATGCTTGGCTTTCATTATGGTAATAATCCTGTCTTCCCTGTCATTAATAAAATATTTTTTCTTTGCTAATATATTTTCAGGAAATGTATTATTTTGCTAATATATTTGGCATAAAATAGGAAATGTTTACAACTGCAAAATTTAATAAGAGTAAAGAGAATTATAAAAATTTAAAGGGGAAAGTACAAATAAGCCTATAAATGTACAAAGTGTTTTATCCCAAGAAAATAGTCCCAAGGAATATTGAAAAGACTAAAAAGACAGCACATTCAATGTAAAAGATGTTAATTCATTACTGAAAATGTATAAAATTCCTTACCAATCTATGAGTAGACAAGCCTTCCTTAGCCTAGCAAAGGCTACCCTAAGCACCATGAGTGAGCGCCATACTCAAGGCCACATGTTGTCCTTCTTACCATGCTATGGAATTTTCATTAATTTTCTATTTCGTGCATGCTGCTTTTTTTAGTTACAGTATGTGAAGGATATGTATGGGGAGGAAATGTATCTTTGGAAAAACAATGACAGTTTGTTAATGGTGGGACAGGGGAGGAAGAGAAGCTCCTTTAATGCTTCTTGTTCAAGGCTATGACTCCTTCAGCTGTTGCCCATCCATGAAGCTTTGTGTTGTTGCTTCAGTGTGAATGATAATCTTGCTGGATGAGTATTCTTGGTGAGGTGGTCATTTTGTTGAGCATTTTTTCCATGAGTATTTGTTTATTTATCATTGGTTTCATATAAAATTCTTTAGAACTTTGCTCAGATGGACTCACAAACAATGCAAAGATTCTTCTTAAAAAAATAATAAAAGTATCCAATTATTACAACTGGGAGATTTCATTGACTTTTTGTACTTTATCCCTTCATTTCATTCTGTCTCACAGTGTCTCACTTGATAGATCGGTTATGAAATCATAGGATAACTCCTTGATATGTAAGTTGCCTTATTGCTCTTTATGCTTTCAATATTCTATGTCTATCTTTGGAATTCTTCATTTTTGAGTGCAGTGGGTTTTGAAGTTTTCCTAGTTGGGTCTATATTTGCTGAGACTCTTCAGGCCTCTCAGATCTTAGTGTCTGTAATCCTTAAGTCTATGAAATTCCTTTCTGTAATTTCTTTAAATACTGTTTGTTCACCAAATTTTCTCCCTTGTTCCTCAGGGACCTCTATGATTCTTATATTGATCCTCTTGAGTTCATCCCATAGTTCTCTGGCATGCTGTTCATTTCTTTTTAGACTATTTTCCATCTTCTGTTGCTTTTTCTTCATCTCATCTTGGAGCTTCTTGATCTTCTGCTTGGCTGCTGTTGCTTTCCAGAGCTTCTATTGAGTTTTTTTTTTTAAATCACTTACCGTATTCTCCATTTCTGCTTGTAGTTTTCTCTCTTCAGTATTCTTTCTTTCTACATGTCTGGTTTTGCTAACTACCTGTGCTATTGTTTCTTTGATCTCATTAAAGATCCTCACAATGGAGTCACTAAGGTCGTTATCTGAGAATTTACTGAGATGGCTGGTGTTGTTTGGGTCCTCTGTGTTCTGTTTGCTGTGTTTCTACTGGAATAGCATGGCAATGTGTAGATTTCAGGAGTTGTGGGGCTGGGCTCCTAGCTATCTAAGAGTTCCAGTGTGTGTACAGATTCAGGTACTGCCAGACCTAGCCAGAAGGAAAGACTATAGGAAAAGTTTCAAAGTAACATTACAAAAGCCAAACAATGAAATCTGCATTTGGGTATATATGATATCTTTATTCATTGATTTCCAAAACTTGGATGCAACCAAGATTCCTTCTAGTGGGTGCATGTATAATATGCTGTGGTACAGCTTAACTATGAAGTATTAGTCATTATTTAAAAAAGAAATACAGACTAAGCCATGAGAAGACTGAAGAAGGAGCTCAAGAGAGGACACAATGGACACAATGGCTTAAAGCACTTGCCTAGCAAGTGCAAGGTCATGAGTTCAAACCCTAGTCCACTATGTATGCCTAGGTCATTAGGTAAATCTTTCTGTCTATGATCCCATAGAAGATACCTCAGTGACTTAGAAAGCACTTGGAACACACAATCTCTAGTGCTGTGCATGTCCCAAGGGAATTCTGTCTGCCTTATGGTCTGGGTTCTCGGGGGGGGGGGGGGTAAAATAAGGCATTAATATTCTTTAAATGCATATACACATATAATGAAGTCAATATGAAAAGGGAAGAAACTGTATTTTATTCAAATGCTATGAATACAAAATCTTGCGCAGTCTCCACTTATGAACTATTCAATGTACAAATGGCCATTACTTTTCTCTTAGCCTCTATATCCTCGTCCTCCTCTAATGCCAGATGATCTTTATTTTATGCCAGGGGTACAAAAGTAAGAAACTCAAGATTTTTAGCATGATTTCCAAAAGGCATTTGAAGAAAAGGACAGCTTGGTAGAACTTAAATTTTGTTAAAACAATTATAACTATTATTTTAATAGTTTTTTAATTGGGGGAGTACATTCCAGATGGGAAACAGCATGATAAAAGGCAAAGAGGAGAATGATGTTGGCATCTTCTTCAGACACAAGAAAAAACATCTATTAGTGGGGAGATTCTTGGAAAACAGTTGGCAGCAGGCTAGTAAACAGTGAGAGACACCACGGGGAAGGTTGCACATACCAGAATGGGAAGAATAAGCGTTTCCAGAATGTTGGGAGGGAAGCACATTTTGCAGTGCCTTCGTATTAACTCTCACCCACTCTCCTCATCACAGTTGCTCAAGGGAGTGGACAGGATGTCAGGTGCTCCCTCGGCTACTTCCCCTGTGGGAATATCACCAAGTGTTTGCCCCAGCTTCTTCACTGCAACGGTGTGGACGACTGTGGGAATCGGGCCGATGAGGACAACTGTGGTGAGTGAACTGCCTGTGTTCACAGCAGGAACAACCAGGGACAATGGGGATGAAAAGTGAAGTCGCTGAGACTTCTTGTAATCTGAAGAGAAATGGGTAAAAAATAAAGCAAAGTGGAAATAGAAGATGTGGGGTGCTTAAGGAAATCTTACATACATTTCATTAGCTTAAAATATCTATTAATTTTAGGGTGAGGGTCACTCCCAAAGGTGCTCTGGCTCTGTACTCAGGATCACTAGGGGGATCATATGCAGTGACAGGAATCAAAGTAGGGTCAGCCACGTGCAAGGCTAGATCCCCTGTATTATCTCTCCAGCTCCAAATATCCATTCTTGCATATTAGTATCATAGTCAATATGACAGGAAAATAATGATTTGCACATAGTCCCCCTTTGAAATCTGCAAACCTGCTTGTTTAATGTCAGAGAAGCAGAATGGTAAAAATCCTTGGAACCAGACTCCTGGGTTTGAATTCTGATACAACATTAACCAATCATGCAAACATAAGAATTATACTGATTATGCACACATTAGAACACTTCCCTCTTTGCTTTAGAGTCCTTAATTTTAAGAGTTTCAACAATGTGCTCACAATAAGAGAATGGGATAATTAAACAAGAAGAATTAGATTAAACAAGAAGAATTAGAAGCAAGCAGACACAACCAATACCAAGAATTAACTGCAACTACCCCTTCCTCTCTTTTACTTACAACCTCTATGGAGGAGAAATAAGAGACCTCCCGGAAAATGAAAAATTAAGAAGCCAGGAAGGTAGGTGGAGCAATGCCTTGCAATCAATACAGTTTGGTTCCCCGCTTTGCTCCTCAGCACTGATGTTGTCGAGCATCACCAGGCTGAGTACCAAATGGTCAATCTAGCACTGTAGGCTAAGAACCTCCTGGAGTGGCCCCAGGTTCTGGAGTAACACGAGGAAAAACCCCTATAAAAATAAATAGATGAAATGTAAAACATGTAAGTCCAGCCTACCTATTATTTAATGAACATTCCCTTTAATGGTCTTATAAAGTCAAGAAATAGGGCTCCGGAGTTTCAAATATCAAGAAAAGTTGACTTTCAGCTAGGAATTTGCTTAAATTTCTGAACTCTCAAAAAAACTCAAGTTTATTAAAGAAAAAAAAACACTTCAATTGTCTGGCTCTGAGTCTCTAGAAATATGAACTTACATTAATAATGTAAAGTGGGAAGAAGAAAATATAAAATAATGTAAAATACTGTAAAACTTAATTAGAGAAAAAGCTTCCATTGTCTGGTGCTGACTCACTAGAAACATGAGCTTAAATTACTAATGTATTGTAATAAATTTTTCCACTGATTGAGAAAATAAGGTACTAGTTTAAGAGAACAAGACATGCATAACAATTCTACATGCTGCATAAATCGTTGATGTGTTAAAGAGGCTTTGCCATTTACAACTCATTCAAATACTACAGACTTTAAGACACCATTTTGAAGGAATTAATTAAACTTCCTGGAACAATCTTTAAGTGGTAATTCAAGGGTAAGATCATTAAACAGGTAAACTTAAACTATAGTTACTTTTAATTTGGTTGGCTATTCACAGGTGTTTTCTTCTTTAAAATAAAACTGTCTTAAAATAAGTGAATAGTAACATTCATAATGGAGTACTATTTGACTAAATTTTGAAAAATGAAATCCTTCCATTTTCAACATGACCAGACCTAGAAAGTGTAATGCTTAGTGAAATGAGACAGATGGAGAAAGAAAATACCTAATCACACACACACACTGTCCTCCCATTGTTTATCGATTTTTCTCGAGCGGGTCCAGTAACGTCTCCATTTTGAGACTTGTTGTTACTGTATTTGGCATATTGATTATGTCATGGGTAGCTTGCCAGGCTTTGCCATGAGGGCAAATTGATTACGTCATGGGTAGCTTGCCGGGCTCTCCGAGAGGGACGAAGGAATTGAACCCAGCTCGGCCAGGCTGGCTGCGTGCAAGGCAAACGCCCTACCTGCTGTGCTATCACTCCAGCCCCAATACCTAATCATTTCACTTATATGTGATATGTAGAGACAACAAGCAAATGAACTCAGTAAAGCAAAAATAAAATTTTGGACTCTAAGACAAATTAGTGGTTACCAGATGGGATAGGCCAGAGAGCAAGTACAGTGTGTAGGGTGCCTGTCTTGCATGCAGCTGGCCCAGGTTTGATCCCCAGATCTCATATGGTCCCCCAAGCAATGCCAGGAGTAATTCCTGAGTGCAGAGCCTGGAGTAAGTCCTGAGTGTGGCAAAAAAAAAAAACAAAAAAACCATGACTGTAGCTACTGTGAAGTGATAATAATAAGTACATGTGACCATGAGTTATTAAGCGGATTCAGTGAGATCATGTGTCTAAGATGTTGAACTAAGTCCCTGACATAATCAGCACTCATCAAATGTTGACTGTGCTGCCATCCACTTGAGCTAACTTACAATTTTGTAGCATAAGTAGTAAACATTTATTTAGCTGTGAGTCAGGTTGGACTCAGAGATCAGCTGCTCTCTGCAAATGAACTTTCTCATGCATCGGTACCGTCTGTGCATGAATTTTTCTGTCAAGTGTGGGATTTTTGCCTGAGACAAAGGTAGGTGAGGACTCACCTCTGATTCTCCTACAGGCTAAGTGAGGCTTCTTCTTACTGAGGGAGCAGCACCAGGTATGGAGTGGATATATTCAAGAACTCACAGTAACACACTGAAACTTTCACTGCAGTCTGACCAAAGTAAATCACAGAGTCAACCCTGATTCAAGAGATTATATCAATGCTTCCTCCTGCTCAGAGAAGCGCTAGTTATTAAGGAGATACTTGGAGAGTGGAAAGGCAGTAACTGTAGCCACTTTTAAAAATTCTACTGCAGATGGAATTACAATTGTTTTTCCCACATATATGAATATCAATTCTCAGTAACTAAGAGCCCTCACCTACTTCACTTTAAGGAGTCTTGTCTATTAAATAATTTAAATATATCTAGGAAGCACCATAGTTTATATATTTACTTATTTTTCTTACGTAAAAATTAAAATAAGTAAATGCATATTATTTATTGAAAGTAGCAACAGATATTTGAAGGGATTATGTTTTTCTACACTATTTTGTGTTTATATACATATATAAATAAATATGTATATATATGTGTATATATAAAGGCAGATGTGGTGGTGATATTCTTAAATAGTTACTCAGAGATGCGTAAACTTTTATACATACACTGAAAGTGTATTTGGAAGAATAAATTATGTAGATTTGAATTGTAGAGCCATAATTATGTTCATCACTTTGAGTCCTAGTGAGCTTTATAGCAGAAATATGACTTTTGGAAAAACATTAAAGGCTTTTACTTTTTTGCTTAAAATTTGAACTCTAATGACAAACATGGTTTTGTGCTTATGGAAATAATTTTTATTGACTCAAAACTCTGGTTAAATTGCTAGCTCTCTATGTGCTGAAAGTAGATAAAGGACAAAACATGATAGTCTCTCAGTATCTATATTATAAACATAATGCCCAAAAGTAGAGAGAGAGTCTGAGGAAATTGTCTGCCATAAAGGAAGGGGGAAGGGAAGATAATGGGGACATTGGTGGTAGAAAATGTGCACTGCTGGAGGGATGGGTGTTCGATCATTGTATGACTGAAACTCAAACATGAAAGCTTTGTAACTGTGTCTCACAGTGATTCAATAAGAAAAAAAGAAAGAAAATTTTAAAAACTGAATTCCAAAAAAAAAAGAAAAAGAATGTATTATGAGAGAAGCATTGTTTCTGCCAAATATTAAAATATACATTCAATTTTAAAAATTGTTATCTCTCTTAGTACAAAGAGAGAGAGTATAGAATGTGAAAGATCAGGGACGCAGCTCAGAAGTAGAGTACTTGCCTTACATGTGTCAGTTCAGGGTTTGATTTCCAGCACCACAGAGAAAGAGAAGAGAGGGAGGTTGAGGGGGAGCAGATTTTAGTATTAGAGATTAGATGAGCTCTTGAATGAAAACTGATAAGTATAATAGAATAGTGACTGACATTTTTATGGCACATACTACATGTATGGGGACTATTAATGAATTTTTTATATTTTACTTCTTTTTCATAAATTTATGACAATCCATGAGGAAAGTCTCAATTTTATTCTCTTTAAAAAAGAGAAAATTGGGCTGGAGCCATAGTACAGTGGGTAGGGCATTTACCTTACCATTGGCCAACTGGGATTCAATCCCCAGTATCCTACACGGTCCCTTGAGCACCACCAGGAGTAATTCCTAAGTGCAGAGCCAGGAGTATCAATCCCTGAGCATCACTGAGTGTGACCCAAAAAGCCAAAAAATAAAAATAAAGATGGGAAAATTAAATCCTACCTACGCATGATAGAGATAACAACCAGTTCACATTCACAAGTGAATACAAAAGTAAAACATGATTTTCCTCTGGCCAAAATTATTTCTATGACATGTCAGTGTTTCCAAGCAGTAGAAACTGAAACCAAAGCTCTTCAAGGTCTTATTCATGTCCCTTCACTGGGATTGCAGTTAATTCACAGATTGCGCCGGTTGATGAAGAGTCTCCACAGGGGCAGGACATTTGTGGGGTTACCAAAACCTTCATGTGCTGATAGTGGGAATATCAGACATCAGTCCTTGCCAGAGGTCACCACTGTCATCTCGTGCATGTATTAGTCAGCACCTCTTCTACTTTTATCAATAGTGCTCTGAAACTCACAAGAAATATATTCATCTGGAGCCCTGCAGCCCTGTTACAACAGTATTCAGGTCTACAGAACTATGGTCATTTTCACTCTCTACCTCCTATGCAAGTGAACAATTAATTCCATGGGATAAGGCACACCTGCACATTCAACTTACATTAATTAAACTAAAAAGGTATCAGTGACAATTAGGCAGTTTTTGATAACAAAATGAACCTGGGAGCAGGCAAAAGCTTTTACTCTGAGAAACCTGCTCTGCCAGTTAGAAACTGGAATGAGACTCTCTATCTTAGGAAAGAAAGGGGTCATCAATCGCTTACATCAATGGTCCAGTGATCAAGAACAGTACAATCCATTCCTACAGGGTTTCTGAGCTTTGTTTGTATGGTTAGTAGTGTCGAATTCTCCAGGTTGTTGTGACCTATAATCTTATTGTGATCTACATATACATCAGAAGAGACAAAACATCAAGGAAGTTACATTTTATCCTGACCCTGCTTACAAGAGACTGGCTTGGGTACTACACCTATTTGATCTTCCTGTAATTACTGAAAGTGCAGCAACAGTGATTAAGAAATTCCTCATTTCATTTCCTCACAGGCAAGTCCTCATGAATTTTTCTGCCTGGCTTCTTCACAGAAGCAGTCAATTTAAGGGTGCGTAGGAGAGGGATTCTTTGGGGGGTTTTACATTTTTATTAGTTTTTTTAATTGACTCATGGTAAGTTACAAAACGGTTCATGGTTGGGTTTCAGTCACCCAAAGTTCCAACAACCATCCCTCCACCAGTGTACATTTCCCGCCACCAGTGTCCCCAGTATCTCTCCCACCACCCACTCTATCCCACCCCACCCAAACCCACCCCACCCCAGGCCTTTCTCTATGGCAGGCACTTTTCTTCTTTCTCTCTATCACTCTACCTTTGGGGCATTACGGTTTTGAACCTGTCAGACCAGGAAAGGGAGTCCCAAAATGAAATACAGTCAGATCAACCCCAAAATGAAATACAGTCAGATCAACCCCTTTCTCAGAAGTCCATTTGTGGAATCCCCCAGATTTAACCCAGGAAGTAGGTATGGGAGGTGTGTGTATATGTGTGTGGTATATGTGTGTGTGTGTTAGGGAACATGAGAGATACTCTCCCCTCTTCTTTATGCCTTCTTCGGTCCAAGTCTTTTCTATTTTTTTTTCCCAAATTTACTGTTGATGCCTAAACAGATGCTTAAAGTTGCCCTTTTGAAAGTCAGACACTGAATCTTTTTGTTATCTGCAAATTTCTGATTCCTTCCCCAAGGCAATGAAAGTAGAAAAAACTATATGTCAATTAGAGGGAAAATGGTTGGGAAAAGAGGAACTCAAAAATAAAACAAAACCCGGGACCAGAGTGATAGATAGTACAGCAGGTAAATGACTTGCCTTGTGAGGGGCTGACCTGGGTTCTTTCTCCGGCATCCCATATGGTGCCCTGACCACCAACAGCAGTGCTCACTGAGCACAGAACTAGAAGTAACCCCTGAGCATCACCAAGTGTGACCCAAATTAACAGACAAAATTTTTTTTTAAATCTGTGTTACTTTTTGTGTTCCTGCTACTATCTTTACACTACAAATATAGGTCAATTAAACTACACTTATTTGGGGTTTATTTTGTAATGATTTATATACACATATTTAAATAGGAATATAAGAATATTTGAAGCATATCCAAGAACTCTCAATAAATTCATTTATTATTTTCTTGGCATGGGGCCCCACCTAGCTCTGCACGGATTTATTCTTGGCTCTGTACTCAGTCATCACTCGTGGAGGCACCAGGCGTTGAACCCAGGTTGTCTAGGCAAGGCCCTAACCTCTGTAATATTTCTCCAACTCCAGAATTCTTAATTTTCATAAGGGCCACACGGAACTGTGTTGCGTGGGGAGGGAAGTGTGCTAAGGATCAAACTTAGGGCCTCACACCTGCTAGGAAGGTACTCAAACATTTGAACCATATCTTTGACCTCATTATTTTAAATTGAGCCTGCATCTAAAATTCTGGAACACTAAATATACAAACTTTTCCTAAGTAGAGATTTTTGTACAGCTACCAGCATAGTGATAATGCCAGGCAGTTTTATATAGAACTTAATTATTCTTATTTTAGAATATTCCATTAAGTTGAAGGGTTTTTTTTTAACTTTTAAGGTTAAAAACCTTAAACCTGGGTCAGAAACATAATATACAACTATGCATTTTATGTTTAACGATGACTGGTTTTCTATTTACTATTCTTAAAAGAGCATTGGAAATAACTAAGTGCCCAAAGCGTTAGCTTTCCTATAAATGCAGACCTTATTAAAACCTCAAATATTTTTGTCTGCATATATTGAACAATGCTTCAGCAATGTTTCGGTTAACTGCTCAAAGACTTTTTTTTTTCATAACACTTTCAAAGAGATAGGACATACAAGCAGTTTTCTTTAAAATATGTGTAGTGGACTGGGGCTATCCTACAATGGATAGGGTACTAGCCTTGTACAAGGTAGATCAGATTCAATTCCCAACACCCTACATGGTCCCCTGAGCCCTGCCAGGAATGATCCCTGATCGAAGAGCTCTGAGTACTACAGGTGTGGCCCCCAAAAAACAAATAAAATATACATGCCCGGTGTAGGGCTAAGGGATCATGAATAATGCAGTGTCAAAGTAAGGACAAATACTCATCTGTAAAGTATAAAGAAACACAGTAAGAAATTAATAAAGTCAGCATAGCAGACTAAGAGTCTGACTATAGGCCTGTATTTGCTGAATGCAGAGAGGAGACAGGAAATGGGAGAGGAACTAGAGGCAGTGGTAGGGAGATGCTAACACTCTGGAGGTGGGTGTGAAACAGTAATAGCATAGTCCTAAGAACATTAATATTAATGCTATTATACATCATACGACCTAAATAGAACTCCATCAATAAGCATTTTAAGTATACTGGGACTAAGGTCATACTCCTTCATTTCTTTGAGGTGTAGTCACAAAGGATGGAAAAGTACAAAAAAAAAATGCAGAGTGCATGTCAAATACAGATAGCAAACTGCCGTTATCATTAACACTCAAGGAAATCCCACACAACCACTTTGATGATTGGCTCTGCCTGACCTCATTAGAATCAAACCCAAGTTGATTGTAATGGCGGGTCTCTCGGTCCTCTTGAAGATCAGTACCTTCTGAGACAGACTTCACTGTGTTTCAAGAGTGGGAGTTCAGAATTAAGCAAATCTGAGGACTGGGTGCTGAAAGGAGGTCAAGCAATATATGATACACTATCAGTAATATTATTGTGAGCCACAGTACCTTGTAAGGAAAAGAAAAAGAAAATAGTTCCTTTCATAAATGTAGATTAGGGGGTGGGAGAGATCCCAGAGACACTGGTGGAGGGAAGCAGACACTGGTGAAGGGATTGGTCATGGAACACTGTACACCTGACACTTAATCATGAATAACTTGATAACTCAAGGTAATTGAGTAAAAAAAAAATGTTTAAGTAATAATAAAAATTATAAGCAAATCTTGAGGATCAGCAATGCTTAGCATTTCATATACGTCAGTTTGATAAATTAACCACTTGTTCATTCATTAATCAAGAAGAATGCTTATTTTGTAACCAGGAGACTAAACTCTTTCATTTATTTAAAGATGGGGCTACTTGAGACACACTGCATCCACACCCTTCTTTGTTCACGCCCTCCTCTCTGATACTGGTGTAAGGCCTTTAACTCACGATGATCACGACCATCCTGTTGTTTGTCGATTGCCTCAAGCAGGCCCCACTAACGTCTGCTTCGTCCTAGCCCTGAGATTTTTTAAAGAGTGCCATATTCAAGGCTCTTTCAGGGTTAGGAGAATGAGACCCATCATTGTTACTGGTATTTGGCATATTGGGTACACCACGGGGAGTTTGCCAGACTCTGCCGTGTGGGCAGGTTACATTCGGTAGCCTGCCAGTTTGTCCAAAGTAGGAATGAGAAAAGGCCTTTAACTACTGAGCATTAAAACTCCAAACAGTGGAGGAAAGAACCCAGGAAAGACTTGGCATGGTAGAGATGTTGGAAACTGTGCTCTGAGTCCTGGGGTCTGAAGGAAGGTACAGAATCCTGGAGGAAGCACCAACCACAGAAATGTGGAAATCATAAACATGAAACCCAGAAATTTACTCTTTTAGGGGACGGAGCAATAGTACTGCAGGTAGGGTGCTCCCCTTGCATGCATCCGGCCCAGGTTTGATCCGTGGTACCCCATATTGTACTTTGAGCCCTAGCTTGTCCTGAACCCTTAGTGCAGAGGTAGAGCCAAGAGTAAGCTCTGCGTCCCACTGGGTGTGTCCCCCCCCCAAAAAAAAAATAAGGAAAAACAAACAAAATAAATCTGTAGTTTTAACAAACACCACAAATATTAAAACACTCAGAGTTTTTGAATAATTTACTTATTCATGGGTACAATTTTGTTACCCAAATCAAATCACCTATGAATTTCATATTTTAACTATATTAAATGTATCTTAGTAGTCACTTAGTACCATTTATGGGTAGATAAATAAGTCAAATAGAAGGCAGTTTACAATAGTCCCTCTTGTCATAGAGGGAAATAAACCAAGGGCCCTAGAAAGCCATCCATTAGACGACAGCAGTGCTTTTTAAACTCTAGCAAGCATCAGACCAGCTAGAGGGCTTGTTAAAACATAGATGACTGGACCCCATCAGCAGTGTTCCTACAATGCCTCTTGGGATAACACTCAAGAACTTGATTTTCTCTGAAGTTCCCTGCAATGATTTAGCTATCCCAGGACCTACATTTTGAAAAACATTTATCTGAGCATACTCTTTATGCAAAGCAAACATTTTCCAAATGTGTTTATAAGGGCTTTTTTAAGGGCTTTTTAAAATTTATTTATTTTTTGCAGAAACAGACATTGAACCCAATTTGCATGCAGGCAACACGCGAGCTTTTGGCTGAGTCACACCTTTGGCTTCATTTATTTTTTAAATTTTTATTAGTGGGCTGGAGCGATAGCACAGCGGTAGGGTGTTTGCTTTGCGCATGGCCCACCAGACCAAGTCAGGTTCTATTCCTCCGCCCCTCTCAGAGAGCCTGGCAAGCGACCGAGAGTATCTCGCCCACACAGCAAAGCCTGGCAAAGCAACTTGTGACATATTCAATATGCCAAACATACTAACAAGAAGTCTCACAATGGAGACATTACTGTGCTGCTCAAGCAAATTGATGAACAATGGGAGGACAGTGCTACAGTGTTATTAGTGAAACACCATGAGGTACAGTTGTAGACTTACAAATTCTTGTGCTTGGGTTTCAGTTATACAATGATCGAGTATCCATCCCTCCACCAGTGCCCATTCTCCAACAATGATCCCAGTATCCCTCCCACCACTCCCCACCCCCCGCATCCCACCCTGCCTCTGTGGCAGGGCATTCCCTTTTGTTCTCTCTCTCCTTTGGATGTTGCGGTTTGCAATAGAGGTAATTTTATATTTCTATCGGGCCACTCAGTCGCGGTGCTAATGGACCACAGGGGATAGGCAGTACCCAGGATTAAACTCAGGCCTTGACACATGCTAGTCACATGCTCTACCATTTGAACGATAATAAGAATCATTTTTAAAGGGTCAAAGAAATCAATTTCAAATTAATTAATTTAAAACTAAGAAAGTTCTAAAGAAAGGCCTTAATTTTAAATTTGAACATGGAATTATTTGAGGTACACGACATGCCTGGAGAGAACAAGGGAGTCCTGTGTCTTTGTGTCTCGTCCTCAGTGTCACTTCTATCTGTATTCTTTAGGGACTGGTAAGTTAATTTAGTGAGTAAACATGTTTCCTTTAGGGATTGGTATTCTTTAGGGACTGGTAAGTTAATTTAGTGAGTAAACATGTTTCCTGAGTCCTGTGTGTTCCCTGTAAAACAGAGAATTCCTACGTATCTCTGGTTTATAATCTGTATATGTCAGAAATGCAGAAAATAATCTGGACCTGCACCAAGCCCCTGAAATCTGAGAGGATGTGAGAACATCTGATCTACAGTGGGTTGGTGAGATACTACCCAGGGGTGTGGGTAGCATATGAGCTGAAAGGTCTGAGGGGATCATGTCTTGAATATAAATTTGAACTCGATGGAAAGATAAAGTCAAAATTGAATCAACTTCACAAGCATCCTGCTGGTGTCTAAGAATTGCTTTCTGCTGGGAGAAAGTCTCAGCACCCACACCCCTCGTTGGAAAGCGTTTCCATGACTTAATAGCGTATTTGCAGTCTTATTTTAACGTTTTAGAGTATGTCGCTTGTTGACAATTAGCAGCTGTGCTAAAGATACCTCTGATGAAGATTGTTACCTGTTTATGGGATCTGTATTTTCCCAAAGAGTCTTCGGACATACACTTTCTCTGGTAAACAAGATTTTTTCTTTAACTTTTGTGTATTTACAATTCTAGTAAAGGTAAAGGTAAAGGCCCTCCCGTTGATCGTCGATTTGCTCGAGCGGGCCCAGTAACGTCTCCATTGGAGACTTTTTTTTTTGTTGTTACTGTGTCTGGCATATCGAATACTCTCGGTAGCTTGCCGGGCTCTCCGAGAGGGGCGGAGGAATCGAACTCGGGTCGGCCATGTTGGCCGCTTGTAAGGCGAACGCCCTACCCGCTGTGCTATCGCTCCAGCCACAATTCTAGTAATAATGATTTTTCATGGATATAATTCCAACTCGAGTGGGCCCGGTAACATCTCCATTGGAGACTTTGTTGTTACTGTGTTTGGCATATCGAATATGTCACGGGGAGCTTGCCAGGCTCGGCCGTGCGGGCGAGATACTCTCGGTAGCTTGCCGGGCTCTCCGAGAGGGGCGGAGGAATCGAACTCGGCCATGTTGGCTGCGTGCAAGGCAAACGCCCTACCGCTCGCTGTGCTATCGCTCCAGCCCCACACCCATCACCAGTGAATGCTAATTTCCTCCCATAAGTCCCTATTTTTAAAATCTTAACTCTCCTATGGCCAGAAGGATAGTACAGCAGGTAGGGTATTTGCTTTGCACACAGCCAACTCAGATTTGATCCCCAGCATTTCATATGGTCCCCCAAGCCTGCCAGGAGTGATTCCTGAGTCCAGAGTCAGGAGTAAGCCCTGTACACATCCTGGCATGATCTCAAAACTAAAAAAAAAAAGTAAATCTAAACTCTCCTCCAGAGTAATGAGAAGGCTTCTAGCTGATCAGGGTTTCAGAGCAATGCAGCCCTTCCAAAACAGCTCAAAGACTCATTTGGGAGAATTTAGATCCTATAAATAGATTGTTATGTATTTCAGTACAGAGATCTGAAAATTATGCTTATAATAAATGTCCCAGGTCCCAGAGTTTTTGAAGCCTGAGACAGGGTTTTCTCTGAAGCATCATTGAGGACAGTGATCCATTCAATCATTCATTCACTCAATTAGCAAATATTTGTTGAGCTCACAAGTTTACTAGAATGAATTTTTCTTGATAAATGTAATTCTTATCCACATCATCATTACATCATTTTAGCTAAAAATTGCTTTTAGCCAATACATGTTTGTCTAATCAATACTGCTTGTATAGTGCTTCCAATATGTACTAGAAAACATATCCCCTAATACAATATTTCTCTAGTGAAGCATTTTGTTATTGTTTTTTGGGTCACAACCAGCGATGCACAGGGGTTACTTCTGACTCTGCACTCAGGAATTACTCCTGGTGGTCAGGGGACCATATGGGATGCTGGGAATCAAACCTGGGTCGGCCTCGTGCAAGGCAAACACCCAATCCGCTGTGCTATCGTTCCAGCCCCTTAGTGAGGCATTCTTTACATTACAATGTCTCAAGAAAAACCAGAGAATAAAATTTTAGGATGAATATTGTTAAGGTTTGGAAATCTTTTCTTCTAATTATCCCATAATAGTCTCTTAAAATGTGAAAAATACAACATTTAAAATATTTAACACATATAACAAAAGCTGTTTTCTTTAAAATGCTAACTTCCCAACTTTGCAACTCCGATGTCATATTCTCAGCCTTATAGTGGGAGAAAGTAATGGGTGGGAAGAAGAAAATGCTTTAGGAAAGAAGAAATAAAGATAGAAACAAAAAACAAAAACTAAGAACAAAATCCCTTAAAAACCTTAAAAGCTTGTTTGTTTGAAGAAGTTTCTTTTAAGTAATTTTTTTTGTCACTTTGTACCATATATATGAGAGTTCCAGTTCTAGTGGCAATAGGATTGTAACTATCTCTAAAACAGGATTCAGGGCAGGTGTTGGGGTGGAGATGGGGGTCGGGGCAGGGCAATATGGTACAGTGGGGAAGGGGCTGCCTTGCTCACAGCTGGCCCAAGTTTGATTCCCACCACCACTTATGGTCCCCCAAGCAATGGTCTCTGAGCACAAAACCAGGAGTAAACCCTGGGTTCGGCCCGCATACATCCCCCTGGCATCCTCTACCACCACCACCACCACCACCCGCCACCCCCAAATAAAAGGACTGGACAGTCACGCAAATGTTTCTATACTTGAGAGTCTGTTGTCTTCAACTCACTCTGGAAAGAGAAAACAGAAATCACACAGGATTTTATTTGGAGGTGTCGGGGATTAAGGTAAAAAAGAGCTTTCATACTGAGAAGAATTTTTACAGAATCACAAACATTCTTTTTTTTTTCTTTTTGGGTCACACCCCACGATGCACAAGGGTTGCTCCTGGCTCTTGCACTCAAGAATTACTCCTGGCGGTGCTCGGGGGACCAGATGGGATGCTGGGAATCGAAACCAGGTCGGCCAGAACAAGACCAAACACCCTACCCTCTATGCTATAGCTCTAGTCCCAATCACAATCATTCTTCACAGAAGAATTTTTATAAGACATTAAGGAAGCAACAACTAAAAATGTGTTGTTACTGTCCACAAGGAGTCACGTCCATAGCCAGAAGTCTAAGATCCAGAAATATCTATGACAGCAAGAAGAGCCAATCTCATGCGGAAGGGGTACAGGGAGTGGCCAGACATGAATGCCCTTCTGCATCTCTGACGGCCACACCATGGGGTGCTGGGGAGGCCAAGGCTGGCTTAACCGCAGGCTAAGCGCCAGGCCCTGGGGAACTGAACAGCACTAAGCAGAGCCCAGGGAGGCTGAAATAAGACACAGGAGTTTAATCCAAGTTCGGGTCCCTCAGCACTTCCTAGCTAAGTAATTTGGCACTTAGAGTGTCCAGAAATACACTAAAAAATGGCACCGGCTAAATGGAAAGGATATTGGAGGCTGGAGAGATAGAACAGTGGGTAGGGCGTTTGCCCTGCATGCAGCCGACCTGGGTTCAGTTCCCAGCATCCCATATGAGCACTGCCCCAGAACACTGCCAGGAGTAACTCCTGAGTGCAGAGCCAGGAGTAACCCCTGTGCATCGCCAGCTGTGACCCAAAAAGCAAAAAATAAATAAATAAATATTTAAATATTTTAAAATAAATAAATAAATAAATAAATGGAAAGGTATTAAGGTATTAAATCAAGGGTTAATAGAAATCCTTGCAAAAGCCAACAAACAGAAAACAAGAGGTAAATTCAACAGAAAAAAAAATGGAGTCAGATGAAAATGACAGTGATTGAATTTAAAATATTATGTGTGGAAAATTCAAGGAATAATTCTAGGGCAAATCGTTGGCAGAAGTCCCCCTTTTTTTTTCCACAAACTAGGACTGTAGTAGTTTGCGATCTGAAAAACAAATTTAAATTGCATGCGAAAGCCCTTAAAACGGAAGATAGCTGGAGGAAGAGGCAAACACACAAAATCCACCAGTCCCAAATTGCAGCTTCTCTCTGACTATATAAATCCAGTCTTTCACATTTCCGCCTTCTGTCTCTCTGCCTAAAAATGTTCTGATGTTAAGGACTGAGAGTTACCTTGAACTGATTCCTGCATACCTAGTGGCTAGTATTTACCCTTTCGTGGGTTTTGCCCTTATCCACCCCAGCTGGAGTTTCATGCTAATTCTATAATTGGTAACTTGAGGTCCATGAGATATCTTCCTCTGAATTGTTACACTGCTTTGTGTTTTTATTTTGTATTATTACTTTGTATATTATTACTGTGTTTGGCATATCAAATACGTCACGGGGAGCTTGCCTGGCTCTGCCGTGCGGGCGAGATACTCTCGGTAGCTTGCTGGGCTCTCTGAGAGGGCCGAAGGAATTGAACTAGGGTCAGCCAAGTTGGCTGCTTTTGTGTATTTTGTAATCATCCACTATTAAAAAAAAGCTTTGAGACCAGTGAGGAATACTAAATAAAGAACAATATTATAGATACAACATTTAAGTTATCTGTGTCCAATTTCTTTATTCTTGGTGGAAAAATAAAAATAATCTTACAGGTATATATAACATTAATGTTAAAATTCTTAAAGAATTAAAATATGAAAAAAATTGGTTAAGATTTAGGAAGATTTGGGGAGGATTTCTTTCCCCATTGCTACCTTCATGGAGGAGTTACTGAGCAATAAAAATAAAAACAAGTAATCTTCATAAAAGGGTGAATCATACAAATGATATCTAATTGTCAATGGGCATATTCTGATAAAATTAAGTCTTTCTATTCTGCCCAGTTTAACAAATTTTCAGACTCATTTACCATGCTAGAGAATTTGGGAGACATGGTAAGTTTAATGGGAAAGATAATAAAATTCCATTTTACACATATTGAGGTACTGTAGTCAACCAAGTGCATATTATAGAGTAGAAAAAAGTGTGAATTGGTTGCTGAGGGGGGGTTGACTCAAAAAGCTCTAGCATATACTTTACATCCCAGATGCCTGTGTTCAATCCCTGAGCCCTAAACCCCACTGCCTAAGACCCAAAAGCAAAGTACAAGTTCAAGATATAGTTTGCAAGTGCTCTCATTAAAGTTGAAACCATGACAGGCTAGGACCATACACACTGCAGTGGGTAGGGGTTTTTGCCTTGCACATGACAGGTTCTATCCCTGAGCCCAGCCAGGAGTGATCCCTGAGTGCAGAGCCTGGAGGAAGCCCTGCAAACCACTGGATGTGACAAAAAATAAAAATCAAAACCGTGGTATAGTAAAGGCAATTTCACCAAACTAATGTAACTGAACATAGTTGCTTATCTGAATAATATAAATGTGGTAGAAGTAATTTGTCAAATCAATGCTAGCATTACTACTGATAAAAAATAAGCAAACTTTTTCAAATTAATTTTCATATGTTTATATGTTTCTTTTTTGCTACACTCAACTGTCCTCAGATGTTCCTCCTGTCTTGGTGCTTGGGGGTCTTTACAGATGATGCTCAGGAGACGATGTGCTACCCAGGATCAAACATGGGTCAGCCTCAAGCAAAATAAACACCTTACCTCCTGAACTGTCACTGGGGGGCATGTTTGCATCCTTAAAGAGTCTAAGCAGCATTCTGGGAAAAAAACGTTTTTAAACCTCTGGAGTAGATCACTCTTCCAGAAGAAAGGTGCTTTGACCAACTCTTAGGATCTCTATGGAAACTGCTCCTGTATTCCTGGTCTCATTCATTCTGTGATTGCCAGGATTAATTTTCTCTATGTTTACAAATATGAAAAGTCATAAGCCATCTTGTAAAGAAAAATAATTTTTTCTTTTCACCACAACTGAGAATATTTACCATTTTTGTGCTCCTGTTTTTTAAATGAAGTAAGAATTTAATATCATAATCAACAAACATAGAGAAGCACACTTGAATTAACACTCTTTTCTTCAATGACGACCACGCCCTGAAGTGCAGACTTGAGAGTTCAGTATGAGGAGCCGTGGAGTGATGGGGATCAAACTCAGGAACTTGTACATGCAGGGCATGGGCTCTGTCGTTGGAACTATCTGGTCAGTCTAGGATAATAGATCTTAACGTCTATGATGAATTTACGAAGGTTTGGAAAGAAATGAAATCATGCTGGTCACGGTTTCATTTGTTTTGCAATTTAACCAGCATGACCATTTCTTCATCTCAATACATTTTCATCATCAGTTTTAATGATTGATAAAGGAATCATAATTAATATACTAAAACTGTTTTTCAGCACATCATTATGAAGTTTTAGTACTTCCAGTCAATCATTTCTTAAAGTGTGATCCAAATACTATTTGTCAAAGAATCAGCAATAGTGTTATTTTGGTAATGGAAATGAAGGGATCCATCCCGAACTTAAGAAATCAGAATGTCAAGGTATGAACCCAGACATATGCACTTGTTAAATAGTTCCTGCATACAGTTTTATTCTCCTAAGTTTAAAAATCACTCATTTGGGAGCTGGAGCCTTAATATAGCAGGTAGGGTGCTTGTCTTTCAAGCAACCCTTCTAAGTTTGACCGCTGGTACCCTATATATCTCCTGGGTCCTGAAAGAGTGAGTCTTGAGCATCTCCAGGTATGAGCACTGTAGCACTGTTCTCCCATTGTTCATCGATTTAAATGAGCGGGCACCAGTGACATCTCCATTGTGAGACTCCTTGTTACTGTTTTTGGCATATTGAAGCATCATGGGGAGCTTGCCAAGCTCTGCCATGCGGGCAGTATACTCTCAGTAGCTTGCCAGTCTCTCCAAGAGGGACAGAGGAATCTAATCCTGGTCGACTGCATTCAAGGCAAACACCCTACCCTCTGTACTATTGCTCCAGGTGTGACCAAGGTGGGGAAATGCATCACTTGTTTATTTTTGAAGAGTAACTATTTTCTCCAATACCTCACAATATTTATTTTCTTGAATTTTTCTACTCTCTAATTTTTATCTTAGGGGACAACAATGGATGGTCAGTGGAATTTGACCGATACTTTACCACTTACTACAAAATCACTTCTCAGTATCCCTTTGAGACACAAACATCTGAATGCTGTAAGTAATCACAGGAAATGAGCTGTGTTCTTTATAAGCTTATGACACCATGTTTTCAGTAACTATATCCAATATATTTTGAAAAGTTTAGGTATAGTTTTCTAGTTTCAAACTCGGTTAGACAGCCATAGTTTGAGAATTTTATTTAAAAATGACTCAAGTTCTTAAGCGCAAAAATAATAAATTATGTCAGGTATTGTTGTGAACAAAACTATTGACCTTCATTCAGGGCTACTATTTGCCATGCCTCCTTTTTATAGCCATGATAAGCTTTGATATAAAGGAAGCGGTGAAATAAAAGTTGTTTGAAGATTGTGTTTGCAAGTGAAAAATCTTCTGGGGTGTAAGCTATATTTCAGATTTTTGTTTTTCCACTTGTGGGAGATGGGGAGCTAGATTAGCCCCAGGTTCAATTATGAGGTGCTTTCTGTTCGTTCACTTAAACAGCATAGACTGGAGGAAGGGATGCTAAGTGATTTCCTTTCTGAGAAGAGTCAAAATCAGGTTAAAGTTCTCTGCTTTTGATCTACAAAAGTCTTATACTGAAAATTTACATAAACATGACATCTTCATCTTTTAAGCTGCTTTGATCTACAAAAGTCTTACCCTGAAAATTTGCAAAAAACACAAGTATAGTAACATTGGAAATTTACTCTATCCAATTTTTATCAGAAAGAGCTATGTAAATTGTATCCTTTAAAATAGTTGATTGGTATTATAATAAATATACTTTTGTCCCATGGAATGTTCAGTTTCAGCCTAGTTTTCCAAAATCTTGACTAAAATAAATCAGAAATTGGGGTTCGGTACTATAATCTTCCCTCCATATTCTACTGTAAATGGCAAAATACAGCTTTTCAAATACTTTATTTGACTTTACTATTCAAGAGAAACATAGGTTTTTTTTTAAAAAAAGTCAGTGTTCTACAATTTGAGGGGATACTCAGGGTACCCAATAATCTTTCTCCACCTTATACATCTCTTAAAATACAGAGAAAAAATTACTTGGTAATTAAAAACATAAAAATGCTAGGGAAAGAAAATAGTTAAACTACTAATATATTGCAAAATATGAGCTTCACCATAATATGTTAAATATATGCATTTTCAGTTTTGCTGTGTATTCTTTTCATTTATTAATTTTAAATTTTACCTTTTTATTCTTCACCTTGTTTGCAAAAATATTTTTTGGCATTTTACAATAAAAATCTGATTGTTAACAGACTTAAACCATCAACATGACAAAAAAAAACCTCAATAGTGAATTGAAAAGGGAATGGGGAAGAAAAATAATATAATGAAATCTTCACTAATAAAGTTCACACATCCAAAACTTAGTTCTGAATTTCTGGTCACCCAGTCAAGAAGGGAAAATAATGACTATGTAACCATGGAAATCAAAAACAAACAAATGGGGGAGGGTTATTACTTTAAGTCACTAAGAGAAATAAATTTTTGCCTGATCTGAAGTCCAGGAGAACTTTGTCACAAATCTAATTACATGAAGGAATGGAGTTACACAATGAGTGATGTATAAAAAATGCAGAGATAATTTTCACCATTATTTATTAAATAACAAACATATCATTTTTAAAGAGTTATGCTTTAAACCTAATTGAAGGAGTGGTGGTAATAATTAAATATGTTTCCCAAACTTAAAAGCTGCATACAATGGAATGAAACTAAAAAATAAAATGTGAGGTTTCTGCTGCTTTGCTTATTTGAATTAGGTTATTGTTTAAGGATGTATTGAAAATTAAACTGAAATGACTTATAATAATTTTTGGCTGGGTGAAAGAATATAATATACTTACTTTTACAAGTTACATTTCAAGACAATATGATGGAAGATGCTATATTTAACATGAATCAATATATTCACAAGTTTAATTTTATTAACATGAATCAATATATTCACAAGTTTAATTTTAGAGATTGAAGAAGTATAAAGGTTTGGAAAGAGTTGTTGATTATAATTGCACCACTTGGAACCTACCAGTGTTTACTGCTGGTACTTTTTTTAAAATTATAAACAACTCTAAGGAAATAGTTCAGGTGGTTGAGCACAATGCCAGCATGTGAGGGTGGAATCCTGAGTTTGGTCCCCAGAACCACACACCCCAACCAATCAGCATCACACAACCAGGCCATGCATTTCAGGGAGTGACCCTGGATCCCTCAGCTCCCCTGAGTGTGCTCACTATAAAAAGTGGAGAAAAAATACAAATATTTTGTTTAGCAGAATAATTTCTATTACTATGGTGAGCTTTTGTCACAACAATAAAATTTCTGTTTATAGGTTCATAACCTGGCCAGGAAATTTTGCTTCAGGCAAATACAGGGTCTGATTATCATCAAAATATCATCCTTTGTGATTGAAAAAAAGTGTCTGGAAATTTTTTTAAATATCCTGGGAATAATAATACAAACATTTTTATGATCTTTTAATTAGCATTTTGACATAATCAGGCATCTGTGTTATGTTATGTAAGTGTACTGCAATGTATATTTAAGTGATATAGCTTTTCAAAATTCTTTAATTTTGGAAAACTTAAGAGATTTAAGCATTAAGGAATTTTTCTTTTTTTTAAGTTCCCCTCTAAAAGAAAGCCATATAAGTAATTATATGAATTATCTTATTTAAGTAATTATATGAATTATCTTATTTAAGCTCTATCAATAGACAAAAACACACTAGAATCAATACTAATTTCACTGTCTTCCATGTTACCTTCTTTATTCTCTCTTTCTCTATCTCTTTCAGGACCTTTATCACCTAACTAACCTTTGCCCCCACCCCCATGCCCACATATAAGCACTCACTCATCTTAAACTGGACTTTAAGAGATGGAATTAGTTTTCAGAGAACCATAAACACCATGATTGCTTACACCTATAAAACTGTTTAAAAATTTTTGGCAGAAACTGTTACAGAACCCAAATTACAACCTTGATGTCTAGATGTCTCCTGTTCTTATAAAGGAGAATGCAGTGGTTTGAGAGAAGGAATATCCATCACTCATTATCTGAGCAACATGGTACTAATATTTCAGAGCCAAGTGCGCTCAAGAGTATTAATCCATCAGTTTTGACACAGGAATCTTCTATTTCCTGTAAAACACAAATCACTATCTAGAAGCCTTACTATAAAGATTTTTTAAGAAGTTTGCAAGCAAAATCTTCTCATAAAAAAAAATTTTGGGTCCTAAGCTCTTTTAAAATCTTTTCAGTTAGCTATTATCATTTTAAACATCGATAATTCTATATAAAACATGGTATGTCTGGATTCTTCAAGGAAGTTGGTTGACTTGGCTTCTCAGATTCCTATTTTAATATTGTGACACAATGGAGAAACAATCTGGACAATGGTCTACACCTTGTTTGCCTGTTTCCTGTAGAGGTTTGTGTTTGTCAGCTCACCCATGCATGTTAAGTTTCTAAAGGCTGAAAAGCCCTCTTCATCATTCCCAGTAGTTGTCCTTTCCTATCAAAGCAGAAAGCAAACTCGCTACTAAAGAATATTTTTGTTTTCTTCTTTAGCTATATAAACACATCATTTATCTAGAACAGGTATTTAATTGGAATTAGAAACACCCAGTCACATCTTTAACGCCATCACTACAATCACAAGAGGACCAAATCTGTACATCCCATTCTCTTACTCTGTACCTTTCAGTGAGCTTGAATAACCACACAGTTTTGAGTTTTCCAAGGAAAATAAAAGTCTGTCACCATTAAAGTATAGTGCTTGGATCTCCTCTTCCTCAGCAGATAACCTGACATAGTTCTCCACAAAGGTTTGGTTATGCCATTTAACACCCGATTCCTAAGAAGAGCCTTCATTATAGACATTAGAGTTTCTCTCACTAGCTTGTCACCCTTGGATATAGTTGCTCTTTGAGGGTGAGTAAAAGCAGAATACTTCATTTTGGAACAAATGGAGAACAGTCTGCTATTTTAAAAAAATGCATGGGCTGGTAAGTGTGTTTATTTCCTTATCTTAATGTTGTAGCATCATTTTAACAGAAAATGAAAAGCTAACTTTGAAACCTTAAGTTAAAGCTTTGCCCAAATTGTTTAGGTAAGACATGACTTGCCTTTGTACTTAATAATTTTCTCATAGATTTTCATTTCTTTCTTTTCATCACCCCCCTCTTCCTCACCCCTCACTGTCCCCATTCCTTACTGCTCCCTCTTTATTCAGTGCTCGGGTCTGTGCCAGTGCAATGTCTTTGCCAAGGTTTAGAAATTGCCTGTGATAAGACCAAGTTACGAGCTATTCCATCAGTTTCTTCAAATGTGACTATAATGTAAGTAAGAAAAGAATGGCTTCATTTTGACAGCCAGAACGGCATCTACAAATATCATGTCATTAATAAGTTTTTGTCATTATTAGTACTGTATTTTATTCAAAATTATTGTTACATTGTTCCTTGGTCAATTAGAATAATTGATGATATTTATTTTGTATTTATTAAAGTCTAAACCCTACTGTAGGAATTTAAAGAAATTCTTTAAATTTCCTTTTTAGCAGTTCTTTGAAGAACCAGTATCAACCCATTTTGTCTAAATAAATGGTGCCACCAGTTATAATTATATGTGCTAGTTAGGAAAGAAAGCATAACCAATTGAACTGCTATGTAGATCAGGATTTCTTAAATTCTCTCATTTATGTTTCTTTTTGACCTAAAAATTTTTATAAGAAACTTGGTATACAAATCAGAAATATATAGACACTAAATCATGAATTTATTTTATAGCAAACATTTTGTAAATCCCCAAACATTAAATTAATTATCCACAGTTTAAGAAATTAGTTTATAGAGCTTTATTGTTTCATAAAAATTTTACTTGATACTTATTTCAAAAATTCTTTGAAACTTTATTGGACATAAATTTAATCCACTAATGTGTATAAAGAAATACAGATAAAATATTTCCAGAACTTCACATATTAAACTTCCCACATTTGACATTTGACTCAGAGATATTGATGCTGGTTTTTTCCTTAATAACACTTGCGTAGAAAAAAATTATGCTCATTATAGAAGTTTGTTGATACAGCACTAATTTGAATCTTTCAGAAAAATCAGCAATATATACATCAACAATACATATTTGACTAAAACTTTTAAAAGAAGTAGAGCATAGATATTTTCAAACATTATTATTATTTCTCTTATTTTTTATCAAGATTTTTGGGAAACTTTGTGGTTCTCACTTTGAGATTATAAGGACAAAAATAAAACAAAAATCTTTTAAATTTACCAAGGTTTACAAATCTCGATTTTTTTAAAACAATATCACTTAACACTGCAACTCGTATGCATCACATCTATGAATTATGGGAAAGAATCAAAACTAGAATTTCTGTATATAAAGTTACCATCAAATTAGCAGAATCTGGGAAATTTACCCAATTGATAGTAATCTGAGGAATTTACCCAAATAGATAATAAATTGAGAATATAAAACAGGTAAGCCACAAAAACTTCTTTTTCCAAAGAAGTGGCATTCTCACCTGAACTAAAGATACCATTCTAACCTAGCCTCAAATCATCATAGTTGCTTTAAATTACAATTAGTTCTACTAGAAAATAATAATCCCCCAAAAAAAATTCTAAGGTTTTGTGGAGAATTTTCCAGGAGTTAAATATATGCTACGTATAAAATTTTAAATGGATGCTTTCATCTTATTTTCAAAGGGAAAAATTCCTTGTATCAAGCTTTATTAGAAAATTCAAATCAAAGAATACCTTGATACTACCATTGTTATTTTACATTTTCCCAAAATTAATTTCGAATCCATTCTAAACAATGCAACTAACCTTCACTGTTTTTTATCTATTTTTAAAAAGAGAAGAAATGGTGATAGCTAGAAGAATAAATGTGAATAAGGCAATGTCTAGAGAATCCCTCACTCATTTGAGGTAATCCAATTTCATTTTAAAAATAAAACTGCTTTAAAAAAGAGAGAGAGAGAGAGAGAGAGAGAAATCTCAATAGAAGCCTACATAAGGACAGAGGTATTTCTAATGGAGAGTCATGAAAGCATGTGTGCAAACCAATGGGCTTTGAGTTATAAACCTTTTGTATAAAGAAAACTATCTGGGATGAAACGCTCATAAATAATTGACTTTAGGAAGTAAGAAAGAAAGAGAAGTACAAGAGGATTCCAAAGTTTTCATGATAAATTAAGTTGATATAAGAATGGGAAGACAGTGATGGAAAGAAAGTGGCAAAGAGTTAGACACCAATTTTCAAATGTTTTCAGTTTAAGGTTAACAAACCAGCTACCTCAGTAGCGATTTCCAGTAGGCATTTAGCAGATAATGGAATGACTCAGGAGTTTGTTTATAACACTTAAGTTTCATTTTCTTGATAAAAAACTTTCTTGTGCTTTGACAGAGCAGTTTGATTCAGATTGTCCGTTTCTACTTTCCTCTGCAGAACACAATCACCGCCCCCCACCGCCTCCTCCCCTCTCCTCTACCTTTCAGGGTTTTGTCTTGATCCATTAAATGATGTGAATTCCTCCGCCTCCTTTTTTGTTTGATACCCTAGGCTTATTTCTATGAATTAGGCTAAACAGTTTCCCTTCCCCATCCTGAAATTGTTGTAATAGAACTGAAGGTTGCAGAGTTGAGGCAAGGAGTTAGCCTTAAATGATATAAAATCTATTGTTATTCAAGGACATGCCATGAGTACCTTCTTTTCTTTGCTCTGTTTGTATTTTTTTTTTTTTTTTGCTTTTTTTTTCCCTTTTGTTCACAGCCAGCGATGCACAGGGATTACTCCTAGCTCTGCTCTCAGGAATTACTCCTGGCGGTGCTCTCCCCAGAATAATTTATATGGGATGCTGGGAATCCAATCCAGTGGACCCCATGCAAGGCAAACGCCCTACTTGCCGTGCTATAGCTCCAGCCCCGGGTACCTTATTTTCATACATAGAAAGATCTGTTTGTACTGAACCTTAAGGAAGCAATATTGCTTTTCTCTAGGGTATATGTGAAAGGCATTCAATATGTTTGGTGAATGAATGAATCAACAAGTACACTTTTAAGAACCCACCAAATTGGGGCAGAATTGATAGTACCACGTGTAGGGCCTTGCACAGACCAATCCAGGTTCAATACCCGACACCCCATTCAGTCCCCTGAAACCCGCCAAGAGTGCTCCCTCAGCACAGAACCAGAAGTAAACCCTGAACACCCCTGAATTATGGCCCCCAAACAAAACCAATAACACCAATTATATTAATATCTTTAAATAAAATCAGGTACATAGTAATTTATCCATAACACAATACGAATTAATAGAATCTAAAACAAGTGAGAGTCATTTGTAGAAAAGGAATTCCCAGTATAAGGATTTTCAAGATAATTCTCAATATAAGCCAATATTTATGAAGGAAATTGTATTTGATAATAACGCAGTAGGCAAGAGAGATTTGTTAAGTAGAGTACAATGTTTCTGAATCTTTTTTCCTTTAGTTGCTACCCCTTCCAGACCCTTTTTGGGCATTTTTCCAATGTCTTCCCTCTTAAAATTTTAATACTAAAGATTTACTAGATAACTGCTTGTGAATACCTGTTCTTTATCCATTAAGGAATTACCATTTTTTTCCTACTTAAGAACCAATTTTGGGGCTGGAGCAATAGCACAGCAGGTTGGGCATTTGCCTTGCACACGGCCGACTCAGGTTCAATTCCCAACATTCCATATGGTCCCCCGAGCACCACCAGGAGTAATTCCTGAGTGCAAAAGCCAGGAGTAACCCCTGTTCACCACCTGGTGTGACCCAAAAAGAAAAAAAAAGAACCAATTTTTTTCCCATTAGACCAATAAGACCCCTGCTAAAAGTGTATAGTCTTCTTCTACAATAATATTTCTCAAATTATATTCTAAAAATTATTCTGGGAACTCAGAAAATATTTTTCTGTAAGATTTCATGACCAGCGTTAAGCAAGACTGGTTCAAAACCAACATGACAGCAAATGCTGTTATTGCCTTTAGTGTAACACAGGGGTAATCTGAGTCCTTTCTGCCAACCTAGTATTTCCGTATCAGAGAAAGTCAACCTCTAGACAATATAGCCTATTGCTCATATATCAATGAGCATATGCAATCATATTACATAATTCTTTGATAATAAAAGTATAAAGTTTTGGAGAACCTCTACCAATTCCTTTCTTCCAGTTTGTATATGAGTCATGCAAGGGACCTCAGCTATGATCACTCTAAACTTACTGTTTTTGTTTTGTTTTCTTGGTTCATTTTGTCTTCATACATTACATTTTTAATAATAGTAAAGGATTTATTAAAAGTACATTTTAAATGCATAATTATGGATAATTTTTAGAAATTGTAATGAAATCACTTTTTGAATGAAACAGTTCACTTATACATACCACTGAACCGCTTCCCTTAGAAATAATTTTAAAGGCAATCTAAGAAGGTGGATTGTGAGCAGTGAAACATTGAGAAAAAGAAATGACTTAGGTTCTTGAATGTGCTTTAAAATGAAACCACTTTTTCATCATCGTTCAAAATATAGGATGCCTTCTTATAAGAATAAGAATTTTAAGGAGAGTATAAATGAATATGATTTTAAGGAGAATATAAATGAAAATGATTTCCCCAGTTTTATTCACTTTAAAACTTGGGAGGGGGAGGCAGGAAAACAGCTTGAAGTATTGGAGCTTATGTCTGCCATGCATAAGGCCCCAGGTTCAATCCCCAGCACCTCTCAGCCTCTCGAGTACTACTAAGGCCCTGGTGGGTCCAAGCACTGCTGAAGAGACAAAAATGATTAGTCAAAATTACAACATGGTAAACCTAAGTTTCAGAATTATTTTAAAGGGCCTTGAGCAATAGCACAGCAGGTGGGGCATTTGCCTTGCATGCCGCTGACCCAGATTTGATTCCCAGCATCCCATACGGACCTCCAGGACCTCCAGGAGTGATTCCTAAGAGCAGAGCTAGGAGTAACCCCTGAGCATCGCCTGAGCATTTTGGTGGGACCTAAAAAAAGAAAACAAAATCAACAGTCAAACTTCATTTAGATGCTACTATAAATACAGTAGGAGCTAGTGCTAAAGTAAATAATGTTTATAATTATCGATATTGTTGTGATTTGAAAGTAAAAAATAAAAAAGCTTAGAAAGAACTCAATTTTGCATTTGTTTTAGGTCACTTCAGTGGAACTTAATAAGAAAACTTCCTCCTGATGGCTTCAGGAAATACCACGAACTTCAGAAGCTGTGAGAAATAGTTTATTTTTATGTATCAAAATTAGCTAACTTTGTGTGTGTGCCTATTTCTTCCACTATGTCATTTGCAGAGAATAACCCCTCACCAGTGCTGGAATGTGAATATTTTCTGATCTATAGCACCACCTTATGTCCACATTTTTAAAAGGAGCTGGAACTTCCAATAAAAAGAAAACTGATTCAGTGATTCAATTAGTTGAAATAACATAGTAGTTTAGCATTCTGGCACCATAAACACTGAAGTAACTATTGAACTACCAATTTGTTTCAAGTAATAAGAGATCAAATGAGTCTAGTCTAGGATGAGGGATATAGCTCAGTGGCTTAGTGTATGCTTTGCACATATGATGTTTAATCTCTGGCACCAAAAAAGAAAAGAGATTTGAAAGAAAGAAAGAAAGAAAGAAAGAAAGAAAGAAAGAAAGAAAGAAAGAAAGAAAGAAAGAAAGGAAGGAAGGAAGGAAGGAAGGAAGGAAGGAAGGAAGGAAGGAAGGAAGGAAGGAAGGAAGGAAGGAAAGAAAAGGGAGCTAAAAATAATATCTAGCTGTTGGTGATACTTTTTGTTTTGATTTGTGGGTGGGGCACACCAGACAGTGCTCAGGGACTATTCCTGACAGTGTGCTGAGGGATCACAGCAAGGTATTCTGGGAGATCATGCATTACTGTAGATCAAGCCTGGCCCCTGGTGTGCAACGCATACACTCAGCTTTTTGAGCTGTCTCTCTTGCTGTTTTTGTTTGTTTGTTTGTTTTTTGTGGGTTTTTTGGTTTCTTTTTCTCTTTTTGGGTCACACCCAGTGATGCACAGGAGTTACTTCTGGTTCAGGCACTCAGGAATTACTCCTGGCCGTGCTTGGGGGACCATATGGGATGCTGGGAATTGAACCCGGGTCGGGCTGCATGCAAGGCAAACACCCTACCTGCTGTGCTATCACTCCAGCCCCTCTTACTGGTTTTTAAAAGTGTGACCTGACTCACTCTCCAGGTAACAAAGTTTATTTCTTGTTCATTGCCACAAGTAGAGATAAATAAACAAATGCATATTGAAGTTCTGCTGCATCAGTGAGAAGGTTGCATTACCTACTGTAAAACTGAATCCACATTTTTCCATTAAAAAATTAATGCATAATAAATTTAACAATAACTTATTAGTACCTATTTCTTGCATTTTAAAGAAATAGATCTTTTTGTAAAAAAAATTCTAATTAGTTGAGCATGCTGGCTTCTCCATTAGTAGTCTTAAGTCTTAATTTTTTTATTATATTTTAACTGAACACTATGAAGGGTAACAGTGACCTGCATATAACAAGAAAGCAATCTTGAAACTTCTTTGTCATCCCCACAACAGAGGCCTGATACACACAAAAGAGCAAAGTTTGCAATGTCTACATATTATGGCACTGCTTGTGGTCTGGTATGTTTTCTCTATTTCCAATGAACCCAAAATCAAACTTCCTCTATGTCTTCAGTTAGGCATTTCACTCACAGAAAATTCATATATTAAATTGTCACGGTCACAGTCATGGTCCTCCCGTTGTTCATCGATTTGCTCGAGCGGGCCCAGTAACGTCTCTATCATGAGACTTGTTGTTACTGTGTTTGGCATATCGAATACGTCGCGGGTAGCTTGCCAGGCTCTCGCCGTGCGGGCGAGATACTCTCGGTAGTTTGCCAGGCTCTTCGAGAGGGGCAGAGGAATCGAACTCGGGTCAGCCATGTTGGCTGCTTGTAAGGCAGATGCCTTACCACTGTGCTATTAGCTATTATATATTCACCTTTATTCCCAGAATTTTAAATGAAAACTAGCAAAATAATAAAAGGATTTAATCGTTTAAAAAATACATGGGGCTGGAGCAATAGCACAACCAGGTAGGGTGTTTGCTTTGCACGCGGCCGACCTAGGTTCAATCCCCAGCATCCCATATGGTCCCCTGAGCACCGCCAGGAGTAATTCCTGAGTGCAAAGCCAGGAGTAACCCCTATGCATCGCTGAATGTGACACAAAAGGCAAAAAAAATTCTTTTAATTAAAAAATACATAACTTTTGTTATATTTTTAGATTTTCCTAATTTTTAAAAATGGTGGCAAAATACAGATGTAAATTGAACCATCTTTCAAAGCTTTCACGCAAAGGCACTAAGTACATTCTCATGGTTGTGTTAGTGTCACCATCATCCATTCACTGGATTCTTGAATCTTACAAAACTGAAATGATTCTCTGTGTTCCTTCTTAACAATCATTTTCACAGGTGTCTGCAAAACAATAAGATTAGATCCATATCTGTCTATGCTTTCAGAGGACTGCACAGCCTTACTAAACTGTAAGTAACAGTGAGAGTTAGTTTGCCAATTGTACTTTTATAAATATATTAAGCATTATAAGATTGAAAGAACATATATTTTTTGATAAAGGAAGCTTTATTTTATTCTATTAATTGATTTTTTATCAAGGTAGCACTGGTTTACAAGAGTATAAATGTGCATTTTTTAAGGAGACAATGTTAGCACACCCTGCCCAACACTAAAGTTCAAATATCCCTGTACCACAATCCAGCACCATCCCCTTCCCCATTTCAAGTCCTCTCCCTGGCTCTGAGTAACCTCTGTTCTGTAGTAAGGATTTGTTTTCATTGGATATTGTCTAACCCCTTAATTTGGTTTTTATGCACCACACATAAATTAGATCATCTGCCATTTCCTTCTCCTGATTTGTTTTGCTTTTCATGCTTTCTTCCAGCTATAATGAATATGTAGGGGTGAATATCCTTGTTAATATTCACCTTGTTTTGTGTTCTCTGGATATAGAAGTGAAATATCACATTTGAATTTAGAGAACTTTCCATGATATTGTACTTAGTGATTGGACCAATTTACATTTCCACTAACAGTTAATGTAGATTTCTTTTTATTCATTATCCACACCACACTCATTCTAACCTTTGTTCTGGGAGCTGTTTTCATCCAAAACTCTTTCCAGTCATTCCTTTAGTTTAGTCTTCCTGTTTCCTCACTCTTCCAAGATCTATAATCCCCACCTCCAAGAAAGTCAGCTGATTTCTCCTCTTCAATAAACCAATCATTTGTTATACATGTCAATATTTTTCCTATGTTGTTCTAATAAGTTTTTCATATGTTCTCTCCTGTCTAAAGAAAGGGATGATATGCCTACTGCATAGTCATGGAGCTAGTACTCAAAATCAATTAGAGAAGGGGGCTGGAGCGATAGCACAGCGGGTAGGGCGGTTGCCTTGCACGCAGCCAACATGGCCGACACAGGTTCGATTCCCAGCACCCCATATGGTCCCCTGAGCACCGCCAGGAGCAATTCCTGAGTGTATGAGCCAGGAGTAACCTCTGAGCATCTCCAGGTGTGACGCAAAAAGCAAAAAAAAAAAAATCAATTAGAGAATAAATGAATAGATTCATGAAATCATCAATCATACTGATTGATTTAAGGAAAATTAAAAGTTTGCTATTAAAAGGTAAGTGAGAAAAAGAACATTCTGATAACCAAAGGTAAGGAAATATGATGATCAGAAGCAATTGCACTGAAGAAAATTTAAGATGAATGGCTTTTAATTTTCCTTTTCTTATTCTAAGCTATCACTCCACCCTTGCGCGCAGCCAGCCTGGCTGAGCCGGGTTCGATTCCTCCACCCCTCTCAGAGAGCCCGGCAAGCTACCGAGAGTATCTAGCCCGCACAGCAAAGCCTGGCAAGCTCCCCGTGACGTATTCAATATGCCAAACAAAGTAACAACAAGTTCTCGAAATGGAGACGTTACTGGGCCCACTCCAGCAAATCGATGAACAACGGGAGGACAGTGTTTGACAGTATTCTAAGCTACCAAAAACCTACAAATTTATTACAGTCCTTTTTCCTTTTTCAGATACCTCAGTTATAACAGAATTACCTTCCTGAAGCCTGGTGTTTTTGAAGATCTACACAGACTGGAATGGCTGTATGTTTAATTTCTGTGGCATTTTAAACTAGTTGCTTTTACTTTCTAAAAATATATTTACTGCATAATTTTTTCTGCACTGGCAGGATTATTGAAGATAACCACCTCAGTCGAATTTCCCCACTAACATTTTATGGACTAAATTCTCTTATTCTCTTGTAAGTATTAAAAATTAAGTCAAAAATGTTAATTAACAGAAAACATAAATAAAAGTGGTTTTATTTTGACAGTACTAAAATTGGATCTATTAAAATTTAAGACAGTCTAAAATCTATCTCTTAATCATATTTTTCACATAAAACCTTTAGTGTTCTAGAATGTCAGCCCATTCAAACTAAAGATGGCCTTATTTTATGAACTATTTTATAAAAATATTCTTAGGCCAATACTGCCATGACAGTATCACCATCACTGCCCTATATGAATCTCAGTTAAAACAGGGTCCAGAGCAATAGGACAGTGGAGAGGGCAGTTGCCTTGCACAGAGTCGATTGGGTTTGATCCCCAGAATCCCTTATGGTACCCCAAGCACTGCCAGGAGTAATTCCTACATGCAGAGCCAGGAGTAACACCTGAGCGTATACTGGATGTCACCCAAAAAAAGCAAAAAACAAACAAACATAAAAAAAATTGTAAAAAACTTCCTTTTTAGTACTTACTGGTGAAGAGCAAAAGTTTTTTTCATGTGCTAACATTGTTCCATTATTCATGTGAAAGCTCTTATTTGTTGAATTTTATTACTAACAGGTGTTTAAATATAAGGAGACTCGGAGGAAACATAGAGACTGCAACTAATGATTCGTGGTTTTATTCAAAAAATAACACTAATACCGTGTTTGAATTAAATTGAGAAATGAGTCAGAAATATGTGGCTTCTTTTGTTTCTTTTCTTCTTTTCAGAGTGCTGATGAACAATGCCCTCACCCGTTTGCCTGATAAACCTCTTTGTCAACACATGCCAAAGCTACATTGGCTGTAAGTTGCTATATCATCTTTTGAAAAGGCAACTAACTTTTCTTCTTTTCTTGGGTCTAATTATTTTGGATACTAGGCTTTATTTAATAATAATTTGCTAATGTGTCACTTTTTATTTTTCAGTTGACTTTAGCACAATTTTGCTTTACAACAAAACAGGCACGTCCTAAAAAGCTCTTGTATGCAAAAGTAGAATGTCTAAAAAAAGTAAACAGGGGCTAGGGAGTGACAGCACAGAGGTTAAGATGCTTGACTTGCACAAGGTCAACCCTAGATCAATCCCTGGCATCATGTCTAATCCCCAAGAACCATCAGGAGTGATCCCTGATTTTAGAGTAATCCCAGAGTGTGGCTCAGAAACCATAAGTATTTTTTTTCCAATTTAAATTAAAAAAAATAAAAACTTTAGGCATGGGGGTTATGGTGCCGCCAGCAGGTCAACTGTACCTGTGAGGCGAGTGCATCAGCAGCCTGATGGTGCCTTCAGACTTCCAGATACCCCAAAATTGCTGCTGTGCCTTTGGCCAGACCCCAAAAACTTGGGGCAAAGTTTACCAAGAAAGTAAACAGCCAAAAGTTAGGTATGTGGGAAACACACCCACAAACCACCTCTGGCTCAGCTATATAATTGGAGGCAAGGCCTCTCTGGTTCCTGATTGAACTGCTTAATGGCCATGATCCCAGAGACTCAGAAACGAATCTTGGAAACCAGCGGCTTTAGGTAGAAATGCGTCTGGTTCCTGCAGTAGGTTACCAGTGCTGGGTCAACCCAGGTGGGAATAGGTTTCGTGCCTTGGCCTGTTCCTCCTGGTGGCCCAGTGGCCGCCATCCTTCAGAGGCCACTGGAGAGTCAGGTTTGGGACCCCAGTGACGAGACACATAGGGCCTCACAGGATGCGGGTGGAGCCGGGCTTGTCCTCCCCACCCCAATGAGACCCCAAGTCATCGTCCATGAATGGCCTCTCTGGCTCCTGATCCAGCTGCTTAATGGCCATGATCCCAGAGACTCAGAAACAAATCTCAAAACCCAGTGGCTTTTGGCAGAAATGCATCTGGACCCCACAGTATGTTACTGTCACCGGGCCACTCCAGGGAGGAAAGGGTGTTGTCACTCCACCTGCTCCCTCTTGGCGGCTCGGTGGCCTTCATCCTTCAGAGACCATTGGACAGTCAGGCCTGGGCCCGCAGTGACGAAACTTGTTGGGCCTCACGGGATGGGGACAAGAGCCAGGCCTGTCCTCCCCTCCCCAATGAGACCCCAAGTCATGGCCCACGAATGACCTCTCTGGCTCCTGATCAAGCTGCTTAACGGCCTTGATCCCAGAGACTCAGAAACAAATCTCGAAGCCCAGCGGCTTTGGCAGAAATGTGTCCAGACCCTGCAGTAGGTTACTGTTGCCAGGCCACCCCAGGGAGGAAAGGGTGCTGTCCCTCCGCCTGTTTCCCCCTGGCAGTTCGGTGGCCGCCATCCTCCAGAGGCCATTGGACAGTCAAGACTCAGGAGCAAATCTCAAAACCCAGTGGCTCTTGGCAGTAATCCCTCCAGATTTAAGTGTTAAAATTTCGGAATTTCAAAATCACATGGCCCTACTGCAGCCACGCGATATCATATGTTATTCATAGCCAGCAATAGAACACAAATTGTCTATTGTTGCCTTTTTGGCATATCTGTTATTCATCGATTGCCTCGAGCAGGCCCCAGTAACGTCTCCTTCGTCCTAACCCTGAGATTTTTTTTAAAAAGTGCCATATTCAAGGCTCTTTCGGAGTTAGGAGAATGAGACCCTTCATTGTTACTGGTATTTGGCATTTTGGGTACGCCACGGGGAGTTTGCCAGACTCTGCCGTGTGGGCAGGTTACATTCGGTAGCCTGTCAGTTTGTCCAAAGTGGGAATGAGATGATGAGATGTCGCGCGGCTTCAAATGCGCAGTGTGCTTCTGGGAGCTGGGTTTTATAGTCTCTCAGTCTTGGCCATTGATGGGATTATATAGCTCCAGAGGGCCAGTTGGTGGGTGTGACCCCCCCCCCCCCCCGCCTACTGGAATTTGGAGGATCTGGGTGGAGGATGCTCAGCCCCGATCCGAGTAGGCTTGGAGATCTCAGCCCCGGGACCCACGTGCCTTTGTTCCCCTTCCGGTACCTTCATGTGTGCAGAGAGTGTATCTGAGTGTTGGGGTAAAATCTCAAATAATAATGGTGGGCCTGGTGTGGAAATATTGAATGTGATCAAAGTAGAGAGAGAGTAATGTGGAAATCATCTGCCCCACAGGTGGAGGGAGAGCGTGGGATGGGGGTATACTAGGGTTTTTGGTGGTGAAGAATGGGTACTGGTGAAGGTACGGGTGTTTCATTGTATGACCGATACTTAGACCCAAAAGCTTTGTAACTGCTCTCACAGTGATTCAATAAATAAAATTATAAAAAAATTTTTAAAAAAGTAAGGTAGAGTTTATGCACAATTCAATCAGCTAATCAGTGGCTGAATAAATAGCAGTACTCCTACAAAAAAAAAAACTTTAGGCATGGAAGAAAGAAGACAGAAGTGAGAACATCATGTATATAAAATATTCCCTTCTTCACCCTATCTATTCATTTTGTACAAAAAAGACTACATCCCTTCCATTTCATCCCTAAAGTCAGAATAATTAAAATACAAATTTTAAAGTATTTTAACTTGATTTTTAAACCATCTGTTAAAAAGGCAAACTAAAGAGATAAATCAGAGAAATAGTTGTTGATAAGTTCAATCAATTAATTGCATCTACAGTGTACATGGGCTGGAGCGATAACACAGTGGATAGGGCCTTGCATGTGACTGACCCGGCCAACCCGGGTTCGATTCCTCTACCTCTCTTGAAGAGCCCAGCAAGTTACCGAGAGTTATCTCGCCCACACAGCAGAGCCTGGCAAGCTATGCCTGACATATTCGATATGTCAAACACAGTAACAACAAGTCTCACAATGGAGACGTTACTAGGCCCACTGGAGCAAATCGATGAACAACAAGAGGACAGTGCTACAGAGTTACATAAAAATTTTCCCTTTTCTTATTTTACAGGAAATTTTAATGCTTTCTTGTTATATTTCTAAGTTCACTATAGATAATACATGCCAAATTAAAAATAGAGGGGAATTTTAGAGTCAGAAACATTTATTTTGGTGAGAAATGACAATGATTAATATGATAAGAAAGCCGATACAAGGGGTACAGAGGTTACGATGCTTGCAATGCATAACTGTTGATCCTCATTAAATATCCAGCATCCCAGGTGTCCTCCCAGTATGCCAGGAGTGACTCCTGAGAACAGAGTAAGGATTAAGTCCTGAGTATATCCAGGTGTAGCCTAAACTATCCCCACTATACTCCTCATCATAAAATAGAAAGCAAGTACAAGACATACTCTGAAAAGGAAACATAATAATTCAAAATATACTAGTTTGGATCTAACAAGAGAAAGACAAAATTCCTCAATCCCATTGTCAATCCAAGAGGGCATGTTGGTCTGAGGGTAGAGTACACCCATTATATCAAGCTAACGTATTCAGAAAAGGGTAAAATATCTTCACTATCATTTGTATTAATTGAATTTGAGTTAAATGAATGCTTTAATAGTTACTACATGTTCGATAATCCAAACTTACTAATTAAATGAAATTGATAAATACTTACATAGGTAAATAAACCAATTAAAATGAATGCATTGAGCCCAGAAGAAAAAATTGGGATATATTATGCACATATAATTATACACCTCTAATTTGCATTTCAAAAGCCACCAAATATCACTTCAGAAGAAAATGTAAATGACTAAAATTTGTCACTAAAGAAATGGACATTTAAAAAATCTCATTAGTAAAGTTATCATCTGTAAATCTTTTCTTTCTAAAAGAACTAATTCCTTATGCATTTCTGATAGTAAACAGCCCAATTTTAATTCCAGTCATAATGGTTTTTGTTTTACAAGTTTTTATTTTTTAAAAATGGTTACAATATTTTTGCCCTGAACATTAATTTCATTTAATAAAACTAAATAAAACTAGACCTTTTATTGTCTAGTTTTTGCTCTTAGAGAACCTAGCAGGCAACCGAACTGTGACAATTGTTACTGTGTTTGACATATCGAATATGTCATGGGTAGCTTGCCGTGACATATATACCTGACTGGGAACACCTGTAAAGGTGATCAGAGGCTGCCCCAAAAGCCTCCATCCCTCTCATAGAGCCCTTCGAGCTACCAAGAGTATCCTGCCTGCACGGCAGAGCCTGGGAAGCTACCCGAGATGTATTCAATATGCCAAACACAGTAACAAGTCTCAAAATGGAGATGTTACTGGGCTGGCTTGAGCAAAACGATGAACAATGGGAGGACAGTGCTCAGTGCTTAGTAGAAAAATACACATAAAGTAAAAGGCATGTGACTAACCAGTATGATACATTTGTAAATTACAACAATATAACATACTACGAATTAAAACACAGAAATTTCAAAGCAGCAAAATCTGTAAACATCACAATAGTACTTGGGAAATTCTAAAAGAAAGTAACTTGGGCCCAAATGATAGTACAGTTGGTATGGGGCTTGTCTTGCATGATGCCGACCGGGTTTTGATCCCCAGCATCTTTATGGTCCCCCACACGACACACAAACACACACACTGCCAGGGGTACTTCCTGACTGCAAAACCAGGAATAATACCAGGATCCAGAGCCAGGAATAATCCCAGAATCACAAGGCATTGAAATGAAATGTATAATAGCCAAAGGTCCATACTAAGCAAGTTGGACTAGAGCGATAGCACAGCTGGTATGGCGTTTGCCTTGCACGCAGCCAGCCCGGCCGAGCTGGGTTTGATTCCTCTGCCCCTCTCAAAGACCCCGGCAAGCTACCGAGAGTATCTCGCCCAGTTGGCAAAGCCTGGCAAGCTACCCATGACATATTCGCTATGTCAAACACAGTAACAATTGTCACAATGGAGATGTTACTGGGCCCGCTCGAGCAAATTGATGAACAACGGGAGGACAGTGACAGTGACTAAGCAAGTTTATATATTGACAAAATAAGGTAATATGAAGAAACTGAAAAAATAATGATGATAACTATGAACAAGGAACTCTAAGACATAGAAAGGATTGGGGAGATGTAAGGCAGGGTGCGAACACACAGGAATATCGGACCATGGCACTAGAGAGAGAGCACAGTGGGTGGAGCCTTCCCCTGCATGTGGCCAGACCTGATCCGGGTCACGTATTGTTTTCCAAGCACCACCAGGAGTGATCTCTGAGCACAGAGCCAAGAGCATGGAGTACCATCTGAGGTGTGCCAGACACACACACACACACACACACACACACGAAAAATAAAATAAAGAAACAGATGGAGGGATTAGCCCAAAGCAGCAGGGTTATCTATTCTTTTGAGACTAGGGAGAGGTAAGTGTGTCTATACAGGTAAGTTTATAGGAGTCTGGTTGAAAGTTGGGGCTTTTTCCTCCTTTAGTTCTTTTTTCTTCTTTCCTCCAATTTGCTCTTTTAAAGAGGAGCCAGAAAGATATGGGAGAATGCGGAGATTAAGAAATTCTCATGCTGCTAAAAGAAAACAAAATTGTCTGGGCAGGGGCGATATAATACAGTAGGCAGGGCGTTTGCTGTGCACACAACGGAGCTGGGTTGGATCTCTCACAACCCATTTAGTCTCCTGAGCACCCCCAAGAGTAATTCCTGAGGGCAGAGCCAAGAGTAACCCCTGACCATTGCAGGTTGTGACCCAAAAAGCTGACCAAATAATAAAATCGGGAAGAAAAAAGTAGGATCACTGAGATTTAGCGATTGTACTTTTTACTGTTCTTCAGCGAGAAGCAATTTTTCATTTCGACATTAGTTCTACCACGTATAAAAAGAAAATTTAAATGGTTGGGTTCAGAGGCATGGACACTAAGTAAAAAAAACTGATCTAGACACAGGATATAGACAAAAAATGGTCTAGAAAAAACTCTCCTTAGAGCTTGGACCTAAGGATACGAGGCAACTTTGCAAACCTCAGCTGATAAGTGTGTTGTGAGCCATATCCTTGCTTTACAAGGCCGAAAACCTCTGCTCTAGAGGAGAAAAAAACAAACCAATTCATAAATAAAGTTTAACTCAAAATCAAACTCAAATAACCATAACATCAGAAGTTTCTAATTTGTATTTTGATGTATGTCTCTTGGTGCTTTTTATAAATTAGTTTAACTAGAACTAGATTACTTTTTTTTTTCTAATTTACCATAGGGGCAGGCTAACATCAACTCTTTTAATATCTTGTGAAACTTTAGAGAGCTTCACCACCTGGTGGTAGATAATGGGAATGGCACTAAAGTAGGAACAGAAATGACTAGTCTGTGGTGAGAGGCCAACAGTCTTGGCAGTCCCCAATTGAAACAGCAACAGGAAGTACCCAAAGTGATTGGTTTCCAACTTAGTAGAGTAACAGCGATTTTTCTTTCGAAGTTTCTAGAATTCAGATTTAAGACTTTAATATGATATTCCATACACTAGAGAAAACCCATCTGCAAAGTTTTGAGTTAGAGTATGCAGTCTCTGTAGCACTTATTTTTTTCTCTAGATAACATAGATTATGAGCTAAATCTGAATGGTTTTGTGTCTTTCAAACAGGATATCTAGCAATTTGAGGTAGCATTTAAAAAAAAACTGTTTCTTCTTCTTTTTGTTTTTCTTTTCTTTTTTTTTTTCCTATTCTCTGTTAGAAATAGACCCTTTCCTTCTGTTGACTTGACTTGTAGACCCGGGAGGTTATAATCTTCCAGATATAATTTATAATATGGACTGTTTTTATTTCAGCTTCCAAAATAAAACTGACCCAGTCAAAAGTAGCCTAATCAGCAGAATAGTTTTTAACAGAATGCAGGCACTTATACCAGTGCTACTCATGGTTCCTTTATAGATTTTAGTAGCTGCAACACATTTCAGTTTATATATTTTAGTTGCCAGCATTGAGTGACTCTATATTATATGACAACTGGCATGCTAAGTTTTAGGATAGACCCAATAAATTTAACCACCAGCGCTTACTTGTAAAAGTATACCCCTTACCTCAGCTGAGTCTTTTCCTATAAATTTCCACTATAAACCTACCAATAAAAGGAGGACATTAAAGAAAATCTTCATCATAACTATGAAGAAGGGATAGCAAGACAAGTTTTTTTCACAAATTTCATTACTCAGACAAAACTCCTAACAGTCATATAACATCACACTACAGGGAGTTCAAGTAGATTCAATGTGCAGATCCCACGGCCTGCCTGGGCCTCCTGCTCTGGCCTGGGTGGTCATACATAAGCCAAATCAGGATGATCGCATGTTTTGTACAAAACACTTGGCAAGGAAAGAAAAACTGTGGCAATGACGGAGGGATGTGATCCCTCTGGAGATGAACGGGGTGCTGAAAGAAGGTAAAGTGATATGCATGATACCCTCTCAGGATTGTAAAGCTAATACAATTGCAAGCCACAGTGCCTAAAACAAAGTAAAAAAGGGCTTTCATAGAGGCATGCAGGGGTGTGGGGAGGAAACTGGGGACACTATTGGAAGGAAATAGACACTAGTGAAGGGACTAGTGTTGGAACATTGTCTGCCTGGAACTCAATCATAAATAACTTTTTAAGTCATGATGATTTAAGTTAAAGCATTATTTAAAAAATAAATGAATATATGAGTTTAAAAGTAGATGAGGATTTTTAAAAGTATGCGTTTAAGCAAAAGAAGTTAAAGGATAAAAAGTGTTTTGCCAGTAGTCATTTCAGAAACAATACTAGAATGGTCTTCAGGCTGTCATAAAATAGTATGTCACCCCTTAGAAACAATCATTTGTAGTTCTTGAATTAAAAATTTAGATTAGTATTTATTTAGTATGGTTCACTTTTAATTATCTGTTATCAAAGTCAGTATCTACCATAATAAATGTTTTCAATTTAAATCTTTATTCTCCTTTATATTTCTTAGGATAACATATATATCCATATAAATAAGTGCTATAGATATTAACTCAAAACATTTTGCGTTAAAAATTTTGCGAAAAAGAGACTATTAACTATGTTATTTCAAATATTACATAAACAGGAATATGGAAAAATCTGTCTGTCCTGTCCTCCCGTTGTTCATCGATTTGCTCAAGCAGGCCCAGTAACGTCTCCATTGTGAGACTTCTTGTTACTGTGTTTGGCATATTGAATACTCTCGGTAGCTTGCCAGGCTCTCCGAGAGGGGCAGAGGAATCAAACCCGGCTCGGCCGGGCTGGCTGTGTGCAAGGCAAATGCCCTACCACTGTGTAATCTATATAAAATAAATAGTATGGTGGAAAAAGGTTTTCTTTTTTGGAGGCAATAATTTTTAACCAATTTACTTCTGCCTATAATTACACTCAGTCTTATCATCATCTGTTTTTTTATGTTCCAGGGACTTTGAAGGAAACCATATCCATAATCTAAAAAATTTGACCTTTATTTCATGCAACAATTTGACTGTCCTGTAAGTAATGATTTATTTACTTTTAAAGTAATGTTTTATATATATGTATATGTATAAACACAATCATTCATGGCAACAAGCTAGAATAAATGCACAAAGTAATGATAACAGAAGTTTACACGTAACTTAAAGTCTTTTTGAAATTGAAGCATGTGGGGAAATTTATGGCAATTCACACCAAAAGTAGCTGTAGATTCATAACACACATGAATCACTAGAAAGGCACCATATTTTTTGAAAAGCTGTTTCCTTGTAAGTTAAGTAGTGTTCATTTTAATGGACTACCTTGAATCCATCATTGGGTCACAGTTTGAGGAACATTTGCACTCTGAATTTCTAATAACGCTCTCCCTGTGTGAATTATTTCCACAAAGATTGAGAAAAGAAGTTTATCACAATAAATGAAAAAATAGTGTATAATTGTCCTAACACTGAGGCTATGATTAGGATCCTCAGAGATGGATCTCAGATTGTTCAGCAGTGGAATTTCTCCTATTTCTCTCTGCTATTTTAAGTCCACATTGCCTCTTCCATAAAAGTAAAGGATGCTGGGCTTCCTTCAGAATAAAAATAGAGCTGCCTCACTGACAGTTTACTTTTCCAGAACAGTGATTTCAAACTGTGGATTGCAGTGCACATATTGGTAATGAAAGCAATGTAGTATGTTCAAACCTGCATTTTTAATGGTCTGGAATAGAATTGAAGTGAATTTTTGAGATTATGCTCAAAGCAGAAGTGATAGATAGTGTGGTAGGTAGAACTATCTTTGCACACAGTGAACAAACTATCTTTGCACACAGTTCAACCCCCAGCATCCCATCTGATCACTCAAGCACATCCAGGGGTTATTCCCAAGTGCAGAGCCAGAAGTAAGCCCTGAGCACAACTGGGTGTAACCCAAAAACCAAAAAAATCTATTTTAAAAATAAAGGAATAAAACTTTCTTATAATTTAGTTATTTGTGCAGAATGAACTATCAAGAGTTCTCGTCGGATTCAACAGCCCAAACTGGAAGTAATGAAGTGATCCAATTTAGGCTTTTTTCATAGACGATATCACCTCAATTCAGATCAGTGACTAAGTCAGTCTGAGAGCTATGGAACATGAGGTATTTACCTCACATACACACTACACCTACTTGAGTCGGCTTTTCCTGTGCTCTCGGTTGCATGATACACAGCCTATTCTCGATTGTTGAGGTTTTCACTCTCTATTCAGGCCCTTGTTTTAATAAAGATGTCGTCATGTTTTGTTATCATCGACAAAATGTTTGGCAAGCTTAGGACTAAAATAAATTAGGAATGTTCTCAGTTCATTTTAGCTATCGTGGCATGGGATTGTTTGTAAATTTCTTTATTTTAGCAGTCTGTTACCTTCCTCTAATTTGGGAGCTATAATCTCAAGAAATTACAGCTTATTTTTCCATTTTTACTTTCAGGGTTATCAGAAAAAACAAAATCAATCACCTACATGAAAATGCTTTTGTTTCTCTCCAGAAACTAGATGAATTGTAAGTTTGATTAAATATATATTGATAACAAAATGTCTATTTTATTTTACATTTATTATACACATATGCCTTTACATATTTGGGAAATATTTTTATTTTAAATTTTAACTATTTCTTTCCAGCATGATTTTTATGTAGTTTTGGCCTCAACAGAACTCAGATGGTGTACAAAATTATTTATGATGGGACTGGAGCAATAGCACAGAGGGTAGGGTGTTTGCCTTGCACACAGTCGACCCGGGTTCAATTCCCAGCATCCCATATGGTCCCCTGAGCACCGCCAGGAGTAACTCCTGAGTGCAGAACCAGAGTAACCCCTGAGCATCACTGAGTGTGACCCAAAAAGCAAAAAATAAAATATGTATGAGAGGAAAAACTTTAAAAAATAAAAATTGGGGAAACTGATATAATAAGGAACATAGTTATAGAAAAAGAATAAGCCAGAGTAAAATTGATAGGTAAAATACATACTCTCTCCCTCCTTCTCATTGCTAGAGAGGGACTCCATATTTTTCTTTAAATTAACCAAAATGGGCTGGAGCAACAGCACAGCGGGTAGGGCGCTTGCCTTGCACACGACCGACCTGGGTTCGATCCCCAGCATCCCATATGGTCCCCTGAGCACTGCCAGGGGTAATTCCTGAGTGCAGGCCAGGAGTAACCCCTGTGCATCGCCAGGTATGACCCAAAAAGAAAAAAAAACTGTAAATTAACTAAAATGTTAGGGTTCGGAGACCAGACAAATTTTTAGAAAATATCCCCATCTTGGGGGAGAGGGTTGGACTACAGCTCGCAGTTCTTAAGGAATCATCCATGGTGCCAGGATTAGACCTGAATCACAGCCTACAGTGTCATGCATGCTACACCTTAGCCTTGTACTGTCTCTCCAGCCCAATGACATCCTTATTTTAGACACACCCAATCTATAACAATAAAGAGAAAGATCAGTTAAAATAGCTAGCCAACACTGCCCCCCCCTGTTTTTTTTTTCTTTTTGGGTCATACCCGGCGATGCACAAGGGTTACTCCTGGCTCTGTACTCAGGAGTTACTCCTGGCGGTGCTTAGGGGACAATATGGGAATGCTGGGAATCGAACTCAGATCAGCCACGTGCAAGGCAAACGCCCTACCCACTGTGTTATCCCTCCAGCCCCATAATGCCCCTTTTAAGAGCAAAAAACACAATGCCAGAGAGAGCTAAAGCAACTCTCTGATAAACCAAATTCTTGTTGTCCAAGCATATAATATCTGCTTATCAGCAATAATATATATAAAAGAAGCATTGTAATATATATCCTTCAGACACTATCTTATTTTTAAATATTTAATATTGATTTTCCAATTATGTCTTTGCTAAAGTAGAAGCTAGCTACTAATTTGATTTTTTACATTTTCTGGAGCAAGTCTGGAATATGGAGAGGTCAAAATAATTTGAAAATTTGATGAAAACTTTGCTTTAGAGATGGAGAGATAGTACACAGGTAAGGTGCTTGCCTTGCATGGGAACCTGAGTTCAGTTCCCCACACTATATATACTCCCTGGAGCACCACCAGGGCTCATTCCTGTGTGCAAGGCCAAGATTAAATCCTGGTGTTTCCAGGTATGCCCCTACCCTACCCCAACAAAGAATATAACTTGAATATTTTGGGGGGTCCTTACCTTCACACTGAGATAAACAGAAGACACATACGCCCTAGGCAGAAACAACTGTCAGGAAACATTGCCTGCATTCAGTCGACAATGGTGAACATTCAGAAGTGACGCCATGCCCACTTAAATATATAACAACTTTCCTAAAGAAAAACTGAGAGAGCAATCACACATGTCACACATGTCGTGTGACCTATGTCACATGTCACTTAGAATCTATGCTAACAGTATCCCAATGCATGGTATAAGATGCAAGAATTTTACGTCAGATTTTGACCTAATAACCGAAACCAGCACACCCACCAGAAACTGCTGAATTTGATATCTGGAAATTCAATATCCTAGTGAATAGTTGTACTTTAAGTATGTTTCTATATCACCTTCTGAAGATGACCAATATACTTGACTTCCCATATTAGTAACTGGAACTGTGCCTCCAGTTGTACCTAAATATGAAGCACACATGTTAACACAGATTAGCTAATCAGTTAACACAGACTAACTGTGTTAATTAATTAATTAACACAGATTAACTCTATTAATCATCTTCTAGGTAAGAAGAATAGCTAGCCCAAGGCTAAGATGGCGGACATTCCAAAATCAACCAATATGGTTCTTATTCTTAAAGAGCTTGCACATCCTTCAAGATTGAAACATATATATGTACATATACATAAAACATTAATATTTTGTTATATGTGCTATATATGTTAAATGTTTTACATTTGCTATCATAAGTGAATGCAAGAAGTAAATAGGAAACAGAGAGACATCCTTATAGCGTCTAGTCACAGAGGGACAACATTTGAGTAAAATCTTAAAGGATTGATGGGAATTCATCAGGAGGACAGAAACTAGAGGTTATCAAGGTAGAAGGAAAAACCAAAGCAAAGAGGTTAGAATACAGAAATACTTTCAGGCCAGGGTGAAAGTTATTTTGAAAGTGTAGGAAAAGGTAAGAAACGAAGCATGAAAGATAGGCACCTGCCACAAGCTAACACAAGAGCTGCTGTCATGAAAAGCATTATAACTAAGCTCCAAGGTCATACCATGTTAGGCAGACCAACTTAAGGTAATATCACACTGTCCTGCCCCAGGAATGGATAAGATAGTATTTTTCATCTATGAAAGAAAGCTGCAGCTGAAAGAATTCCTTCCACTTGATAGTCCTAATAAATCCAAGCAAAGAAAGCTTTAAAGTTCCAAGTCATGTTCCTATTCTATCAGAAAAAAAGAAACGTAGAAAGGGAAAAGACAAGGGGGGTGGATATTTGGGGAAGCACGAAAGGCCATATCACATATATTGCTTGAAATCAAACACTGGGCAAATTTGAACCATATTAAATACAACCAAGTATTTGCCTTTAAGGGAGAGATGAAATACAATAAAATACTTTTTCCCATTACTATTCCTTTTTAAAATTCTGATTTTGGATAGTTTCTGTAATTTATCAACATCACTGTTTAAATGTTGAATAATGGTTTCCAAATGAATTGCACAACAAAGATTTAAATCTTGAAAAATGACATGTTTGTAATTATTTCCCTAGGGACTTGGGAAATAATAAGATTGAAAATCTTCCACCATATGTATTTAAGAATTTGAAGGAACTCTCGCAATTGTAAGACTGCTATTAATTCTGTCATTTCTCTTTTATTTCATATTTTAAATTGTAATTAACTGATTCAATGTAAAGTTAGAGTTTTATATATATATATTTTAGGTCTATAGTTCAGTGGCATTAAGTGACATATTTTCATTATTGTGCAGTCATCATCACTGTCCATCTCCAAAACGTTTTTCTCTTCCTAAATTGAAGTTGCGTATCTGTGACTCTCCATCAGCTCAACCACACTGGCATCTCCCACTCTGTGTTTAAGACTTTGACTACAGTAGGTGTCTGTCCAATACAGACAGAAGCATATGATATTTGTTCTTTATGACAAGCGAATTTCATTTCACATACTGTCTTAAAGGTCCATAAAGGAGTGAAGCACATCGTAATATCTTGTTCCTTTATAAGACTGAATAATAATGATTGTATCATATGCCATATCATGTTTACCATACATTCAACCCTCTGTGGACCCTTGATTGCTTCCGTCTTTTAGCTATTTTGAGTAATGCTGCTAGGAACATGTGTAAATATCTATTTAGAGCTTTGTTTTCAATTCTTTGGAGTGTATAGCTCCAGAGATATAATTGCTAACCCATATAATTCTACTTTTAATTCCTTTAGAAAATACCGCACTGTTATCTTTGGTGGCTAGATAAAATTTCAGTACCCATAATGAAGCAAGGGGCTCCAATTTCTCCGCATTCTCAACACTTGCTATTTTCTATTTATTTATAATAGGGACCTAATAAAGGTGAAATATTCTCTCATTATGACTTTGTTTTGCATTTCCCTATTTATTGATATTACTGAGAATGTTTTCAGGTGCTTGTTGATCACTTGTATGTCTTATTCAGAGAAAAAAATCTATTCAAGTTTTTTTGCTCAATTTTTACTTATGTGATTTATTGGTTTTGAGTCATAGGAATCGCTTTTCCACATTTAAGATAAAAGGCTTTCTCTTTACTGAAACAAATTTTAAAAATGACCTTTTACTGCCTTTTTTAAAACAGGAACCTTTCATATAACCCAATCCAGAACATTCAAGCAAGCCAATTTGATCATCTTGTCAAACTCAAGTCTCTGTAAGTATATACCAATGGGGACAGTTTTATAGTGAAATTATAGTTCTATAAATAAAATTTAAAGGGGCCAGAGAGATAGCATAGAGTGTAGTGTACTTGCCTTGCACAAACCAACCCGGGTTGATCCCTGACATCCAAGCCAAGTCAGGAGTAATACTTGAGCCCAGACCAGGAGTAAGCCATGAGCACCACCACTGTGGCGCAAGAACAAACAAAAAAAGGTTTAAATACATTTTTATATTAGAAACTTTATTCCCAGGAAATTAAACTCCACAAATTTCTGTTTGTTAGAAAAATAGCTATTAGGTTTCTCATATAATTATAAATTTAATAGTAGGTAATGATAAATCATTTTATATTTTTCTATAATAACCAGGAAGCTGCACTGAATTGTTTGCCTTGGTCTACTTAAGGCATCCTTGTATAATCCTTCCTCAATTAGCGCAAGGACTCTAGGAATTTATTACAGCCATTCTTATTTCAAGATGGAATATTCTCGATTATATAAATCCTTACTTGGCCCCACACACAGAAAGTAAATTTACGGTCTAATTATTGACTTTAAAAGACAAAGCTACATTTAGTTTGATAATTCCCTAAGACCAGAGAGAGGACTCAAAAGACTGGAGTTCACATCCTGTGTGTAGCGACTTGGGTTCTACCCCCAAAGTTGCATGGTCCCCCAGATCACCTCTGGTGTGACCCCTCAAAATAGAAAAAAATTCCCTCAAAACAACCCTAATATGAAACATTGCTTGAAATTAATTACAGGGGTCCAAGAGAGTATGGGGGTTAAGGTGTGTGCCTAGAGTTAGATTTTATTTTTCATGTTTAATTTTTTTGGTGGGATAACACAGTGAGAGGACCATAGTCCATTGAGCTGCCTCTCCAGCCCCAAGGTGTTTGCCTAGCATTCAGCTCACCCTGGCATGGTTCCCATAAGCCCAGAACATAAACCCCAGAACATCTCTGATACAGCCTTAAGGCCCCCCCACCCCAGCCTCTCTGAGCTCTAGTAATCCTTTGCACCACAGGGCTCAAATAGCACCACATCCTCAAGTGCTCATTTTACCATAGGCCTGGTTGAACAATAATCACCAGGAGGGATGTCCAGAGTTCTTAGGCACTGTGTGGGAAACAATCCCCAAATAATAAAATTTTTACATAAATTTCAAAAACATATAATTTCTCTGTTATTGCTACGTTGTCTAAAAGATAGTACTTGCTCATTTAGTGCACCTACATTTATTGATTGGTTATTATAACAAAAGCATCGTGACATAGTCGCTGAAGACACATAGTAATCAATTAAGGGAAATATATGTGTATAAGATAATCAAAAAGGAGTTATGGAATAACATAGGGCAGGGGAGTATGTATGTTTGGTACAGAATAAGTGCTAACTGAAAGAATTTGATTAAATTGTCTTTCATAAAAGTCTCTTGCATAATACATGTTCTTTTGATAATTGATGTTTTATTTTTAGCAGCCTAGAAGGAATTGAAATTCCAAATATCCAACAAAGGATGTTTAAACCTCTTATGAATCTCTCTCATATGTAAGCACATTTTTCTTGCTCTTCACTTTGATTTTAATCTTTTGTTTCCACATGTATTGTGCTAATACATCCATACTCAATATATTCAATCTATTAAATGTATTGATAGTCTTTATTTTATACTTTACTATTTAGTACTTTATGATGATTAAATTGCCTAAACAATAATTCATTCAAGGTATTCGTGTTTGATAAAATCAAAAATGATGTTTTGAATGTCAGAGAACATGAATATGAAGGTACATACTCAGTGTTAAAGTTCTCAGTTCTAATATCATGCATAGAAATGGATGTTGGAAAGAAAGATGGCGGCCGCACGGGAGCCTTGTGGAAAGCGGGTTTGAGCCGGGCTCGGGGAAGCGGCGGGGACCTCATGGGAAGGGGGGCTTTGTGGGCCGTCCCCCACGCCCCACCGAGGTCGCCAGCTGCCCCCCACGAGCGGCTCTCCGGCACGGCCACGACTCCAGGGCACAGAAATCAATCTCTTAACTAGCTAACTTTTAATAGAAATTCTTCCAGGGTCAATAAGTAAAATAGCAGAAATTCAATAATAAGTAAATAATAATTTACTTATTATTATAAGTAAATTATAATAAGAAATAATAAGAAATTCAATAATAAGTAAAATAGCAGACATCATTTTATTCTTAAACCAAGTTGTAGAAAGCAAATCATTTCACAACGCTGTTTCAGCATGTCTGATTGGGGGGGGGGGGTGGGTCGTAAACTCTAAACAATAATTGTGCATCTTCTATCGAAATAATCTATCTAGTCAAAGTAGATAGAGTATTAACTAGAACTCATCTGCCTCATAAGAATTGGGAGGGGTGGGAGGTGGGGGTCTATTGGGGTTCGGGGTTAAAAATGAGTATTGGTAAAGGGAAATGTGTTCGGTATCTACATGACTGAGACCTAAACCCGAAAGCTCTGTAACTTTTCCCACAGTGATTCAATAAATAAATAAATTATAAAAAAAAAAAAAAAAAGAAAAAGAAAAAAAAAAAAAAAGAAATGGATGTTTGCTAAATGAGTTAGCAATTTGTACAGACAATACAAGTGTTTCCAGATGAAGTAGTAATTAACATAAGTGATATAAAATTACAGATAATTTCCATAAAAAGAGGAATGCAGTGAAAATTACCCCCAACCCCCACTCAATATCCAAGCATAATTTGAGCAAGTCTGTATAGATGAAATGATAAACTGAAAAATGTTTTACTTTGTGTCCTATTTAACATTGAGCACATGCTTTAAAAACATTTGTTGTAATTGAAAAAAATCTTGTAGAAGGTATAAAATTATCTCCTGGCTCTGGTAGTTCTCAGTAATTCAACAGGTACCATATTAGCAATCTTGAACTTTGCAATCTCCTTGTATTTTAAGACTAACATAAGATTCTCTGTGATTTTTCTCCAGACATTCTGAGAGAGAATGATTACAAACATTTCGTTGATAATATACGTAAGGCACCCTCATTAAATTAAGCAAAGGGAATCTTACTGTAAAAAATATGAAACTCACAAAATCCAAAAAGAAAAACATTGAAGGTACAGACTCAGGGACCTAGGGAATCAAGACTACCAGTTAGTTAAATTGCTACCAAAATCTTATTAATTTGCAAAATCACGTACATTTTAAACAAAATTTAAATACTAATTTATTTGCTGAAAATTATCCTAGCCAATAACTTGTTCCTAAAGAGTCATCTACCCTGTACTATACTATGTCTGTCTTTTGACACTGGTTCAAGAATTGATCTTTGTTCCTCAGTAAATGGTGCTGGTTGTTGTAGTAGGAGGTGGAGGTACTTTTTTTTATCAATCTGGGAGGTTTCTCTACAAATGAAATAATTCACTCAAATATTTATTGAACACTGCTGAAATAAAACTTTCAAATACTAGAGACTGTGTGCTAAATTCAGTATAAGGGACAGATAACTTAACACGTAATTATAGATTACATTAAAAAGTTCTAGGGCAAAGTAGGTGGGGCTGTAACTCATTGGTAGAGCACTTGCCTTGCCTGTATAACACCCTGGGTTCAATTCCTGGCACTATAGAATAAATTAAATTTCAAACAATTTTTATAGTAGAAAACACGTGGAAATACAGAAGAGGAAGAACTTGCCTCTCTTCCCTTGATGGCAAAAAATGCAAGAAAAAAACCCTTTCAGGGTCTGAAGGGATAGTACAGGAGACAAGGCACTTTACCTTGAAATCATTCCCTGTTCTACCTCCAGCACTATATATAGTCCTTCAAGCACTGCCAGGTGTAAACTTCCGACAGATCTGGTTATGGCCCCAAAAAAGCATTAGTTGCAGTGACAATAGGACCCATGTAACAGAATCATTACATGAAACACTAGAAACCCAGTTTCCTTGGACAGTTTAATTCTGTTGATCATATGCTAACAGTTTAAGACACATTTAACACCGACATATTATGTGTGCTAATCTGCTATCCTCACCCACACATTCTCTTATAGTGAAATCAATTTTATGAGAATTAAGCATAACTTTAAAACTTCAGTACCCCTAATGTTTTATATTCCTCTTTGTCTCATAATAAGACATGTTCTTGTTGCTGAGAAAATATAAAAAATAAATATTAATAGTGACTTAGAATTTAATTTAAAATATTTTTCCTTCTCTTTGTACAACAGATATTTTAAGAAATTCCAGTACTGTGGGTATGCACCACATGTTCGAAGCTGTAAGCCAAATACTGATGGAATCTCCTCTCTAGAGAATCTCTTGGCAAGCATTATTCAGAGAGTATTTGTCTGGGTTGTATCTGCAATAACGTGTTTTGGAAACATTTTTGTCATTTGTATGCGACCTTATATCAGATCTGAGAACAAGCTGCATGCAATGTCAATCATTTCTCTCTGCTGTGAGTATCTCTGATTGGAGAGGCATTATTGTTTTAATATATATAATATTACTGCTGTCAGAAAATAAGGAAACAGGAGCCAAAGTGATAGTACAGTGGGTAAAGTTTTTGCATTGTACATGGCCGACCTGGGTTCAATCTCTGGCACCCCATAGGGTTCCTGAGCACCACCAAGAGTGATCCCTGAGCACAGAGCCAGGAGTAAACCCTGAGCACAAAGAAGTAAGAAGGAGGAAAAAGAATAAGAAGGAGAAGGAGAGGGAGAAGGAGAAGAAGAAGGAGAAGAAGAAGAAGAAGAAGAAGAAGGAGAAGGAGAAGGAGAAGGAGAAGGAGAAGGAGAAGGAGAAGGAGAAGGAGAAGGAGAAGGAGAAGGAGAAGGAGAAGGAGAAGGAGAAGGAGAAGGAGAAGGAGAAGGAGAAGAAGAAGAAGAAGAAGAAGAAGAAGAAGAAGAAGAAGAAGAAGAAGAAGAAGAAGAAGAAGAAGAAGAAGAAAAGGAGGAGGAGGAGGAGAAAAGGAGGAGGAGGAGGAGAGGGAGGAGGAGGAGGAGGGAGAGGAGAAGGAGGAGGACGAGGACGAGGAGGAGGAGGAGGCAGAGAGGTAGAAGAGGAAGAAGAGGAGAATCATGAGAATTTTTTTAACTTTCTCCTTTAAATTGTTGATGTGAATTCTACAAAAAAAAAAAAGCAAGAAACCATGACTAATGTGTTTCAAATGGCCTGTAATTTTTCCATATTCCCTCAAGCAAGCCTCAATCAACACAATGTTCTGCTGTTTCATGTGTTCTGTTTGATGTCATTTCTCCCTTTTGTAAACTAAATTTTCGTTACAAGTTATCCAAGAAACAAAACTCAGATATTGTCTTTTATATGGATATCTGCACATTTTTGAGTACTCTCAATTTACTTGATGAAGACTAACACACTCTCCTTAAATGCTGTGACCAGCACTGTACAATCGTGTGACTAACACACTCTCCTTAAACGCTGGACACAGCATTTAAGGAGAGTGTGTTAGTCACACGATTGTACAGTGACATGATTTTAGGAACTTTGTGTAAAATGCTTATAAAATTAAAAAAAAAATCTCACTCACTTTCTGATACTTGCTTTGAAAGTAAAAATGTATCAAAGGCAGAGTATCTAGCTCAATAGATAGATGCTTGTCTGGCATGAGTTATGCCCTGGCTTCAATTCAGTCATGGCATGATCCCCCAAGCATTGCTGGGAGTGACCCTAATTACTAAGCTAGGAATATCCCTTGACCACCATGGGGTGTGGTTCAAAAACAAACCGTAAATTCAAAAAAGTAAGTGCACCAAGCATAAAGTAATGTATAATCTTGACAACTAGTTTGGGGATGGATGATCATAAAAAAGGATAAAGAAGATGTAAAAATGAGAAGATGAGAGAAGAGGTTTGCTTAGAACAGATTGGAGGAAATAATTGTAGCCATCCTAAATTGTACTGACAGCATAGTACTTCACAACTATTCCTATATTCTAGGCTACAGACATCAACGTTAATAATCATTACTTCACTATAAAACTTTTGAATTACTTTCTCTAAGATTTTAAATAATATCCTTACTTGTTGAGCTAAAAGACGTTCAATGGATAATCTGAAATAAATAACATCCCCATCTTGGCGTTCAATGGAATCACATTTTTTGTTTATTTATTCAAAACTTCTAGTAGACTCCCTATCTGACTGTTTCCATATATTAGATGGAAAAAGAGAAACAATTATTATGTAACTGACTATGAATGGTACTATAGGAGTGTTTATCAAGGAAAGTTGATAAAGGGGTGCTTTCTCATAAATAAATGTTCAAAATGAAAATTGTCCAACCCAAATACAGAAGAAACATTTTTTATACTACTATGGGCTGGAGCGATAGCACAGCAGGTACGGCGTTTATTGTTGATGTGAATTCATGCGGCCAACCCAGGTTCGATTCCTCCGTCCCTCTTGAAGAACCCAGCAAGCTACTGACAGTATCCCGCCCACACCGCATAGCCTGGCAAGATCCCAGTGGCTATTCAATATGCCAAAAACAGTAACAAGAAGTCTCACAGTGGAGACGTGACTGGTACCCACTCAAGCAAATCGATGAACAACAGGAGGACAGTGCTGTAGTGCTTATATTACTATAGTAGTAATATTACTACCAATTATTCTATCAGATCTATTTAGTTCTCTAAATCTGTGAAATTTACTTATCTTTCTAGGTGCCGATTGCCTAATGGGAATATATTTATTTGTGATCGGTGCTTTTGACCTGAAGTTTCGTGGAGAATACAATAAGCATGCACAGATCTGGATGGAGAGCATCCATTGTCAGCTTGTGGGATCTTTGGCCATTCTCTCCACCGAAGTATCAGTGCTACTTTTAACATTTCTGACACTGGAAAAATACATCTGCATTGTCTATCCTTTCAGATATTTAAGACCTGGGAAATGCAGAACAATTACAGTTCTGGTTCTTATTTGGATTACTGGCTTTATAGTGGCTTTTATTCCGTTCAGCAGTAAGGAATTTTTCAAAAACTACTATGGCACCAATGGAGTATGTTTCCCTCTTCATTCAGAAGATGCAGAAAGCATTGGGGCCCAGATTTATTCAGTAGCCATTTTTCTTGGTAAGAAACTATTTATTCATCCTTTCATTCCAGTATTAGAATAAATCACAGCATGAATTAAACTATGTCTTCTAATGTTGTCAGATTTTTATCTCAACTATTCTAATCTGTTTTGCTCAATGATACTGGGGTGGATTCTCTTAGAATCCCTAAGAAAGATTTGCTTTTCTAAACTTCCCCTTTATCACATTCATTCCAACCTGATACAATTCAATAAGAAAGAAGATACTACACACTTGTGTCTCATGCAGTTATCCTAATTATGCTTAATCAAATATGTTTTAACAGTTGCCTCAAACAAACTCAAATGAGCCACATGTAAGTCTTTGAGTTAAGAGTAGACACACAAGTGTTTTTCTTTAAAAATATTCCCAGAGATAAGGCAAAATAATTGAATTATTAAAAAAAACTCAAGAACAAACTTAACAGGCCTAGGATAGTCAATTAATCACAATAATTTTAATTTAGTTTTAATATCCACTTCTTTATAATTTCATTTTAATTCATCATTTAAAATCAAACATTTCCTCATTCTTCATTCAACAATATTTCAAAATTTAAAATTTCGTTGACTTTTGGGTAACTCTCGTGAAGAACAAAATTCAAATTTTGTTTCCTTTGTGTCTTTTCCTTAATAGTGGGCAGTCAAGAATGTGTTGTGTTTGTCTTTAAAGAATGTTCATATACATAAATAATCACATTTGTGTCCCGCATAGGTATTAACTTGGCAGCATTTATCATCATAGTTTTTTCCTACGGAAGCATGTTTTACAGCATTCATCAAAGTGCTATAACAGCAACTGAAATACGGAATCAAGTTAAAAAAGAGATGATCCTTGCCAAACGATTTTTCTTTATTGTATTAACTGACGCATTATGCTGGATACCCATTTTCGTACTGAAGTTTCTTTCATTGCTTCAGGTAGAAATACCAGGTATAAACTTTTTTTCTCACTGTCATTAAGGAATAATATATCTACTTCTGCCATGTTGCTTTAAAAAATAAAATTAAGAGCCTGAAGGATTACTTGTTTCAAGAACTGTAAATCAGAATTATATGTACTTCAGGCTCTATTCATCAATAGAATGTTCGCAAGGAGGAAACTGGTCAGCTCTTTTTATAAATATAACACCGGAACAAAAATAAAAAGACATAAATAGACTGACGTGTTGACATTCAGAAAGGAAAAGAAGTCAAAATCACATTCAAATGTAATTCCTTTGCTTTTCTAATGTATAAGAAAATTTTTTTCCTGGAGTCTATGGCAATTTGAGATAACATCCCTGCGTATGAGAGATGACAGACACAAACTGATACTTAAAATTAATGTACATCATACTCATTAAGGGAGCTACCATCAAAAGCATAAAATAATTATTTGAGACTGAACTTTATCAAATTGTAGAGAAATTGAAACATTTTGTGTATCGATTAAATTATAATAAAAATCTGGATGTCTGCTATCACTTTATATATTATAGTGATTTTTTGTTTTTGTTTTTGATTTTGTTTTTTGCAGTCCTAGGGATCAAACCCAGGACCTCACACATGCAAAGGAGGCACTTGACCCTGAATATTGTAATTTTTAAGATCTTGTAATTTTTAAGATCTCAGGTTATCCAGTGATATTTTAATTTAAAAGGATAGCTGATAAAAAACCTTAAATATTTATCTGTCAGTCTCTCACACCACCGGAGGCATAGGGCCAGGGGTAAGCCCTGAGTACTTCGGGGTGCAACCCAGCACTCCCATAATAAATGTTTTGTTGTTGCTTTGCTTTTTGGTTTTGGTCCACACTCAGCAATGCTCTTAGCTTACTCTGGGCTCTACACTCAGGGATCACTTCTCATGAGGACCGTATCTGGTGCTGGGAATCAAACCCAGTTCAGCTGTGTGCATATTCTACCCACTATGCAATCCCTCCAGCCCTCCAATACAAAAAGTTTAAGGTAAAGGTAAAGGCCCTCCCGTTGATCGTCGATTTGCTCGAGCGGGCCCCGTAACGTCTCCATTGGAGACTTTGTTGTTACTGTGTTTGGCATATCGAATACTCTCGGTAGCTTGCCGGGCTCTCCGAGAGGGGCGGAGGAATCGAACTCGGGTCGGCCATGTTGGCCGCTTGTAAGGCGAACGCCCTACCGCTGTGCAAAAAGTTTAGAAAAAAATTTAAATACTTTTCTATCTTTACATACAAGCAGTTGTAGTTTTGTACAAATACAAAAAATAGAAATATTTAAAGACAAGTCTATATATTCTGAGAAATACTAATATTCAATCTGATAATCAAAACAAAAAATTAGAACCATATCATAATAATATAGAGCCATTTATTGGGTAGAAATTAGGTAAAGGTAAAGGTAAAGGCCCTCCCGTTGATCGTCGATTTGCTCGAGCGGGCCCAGTAACGTCTCCATTGGAGACTTTGTTGTTACTGTGTCTGGCATATTGAATACTCTCGGTAGCTTGCCGGGCTCTCCGAGAGGGGCGGAGGAATCGAACTCGGGTCGGCCATGTTGGCCGCTTGTAAGGCGAACGCCCTACCCGCTGTGCTATCGCTCCAGGGTAGAAATTATTTACTACTAAACACTTAGGTAATAAATGTTTCTAAGGAAATACTTTTGTTGACATATTCAAGAAAAGTTTCTTGCCAAAGAAACTGTTCTGAGCTTTTGGTAGGCAGTACCACCATTGCCCTTAAACCCATTGCACTCTGGAAGCCATCCTAGAAACACATATAGACTTGATATTTAATTATGTCACATCAAAGTGAGAAAATAAAGAGTCAAAAGGTTCTAGGGGAGAAGATAGGAAAGTGAGTTTCTATAACTTGCAAATTACCCGTGAACATGAAAGTATTTCATGTTTCTCTTCCAGGTACCATCAACTCTTGGGTAGTGATTTTTATTCTGCCTATCAACAGTGCTCTGAACCCAATTCTCTATACTCTGACTACAAGACCATTCAAAGAAATGATCCATCAGTTTTGGTATAACTTCAGGCAACGAAGATCTGTTGACAGCAAAGGAAGTCAGAAAACGTATGCTCCGTCATATTTCTGGGTGGAAATGTGGCCACTGCAGGAGATGCCACCTGAGTTGATGAAGCCGGCTCTTTTCACAGACCCCAGTGAATTGTCCCTGATTTCTCAGTCAACTAGACTCAATTCCTATTCATAACTGCCTCTGGGAACCATTTCTTCCTAGAGAATACTGTGTTATGCTTGCTAATGGTGTTACTGTTATAAAATGAATACCACAAGATGAATAATTTATAAAAATGACTAAAATAAAGTAGCTTATAACATGAAATTATTTAGGAGGAATAAAAGTGGCTGATGCCCATATCGTGAGAAATAAATTATAATGATGTGTATATGCAAGTACATATTTTGCTTAGAAAACTTAGAAAAATGTCCTTAAATCTCACTATACTTTTACTAGGTCTATTTTGTGTCTATTGAGTGTCTATTTTGTGCACAGCATTTTGGTAAATTCCTAGAAGGAGACAGTACAAAGTGTTTTCAATTTGCAGTGCTAAGTTCTATTTAACAGTAACAAAATATATATAACATCCGATTGTAGCTCTTATCTTAAGGTAGGGTTTTGCATATTAGCAAATGTAAAAATAATAGAAATTTCCATACAGCTGTAGGGTTTTCAATGACTCAATATAATAGTATCATATATGTGATGCTGTTTTCAAAATACAGATATTCCTGAAAGCCAAAACAACACATTTATTTCTATTAAAAGAAGATGCTCTAGTGTAAATTTGAAACAGCACTACTCTGTCATTTTCTGCCTACTTGTCTCTTTTGCTTTAGACAAGCACCATCATATAAGATTGGAAAATTTTGAATGAATCAACTAGAATGAAATAGACATTCAAGTAAATGGAATAGAACTGAGAATCAAAAAATAAACCCTCATGTTTACATCACACTCATTTACTTTGTTGGTTTTCAAAAACACATAGAGAAAAAAGACTTTTGGGCAGATAATACTGAAACAACTGGAAATTCGCATGCAAAAGAATAAAGTTATAGCCCTCCCTTGTACGAGATATAGGAATTAGGTCAAAGTGAATCAAGAACTTAAATGTGAGACAAAACTAAGATTAAAAGTAAATTTTTATAGGTAAAGTTTGAAAACTCTTAGAAATAACAACACTATGAACAACAAAAAGTAATTGAATTTCACCTAAAATATTTAAATATGTTTATCAGAAGGGTTTTTTTGTCATTTTGTTTTAAATTTATTTTTTATTGAGGTAGCATTGACTCAAAACGTGCAAGTGTTTATGCTTTAGGGTGTAATGTTATCATACCATATTCAAACCTGATGTATCTGTATTCCTCCACCACAGTCCACTGGACCCTTTTTAGCTGCCCCATGCCACTCCTTGGTAACCTCAATTCTGTGATCAGAATCTTGTTTTCACTGGACTCTTTTTCACTCTTCCAAGAGTGTTATTTTTTTTAAAAGTGAAAACACAACCCATAAAATGCGCTAAACTATCTGCCAGTCGTGTATCTTAGAAGAAAATCTATGGATAACATTACAGGGCTGGAGCGATAGCACAGCGGGTAGGGCGTTTGCCTAACAAGCGGCCAACATGGCCGACCCGAGTTCGATTCCTCCGCCCCTCTCGGAGAGCCTGGCAAGCTACCGAGAGTATTCGATATGCCAGACACAGTAACAACAAAGTCTCCAATGGAGACGTTACTGGGCCCGCTCGAGCAAATCGACGATCAACGGGAGGGCCTTTACCTTTACCTTTACAGACTTAATAGTTGTCGTAAATAAAGAACTCCAATTGCACAACAACTGTCACTGTCACTGTCCTCCCGTTGTTCATCGATTTGCTCCAGTGGGCCCAGTAATGTCTCCGTTGTGAGACTTGCTGTTACTGTGTTTGGCATATTGAATATGCCATGGGTAGCTTGCCAGGCTTTGCCATGAGGGCGAGATACTCTCGGTAGTTTGCCAGGCTCTCAGCGAGGGGTGGAGAAATCGAACCGGGCTCGGCCGAGCCAGCGGCGTGCAAGGCAAATGCCCTATCCGCTGTGCTATCGCTCCAGTCCTGCACAATAGCAAAAATTAAAATTAAAATAGCAATCCAATTTAAAATTGGGCCCAGGTCAGGGACCTAGGATAACACAGTGGGGTTGTGGATGGGGGGATGAGCCTGACTTGTAACTGCGTTTCCCAAGGACCAAGGCTAACAGCACTGCTGTTTGGGGTCCCCACCACCATGACAGATTCTGAACTCTGGCCCACCTGTAGGAAACACAGTTAACGTGTGGAAGCCCAAAGAGAATCACAACTAAAACCTATACAAAAGTGCATCCCCTTGGAACCACAGGAAGCCCTCCCCCATCAAGCATTCAATCACAGCCTGCACAAGCACCACCACAGAACTAAGTGTGACACGGTCTCCCACCCCATCTCACCACCATCTTCAGTATGTGTTTAGACACATGTGACCACCAGCAAGTACCCTGATTGACTATAAAAGCACCACAAACAAGCATGTGTGCAAATTCCAGTCACTGCAGTAACTGCAATGCAGGGAAAGGAAAGGAGAAGTCATAAATTATAGCTGAGAAAAGGCTTTGGACAGCTGTTTTTTTAAAAAAAGATACACAGATGAAGAGGCAAAATATCACAAAGCCCACAATGATAGTACTTCATGCCTACTAAGAGAGCTCTAATAATTTTTAAAAAAAGAAAACAAAAGTTGGTGAGGAATATATTTAAATCTTTCTACATGCTCGTGGGGATATAAAATGATAGAGTCACTGTAGAAATAGTTTGGTGATTTATCAAAAGTTTATCACAGACTAGTGATTTTGCCAACTGGTGATTTCACAGTACTGTGATATTGCTCACACAAAATAATTAGATGAACAAACTCGTAAAAACAAAAAATAGATTACTGGAGAGAAGAAGTTGGGAGGGAAAAGTCTCAAAGACAGTCTTCTCAGTGGGATAATAGTTCTGGAAAAGATTTGATGATTGACAAACAATTATGAGATTATTAAAAGTCATCAAACTGCAGACTCTTACTGTATATTTTTATAATTTAAACTCATTTAAGTTCTGTTTTTATTGACTTATCATGGATTTATATTATGGAATTTGGGTTTAGATTTACAGAAGTTCTATGCTTTTCTACCACCAAAAAAAGGCCTCTATCCATTCTTCCTATTACCCCTCCTCCTTTCCCTCCTGTAACCACCATGAATGAAACCATCCAGTAGTCTTTGACTTCCTTATTTCACTTAGCATAATCACCTAAAGATCAATCTGTTTGTCCAAAAGACATCATGTCATCTTGTTTAGTGTCAAAGCAGTATTCCATTACATACATATACTGCATCTGTTGCATTCATATGTCCATGAGCATTTAGGTTGATTTTAAGATTTTATGATTGTGAATAATTCTTCTATGAACATGAAGATGTGAGTATTAATAGTTTTCATAATCTTAAGATATGTCTGGGCTGGAGCGATAGCACAGCGGGTAGGGCATTTGTCTTGCATGCAGCCCACCCAGGTTCGATTCCTCTGTCCTTCTTGGAGAGCCTGGCAAGCTACCGAGAGTACCCTGCCTGCCTGGCAGAGCCTGGCAAGCTCCCCATGGCATATTCCATATGACAAAAACAGTAACAAAAAGTCTCACAATGGAGACGTTACTGGTGCCCACTCGAGCAAATCGATGAACAGGAGGAGAGTGCTACTCCAAGATATGTCTAAAATATATTGGGTAATATGAAAATAATGTTACTGGCACCCGCTCATGCAAATCGATGAACAAGGGGACAACAAGTGACAAGTGATTAAGTGATGAAAATAAAATGATAGGACTCTGTACTGTTTCCACAATTCCCTCATCTTCATTTGCCATTTATTTTCTCTTTTTGACACAGAAAAAAGAAACATATTCACCAGTGTGAAGTGATGTCACATTGGGGTTTTGATTTGCTTTTCCATAATAAATGATGTCACTTTTTCCTGTACCTATGGCCATGTCTACGGAAGCGTTGAGTTCTTTCAACTGTTTTTTAGCCAAACTACTTGCCTTTTTTGTTGTGTGTATTTATGTTAGGTATTAACTCCTTGCCAGGTGATGTGGTACTATCTTCTCCCAATAGCTGTGCTGAATGTTTGGCTTTGTGATAGCTTCTTTAGCTGTGCAAAAGCTCTATAACTATGGATGAGTCTACCTTAGTTCTTGCTTTTGTCTTCCTAGACAGTGGATTAAGTCTCCAAATGTATCTCTGATACTGAGATTCTGGAGTGTATCCAATTATCTTTTGTGTTTGTTATGGTTTCAAGTTTAATATCAAAGCTTTTAAAGCATTTTGTTAGTTTTGCATATAATGCGATTTTCCTGAAGACACTTTCTTTGTATGGTCTTCGCTCCTTTATTGTAGATTTGATCAGGGCTTCTGAAACATTTTCCACTGAGACCCCTTTGTTCCCAAAAAACATTTTGAAATGACCCAGGGTATATAAAATAAATATATAACAAATCAAACATTTACTGATACAAATTTTAGAAAAGAATTTCACATACACACCACACCTAATTGTGTGACTTCTCCCTCCTCCCCCAATATGGAGTCACAACCCGAAGTTTAAGCAGTTTTGGATTAGATGTCCACATATATGTGGATTTATTTCTAGACTCTTCCAAACCATTAGACTGTGTATTTTATTTCAATGTCATTTAATTATAGTGCTTTGTAATAATGTCCAGTTTCAACTTAGGGAATTGTCTTTTTTATTCTCTTCTCTCAGAATTGCTTTGGCTGAATCAGGAGCCTTGTTGATTATGTACATATTTTGGAATTGTTTCTATTTTTTTTGAAATTCTATATAGTTTGTCCCATTTTCAAAGAATAGGGAAACAGGAGTTACACTGTACCTATAGTTTTAGCTAATATGGCCTTTGAAGTTTTACACTTCCAACCAAGAAAAAAGGTAATTAATTTGCATGAAAGATGATAAATGGTTTTATTCTCTTACAACTATTTTTTTTTGCTGGAGCAATAGCACAGCGGGTAGGGCGTGCGCCTTACAAGCGGCCAACATGGCCGACCCGAGTTCGATTCCTCCGCCCCTCTCGGAGAGCCCGGCAAGCTACCGAGAGTATTCGATATGCCAGACACAGTAACAACAAAGTCTCCAATGGAGACGTTACTGGGCCCGCTCGAGCAAATCGACGATCAACGGGAGGGCCTTTACTTTACTTTACTTTACTTTACAACTATTTATTTCCTATAATTCATTTATTTATATATGTGCAGAAATGTAATAAGGGCTAGAGATAGTACAGCAAGTAGGGCATTTGCCTTGCACACGGCCAACCAGAATTCAATCCCTGGGATCCCGTATGGTTCCCCAAGCATGTCCTGAGTGCAGATGCAGGAACAACCCCTGAGAATTGCAAGGTATGATCCAAAATCCAACAGAAATGTAAAGACTTGTGTGTTGATTTTTGCAATCTGTCACTTTATTAAATGCATTGCTCAGTAGTTTTTTTCAGAGGAGTCAGGATTTTCTATATCAAATAACAGTTTTATTTTCCAATTCGGATCCATTTATTTCTTTTTGTTGCCTAATTGCTCCGATTAGAACATACAAAAATCTTATGTTGAATAATCATAGTGAGAGCGGACATTCTTGTCTTCTACAAGATCTCAAACATATCACCATTGAATATGTTGTGTATTTGTCATAATCTGACCCTTGTGTATTGAGGTATTGATGTATATCTCCCATGAATGTAATGGTATGTGATTTTTACCTAAAATAGCTAAAAGAAAAATATTCCTTAATTCCAGAATGTAAGTTCTGTATTTACATGTTTTAATCTAGAGATACAGTTGTGATTGACTTCTATTTATCTTGTTTGCACAACCAGCAAGTTCATAAAATGCTGACTAGTTATCCTTCTGATATCAAACTAAGCTACTTAAGTTTTCTGCCTTCATACTTTGAAAACTTTGAACAGGAATAAAATGTTTTCAGGTGTTTCAAACACACCAAAGTGAAACAAACATACTGGAATTTTTTAAAAAAATGTTTAAATATATAGTTGTATTGATTGTTTTGAAAGTAAATTACCTGAAAGTAAATTCTATCAAAAACATGTACTGCATTGAATCCTTTCTTTCCTCTCTTGGAATACTACATTTTACAAGAATGCAGTATACTTCCAACAAACTTATAATAATCAACTCTACAGTAATCATAGATGAGGGAGATAATACTTGTCTACAAAAAACATAACCCTACGAAAATGATTTGGCCTTCTGCTTCTCATTCCACGCTTCCATTCTTATAGCTCACCAAAGTCACTTCATTTGAATTTAATTTGGTAAGCAATTGATAATATGCCACATAAGTAGCTCCAGCTAACTTCCCTGGAGGGGCAAATGAAGCATTAAGTTAACTCAGACGTTTTACTGTTACAAATACAATTTGGATCACACTCCAGATCCAACACATTCCCTAAGTCAACCCAAAGCTATTTCTAAGTACAGGTAAAAAAGACCTCAATGTTTAAAAAACAATTTTAGGAGTTTCTAAGTCATTGTGTCAATAGATAAACTCATCCAAAGTAATTATTGACTTTAAAGATCAAGACAATGATAAAGCCGAAAATAAAGAAGAGGGACATATATCTGGAATCATCACGATCAATCATCAATCATCATATTTGCTTTTTTAAACAAGTAAACTAATTCAGAACAGTGACCTACACAGAGATGTTTCTTGTCTAAAGAATAAAATTTTCGCTATTTACTTCATTGTTTTAAACCTTTCTCTAAATCTATAAATTGTTACAATTTCCTTCACTTTCGTTGTTCCAGTAACTACATATAAAGCAATGATTCCCACATTTTTCACCTGTGGCTATGCTTTCCCCTGAACTGATAACTTCTACATACAATTGCCTACTAGATTCTCATTTATTAGAGATTCAGCACAGTGGAAATACATAGATTTTTTAAAAATCATTCATCTTTCAATGTTTGAAATATTTCAGTAAAAACATTTGAATAATAAATCCAAAGAAATAAAAATTATTTTTTTAAAAACAGGAATTTATTTTTTCTACATTTTAAAATATTACCATTTTTACAACACAAAAGTATTTTTTATAAAGAGATAAGCATTTCTTTGGTATAAGAGCACATTTTGTTTCTCTGTAACACGTTATTTTTCTACCACATATAATACAAGAATATGTTATTTTTGACTTTAAAAAATAGGGGCTGGGAAATAGCTCAAAGGACTGGAGTGTGTCTCTCCGGCATGGTATGGTCCCCCAGAGCTGTGGGGAGTAATAGCCCTTAGCACCACTAACCAAGGAACACCAAATCTCCAAACTGAGCACTCAAACTTCAGACCCATACAGTCTGGCTAAGTCCCCACCTCCAAGTCCTTACCCTGTAAAAAAAAACAATAAACAATCAAGAACTATGACCTAAACAAAGTATTTTTTCTTTGCCCATTCATCCTTTTCAGACCCATGTGGTAGGTTTTAGAATACAATCCTGGATATTATAGTATATATGCATACATATATTTATTTATATATATTCCATTACTACAAAGCATTAAGATACCAAACCAATGATACCCACAAGTTATTGAGAATTGATTTAACTCTTGAGGTATGACACAAACTATAAAAGACAGACTGGAGTGGGGAGGAAAGAGGGGAAGACAAAAGAAATATTAAGATACAGGGCATGCAAAATAGAAGCTTTTCATTAAAGTCAAACAATACAAAAACAATCACATCATTTAAATTCAAATGTATTTAAAAAAAGATAACTTGTTTTAGAATTACAAACAACATGCAAAGTTCAAAATAATATCAAGTGGTAATTTTAATAAAATACTTCAAGAAAATATAAAATAACAAACATAAGAAACATTATTTATAAAAACAACTAACAAAAAGTAAACAGGGGGAAACATGCATTCTTTTACAGATAGGATCTCACTTTTTGAAGTTTAAAAATTTTTCAGAAAACATCACAGAAGGGAAAAAAATTCTGTCTTAAAAAACCTACAATCAATTAGGGCAACCATTTTCCTTCAAGTCAAAGTGATTCCGATTCAAATAATTTTTTAGAAAAACTATTAACAATCTCCAAGCTAAAATCACAAAGGAAATAATAGGTTTTAATTGTTGTCAACTTTTATTCAGCAAACATTTCATAAATGTTGTATGACACAATTTTAGGGACAGGAAATCAGCACAATCATTGGTCCAAGTTCAAGAAGCTGGACCCAACAATGGTGAACCTTAAAGTTTCCTCCCTTGGTCAATAAAATAAACTCAGCCTTGAACTTTGCCATTTTTTGGCATCTTCTTGAAAAACGAGCACTGGTCTGCCTATTTTGCTACTGAAAGCATTATGGCACTATCAAGATTAGCTACTGTTGAAGTAACTTTCACAAAGGAGTCTATGGAAGTTTAAAAGAAATTGTGTAAAGATAAAAATGGGCCAATATAAAAAATAATATTTATATTCTTCTTTCACAAAAGTGAAGCAAACCAAAGAAGCATTTTCTTTCTGCATATACAGAACTGCTACAAAAGACTATCCTATAACATGGTGCGTGAGTGCAAATATCTTAAGTGAGGAAACAGGGTCTGTTCCACAGAGAAATCAGTTGTCAGGCTTCAAAGAATCATAGCCTTCTTTCAAAAGGTCCCGCCAGGTTTTAAGGAATCGTGCGTTTTCTGTACATTTGAAGGCAAGTGCGTCAACTTGAGCTGATACTGCAGATGTGGCCTCAACAAGCTTGGTTAACGAAAACGCTGCCTAAAACAAGAAAGAAAAAGTCAAGTAAAAAGGTTTGTTTACATTCTTTTGCCATTTGATAACTAGCAAATCAAATTAAGTTTAAAATAATTTTTAAATCTTAACAAACTGACAAAACTTTAGATATGCTTACAAAGCGAGAAAATGCAAACAGAATCGGAAATGAAAGCAGATACCAAATATCACAAAAGACTACAGAAGTCTACTGTGAAGAACTTAAATGTATTGGAAGAAATAGTTCAATCTTTAGATAAATACAACCTACCAATATTGAATCAGCTGGAATAAATACAACCTACCAATACTGAAACACAGCCTTTCAAAATATGAATCAGCTGATCACATCTGAAAATGAATACATAATCGAAAAACTTCCAAAAAGCAAGTCTTGAAGTAGCCTATCACTGAACTTCATGAAGTCAACTTATCCTGGATATCAAAAGCAGACAATGATGATACCAAAAAGAGAGAGAGAGAGAGAGAGAGAGAGAAAGAAAGAAAGAAAGAAAGAAAGAAAGAAAGAAAGAGAGAGAAGGAAAACTAAAGACCAATATCCCTGATCAAAACAGAACGTTCCTCAACAAACTTAAGGAATCAAATTCAACAATAATCAAAAGGACCGCATATCACCAAGTCATGACAGGTCTATACCTGGCACTTAGGGAAGTTCAACATATACAAATCAATAGCATATGCCCTACCAATAAAAGGAAAGAGCAAAATTTCCTAATATTAATAGATGTGCAGAAAGCATTTGATAAGATTCAGTGCCCGTGGATGATTCTTTAAAAATCTATAGCATGGAGGGTAGAAGGTACATAATCTCAACACAATTAAGGCCACTCACTATAAGCCCACAGTTAATATCATGCTCACTGGCAGAAAACTTTCGTCTTTTATTTTAAAACCAAGAATAAAACTGTTCACAATCACCACTTCTATTTAATTTAGCATTAGGACTCTTAAAAGAATTGAAAAATAAATAAAAGAAAATCTTTGTTAGAAAAGAGCAAAATTATTATTTGAAGGCAATCTATGTAGCATATCCAAAGAATTCTATTAAAAAGTCATGAGAAAGGAGCCAGTGAGACAGTCCAGCAGGCACTTCGCCTTGCACACAGTGGACTGGGCACAACATATGGCCCACAAGACCAACAGGAGTGATCCCTGAGCACAGAGGCAGGAGCAGGTTCTGAGCATTACCAGGTGTGATCCAAAAGACAAAACAAAAATCTAAGAAAAAGCAATATAAGAGAGTAACTGTTTTTTTTAAAAAATCAATAGACAAAAATCTACTGCATTTTCCTACCTAAAATAAGAAACTCTAGAACCAGAGAGATAGTACAAGGGGTAAGACATGCGGTGATTTGCATGCAGCCAGCCCTGGCCCAATCCAGGGCATCACCAGGGGGTACTCCTGAGCACTGAGCCAGGAAGAAAGCGCCCCCTGAGCTCCCTGGGTGTGGCCCACTCCATCCAAGGGAAATGAAAGCAATTAAAACACATGTTCCTGGGACTGGAGCTATAGCACAGCGGGTAGGGCGGTTACCTTGCACCCGGCCAATCAGGGTTCATTTCCCAGCATCCCATATGGTCCCCCCCAGCACTGCCAGGAGTAATTCCTGAGTGCAAAGCCAGGAGTAACCCCTGTGCATCGCCGGGTGTGGCCCAAAAAGAAAAAAAATTTTTAAAAAACTAGAAAAAAAACATGTTCTTAAGAAAGTCTTTAATATGAAGTAGGCTTTAAAGAAATACACCTCCTTGAGAGATAACAAGTATATATGAGAAAAAGACCAGATGGCTTTTATTGTTTTTACTACTACTGAAAATACAAGAGTCTTATTTAGGTCAACAAGTTGACTCGAACACCTTGGCACTAAGTACCAGAAGTATCTGAAGGACTTTACAATGAACTCTGATACTTGGGGAGTAAGAATACCATTCCACAAAGAAAGGAAAGAGAGAAAGAGAGAGAGAGAGAGAAAGATCTGCGAACACTTCAGACCGTGAAAATGTATAGAAAGAAAACAGAGCAAACAACATCAACCATATTAAAAACACACTTATTAACAAAATAGGAGATTAATACCCAAGAATAGCCGAGATCAGTACCAGGAAGATTACTCCATGGCTTAGAGGCCAGCCGGGCATTCTAGGGGAAAGGGCAGCTCAGATAGAGAAGGGAGCACCAAATAAAAGGTGTTGGGAGGATCCTCCCAGGATGGGAGAAGCATGCTGAAAGTAGACTATAGACCAAACATGATTGCCACCCATTGCCTCTTTTGCAAACCACAACACCGAATAAGAGAGAGAGAACAAAAGGGAATGCCCTGACACAGAGGTAAGGTGGGATGGGGGAGATGGGGGGGGGGGAGGGATACTGGGATCAGTGGTAGTGGGAAATGGGCACTGGTGGAGGGATGGGTATTTGATCATTGTATAATTGAAACCCAAGCACAAAAATTTGTAAGTCTACAACTATACCTCATGGTGTTTCACTAATAAAAATTTAAAAAAAAAAACTTATGCGCAGGGAAATACTTCTTAAACGAATGGTTTTTAAACAATGGTATAAAACTGGGATTCTTAGGTAACACATCTGGATTCCAGTGGGATTCAGTCAAAACACAGAGGCTGGATCAGCGCATTAGTCACTGTGTAAGAAAACAAAGTACCTGGGTTGGAGTGATAGCACAGCAGCGGTTGGGAATTTGCATCACTGGGTGTGAACCCCCCCCCAAAAAAAAAAAGAAAAAAGAAAGAAAACAAAGTACTCGGAGATGAAGGGCAGTTGGAGCGCTTACTCCACCGAGGTGGGGGGGGGAGCCCCAGGCTTCATCCCAAGCACAGCGCCCCGCACCCTACCCCACCCGCAACCCAGAGCCAAGGACACGGGAAGACCTGAGCATCTCTGGGTGCAGGAAGGGAGATTTCTGGGGTATTGGGATCCCTGAGATCATCCCCAACGTGCAAGGGGGAGGGCCTCCTCCAGTTTGGGGTGGGGAGGGAGCAGGAGGGATAAAGAGAGAGAGGGGAGGGGAGGGGAGAGAAAAGAGAAAGAAAAAGAGGAAGAGAGGAAAAGAGAAGTGGAGAGAAAGAGGGAGAGAGCAAGCAAGCGAGAAAGAAACAGGGGAAAGGAGAGAAGAGGGAGGTGGAGAGGAGAGAGAAAGAAGTAAGGCGAGAGAAGTGGAGAGGAAAAAATGGGAGGGAAGGAAGGGAAGAGGGAGAGAAGACAGAGAGGGAGGGAGAAAGAGGGAAGTAGAGAGAGAGAGCGAGAGAGCGAGAGCGAGCGAGCGAGCGAGAGAGAGAGAGCGCACAATACAGTTTACCCAGGAGCCGAGACTTGGCACGAACCATCAACTGGTTCTGGAGCCCGAACCTCTGCCCCGCCCACCCCCCCCCAAGCCGTGCGGGGCGCCCCCACCCCTACCCCATCCCCCACCCACCCGGCAGCGGGGCAGCCCGAGGCCGGCCGGGCGGACAATAGCGTTTGCAGCGGCTCGGGGCGGGCGGCCAAGTGGGGCAGAGGCTCCGAGTCGGGGCGGCCGGCACCAGCCCAGCCAGCGCGGGGGATGATCCCGGAAGGCGAGCACGGGGGAGGGGAGCCCCGCTCGGCCGCTCGTCCGTCCACACTAGGGCGGGCGGGAGCGCCAGGCCGGGGAGGGCCCCCCACCTCCCCTCCCCGCCCCCCACGGCCGGCCCCGAGAGACGGGCGGATGCGGTGGCGGCCACTCACGTCTCCGATCCGCATCTCCACTTCTTGCAGCGGGTCCAGCGCGCGGCCTGCGAGCCTGCTCGGCAGCGGCCAGTCCAAACTCCGGGGGACGCCGGGGGACGACCCCGCAGACGCGTCCGAAGACGACGGCGACGAGGGCGGCGAAGACGAAGGCGAAGCAGCCCGCAGCTCCTCGGGGTCGGGGTCGGCCATGGGGCGCCGTCGGGGCGGTGGGATCGCCTCCTCCGCCGCCGAACCGCCACCAACCGCCGTTCAACCGAGCGCGCCCAGCGCCCAGAGGCCCCGCCTCGGCCCTCTCCTTACCGCCGTCTCCCAGCCCGGGCCCAGACGCCCAGAGTTACTTTTTCTCGGGACCGACCAATCAGCTGTGGGTGAACTCAGCTCCCGCTGAGCTTCCCAGCGGGAGCGGGACGCGCGGGCGCGGACTACAACTCCCAGAATGCACGCGGCGCCCTTCCCTCCCCGCCCCGCCTCCAGGCCGCGCGCGCTGCCCCCTGGGATATGTAGTCTTTTCCCTCCTCCCACCCGAAGCCCTGACGCCGGCTTGGGATGGAAAACGCCGGCCCAATCCGCATGCAGAAGCGGCGGGTAGGGCTGGAGACTCGCCCTCTCTGGGCATTTTTCTTTTGTGTGTGTGTGTGTGTGTGTGTGTATTTTTTTTTCTCCCCCACTCCTGAGGGACATGACCCGGAAGCCTCTGCGTGGCGCCGGCGCAGAGCGAAAAAGAGGCGGGAACGCCGTGGAGCCGCAGCGGGTCGCCTCTGAGGAGAGACAAAGTTGGGCTGAGGCTCGGTGCTTCGCGGCGGTGGATGGCGCCCCCCGCGTCCTAGGGGTCCAGCGCCCACGGCGCGCCGCTGCCCTCCCAGGCCTGTCGGCTGGGTCCCGCTCGCAGAGTCCTGACCACGGCCATCATCATGTCGGTGCCCCTGGCCAGGCTGGCCAGCCCGGGTGAGAGGAAACTCCGGACCGGGGAGGGGGACGGGACGGAGAGCGGCGTGCATGGGGGGGGTGAGGGGACGATCGGGGGGTTCGCGCGACTTGAAGCGGGGCCCCTCTTGTGTGTGGGGGCGGGGGGCGCCCCAGCTGCCTCGGGGCTTTTCTTGCAGTCAGCGTTCGCGCCCGAACTGGAGCAAAGGTGGCGCCTGTGGGTGTCCCCTAGCGTCGTCCTCCCGAGCTTGTCCCAGTTGGAAGCATGAACTAGGCGAGAGGTCACGCGCCCGGGGAAGTTGTCAACACCCGCACCCGACGGACTCCTGACCTTGGGCTTTCCCCCAGCCCGGTCCGAGCTGACCCCGATCTCAACGGCCACCCCCGTTGTCCTCTTTCTTACCCCGTGGGGACGGGGGACCTCGGGTCATCTCTGCCCCGCTCGGTACCGACCCTGTCTGTGCCGCAGCCCAGCTAAGGATTTCGCTGTCCGCGCGCCGCCGCCTTCTGGTTAGGAACGTTCCGGTGTTGCTCGAACCCTCGGATGCGAGCAAGAGCCTGGGACGTTCCAGAGTGTCACGCCAAGGCGGGCAGTGGTCGTGGTTGTGTGGGTTCCCGCTTGGGTTCTCCTGGGGGAAAAGACTTCCTTACCTCCACTTTCACTTTTTCTAAAAAGTTAGTTTATGATCTATACGATAAAGTTAGTTTATGATTTAGGCGATAACACAGAATGGACATGTCAATATTGCAGTCCCCAAAAACGGCCTGGGGGGTACGTTTCATCCAAGGAGAATTTTGTCCCATTTGACCGCCATATGTGAAAAAATGGGAGTTTTATTTCAAGTGCCTGCTATTGGTTCCTCTGTTACTGGAGCTGACTCGAGGATAGGCTTTGTTTGGGGGACCCATCAGAATAATCAGATGCTTGCCACCCTGCTGTTTATTGGTTTTTTGGTTTTTTGTTTGTTTGTTTGCTTGCTTGCTTGCTTTTGGGGTCACACCCAGCGATGCACAGGGTTTACTCCTGACTCTGGACTCAGGAGTTACTCCTGGCCATGCTCAGGGGACCATATGGGATGCTGGGAATCGAACCTTGGCCGGCCCGTGCAAGGCAAATGCCCTACCCGCTGTGATGTCTCTCCAGCTCCCACCACCCTACTGTTAGGTTGAAATTATTCTTGGGCCAAGCAGGAATCGAATTTCACGGAAGTGTCCGTTTTCCTTTTCCTTGGAGGTTTAAATCATTGCCATTTTCATAGCCAACCATTTTCTTGGCGTTGGTTAACCAGGCAATGAGTGTGACCTTGCTGTTTGGCGATTTTGAATTCAGTGGGGTTTGCCATCTCATTTTTCTACCAAAATGTAGGTGTTTGAATGTTCAGATCTCTAAAGTGAAGATCGCAAATTTGATTGCAGAAAACAGTGAAGGTCATGACTTCTTTTTAACCCCGTGGAGGAAATGAGAACTACACAGTTCCAAATACAAGAAAATGATGAGTTGTACAGCCAAATTGCAGTTTTGTCCAATTTTGAATCATCACCCAATTACGGGTATAAGAAGAACTATTTAGTGTGTAATGGATAAATACTTATACCTGTACATATAAGAATACATAGGAAAAGAATATTTTAGGAGTATGCCATCCACTAGGGAATATAGATCAAAAATTACCTTTATACCATTTGGGTTATATAGGTGTTTTTTAACTTTCAGTCAGATGATTTTTGTCATACTTAGAAAAACCTCCCCGAGCATATTGTTTGTTAAAGAACTACAATATTTTCCTCACAATCATTTTTCAAAAATGTTAGAGGTTATTCTTCAGTTTAAATAGCTGAGTCCATGTCCCTCTCCAAATGTCCAGGTACTCTGCCTATGAATGACATCACTTGTCCTATCTCTGACATTGCCTTGTCCCATGAAGACTCCCTGTCTCATCCCACACTGTCTGCTCGCCTCCAGGGAATGATGGCCAACTCCCAATCCAGAGTGGCTCTGTCCTTAGTACGCTTTCCTCAGTCTCCGGCCCTGGCTGCATGCACATGGGTGACCCTGTGCTCTGTACCTGTCGCTGGGCCTCCCAGCTGTACCCCAGCAGTTCCTCTGCCCTGTCTGGGCTTTCCTAGTCTCCCACCCTGGCCACATGTGTGGATGAGGCTCCCGTGCTCAGTTTCTAGCCCTGCCTGAAGCTGAGCTTTCCTGGGAATCTGAGCCCCGCCTGGGCCTGTGAGGCTGACTGTGCTCAGGCATCTGGGCTGGCCTGGAGCCCTGCCTTCCCCTGCAGTTTGCGAAGGAGGGAGCTGCCAGGCGCAGCCTGGGAAAAAGAGTCAGAGAGCACCTCACCATCTTTTGAGTGAAACTTTTGTACCTTCTCTTTTTGAATAACAGCTTTGTTGCTGTAGTACTCATATCACAGTTTACACAATTAAAATGTTCAGTTAATGGTTCTTAGTTTATTCACAGGCTGGAGCGATAGCACAGCGGGTAGGACGTTTGCCTTGCAAGCAGCCGACATGGCCGACCCGAGTTCGATTCCTCGGCCCCTCTCGGAGAGCTTGGCAAGCTACCGAGAGTATCCCGCCTGCATGGCAGAGCCTGGCAAGCTCCCCGTGACGTATTCAGTATGCCAAACACAGTAACAAGTGTCACAATTGGGACGTTACTGGGCCCACTCGAGCAAATCAGTGAACAGTGGGAGGACAGTGACAGTGACAGTTTACTCACAGTTGTATGATCATTACCCCGGTCTGGTTTAGAATCACTCTCCAAAAAAAACCCTTCCTCATTTTCAGTAATTCTCCTCCAATTCCCTGATCACTCAGCAGCAATCAGTCTACTCTTGTTTGTAAATTATTCTTGATAATTCATATACATGGAATCACTTTGCATGTGGTAGTTGGGGGCTGACATTCCCAGCCTTAGTGTGTGAGAATTCTGGTCACTGATCTCTTTCACAGATTATAGGCATCCTAGTGGACCTAGAGAAACATCACCACTGGGATTTGGGTTTGCTTTCCCGGATAGTGGTCCCAAGCATCCTTTCATGGCTTATTGGATACTTCCTTTGGAGGAGTGTCTTTGCACATTGTTTTTTTTTTTAATCTTTTTATTATTAGAGATGAGTTCTTTATTCATTCTTGTCACAAGTCTCCTACAAGATAAATGGTTTACAAATACTTAGTTAAATTCCGTGGGCTATCATTTCACTTTCTTGATAGCACAAAGCTTATTTTGTTTGGTTTTCATTTCGTTTTGTTTTGTTTGGGGCTCCCACGTGGTGATCTGGAGTGGTTGCCCGGGAACCACTCCCAACAGTCCTCAGCCTCTTCAACCTGCTGGCCAGAGGCTTCAGTGCTAGGGCCCAGATGTAGAGGTAACAAAGTCCACTTACTGGATTACGGGCATTGATTTTCAGAGACCTCCAAGACTACACCCTCGAGTACTTCTTGTTAAGGGAGTGGCTGGCGCATGTGGCTCTAACTTGAAGTCTGCGTATGCTTTACATGTTTTATAACTGAACCCTGTGCTATCTATCTCCCAGCCCCAAAAGGGTTTGGAGTTTTTGAGCCACACACAGTGATGTTCAGGACCTACTCCAGCCCAAGATTTTAATTGTGTTGAACTACACTTGTCTATTTTTCTCTTTTGTTGGTTGCCGAATTCAAGTTCACAGAGATTCACACATAACTCTTTTCTTAAAGTTTTATATAGTTTTAACTCACATTTGACCCCTTTTAGTTTCTGTGTGGCATCATAACTTGTTATTTTGTAATAATTTTCACCTTACAAAAGAATTGCAAAGTTAATGCAGGTATTTTTATATTCTCAGCCCCTCTTCTAACATTGCTATAGTATAAGTAATGAAACTTAAAAGTTTTTAATATATGTCCAATATTATTAATTAAATTGTATATCATATTTAGGGTTCTTTCTTCATTCCAGGATACAGTCCAAAGCACTACATTATTTTTAGTTGCCACATATCCTTCGTCTACTTCAATGGGACATGTCTTTGCTTGTCTCTTATGACCTTGATACTTTCAGTGTGTATTGCCAAGGTACTTTCTAGAAATCTCTCTATATGAGTTTTATAATGTCTTATTGTTAGACTGAGATTATTGATGTTGGGGAAATATGTCACAGATATATCATCATATTCAGGGAGTATGTGATTTGATCATATCTTTCTGCTGCTAATGTTAAATCTGATCAGATAAGAGTTTCTGCCATATTTCTCCAGTGTGAAATAATGTCTTTCCCTTCTCATGTTGGAAGCTAGTCTGAAGCTTAGAGGGCAGTATCTAAAGCGAATCTCAGTTCTGGGCTGGAAAGATAGTACCAGGAGTAAGACATTCGCCTGGCACATGAACAACCTCAGTTAGATACCTGGTACCACATATGGCCTCCTGAGTACCATCAGGTTTGGCCCAAAAGCTAAAAAAAAAGAAAAAAGAAAAAAATATTGCTCAAATAAGTGGATTATATGCCTAAAATGGATCAGATGCTAAGTTCAGTTCCTGGGACCACATGACTCAAAGCATTATCACGTGTATTCTTAGTGGCGCTAAGCATAACTGGGCCCAAGCACCACTACACCACACAGTGCTGAACTTTCAGGCCCATACCACAAGGCTGAGTATAATAAGGAACTGCCCCTGTATTTTTTAAATGATCCTAAGACTCAGTTTATGACTCAGGCTTAACGATACTCAACCTTAAAGGCTATTCAAACTTAGAAACATTCCATTGTCTTTTTATAGGTTAAATATGACATCAACTAAATTGGATAGTTATATTACATTGAATATAATTTGAGGGGCTAGGTAGTATAATGGGTAGGAGGATACTAGCCTTACATGTGACAACCCAGGTTCAATCCCTGGCAACCCCGTATGGTCCCCCTAGCTTTGCTGGGAATGATCCTTGAGTGCAGAACCAGGAGTAAGCCCTGAGTACCACCGGGTTGTAACCCAAAAACAACAAAAGAAAATGCTATAATTTGAAAGTCTTGCTTTACAAGAAAAAGGAAACTCATTCATCAAGGAAAGAATAACAATATGCTTTAGTTTATATCACAGCTGAAAGCTCTAGTCACTGCCTGCATTGCTGATATGGTCAGAATATGAGCAGCATTTCCAAATATAAAGAAAGCATCATATACAACCACAAAGTACCTTGCCAATTACCTAGCAATAAAGAAATTGAGATCTCGAGAGTAATTGAGATCTCGAGAGAAGATAAATAGAAGATGAATCAAAAAGCAGACCTGATATTTAATCATTGTTTGTTTTTTAAGAAGATAAGGGGTGGGGCTGGAGCCATAGTACAGCAGGTAAGGCATTTACCTTGCACACGGCCAATCTAGGTTCGAGTCCCAGCATCCTGTACGGTCTCCCGAGCACTGCCAGTAGTAATTCCTGATTGCAAACCCAGGAGTAACCCCTGTGTGTTGCTGGGTGTGACCCCCCCAAAAATGGGGAAAAAAAAAAGATTGGGGGCTGGAAAGATAGTACAGGAGGTAAGATGCTTGCCTTATATGGGACCAGCTCTGGTTCAATCCCTGACACTGCATATGGTCCCCTGAGCACCACCAGAGGTCACAAGCACAGAGCCAGGAATAATCTGAGTACTGCTGGCAAATAAAATAAGTTATTTTATTATATAAAATAAACCTGAAAAATAAAATAAGTTATCTTAGAGTCAGAGAAACAGCACAAAGGCTAGAAGGTATGCTCTGCGTGTGGAGGAGGCTTGGGCTTTTGGCCTCTGGCACAAAATGGTCCCCTTTGTTTTATGGGGATCAAACTCAGAGTGTTACAAGGTAGCACAAAGAGCCTCCTCCCCCCCACCCCAAGAAAACAATGATGTCTTAGTCTACATCTGAAGAAAACTAATTGAAAAATAATAATAATAATAATAATAAAATAATAATAACAGTTACAATTTTTGTGCAGCTTATCAGTGCCTTCATGCCTTAAAAATTACAAAAAATTATCTACCTCTGTGTGCCATAAGATGGTCTTCAACTTCTGCAGTACCTCGAATTACTACCCATTACACTATTTATCCCCGGGATAAGGACAAGAGATGGGAAGGTAAGCAGTACTTCGTGTGCAATTGTTTAGACTCGGAAATACTTTGTACTATTTTATGGAAGAAAATTGTTTTTCATGGAGTATAGAATATATTACAGTTACATCAGATCTGCGGCTTCTTCAATAAGCCACTGTTTGCTAAATTTATAATAATCTCAGAGATGAAATTTGATTTTATGACAGCACCGGAATAGAAAAACCAAGGACAATGTGTGTCTAATGCAATAGTATACTTAGTATAATTTTAGTATGATTCTTGTACAAAGCAGGAGGCCAGTTTCTATAAATAAAGCTCTACAATGGGAAGGATATCTATAACCCAACACTTGATTATATTCGGTCGTATTCATCCTATTCAATTTTGGACAATTTGATACGCATGTATGCTTTGAAACTATGCTTCCTTGCAGGAGTGAGCATGGAGAGGTTTGCAGAGGAAGCTGACGTCGTCATAGTGGGTGCCGGGCCTGCAGGGCTCTCTGCAGCCATCCATCTAAAGCAGTTGGCTGCGAAACACGAGAAGGAAGTCCGCGTGTGCCTAGTGGAGAAAGCCTCGCAGATTGGAGCGCATACTCTCTCAGGGGCTTGCCTTGACCCACGTGCTTTTGAGGAGTTATTCCCAGACTGGAAGGAGAAGGGAGTATGAAAACCGTTTTTTATACAAAATCTAAACTGTGTTGTATCTTATTTCTTGTTTCCAAATTGCTGCACTATGACAAATGCTTTTCGCATAACTCTGTATCTTAAAGGATAATTGCAGATGTTTCTTTTATTTTCAAAGTACCAAAAAGGGCTGGAGTGGTAGTGCAGTGGGTAGGGCGCTTGCCTTGAGTGAGTGTGGCCCACCCAAGTTTCATCCCATATGGTCCTCGATCCCTGCCAGAATGATTCTTGAGCACAGAGCCAGGAGTAACCCCTGAGCACTGCTGGGTGTAGCCAAGAAAAAAAATAACCAAAGGGTAAAAAATTATTGAATCATATCAAGTATAATTTTAAAGACTTTTTTTAATAATCATTGTGAACTGATTATAGCTTCTACATATATGTATGAACTTAGTTTATATTTATGCACTGAGAAGGCATTATCTTTAGAAAGCTTTGGAATAGTTGTGCCAGATAAAATACAGCATTATTGAGATTCTTTTCTCATTTATTCTATTGTTGTATTTATCATTGTTTTCAGTAAAACTATTTAAATTGCCTGGAACATTTGTAATATCTAAAGCCAGGGAGAATAATCTAACCTAATTTTCTGAAGTAATTTAATGTAATTTCCCATGTCCTGAGCAGGAAGACCTTGAAATGATTCTCTGACAGCCAGATTCCAGTTCTGTTCTCATATTTGTTTGGCCTTTTTAAAACTTTCTACTCCAGGTGCCAGGAGATAACTCAGAAGCTCAGATGCATGGTTTGCATGCCTGCGGTCCAAGTTTGATTCCTAGCACCTGAAGGTTCCCAAGCCACTGCTAGGAGCCTCCCTAAGCACTATGCTGGGAATAGACCCCTGAACGTTGATAGATGTAGGTCAGAAACAAAAATATATATATATTTTTAATCGAATTTTATACATGTATTTTATTCTATGAAATGGATTATGCTTGTTCTACCTTTAAGCTAGGGTATTATTTGTGAATAGACTTTCAAAAGGTTAAAAAAATGTGAATATTCCTGTATTCTTCCCCTGTAAAATAAGTTGAATACCAAAAATTTTACCTATGACTTTTTTCCTAGATTATAAAATTCCTTTGAACTGGAAATAATTATGCCTGATTGACTTGCTCTTATTAATGTGACACAGAAGTAGATATCGTTGATTCATTATTGACATCAGTTCTTATTAGAAAAGGTTCTCACATAAACCCATGACTTGTATGTTACTTGTCTTTATCCAAAAGAAAAATAAAACTTCTCTTATGTTTTCATCAAGCAGGAAGTTACAGCTTGGAGCAGGCACCTAGGCTAAACTCCCACAGAGACAGGGAGGCAGGACGCCATCATCCTTGAAGTTCACATCTCAGAGATATCTCCAAGGCCCCAAGAAAGACTTCCCTGGGATGCAGAGCTGGCTTATTTAGCTTTTTAAAAGATTCCCATACATCCAAAAGAGACAAAGGATTTACAGTTGCAAGTTTTCTAAAGGAAATGCTCAAAAGTGAGGAAAGGAGTTCCCTTTCACTTTTAGTAGTTTTTTTTTTAATTTAAAAATTATTTTTATTGATTCTTTTTATTGCTTCCATTATCCTTTAAGTAGGAACTAAAACCTTGTCTTTTTCTTTCCTCCATGTTTCAAGGCTCCACTTAAGACTCTCGTAACAGAAGACCGGTTTGGGATTTTAACAGAAAAAGGTAGAATTCCTGTGCCAATTCTTCCAGGTAAGGTACGATAAATATTTATGAAATTATAAAATTGCATGGCTGGTAGGAACTACATCTGAGCTGGTAAAATCCTCTCCTTTACAGATGAAAAAACTCAAGCCCAGAGATTTGAAGGCTTCATCCAGAGTTTTATAGCAAGACAGTAACCCAGTTCTTTTTACTTACAAACTAGAGACAACCAGGGATTTTATTTTTTTTTGGGGGGGGTGGGGGGTGATGGGGTTAGGGGGTTGGGGAGAAGGAGTGTTGGCCTTTGGGCCATTCCAGCAAGTGCTCAGAACTTAACTCCTGGCTCGGTATTTGAGGATCATTCCTGGTGGTACCCAGACAAATATGCTGGAGACTGAAATGAAGTCAAAGAATGTGCCTTAACAAACCTTGTACTATCTCTCCAGCATCCCAACCAAGATTTTTAAATTTAGTCACTAAAATTCTTTGTAGGTTTTTGCTGCAAACTTTCAGTTTTTGTTTTTGTTTGGGTTTTTTTTTCTCAGTTGGAAAAAGGATTTATTATTATTAGTGAAACACCATGAGGTACAGTTGTAGACTTACAAACGTGCGTGCTTGGGTTTCAGTTACTCAATGATCCAGTACCCATCCCTCCACCAGTGCCCATTCTCCACCATCAACACCATCAGTGATCCCAGTAGCCTTCCCACCCCCACACCCCATCCCCCCACACCCCATCCCCCCTCACCCCACCCTGCCTCTGTGGCAGGGCATTCCCCTTTGCTCACTCTTTCCTTCGGAGTTTTGTAGTTTGCAATAGAGGTATTAAGTGGTCATCGTGTTCGGTCTATAGTCTACTTTCAGCACACATCTCGCATCCCGAACGAGTCCTCCAAACACCCTTTACTTGGTGTCCCCTTCTCTGTCTGAGCTGCCTTTTCCCCCAGCTTGTGCTGCCAGCTTCCAATCCCTGGAGCAGACCTCCTGGTACTTATTTCAACTATTCTTGGGTGTTCAACTCCCATTCTGTTACTTTATAATTCCCCAGATGAATGCAGTCTTTCTATGTGTGTCCCTCTCTGGCTCATTTCACTTAGCGTTATACTCTCCATGTAGAACCACTTGTGTGTAAATTTCATAATTTCATCTTTTCTAACAGCTGCATAGTATTCCATTGTGTAGATGTACCAAAGTTTCTTTAACCAGTCATCTGTTCTCGGCCACTCGGGTTTTTTCCAAATTTTGGCTATTGTGAACAGTGCAGTAAAGAACATAGAATTGCAGGTGTCATTTCGACTGTACTTTTTTTTTGCCTCTTTGAGATATATTGCAAACTATCAGTTTTAAAAGAAACTGAAAAAGATACTGTATATGACAGAAATTCTGCATTGGATGAGACTTTTAAAATGATGATTTGTTTTTTATATGTTTTATAAGAGAAAATCAGATTCATAAGCTAAGCTCTCTTTGTAGGTCTTCCAATGAACAATCATGGGAATTACATTGTGCGCCTGGGACATTTAGTAAGCTGGATGGGAGAACAAGCAGAAGCACTGGGTGTCGAAGTGTACCCAGGATATGCTGCAGCCGAGGTTCGTGTGGTAGTGTTTACTTTATTTTTCAGTTTTGCTTTTAATGTTTGTAGGAATAATTGTTTTTTTCTTTTGAATGTAAACCAAGAATGACATAGAAGTAAAGAAACAGATTTTTTTTAAGCCATAGCATTTTAGAATCTTAAAATTAAAGGGCATCTTTAAAAGTTCAAATCCAAAGAGTCTTTGAATTCTTTGACAATCAGGTGATTGTCAGAGCTGAGGCAGGGGATGGGCTGGTCGGTGGGTATCTGAAATTTCCATGTTTTTTGTTAATCTTTCATTATTGTTTAGGTAACAGGATTACAATAGCGTTTAAAAGGTAGAGGTGTTACACTGCTGCCACAAAATTGCCCGTGACCCAGCCTTCCCTCAGCCCATTCCATCCCCCTCCCACTATTTCTTGATTGGCAGTTTGCGATTTTGGTGCATACTTCTAGCTCATTTAACCATCACCCATGTGCTCTAACCCTCCACCTAAGCTCCCGTACTTCCATCAACCTAATTGTTTTCCTCAGCCCCCTCACCCCAACCTGGCACTTCAGGTCTCTAATTCAGTGTTCAAGGTTTATTATCAAATGCTACTGTCTATACCCTTCACAGACCATTTCAAAGGCTTCATCTACAGTTTGAGACACTTTGTAAAACTTGAAATGATGCGTATTGTTTCTGGTCTTGGTGGTCATGAATCCTGCAATAACAAGCATGTTTTCATTTTAGGTTCTTTTTCATGAAGATGGTAGTGTGAAAGGAATTGCCACTAATGATGTTGGGATACAAAAGGATGGCGCACCAAAGGTAAACATTTTCAGAGTATGTGCTTAACAAAGTGACAAGTAAAACATCAACTCTAGGAGCCTGAGCATTAGGGCAGGGGGTGGGGGGGGGGGGGGGCTCTTTCCCTATATGTGGCCAACCAAGGTTCAGTCCATGGTACCACATGCAATTTCCCCAAGTAACCCACCCCCCTCAAAAAAAAAAGTTAACTAATTCAGTCTCTACAAACTGCACGTTAAGTGAATGATAGACTATAGTAGTTACTATGGCAGTATGTTCTTACAAAAAATATAAAAATACATTAGATATTATTCAGATTATTCAGGCATGTATACATTCATGTATATAACACATTCAAGAAATTTTTTTTTGTTTTTTTTTTTTTTTTGCTTTTTGGGTCACACTCGGCAATGCACAGATGCTACTTCTGGCTCATGCACCCAGGAATTACTCCTGGTGGTGCTTGGGGAGCTATATGGGATGCTGGGAATCAAACCCAGGTCTATCGCGTGCAAGGCAAATGCCCTACCCACTGTGCTATCGCTCCAGCCCCATAATGTTTAAAGGGAAAGAGCATGAGTCTCACAAATATAAAATAAATATATAAGATTTTATTTCACTCATTAACTATTGGGGGAATCGATAATGTGTTACAGCCAGTTGAAGAACTCATAAAACTTGTAAGTCATCAATAACTACAGCTTTCTTCACTGATTTTTCACATCTCTCAATAAGCACAGTTTGCATTACTGTCAATAGCCAAAATGATAATCTTTGATGTGATTTCTGGTGGGGTGCAAGATACATCTTTTTTTTCAAATTAGAGTTCCAGTAAAATCCTTATAGTAGTGTTAATGTATATGGTCCTGATGTGAAAAGTTACTGTGGCCCACCACCACAAGAATGAGAAAATTTTCACATGATTTTGTTTCACTATCTATAAAAACGATTGCCTTTTTGTTCAAACATAAGCCTAGAAGATTTTCACTACTATTTCTTTTTTACTCCCAGCAGTGCTGAGGAATCCATGAGGTGCCAGATCAAGCCTAGGTTCCCACATTCTAACTTTGCAAAATAAGTTCCTAGGATATACAGTTAACATTCTGAAAGTTTCCTTAGAAAGAACAAGGAAAAACTGTGTTGGTTTACTATAAAAACAGAACAAAACATAAATTTAACCTCTGAATAAATGTTTATTCATTGACTTAATTTTCTTAGCTATAAATTCTTTCAGAGCAGAAATGATGGAGAATTACTCCAGGGCCTGCATGGTACCAAAACCTATTAGAGCCTCCATAAATACTTTTTATAGGGGTTACTCCTAGCATTGCTGAGTTGGAGGAAGGGAGCATGCAGTGCCCAGGGTCAAATTCATGGTCTCCTTAGACATGTGTGCTATACTTGGGGGGTCTCCCTAGGCCCCTCTGGAAGTGTTGGTTAACCCACAGTTTGTCCTCTCTGCCATTCTTCTTGAACCTGTACAATATTGGGTTGAATACTGGAATTTTATTATCTTTTTAAAAAAATTTTATTGAGATAAGATTGGCCTATAACACTGTTTTAGGAGTTCAAGGTCACACCCATCCACCACCAACATACAAATAACCCTTCATCAGCCCATTGAACAGCCCATATAATCTAGTCTAGAACCTCTTCTAGGAACTTCTGCTTCTGCCCTAGAAAGCAAGTGGCAAAGCTCTCGAGCCTTACCCACTTTAGTAAATGCTCCTAGTGTTTTAGCTTATTGCAGTAGAATCATGTGAGACTTTTAGCACTCAGCAAGCCAATAGGAGGGCCCTGAAGCTGGATTAATTTTAAAGAGTCATCTAAGAATTCTGCTGCAGAGCCAGATTGCAAATAACTTATTCCACGTGACCTCTCATAATAATAAAGTACTGTTTTTTTCTGGATTCTTCACCATGTTGTGATTACTATATATTGTAATTATTTAATTATAGATTGATTCTCTCAAAAGTTGTGTATTTAATATTGTAGTACATTTGAAACACAAAAAGTCTCCATTATGGTATTTCATTTTCTTTAATTTCCATAGTTGTTCAGATGTTTATTTTGAGTTCTGTACGTTGTAGTTACGAATTTTTAGTAACGCTTTATTTGGTATATTGCCTTGGGCAAGTCACTTTATAAATCAATGCGAAAAAGTTTGTATAAGCCAATTTTTGGTACCGATTGGCTTACATATTCAAATATTTTAATAGAGAAATATTTGAAGAGATAGATTTCATGAGATCTTCAGTGACCATATGTATTCCTTTATTTAGTAATAACTCCAAACATAAATGCAAAATACAAAGAATGAAAAAGGAAAACACTTAAGCTAAATTTTTTTTCTCCTTAGGAAAAGCTTTCAGTTTTGCAATAATACATTTAGCATTACTCTTCTTTTGAAGAGAAGTATAAATAAAGTGAAAAGGTAGATGAAGAGTGTAGTGAGTGTGTTTAGTGCGATGCTGTTTGTATTAAAAGGATATAAATAGACTCATTCCTGAAGATCTGGCATGATCCTCAAGAAAGCTATTAATAGTGATTTTTGCCTCGAATAGAACTGGAACTGAATCAGTAAGGAAATGACCTTTCATTTTCAACCTTATATTCATTTATAGAAAAAATGTGTTTTAAATGAGCATGCTTTTTTAAAATTCTCACAGACTTATCAAGTGCATCTTAAATTATTATAAAGACACAAAATTCATTTTTTAAAAATGTATTAGATTCTGTGTACAACAGTACTCTTACATGTATTTCAAAAGTTCTATATATTGTAATGCCTCTGTACTATACTGGATCGTAGTTTAATTCAAAACTAATCAAAATGTTAATATTTTAAAATTTATAAAATGTAATTTTAAATGGTTTTGTTTTAGACAACATTTGAGAGAGGACTTGAACTGCATGCTAAAGTCACAATTTTTGCAGAAGGTTGCCATGGACATCTAGCCAAGCAGCTATACAAGAAGTTTGATTTAAGGGCCAACTGTGATCCCCAAACATATGGAATTGGACTGAAGGAGGTATTAACTTGCTTTATCTGTATTTTTAATTGACAAATATTGTGACTGAAAATATTTTGAATATTTTTCAAGACTATTCAAATATTCTAATCAAATCCCATTTGTGTCCCATTTGTTGTATTACAACAAATTACATATTGTAATTTAATCTATTACTCTTTCAGATGTCTTAAAAATATTTGTAACTTTGTTTTTTATTGTAGCACCATCTGTTTTAATGACTTAACCTGTTTTCCATAAATTGTTATTCATAATTAATCCTGAATTAAAGATCTATTTGGTATTGTAGTGTGAAGTAGTTGAGTTTATGAAATACTCATATTAGCATATTTAATTATCCACAGCCTAAACTTCAGTTAAGTATGATAGATATTCCCAAACCTTATTGCCACATAAAAAAAAATTTTGATAATCAAAGTTTTTTTTTTTTACTTTTTTATTGAATCACTGTGAGATAGACCCTTAAAAAGCTGTTCATGATTGGATTTCAGTCATACAGCTTTCCAGCACCCATCCCTCCACCAGTGTACATTTCCCAGCACCAGTGTCCCCAGTTTCCCTCCCATAACCCCCCACCCCCTGCCTGACTCTTTGGCAGGCACTTTTCTCACCCCTACGCCTCCCTGCCCCCCTTCCCCCCTCTCTCTCACTCTCTCATTTTGAGCATTTGGTGTGCAGTATTGATACTGAAATGTTATTAAGAATATTCCTTTACTTATTTTTAACACTCAGATCTTGTCCAGTGTGATCATTTCCCGCTAGAATAGACATACTGGTCTCTTCTCTATCTTTACTCTCAGCCCCACACACACTTGTAGCACGTAAAATTTTATTACAACCTTTTGTTTAAACCGTTTATAGGTTAAATCTCAAGGATTCAAATTCTATGTATAAATAGATGCATTGTGTTATGCATAAGAGCATAATTATTTTGGTAGACTACACATGCTGTTTGATTTTGGGTGATATTTTATATGGGGAAATGTTTAGAATTTGAAAATAAGGAATGAACTGTTTTAGTGAAAAATAACATTTGTAGATACTTTTTTTACTTCTGGTTTTCATGAAGAAGTAAACTGAATATAATCCTATGAGTTGTCTCATAAAATACTCTTGGTGGGGTTTGTTTAGTTATGGATTATTGATGAAAAGAACTGGAAACCTGGGAGAGTGGATCACACTGTTGGCTGGCCCTTGGATAGACACACCTACGGCGGCTCGTTCCTCTATCATTTGAATGAAGGTGAACCCATGGTCGCTCTTGGTTTTGTGGTAAGTTGTGTTCCCATTATGACAACTTTTACTGTTAGAGTTAAAAGATCATCAGTGTTACAAAACGAGCATTTTGAATTCCAGAAAATGTAAAACACTTCATTCAAAGCTTGCATTACAGTTGTGTGAGTTTGTAAAATGGGCTGGTGGGAGAGATACTTAAGGCCTGCATGGGAACTGCCTTCTTCAGTCTCCAGTATCACAGATGGTCCCTGGCACAGCCAGATGTGTCTCCCAAAAATAAAACAAAAGAAAGAATTAGTATGTAAAGTGTTTATACTGTTAGACATAGTAGTCTACCAAAAAAAAAAAAAAACCTTAGGATTCGGGTATTGTGTAATCACAAAATAAATAAGTGAGCAATGGTGTGGTCTCTCTCACCCGCCACGTGCATTTGGTGGCTGTGAGCTACTTCCCCACCTGGCCTGCAGCCACTGCCAACAGACGCATGAAGGAGGGAACAGGGCCCCCAGGCTGGTTGGTGATTAGTCCTCATTTATTCCATTCTCCCCACGCGCCTGTTCCAGTCCTCACTAAGCGCCCCATCCCAGTCTCACACTGCACCTCATTCCCCTCATTTTTGTCTCCTCCTGTCCCCCAGGCTAGTCTCTCCGCGCTCCATCTTGCCACCTGAGTCTAGCACCCAACCTCCAAGCACTGTGGGTAGCAACTACACCTAGGTGAGGTAACACTGTCTGTGAAAGACGTTTCTTCCGAGGGAAGCACTTAAAAGACAAGACAAAGATTTCCTGCAGCCAGGAAATCTTTGACACACTCAACAGCAAAATACTATCTAGGGGTGTGTTTCTCCTTTCCTTACTCCAACAACCATCTTAGATTCACTTCTAAGAAATCTTTCTAGTCATTTTGTATGGACACAGTAAGGGATACGTTAAGCCTTTAGGGTGGCTCTCCTGGGGACATCTTGCTATAGATCCCAGACTACACTGCTCAGACCAGATTAATCTTTCCTAACCCTCGTCCTAATCCAATTGTTACTCTTAGAATCATGACAGAATTTGTCCATGACCGTGCTCTTAACTTATAATTAAGTGCTATGGCACTTGTCGTGGCCCGTTTTAATGCCAGGGTAGCTCACAACATGCCCTGGGTCCATCCAGTCCTTCGTTAGGACCCTGCTTTGGGGGTGCTGGGAACTAAGGGCAACTGAGGCTTAAGTCAAGAAAGCAGATGCAGAGGAGTGAGTATTATTCAGAGTCAGTTAACTCCCAAGTTGCAAAAGTATAGCATTAACTGTCTTCCTGTGTCTATTCAAAAAGGACATTGTTGGGGGCTGGAGCAATAGCACAGTGGGTAGGACATTTGCCTTGCACGCGGTCAACCCGGGCTCGATTCCCAGCATCCCATATGGCCCCCCGAGCACTGCCAGGGGTAATTCCTGAGTACAGAGCCAGGAGTAACCCCTGAGCATCACCGGGTGTGACCCAAAAAGCAAAAAGAAAAAAAAAAAAAAGGACTTTGTTCTGAAATAAACTATGCAGAGAACATAAGGGAAGGACAAAAGCAATATTTCACTTACAAATATAAAATTAGAGATTTATGAGAATTTGACTTTACAAGTCACAGCTACTGCTTAGGGAAAATACACCTAATACAATGGGTGATTAACCCGTTGGGGAAGCAGAGGACAGAGAAGAGATTAAAGATAAACACACAGGAATGGGAGTATTTCAGGAGCACTGTGATTGGTGTTACCCAATAAACCTAAGCTCCCTGAGACCAGGGAGAAATGACAAACCAATATTATCCTACAGATATAAACTTATTTTACTGAAGGAAAAATTGAAATCCAAACAAGTTAGACAGTTTTCTGAAATAAAGACATCAAGGCAGAGTTCTCACTTGAATCTGTCTGACTTCAAAATCCATTTCTGGTTTTGGGGTTTTATGTTTTGGTTTTATGGTTTTGGTCTTGAAGCCACACCTTCAAGGGATTACTCCTGTCAAAGTCCATTTCTACTATCCTGCCACTGAATTTGAACTCAGCAAGTTTAAACTGTGTTAAAACTTGTGTTTTTTCCTTTATGGCCACTTAAAATCCTTGCAGTAAATTGCATTCTGGACATTAACAAGGAATGGAAAAATAATGAGAACAATAAACCAATTGCCAACAGCTTTATATTTTAATACCATAATTTAACTTGTATAAGCTAATGTCAAATGTCTATATTATTGACACGTCTTGAACTTTGTCTTGATAGTATTCAATGTATTATTTTTGTGTAGTTATATCAGTGCTAATAGTTTTCAAGGAGAAGTTAGGTTGTTAATTTCAGCACTTTGATTTACATTTACAAAATATAATGTTTTTCCATCTTCCCTCCTCTGCCCATAAGTATATCCTTCTGTTGCAATTTTTGCCCCTTTAGTCCCGTATAGATTATTTCTTTATATTTTTACAGTTATTAAAATAGTATTTTTTGTGGAAACTTAGACTTTGCCTTTGATTTACAGAGCATAGTGATTTAGTATGTTCTGATTTTTTTAATTCTCCAGTTAGAAAAACTTGGTATCTTTTTGTTTATCCTTTTCAAAGCATTTGTTTAAATTTGGGTTCTGAATATATTTGAATACTTGTAAAGAAAATTTAATGTACACATTTTCTGATGAATATTGCTTATTTTAGAATAATGTAATTTGAAATAAAATGTCTTAATTGCATGTCTGTTTAAAATTTTATTTTAAAAATTTTTAAGGTTGGTCTAGACTATCAGAATCCATACCTGAGTCCATTTAGAGAGTTTCAGAGATGGAAACACCATCCCAGCATTCAGCCAACACTCGAAGGTGGCAAAAGAATTGCATATGGAGCCCGAGCTCTCAATGAAGGTGGCTATCAGGTAATTGCACAATTTTTCATTTCCTGTTACTACTTCTAAATTTAACACATTCAGAAAAAAGGAAATTATCTCAATTAAGAAAATTTAAGAAAAAATAAAGCACCCAGCTTTTATAAAATTGTCACACCATACCATACTTTTAATTACATATAAATTTAATTTTCAGAGTATATTGATTTTAGAAATAAACTCCACGGCTATTATTTTGTGTTTTGGTTTTGGTGCCAAAGGTCAAAGCTGGGGCATCTTACATGTCAAGCATACTCTCTATCACTGTCAGTTCCTTTGTGCTGCTGGTGCTCCAGCCTAACTAGGCTACATCAACAGTGTGGTCCTCTGGTCATTTATTTTCAACCAGAAAATTCAAACTCTGTGGTCCAAGGTACTTCCTTTATTCCTTACCTACAGAAGATATTCAAGAGCAGATTTCATTTTCAGTAAAGCTAATTCAGCTAACTACCTAGGTCACCTAAAATCTATGCCTTTTAGATGGCCTCTCAAGCTTTTTCTCTTAATATTCATGCAGAATATTAAAATATTTGATAAATCTTATCAAATATAGTGTATTAAGTATATACTAATTAAGCAATAAATTTAGTTCTAGAAAGCTGTGGGAAATAGTATTGTGAAAGTATTATTAGACACTGATTAGATGATCTAAAAATCATCTCGAAAATGAATCAGTGATTTTGAGTAATTTGTAAAAAGATGATTCCTTCTGGGACTGGAGTGATAGCACAGTGGGTAGGGCGCTTGCCTTGTATGCAGCCAACCCAGGTTCAATTCCCAGCATCCCATGTGTTCCCCCAAGCACCGCCAGGAGTAATTCCTGAGTGCAGAGCAAGGAGTAACCCCTGAGCATCTCTGGGTATGACCCAAAAAGGAAAGGGAAAAAAAAAGATGATTCCTTCTTTCTGTAGTATTCTAAAACAGAACTATTTCAGAAATTTGACCTTTTATTTAAAAAAAATCAGTTTAAGTGATGCTCTAAATATTTTATTACTGACAGTAGCTCACAGTCCAGTAAAATCACAGCTAAGATATAAATGGCATCACTAGAATCTTACAATTAAGTTTCCAAGTATGAGGTAACTTCTATTAATTGTTTTGTTCTAGAGTAGTAATTAGTTTGCAACAAATATTTACTGGCTAGCGTAACTGTTCAGGCCCATTAAATGCTTGAATAATGTCAATAAATACCTACAGCTAGTGTAATCTGTTTTTCAAAGTATGTAATATGAAATGTATATCATAGTTTTGTATTTTTAAAACATCTGCCTTAAGCACTTAAGCAACTCGGATAATGTGGGGTTTGGAGGTGATTTTTTGGGAGGGAAGCCATACCAGTGGTGCTCAGGGTTCACTCCTTGCAAGGCTTTGGCGTGTGATGGCAGAGACCAAGTCCATGACCGAGACCAAATTGGCATGCAAGGCAGGGGCTTTACCCACTATCTCTGTGACTCCTCAGATGATTTTTAGATTGACAGGAATAGATTATACACACAATCTTATTTAAATTTTCCTACTAAAGATTGTTTTTTATTTCACAGGGATGGATGAGTACATGTGCACATGCACACACACTTTTTTACTTCAATTTTTCTATTAAAGATTGTTTCCATTTTTAAAACATCCATTTTTATTTTGAACTAATTAATATTACATCTCTTTCTTTCTTCAGTCTATACCAAAACTCACTTTTCCAGGTGGTTTACTAATTGGTTGTAGCCCTGGTTTCATGAATGTTCCCAAGATCAAAGGTACCCACACAGCAATGAAAAGTGGAATTTTGGCAGCAGAATCTATTTTCACTCGACTAACTACTGAAAATCTCCAATCAAAGACAATAGGTAAAATTTTCCTGTTTAAAGTATAGATAATTACCAGGTTCTTCTTTGAGATACTTCAAAAGAAACTAATTAAGACTACACTCAGTATGTAAGTGTGAAAAACATATATAGTTAAAATTGTTCTTTTTAAATATACCTTGCAGTTGATATCAATAGATACTACATGTCCCTTTATATAAAGCATGAAGATGCTGCTATAGAGAGAAACTCCATAGCCCTCTCTCAGAAGAGACTTAACAGCAGTGTCTTTTTTTTTATTTTTTACTTTTTTTTGGGTCATACCCAGCGATGCACAGGGGTTATTCCTGGCTCTGCACTCAGGAATTACTCCTGGCAGTGCTTGGGGGATCATATGGGATGCCAGGGATCGAACCAAGGTCGGCCTCGTGCAAGGCAAACACCCTACCCACTGTGCTATCGCTCCGGCCCCCTTAACAGCAGTGTCAGTGATCAATGGTGTCTCGCCTATTTGACATTTGACATTGCATACATGTACCATAAAGAAACTTCTTGCACTTAAGCCTCATTAAACTCCTTACCTCAAAGACCTTCTGCGGATTGTTTTACTTTTGTTACTGGAGCATACTCTGATTTTCCCAAATTAAAACCCAAGTTCCTTCACCATCTGACGAGATCTCTGTGTGCATTCAGCTGCACTGACTTCTTCACTGAACATGTCAGGCATGTTCCCCTTACTTGGTCTTTGCTCATGGCTAACCCTGCATTTTCTTCACCTTTGTTTCAATCTCACTCTTGCAGTGGTTTTATGATGATGATCACAGCAAACCACTTAATTAGCTGCACCCAGGCATTTCCAGCCTCCCAGGCCCTATTTTTCTACAGTAATTTGCTTTCATCAACTTTGTTTCCTGCCTATGGTAGAAAACTCTAAGCGGGCAGGCACATTGTTTACTATGAATCCTAGACACCTGCCACATAGTAGCAATTTAAGAGGTATTTGAGAAAGAATCCTTAATTCGTTAGAAGTCCAGATAATAAACCTCCTGCTATATGCATGCAACTAATTATGATGTCAATACCATATTGCACCACATAATCATTGTGTCCTGTTTTTAAGAAATACTGGCACAACTTTTTAAAACTTTACGTAATGTTTACACTCGTTTGCAAAAACATCGGCATAAAAATACATGCCGGATATTTATATGGTAGCACTGTCCTATCCTGTCCTCCCATTGTTCATCGATTTGCTCGAGCGGGCACCAGTAACATCTCACAACAAATTGTGAGACTTGTTGTTACTGTGTTTGGCATATCGAATACATCACAGGGAGCTTGCCAGGCTTTTCCGTGATTTATATGGTAAAATGTGGTTTCTATGTAGCAGTAGTGGCCTAGGGGTGTAGGATAGGAAGGATCCAAGGTAGAACATTAAAAAGACAAGAGGACAATTCAGGTATAGAATAGGTGAAGCTAATGTTTGGGCAATGGAAATTTTTTTCTTTCTTCTTTCCAACAAAATCTTGAAGAAAACTTCAAGATTTTGTTGAACCACCAGCCATTCGTTTACCTTATCATTTACTTACTACCACATAGGTAGAATAGGAATAAGTATACCACAAAAAGACTTAACAGAGGATTAAAGGAAAGTGACATGGAGCTAGAAGACAGTAATTAGCCTGTGGCACACACAAGTTGAGAAACCTAAATCTTGCTATATATTAAATGTACGCAGCACCAGATTTTATGTCGTTATTTCCCAGAGCTGTCACCGTGATACCACAAGCAAGATAGCTTAAAGACCTAAGGGTGTGCCTGTAACTGCAAATGTTACTTACTTAAGTCTTTTTCTTCCTGTCTTTGCCTCACTGCTTTCTTTGGGTGTCTCATCTTACAAGAACACTTAAGTTATTGATTCAGGATCCTCTCCACTAAATATGACACCATATTAAATCTGTAACCATTGTAGCCAGTTCCAGATAATTCAGAATATATTTGTTGGGTGCCAGTATTCAGCCCACAAGTAGCAGTGTTTAAAGGATTGATCCAGAAGTCTTTCCTTTTTATAGGGCACATATTCGATATGCCAAACACAGTAAGAACAAGTCTCAAAATGTTACTGGGCCCGCTCCAGCAAATCGATGAACAATGGGAGGACAGTGACAGTGATACAGTGATACTTTGTATATTCACTGAATTTTCAAAATAATGTTCCATAACAGGTATCAAATAGCTTATTTTTGGGGACAGTGGCAACATTTATTCAGTTGTCTGTGACATCACCTTCAACTTTCTAAGTTCAGTTTCTTAAAAGATCCTCTTATCAGGTGGGGGGGTGAGGGCGGGGGGGGGGGAGGAAAGGAGGCTGTAATTTGACACTATTTTGTACTTGAGGATTTGGTACTATTTCATAATAAAAGGTTTATAAAAAGGGCTATTTCATGTCAATAAAGAATATTTTATTTCATTTTAATATAAGGGCTCCACGTAACTGAATATGAGGACAACTTGAAGAACTCATGGGTGTGGAAAGAACTCTATTCTGTTAGAAACATAAGACCATCCTGCCATGGATTACTGGGTGTATATGGAGGGATGATTTACACTGGAATCTTTTATTGGGTATTTAGAGGAATGGAACCATGGACTCTAAAACACAAAGGTAATTCAGAGATATTGGGGATTGAAATGTTATATAGTCATTGAAAAGTCATGGATACGGGCTGGAGAGAGTTCAGTGGGCTGAAGTGCTTTGCATGCAGGAGACCCAAAACACTGCCAGGGTAACCTAAGGACCGCAGGGTGTTAAACAAACCCCAAAAAACCATGAATCTAGAACACATTCTCTAAGAAAGTTGACTTAAATCTTTTATTTAAAACTCATTTTTAAGAGAATAGTGCATGGTTACAGGCAGGAGGTACCATCCCTTGTCTTTAAGGGAATTATTACTGGGAAGTTCAAGTATTTCTTTGGGGCAATTCCAATTTTTATTAAGAAGTTTTAAGAAAATTCTTTGAAGGAGGCTGTGTAGGGCCTTACCCCTACTGCAGTATTTGAACTGGAGTAGGCACCTGCAAGACCAGCGCCCGTCTTGAATCTCTCCAGCCCAAGAAAAGTACTAAGCATTTTGTTTAAAATCTCAAAACTTTCGAAGGTCGTGACTCTGATCAACTGAAGCCAGCCAAGGATTGTACACCTATTGAGTATCCAAAACCTGATGGACAGATCAGTTTTGATCTTCTGTCGTCTGTGGCCCTGAGTGGTACTAATCATGAACATGACCAGCCAGCACATTTAACCTTAAAGGATGATAGTGTACCTGTAAATAGGAATCTGTCAATATATGATGGACCTGAGCAGCGATTCTGCCCTGCAGGTAATGTGTTTTCCATCCCTGCCTAAAATGTATCACTTGCTTTCAATGTGTCATACAGAATTTTCCATAGCTCTTCCATTGCTTGAAAATTGTAAATGACACCAGTCTTTAACTTATTTTCATGGATCTTAATAGTTTAAAAATTACGTAGTTAAAATAGTGAATTTTACAAACTAGTTCAATTTTTTTAAAAGCCTTTCCCTGTCTACACTTACACTGATGTAACAGTTATCAGCACTAAATAATTCAACTTTTCTTACTGTTCATTTCCATTATGGCTGTTTATATACACATATATTCTATGCTAGGTTGTAGCCACATTTCATTCAAGAAAGCTCCTCCCAAAGTTTATTAATGTCAAGCTTTTAACTGTAAAGTGGGTCTCAATAAAGAATCATTTTCAGGTACTTGAAAATTGGTACTGGGGTTGGAGCGATAGTACAGTGGGTAGGGCGTGTGCTTTGCACATGGCAGACCTGGGTTCAATCCCCGGCATCGCGTATGGTCCCGCAAGCACTGCCAGGAGTAACCCCTGAGCATTGCTGTGTGTGACCCAAAAAGAAAAAAAATTTAAAAATTGAAAGTTGATACATTCTAGAGAACTAGAATTTAACCTCTTTGAGGGGAGAGACATTGACTCACTTTTGGGATTTCTATTAGGATTAAGGACTAACTCGGTCTTTTCAGCTGTACTGTACGCACATGTATGTATGAAAGAACTTGGCTCTAACTTCAGTTTGCTTGCTAATAGCACTGTTAAAAAACCTTGCCATACAATGGGTACACATTCAAAGTATAAAACTCCAAGATTTCTCAATTTCTAGGACTTAAATTTCTACTTTCAAGTTTCACGTTAAATGGTCAGTTACTTTACAGTATTATTTGTTTCCTTACAGGAGTTTATGAATTTGTCCCTTTGGAACAAGGTGAAGGATTTCGGTTACAAATAAATGCTCAAAACTGTGTGCATTGTAAAACATGTGATATTAAAGATCCCAGTCAGAATATTAACTGGGTGGTACCCGAAGGTGGTGGAGGACCTGCCTACAATGGAATGTAAACTGCAGCTTATTTCCTTTGCAGGCAAAAAGTACAGCAAGAAAACTCTTAACTGTTTAAAAGTGTCTTACGGAATACTGATCAGAATGTTCATAAAATTATCCACAAAATAAGATTTTTATACTATAAATGTGTCCAATTAAAACATCACCAGTATTTCTCTCAAATAAACTTTTAAGTGACAAAAATTTCCTTAATGCTTTAATTCTTTCAAGTAAATCTATACAGGTCTCGCAAAATAGTTGAAAGGGCTGGAGAATGCCTAACTTGGATCCTTGCACTGCACGCCCACTCTGCCATTCAGCACTGTGTGGCCCATCACATCACCTTGCCCTCCACATTGCACATCACTGGGAATGACCTTGAGACTTACTACCCTGGATACCCTTCCCCATCCCCACAAATGCACAGAGATTGGCAATCATCCACGACTTATGCTTTATTGGAAACTATATCCATTAGTTTACATTCTATACATGGCTGCTTCTGAGTTACGAGTATAGAACTAAGTAGCTATGACAAACTACACTGATCCACAAAGCCTTTTTGGTCAACCACTGATGTGCATATCTAGCTATAAGACACCAGCACAAGTAAACCACAGATACAACAAGAAGTGAAAGAAACAATATACAAATTTAAGCTTTAATCTGTTTATTCAGTAAGTGTCTCTTTCAGGTTTAAAATAAGCTGGACACGTTCTTTGTGAATAATGCAGATAGCCATTTTTAAAAAACAATTTCACTGTATTTGGCAAAGTTATTTAGTGAATCCTTATCAGTATTCCTGAACTGTAAACATGGCAAACTGAAGTATCAAACACATTATGAATCACACAATAAAACAAAGACCGTTATTTTTTACTGCTTTTATACAGCCCACTCATTAAAACTATTACTTATTAAGCAAACATTTTTGCATATGCTGCTTTCTCTTTCTCTTTTTGTGCCTTTATCTTCTGCTTGACTTTCAGCAACTCTGCCTGGATCGCTGCAAAATAAGTACATAATTACTTAAAACATCCCCAAAATTAAATTAACCAGCAAACTGATGGTTTCCTAAGATCAAACATTTCCTTAAATAATCAAGCCATGTTCACAGAAAATTTTAATCTAAGAAAGCAATCACAAATATGAAAATAATGAAATAAAGATTTAGGGAGCTCTAGTCGATTATGCAAACTTTTATTAGAGCAATAAATATCTCCCGTTGTCCAAAAATAAAAGAATCCACAGATATACTTTAGTATTACATGTAGTAACACTTATTTGTTCTATACAACAGCTAGAACACTTAGTGAAACACTTAGTGAAACTAAAACACTTCAGCTTAAGAAACAGGCCCAAACATTAAATCTACTGTTAACAACTTTTTTTTCTTACTGCTATACTTTCAACTAAAGTTAGTCACGAGCTAGTGACAAAAATAGCTTTCATATATGTTAATATTGGGGTTTCTATACTACAAAGAGACCTTGCTACCTTCTTTATTACAGTTGATCAGTGCCTGGCCCAATAAAATGCTTTAGCATCTGCTGAATAAATGAATAAACTATTAACAAAATGATTTACACACAAAAACTGCCAACTTACCTTTATCTTCTGGTGCTATCTCCTGAGCCTTCTTAAGATCAGCCTTTAATTGAAAAAAGAATTATAAAAATATTAAGGTCCTTATTTATGAAGGTCACTATCTTCTAAAAACTGAAATTACGAATGAAATTTTACCAGTGCTTGGTCATATTCTTTTAATCCTTGCCATCCTTGAGCTCTACGGTACAGTGCTTTGGTGTTTGATGGATCTATTTCAAGAGCCTACCCAAAAAAAAGAGATTGCATAGAGTATTACATATGCAACATCACAATTTATTGCCTAATTTCTCCTTCACTACTCTAACGAAGCTATACATAAATCTCTCTCGTTAAGTCAACTGGCATGTTAATTTTGTCTACCTAGAGAAAGTGGCACAGTGTACACAGTTCAATTAGGTTCTTGGCAGTGAGCTTGGTCAAATCATATAACATCTCCAATAGGAAACTGTGTAAGTAATCCAATGAGTTCCACAACTATGGGACCCAGGCCTCCATGACTCAATGAACCACATCCACTGATGTCAGAATCAAAAGGTGACTTCATTGGGACTCATCTCAGTCTTAGAAATGGCCACTCCTTTTCTACATGTAGCTAAGCCCAATATTCAGCACATAGCTTGAAACAAGAGGCAGTGACTTGGATCTGCTTTCTCACTGACGGTCTTTAAACATTCCACTATCTGGAGAACACACTAACAAAAGCAGTGTTAATGGCATTTAAATAAAACTACTTCAAATATGTTAAAAAGCCATATTGTTTCTGATGAGTGTGTATCTACTATTCTATGATCCTTTATATTCTAACCAATTATTTCTATAATTTCATATTCCATTAAACTTTTTCTGCTCAGTCTATCTCCTCTTTGGCCTCTGATAAAAATCATTTCAAATTAAATATATAATTTATCTCCTGAGCCACAAAGATAGCTCTTTGAGGTCATATTTAATCCCCAGCACCTTATAGTTCCCCAAATTCCACAAGCATCAACTCCAGCGGCAACCGAAGTGGCATACCAGAAGTAGTCTCTTGGCCCTGCTAGGTAAGTCCCAAAAACAAACACAAAAATGTATAGGAATACAAATAGATTATTCCTAGGTCACCAACATATCCTTCGATAAGTATTTTCTTCTGAGATATATTTCCTTATTTATTTCAGCTAAACTACACCTAACCGCAATGTCAAGTTATTTTATTACTACTTGCTGAGTATAGCTGATCTATACAATGCACATAAAATGCAAAAAGAATTGTGCAGTTTGCAATGTTTTTCCAAACTACAACAGAGTCCTTTTACTGAATGTCCACATGAAACTGATCTATGTGTTCTAACGTATCCATTCTCCCTATAAAATCCTGATGAACCTACACTGAGCTGATTTCCTGGCTTGGATTCCAGTATTTAGCATATAAGAAATGCTTAGTACTATATGAACTGTAACAATATTAATTAGTATGTGCTTTGAGGAAAAGCATCTTTATAAAGCATTTGGTAACACAAACTTTAAAAATAGATTGAGAACCAAAGGCCCATAATATTTAGATATAAGATGACTTTTAGGATCTATACAAGTATGCAAGACATTATAAGTACACTAGTATAAGTGTTATACAAGTATTTAAGTATAAAATTATATAAGATGTTATATGGGTGTTTCTGCTCCCTTTCCTTCCTAAAGTTTAACATTAAAATGAAGAATAATGAAGAAAAATGTCAGTTACCTCCAAACAACTGTCTACTGCTCCTTGCCAATTTGCCATCTTCAGTCTACAAGCCCCAATATTCAGCACACAGCTTAAAGCGACAGGCTGCAGCTTCGCACCCTGGGCTTTCTCAGTGACAGCCTTCGAACACTCCACATATCTGGAGAACACAGAAACAAAGGCAGGATTCTTCAGCAATACAAATATGATTGCTTTTCAACTGTCAAAAAAACTCACATCTGATAGAAAATATTAGTCTTCTCACAACTTCCCATACAGATTTTTCTAGAAGAAAATATTTGTTCCAACTTTATCCTGGGGTTCAAAGAGGTACCTAAAGACAGTGTACTATTAGCACTTTTTTAGGCTTGCATTTCAAGCCCCTGCTCTCCCTTGAACATACAACTCCCTTGTTTGTGTATCTCTTTGCTTTCTTGCTCCTTCAAGCTCATGTTCTCTCTGGGACACATTCCTTTCTTTCCTTCTCCAGATTACTTCTAACATGTCAAAGTTTCAAAACTTTACTGCAACACACACTTTTAGAACTCAGGTCCCCATTATATACTTTCTCTCCATGTAATTATGTCTGAAAGCAGAGTTCTCATTATGAGAAAATAAATAGGGAAAGGTGCAAACACAGTTTGAAGGAACCATATCTGGCTCTGTGCTCAGGGGACCATCCACGGTGTCCGGGATTGAACCAAGTCAGCTATGCAGCCCCCTGAATTGTAATTTAACATAGCTTCTAGGACCTGGTCACTAAAAAGGTCCTAAAAACACTGAGCACACCTGGCTCCTAATATCTGATGTTCACTGTCTGAAAGCAGAGTAGAGAAGGCTCCTAAAGTAATTACTAGGACCAAATCTGGTGGTGAGCTTATTTTTTGGAGGGGGAGAAGGTGCCAAAAAGAGAAAACGAATAGTACTCACAGAATACAAACCAGACAGATGTGGACCGCTCCTAGTATCAAATAAAATGACTGAATCGATTTAGATGGATACCAAGTAAGGGGGAAGGGAGCCGAATTCAAATGTGCGAGATAATGTTTGTCAGTTAATACTTGTGGAATTTATGACAAAACTAGAGAATTATTGCAACCATTAACATGAAATACTGAGACATGAGGTTGGGACTGGTTATTTGCACAGGATCACCTTTAGTTTGTGAGTACTTATTATTTCAAACTTTTATAATGAATACCTGGTTACCACCACTTTAACCAAGTGCCAAAAAAAATAGATCAAACTGGTAACATTTTCAGATGTGATATAGAAAGCACACTGTTAGCAAAATATTTACCTCAACTAACCTTGAGGAAGCACAGAGTATTCTGCAAGAGCACTGACTCTCCACAAATAGGAATGAATAAAATACATGGAGCAGGAACTAGTAAAAATTAGAGAAGCCCTAAGACAGAATAAATGATATAATGCACAATTTTGGGTCTGAACAAAAAAAAAAGGAATCATTTTAGAAATGATTATGGGCTCCATATTATTACATTATTTTGGTAATGTTTTACACTAAGGTTATATAGCACGTCCATATTTCTTTAAAATTATCTGCCAAAAATAGGAGTAAGTCATGGAACTGCAGCTTTCTTTCAAAATGATTCAGCAGAGACCACAGCAACAGATCGGTGGGTAGGTCTAAAGCGGCTGACCCAAGTTTGATATCTGAAACGTGGTGCCCTGAGCCAGCCAGGAGCAGTTTGAGAGTGCGGAGTCAAGAGTAACCCCTGAACACTACCAGGTGTGTTCCCAGCTCACCCTCCACCCTGAACAAAAAAATAAACTTCAGCAAAAACAAAGAAAAGCTAACATACCTCTTTAACTTGCCAAAAATAAACTGAATTTAAGTTTATAATTCAGCTTACAAGATCTTAAAAGTGATTTATTAAGAATATTACCTTAAAACCTTCGTGTATTTTTTAACAGCCATCTCCCAGTTCTGGGATTTGAAAAAAGTATTTCCAATGTTTTTTAGGTCTTCTGCTATTAATAAAATTTTATCTACCTGAAGGAAAGACAAATACATTGGCTTTTAGTAACATAAATATTAGGTTCAATCATCAGGACTGATATATTCTGTCAAATATATGAATCAAAGTTTCATTAAATAGTTTTACTAATATAAGTAAAGATTGACTAATCAAAAAAGTACTTACATCCTTTAAATCTATATCTGCATCTTCAGGGAAATCTGGGTGACAGTCACCAGAGCCATCTTTTGGAACTATTCCCCAATCATCCCCCTCTTTCAATTCTCCACATTCTGCAATAACGCACAACTGTAAAAATAATTCTCAATTAAAGAACTGAACTACCACGTTGAGTTTAACAAAATGTCCTCAGCTTAAAATCTTTATACTAAAAGTCATGTGTAATACTACTCAAGTCACTTCTGAAACAGATTCATACATTAAAAGGCTTACTTCTCTGCTCTAGTTACAATTATGCCTGCCCTTTATATGATTCCAAGTAGTATCATCACTTAATGTACAAAAATATTTTATGCTACTCAGAAATTCAGATTACAGAGTAAGATGAAAATTCTCTCATTATCTATGTAATTTTCTTTAGGTGGGGCATGTGTTTATTCATTATTCTTTCCTTGACACAACTGTCTTATCTCAGCCAGAATATTTAAGACTCCAAGTCCTACTCACAACTGCGGCAGCTACACTGGGGAACAGTACAACCATTTTAATTTGTAATTGGAACATAAACATCTTCAAGTCAAACAATCTAGCCTATTCCTAACCCATAATCATACAGGATGTGCAAAAGGTCAAGGAACATTAAATAATAAAATCAAGGTCAGAAAGAAACCCGCATCCACTGCTGGTTGGGAATGATGACTGGTTCAACTTTTTTTGGAAATTATGGGCACTTTTCAAAAAATGAATAATAGAGCTTCCATATGAGTCACCAGTTCCACTTCTGGGTATCTATCACAAAGGCCCCAAAACTGTATTCCAAAGGAGATATTTGCAGTTATCTTCACAGCAGCACTGTTCATAATAGCCAAAATCTGCAATTACTCCAGTGCCCAAGAGGAGATGATTGGATAAAGAAAGTATGGTATACATAAAGCAATGGAATACTACTCAGCTATACGAGAAGATAAAATCATGCATTCTGCTGCTGTGTGGACAGATCTGGAAAGGACCACACTGAATGAAGTTGGTGTGAAAGAGGGACAGATACAGAACTATCTCCTGCATACCTGGGATGTAAAGAAACAACAAATGCCCAGAGGCAACAAGTGAGAAATTGGTCTTTATAGGAAGGATATCACTGCGGGGGGAAGACACGACACAAGACAGAGGGTGAAGAGTTTATTATTATTATTATTATTATTATTATTATTATTATTTTTGCTTTTTGGGTCACCCAGAGATGCACAGGAATTATTCCTCGCAGTGCTCGGGGACCATATGGGATGCTGGGAATCGAACCTAGGTCAGCTGCTTGCAAGGCAAACGCCCTACCCGCTGTGCTATTGCTCCAGCCCCGGGACAAGGGTTTAGTGTTTGAATGTTCCACGCATAAAACCCAGTAATCAATATTGTAAATCACAGTGCCCAAAACTTTAATAAAAATTTAAAACAAAGACGACCAAGGTCAATCACCAGTGTCTATAAAGAATCTAAGTTTTCTGTCCTCTTTCTTCTATGTGTTAATGCACACACTGACACAACGTTTTGTATTAAGTACCCTAATAAAATTTACCAAGACTGAAGTTGAAATAATTAAAATCTTCAAATGCTTAAATCTTTGTTTTTGATTTCTAAGAAAAATGGCAGGTAAATCTTCCTGTACCTAACATTTTGCAGCATGTTAACTATCTGATCCTTTAACTGATATTCATTAAGAAAGCCAACTAACACAAGAGTATTTCAATAATTTTTACTTACTTTTGCAGGTTTTTCATCTTTCACTTCCACATTTTCCAGTATCTTTGCCACACCCATCCCCTTAATTACTTGGCCAAACACCACATGTTTTCCATCCAAATGAGGAGTTGGAACTGTTGTGATAAAGAACTGAGAACCATTGGTATTGGGGCCTGCGTTTGCCATGCTCAATAAACCCTCCTGATCATGCTGTAGAAATACAAATAATTATAAGAAAACAAAGATTAGCACAGTATACTAGTCTGAATCGTTTTTATTCATCAAATATATAAAAGCAGTAGTGTAAAACCATTTAGATCCAAAAACAATGTAATTTAACTTTTTATACAAACGGCAAATTTTCACAATCACTTTTTAAATTTTAAAAAACTATAGAGTATATTTGTTAACCTACAGTGCTGTATATCTGAAACTTATCTTATATGTCAGTTACGTCAATAAAAATTCACTTAAGACCAAAAAATAGGTTCAAGAATTAAATAAAATTAGATAAAAAAAACTTAATTTTTAATTAGAAGTGGTTATTTCTAAATTGGTCCTATTTAGAAGAAATTTATTAAACTTTATCTTTAAGAAGACACTACATAAGTTATACTTAAGATATTGCATTATTATACTTTGCCCTCTTTAATGGTTTTAAGACCCGAACCATCTTCCCATTTGATGCCTTTTATTTTAGATTGGTACATCACTTCCCTCAGGAAATACACCAAAGTGCTACATACATCTTGACTGCAAATGTCTGCCTTACCATCAACTTGTTCCAAAGTACTGTAAACCCAGTTTCTTTATGTTTACCTTGTCATCAGGCTTCCTAAACTTGATCCTAGTCACCCACACACTCAAACTTACAGGTTAGTCTTTCCACCTAAATGCCTTTTACACCTTTACATCTAAATCTAAATCACCTTTCAGGGCCACCAAAATTGCAGAAAGCAAGAACTATGTGTGCTTTCAATAGGCTACTTGTTTTAATCACATGATAATCACATATTTCAGTTTCACATCTTTCTGGCAGCTTCCCTCCCCAAAGAGTAGCTGCTTTTCCAGCCAATAGAATATTAGTTAACTTAGTCTAAGTACGCATTTTTCCTGAATATTATCCCTTAGTCTGAACCATATCATACTTCTTCCTATAGAAAGTATATACAAGGAAGTCTCGAACTAGTGTATTTCATACTTTTTTATTCTCCAGTTGTCCGATGTATTCTAATCCTGTCTTCCTGATAGATTGAAATTTCCATGTCACTCATGAAAACATTTTATCTTTTTATTTTTAAAAGTTCTTTGGTGCCAGTGACAGTATTATTAAATATATACTAGGTAGTCAATATATACTATTTAAGAGAGAGATGACATTTGTCTTTCAGATAATCCTAATTACCTTGTTCAAATTCCTCATTTCCAAAGATAGCACTTTACTTTTGTACTTACATGTCAATTCTTACAACTTGAGTGGTGCAATATACCCGATTACATCTTGGGATAATGAAGATAAGGCACAGGCACACTAATGTCCTTTAGGAGCTTGGACATTAACCATATCCGCTAGTTTGCAAATCCCCTGACATCCTGGATATTAGCGATGGTTTTGTTGCTCTTCAAATTCAAGCATAAACATGCACAAGTTACCATCCTTCACATAATGAGAACACTTTCCCTGGAAATAATCTTGCCAGGTGGTGGACACACTTAAAATTCACTGGCTTTACTGAAGCATATCAACACACTAAAGTAACTTAGGTGTGTTTGCCAAATGAAATCATTAATTGGATGTAACTTTCGTAATATAGATGCATACATGCAAATATTCACAAGAAAAGGAACATCTAAGCACACCTGAGATATTTGTAGGTGTCAATCCAACAAGTATCCCAGACATATAGCAACTGTTACTATTAGCAATGACATGCATTTCTGTCTACTTTACCTTGTAGTAGAAGTTTTCATCTTCAAATTTTTCACCATAAATACTTTCTCCACCTGTCCCATTCTGATTTGAGAAATCTCCACCCTGAATCATAAATTTCTTAATAACTATAAAAAAAGAAACAGTGAGAAATGAATCACTTCAACAATGTTAACTCATGAATATTTAAAACCTACTAAAATATGAGTCCAGTAATGTCACCATCCTTTCACCACATTCCTCCCCATAATTTTCATCTCTTCTCAGTCTTTTTCAGTTGAGTCCAAACTACTTTAACTGCCTGATCCCCAGTAATACTCGGAATTAGTTCACGTGACCCCTCTGCTATGAAACTATGACTGAGACCCCAAAGTTGGACATAATTTTTCTTCCGGTCTCCAAACTCTACCTTCATTTTATAACAAAAAATCAGTATCATGACTCTACCTCTATTTTATAACATATAACGTAATATAATGATCTGTCTCTTCCAGCAAACAACTTCCTGTAAGTATGGCAACTCTATTTTTATCCTTGTAACTGTATTTATGACAGGATACACCTTAATAATATCAACTGAATGTTATTCCCAGTATACTTGTTACCTTAATAAAAATAATTCAACAAATTATCACTTGATTCAGGATTCCTAAGACCACCCCATGAGGAAATTCCCTGGACTCATCACATGTTTGGCTTTATTAAGCAATGCCGCACACAGGTAGGTTATAAAAGAAAAGAGAGTTGAGGAATCTGTATGCAGGCTTCCTTATGCTTTCTTCCTCCCATAAAAAGTCTGTTTTTTTGTCCAAGAAAACGCATCAAGATGTGTAAAATATTTCATAATAAGCCTAGGTAACTATACAAAATCAAAGTTAAATTCCAGTTGAAGAAGAGAGGAAGGGAGGGAGAGAGGGAAAGAGAGAGGGAGAGGGAGAGGAAAGAGCAGGAAAAATTGATCGATCATGTGGGCTCTCTGCTTGGCATAAACCAAAATTCCAGACTCCCAACAGGAAAGCAGAAGCTCAGCACAAATCAAATTGCTTGTAAAAATAGCTTAGGCATAGTAAACACCCTTATGATTTAGTGAGCAGATCAAGTAACAAGCACCAAATTCCCAGGCTCCCGCCAAGGGCTCCTCATAGACATATTTTTCTAAGGATAGCAGTTTTTGGGTCTACTAGGTTGATACTTTTCTAAATATACTTCATTACATTATTTCAGTATTTTATTAAACATGTATATTAATGGCTTAAATATTTACAAACTAGTGCCATTTTTTCCTAAACAAATCTCTCTTAAAAATATTAGCACTCATAAAATGAACTTATTCACTAAACTAATATTTACTGAAGGCTCACTTACTAGTCGATGCTAAAGACAAGATCAAGTTTCTGAACTCAAGGAGTCTGCAGTCTATTGGAAGAAGCATCAAATCACCACTAAAGTATACTAGTAAGTATGATCAGCAGTGCAATATAACCTTAAAAATTGCAAATGGGCCAGAGTGATTGTACAGCTAGTAGCATGTCTGCCTAGCACGCAGACAACCTGGATCAGATACCAGCATACCCCATATGGTCCCCCCAAGCCAGCCAGGAGAACGCCCTAGGCACAGAGCAAGGAATAAGTCCTAGTCATCACAGGTGTGGCCCCCTCAAAGAAACCAAAAAAAAAATCACAAATTACACTAGGTTGATCAAGATGCTGAACCAATGTAACTTCTTACACCAGGCAGCAGTCAAGATACCTTAGGCCTATTTATAAATTATAGTCACTCTTTCTCCACTTAATTATATTGGGATGAAGAGGGCTGTTAAAGTAGTCCATGTCTCAAATAAACTTTAGTACCTTCCATAGTCAATTTCACCTTTCACAATCCTCCCTTATGACACTGAGCACATGTAGCCTAGGCTCAGTAAACTTCCACTTCCTACCCAATGACTGCTGCCCTCACTCTTGGAGAACAGGATTTGTTTATCTCTAAGGAAAATCAGCTTCAACTTTACACTTACTTCGATGGAAAGGGCATCCTTTGAAATGGAGCGGCTTTCCGGTGCTGGCACCGGTCCCTTTTTCTCCTGTACACAACGCACGGAAATTTTCTGCAGTTTTGGGTACAATATCTGCAAATAATTCTAAGACAATCCGGCCAACTGAAAGAAGAAATGAAACCATGTTAGTACATGAAACAGTCAAAGGACAAAAATGGGTAAAAATAATGGGCCACTTTTCTTATATTCACATTTAGTCTTACCTGCCAGTGAGAACAGTACAAAGGTTACAGTGCTTGTCTTCATGCAGCCCAACCAGTCGCAGAACTGCATCTCCTGGAAATGCCACCCAACCAACCCCACACACACAAACTGCCCCCACCCCCAGCATCACCAGATATGGACCAAAAAAAATCCAGTCTATCTAATGTGAAGTAGGGCATATCATAATGAATTTTAAACAATCAACTGTTTTTGTCCCCCTACATCTTATAAAGGACCCAAAACAGCCGCTTAAAATCTTCAGACATCCCGCAGAACAATCACTTTTTAAATCTGAGGGTTGGAGCGATAGCACAGCGGGAAGGGCGCTTTGGCCTTGCACGCGGCCAACCCGGGTTCGGTTCCCAGCATCCCATATGGTCCCCTGAGCACCGCCAGGAGTAACTCCTGAGTGCAGAGCCAGGAGTAACCCCTGTGCATCGCCAGGTGTGACCCCCAAAAAGCAAAAAAAAAAAAAAAAAAAAAAAAAAAAAAAAAAAAAAAACCTGAGTCATTTCTGGACTCGGAATCCCCAATCGCCAAGCGATCAACCAAAGGAAAGTCCATTATTCTAGGTGGTCGCGCCGGCCTAGTGTGGTTATTGCTCCAGCTATAGTCTGGGGGGTGGGGGGGGGGGGGACCCGCCTGGCCTGGGGTCGGAAGAGAAAGGTGAAAGAAAGTTCCAGACGAATCTAACGGCGACGAATACTAAGTGAGGCTCGCATTCATCTCCCAAAGCAACCTGAACCCTGAACGTCCACGGGCGTGCGTGGACCTGTCGCGAAAGCATCCTTGCACCCGAGGCGTCTGTGTTCCGGCGCGTTCCAGAACGGGAGCTGGTCGCTGACCGAGCAGAACACGCGCATCGCCACGCCGCTGGCGTTGCCTAGGCAACCACGCTGCCACAACGGGCTCTCATTTCCCCCTCCGGGGCCCAAACCAGAGAAAAAATGCCCCCCCCTTGGACCTCCACATTAAGAATCTTGGAAAAGGGGGTGGGGGGTTTGAAAAAAATGCAAAAAGCAATATGCGAGGACCACTCAAACGTACTGATGGATTTCGCGCGCACGACCTGAAATTAATCGGCGCCCTCCCCCCCCCCAAAAAAAAACGCATAGGCCAAGGGCTTCCTGAACGTCCTACTACATCTAAAAAAGACTAAGTTGGCTGTTTTAAAGCCAACTTGAAGCGCACGCACAAGCGCGGCGATGCGGAAGGCCGCCGCAATCTCGGAGCCAGAAATTTCCAGAAACTTCCACAGGACCGCCGAGCGCCGGCCCAACCCAGCCCTGAGAGTCTCGCGTTTGGGTTTTTTTTTTTTTTTGCTTCCTCCTCCCTGCCGCCCCTCCACCAGATTCCCGTCTGGAAGTCATTTCCCCGGGTCGCCCCGGCCCTGGGCCGCCCCCCACCCTCGGACGCCATCACAACCCTCCCCCCGCCCCCGAATTCGGCGCGCAGCCTCCTCGGGGTCATTTCGTGCAGATCCCAATCCGCTGACCTCTCTCCCCTCCGATGTCCACATCCAGGAAGACTCGGGGGTTGCTAGCATTGGAGGGCTTCGTCTCGGGGGAAGGGTGCGACATTTCGATCTGCAAACGCTGCGAGTAACCGGCCCACGGGACCTCGTGGCGGCGCCGAGAACGTCTCTCTCTTCTTACGGAGCTGGAGGCGGCGCTGATGAGCCACTTCCGGCCAGAGGCCCGCCCTCCCGAGCCTTCCGGAGCTTCCGGGGCGGTGCCTTCCGGTGCCGCCTCTGCGGCGTTTCTTAGCAACGGCGCGGGTGCCTGGCGTTGGTGCTGACCCTCCAGCTCGTCCTGTTTGCTCCCGGGCTGCGCTTAAGATCGCCCTCGCCCCTTTTACTTTTTAAGTTTCTAAGTCACTCCCTCTGGTTAAACTCCTGTCCTCCAGCCTTTTCATCTGTCACCAGGCCCCTCGACCTCCCACCGCCCATTGATTTTGTTCATTTCACCAGTTTCTTGCTCCTTGTCCTTTTCCACCGAGATGGACACGCCTTCGGAACAATCACCCCATAGCAACTCCTTTTGGCTGGTTTACCTGGGGCGCAGTGCCTGACACTGCCAGGTGGTGGTGGCTGGCATTTCGTTTAAACAGTGTAAGTGGTGAGGCTAAAACTGCAGACTATTGAATTGGGGTGTCTGATCTTTTTTTTTTTCGTTTTCAACATTGTATTTATTCCTATAGCAATGTAGCCTCCCCACGATAACCCCTAATTTTTAAGGGAAGTAGTATGTTCTGGTGTATATACATTGGAGCCGGTCATCTGGAAGCAACTTGATGCTCAGGTTTCCTTATTTTTCTTATAAGAAAGTTTAAACAAAAAGTGTAGTAATACAACACAGAGTTTGTTTCAAAAAAACAAGCAGGTTTATGTCCAGAACTGAACATAAGTGGTCGCTTTATGGAAGGGAAAATCCAGTGCTGCTTTTCCTCTATCAAATCTGCCACCAGTTATGGGGTGAATCATGTTCTGTTTACTGCCCTGTCTTAAAAGATTGAGAAATTATTTCTATTCATAGGGTACCAACTAGTCTAAAATACTATACACTGAACTAAATTCAAGTTCTGACTGATAAATCCTAAGCCTGTGATCGAAGAAACGACTGATTTCTCTGAACTTGCTTCTGTTTCAGTAAAATGGGAATAGAATCAATAAAATTTGTTTTATTAGGATTTTTTATTACAATTATTGCAATTTGTTAGGATTTGTATATATAAGTCCTATGTACATATTAAAAACTAAAGTAGTGTTATATGTTTGCTTTGTAAAGGCTAAAGTGGTCTTATGCACACTTTTTTTTTCTTTTTGGGTCACACCTGGTGATGCTCAGGGGTTACTCCTGGCTCTGCACTCAGGAATTACCCCTGGTGGTGCTCAGGGGACCATATGGGATGCTGGGAATCGAACCTGGGTCAGCTGCGTGCAGGTCAAATGCCCTACCCACTGTGCTATCGCTCCAGCCCTGCACACTATTTTAAAACTTTGTGACAAATAGTATATTATCTGTCTTTATGTCAACCAAATCTAGGGGAAGGAGAAGTAGCTCAAAGAGCTGGAATACATGCAGAGTGCTAGGGGCAGCACCGCTGGCGTGGACCTGGTAGTACTGAATCACACAACCAAGCTAGTATTGAGGTTACTTTCCCCTCAAAAGTGTTTAAATCTAGAAGCAAGGGACTGGGTAGAGTCATGAATGAAACAAATTTGACCAGGATTGGATTAACTGAGAGCAAGTAAAATACTACTTGTGACTATATGATGTGTAATCACAAAAGAAATATGAGGCAATGGGGCTGGAGCAATAGCACAGCATGTAAGGCATTTGCCTTACACGAAGCCGACCTAGGTTCGATTCCCAGCATCCCATATGGCCCCCCAAGCACCGCCAGGAGTAATTCCTGAGTGCATGAACCAGGAGTAACTCCTGTGCATCTCTGGGTGTGACCCAAAAAGCAAAACAAAAGAGGCAATTCTCTCCCACCACGTGCGTTGGTGACCATGTGCTGCTTCCCCACCCCAACCAGGAGCCACTAACTGATGCATGAGGGAGGGGACAGAGCTGCCAGGATGGTTGGTGTTCAGTCTCTGTTTATTCCCATCTCTGTCCCACCATTTATTCCATTCTCCCCGTGTGCCTGTTCCAGTGTCACTGCATGCCCCATTCCCATCTGACAAGGCCTCTCATTCCCATCTCCTACTTCCCCCCATGCTCCTCTCATCTCGCAGCCTTTGTCTAGAGTCCAATCTCCCAGCATTGGGGGTAGCAACTACACTTAGGTGAGGTAGCACAATCAACATATGAAAGCATTTCCTTGGGGTGTGCCCCCCCACACCGCCCCCCCCTCCCCGCAAGTAAAAGCTCTTCTAAGACAAAAATCTCCGGAGATCCATTCAAGGGTGTGATTTCATCTAAGGCTGTATTTCTCCTTTTCGTAGTCCATAGCCGTTTAAACAGTCACCACCTTGAGTTTACTTCTTAACAATCTTTCTTGTTATTTTGTGTGAACACAGTAAGAGGTGTATTAAACTTTAAAGGTAGCTCTCCTGGGACTATCTCACTATAGATCCCAGACTGCAGTGCTCACGCCAGATTAACCTTTCCTAACCCTAGCAGGCTGGAGCGATAGCACAGCGGGTAGGGTGTTTGCCTTGCACTCAGCCGATCCGGCTCGATTCCTCCGTCCCTCTCAGAGAGCCTGGCAAGCTACCGAGATTATCCTGTCCACCTAGCAGAGCCTGGAAAACTCCCCGTGGCGTATTCAATATGCCAAAAACAGTAACAAGTCTCACAATGGAGACGTTACTGGTACCCACTTGAGCAAACAGATGAACAACCAGAGGACAGTGCTACAGTGCAACCCTAGCAGGATCTTTGTCTAGTCACTTCATCTTGGGTCATGACAGAATTTGTCCAGGACCGTAACTTATTTTAAGTATTATGGCACTTGGCCTGTCCCGTTTCAATGCCAGGGTAGCTCACAGCTTGCCCTGGGTGCATCCAGTCCTTTTGTCGGGACCCTGCTTTTGGAGTGCTTGGAACTAAGGGCAATTGAAGCTAAGTCAAGTAAATAAGACAAATGTAATTTGTCAAGTAAATAAGACAAATATTGTTCGCAGTCAATTAACTCCCAAGTTACAAAAGTACAGCATTAACTGTCTTGCTGTATCTTACAAAAAGGACATTGCTCTAAAGTAAACTATGCAAAGGACATAAGGGAAAGAGAAACCAGTTTTTCACTTAAAATACAAAATTCAGAGTCTTTAGAAGGACTTTATAAATCACAGGTTCTGATTAGGGGAAATGAGTAATTAACAGATAGAGAAAGCAAAGCACAGAGAAGTTAAAGATGAATACCCAGGAAATGGGAGTGCTTGGGGAGCATTGTGATGTACCCAATAAACCTTGTGGCAGGGGAGAAAGCACAAACCAATGTTATCCTTTAATATTATACTGTCCTCTTTACTTTTAACTGTTTTAAATTTTCCATAATAATGTTTACTTAGTTCTTTTGGCCTGATTCTTTGTTTGGGGGTCATGCCAGTAGTGTTCAGGGCTTACTCCTGACTCAGTTCTTAGGGAACCGCATGTAGTGCCAAGGATCAAACCAGTGCTGACTGCATGCAGAACTTTGTTCTATTCCGTATAAGGTGCAGTATAAATCTTATACTGTATCTCCAGACCAAGTTTGTTTAATTTTTATGTGTATAACTTGTGAGGTGCTCACTATAAATTTTTTTGTAAAGTACCAACATCCCTTTTGCAAAGAAATATATTGGTGAAAATTCCGGACAAATCAATAGCACACTGATTAAATTTTCTATGTAACCAGAGTTCCATTATTACCACAAATGCTTACTCTCCACCATTTACTATTCTGAGCGGGGAGGATACAATAATGAAAAAACAGTTACTGTATTCTTAGGTAAACAAATCTAGGAGTCCTAATTGGAGAGAAAGAGGACTATACCTCTACAATGTAGCAGGATTAGTATTCTAATGGGAAAACAGCAATTACATTCAACACTCAGCAAAAGTCTTTTCTAAAGAAAATTCAGGAATCTAAAGTCAATCAGTGGGGTGTGTCTGCATAAATCGAGGTAAGGCAGAAACAAATGAAATGCATGTTCCAAGGAAAGGGAACTAGAGTTGAAAACTCACAACAAAGCCAAGAGGACTTGGAAAACCCTCTAGCTCTGTCTTCACTTGAACTTTTCATGAGAAGCCAGCTTTTCAAGTATTGTTTTGATTTCAGGACCTCTTGGGTCAACTGTTTAGTACTTGGATCAGAAGTGGTTTTTTGTTTGTTTATTTGTTTGTTTGTTTGTTTAGACTTTTGGCTCTTGGGTCACACCTGTGGTATTCAGGAGCTATGCTGAACATGATATTCAGGGTCATTCCTAGGACCTGGCGGATGTCAGGATCTAATCCAGTTCTCTCACATGCAAAGCATCAGGGCTATTGACCTATCTCTCCTGTCCCAGAAGTCATTTCATAACTTCCCACTTATCCCTGGATTCAAAAGGAAAAAGAACAATGAAGAGAATTAAAGAAGTACACCTGTAGAAAGTCCCTGATTCTTTCTTCCCTAACATCTATCCGCTTGTAATACTCATGTTGTTTACTCATTTATTTATTTCAGCTATCTATCCTCCCATTAGAATAAAGCACCAGGAAGACAAGACTCTGGTTTTGTTCTATTTGTTGTTGTTTCTGCTGTATCTGGGCTGGAGCAATAGCACAGCGGTAGGGCGTTTGCCTTGCACGCAGCCAACATGGCCGACCCGAGTTCGATTCCTCCACCCCTCTCAGAGAGCCTGGCAAGCTACCGAGAGTATCTTGCCCGCACGGCAGAGCCTGGCAAGCTACCTGTGACGTATTCGATATGTCAAACACAGTTACAAGAAGTCTCATGATGGAGACGTTACTGGGCCCGCTCAAGCAAATGGATGAACAACGGGAGGACCGTGACCGTGACCGAATCTGCTGTATTTAGCATGTCTCCCAGTGTCTAGCCCTAACATAGCAGGTGCTCAAATATTTCGTGACAAATGCATTATATAGTATGCTGGACTTTAAGGATGTTCGAGTTTATGTTCATGTTTCTTTATGTATATGCAGAGGTTTTCTATCACCTATTCATGCTGGTCTTTTCAAATTCCAGTATTGAAATGAATATAAAATTATTAGTTTTATATGAGTTAATTCCCTTCAGTTCCATAATTCCAAACCCACATTAATTATGGTTTCCTGAAGATCGAAGACAACTCAATACATAACCATTATGCTCCTTGAGAAGCAAGAGAAGCAAAATAAGCCACTCTTTTATTCTATTCTCATGCCCTGGCTGCAAATTGATGTCAGCCTGTCTCACATGTAGTGAATGAGAACTTGCTTTTTTTAGTTTTTTTGCTTTTTGGGTCACACTCAGCGATGCTAAGGGGTTATTCCTGGCCCTGCACTCAGGAATTACTCCTGGCGGTGCTTGGGGGACCATATGGGGAAATCAAACCTGGGTCGGCAGCCTGCAAGGCAAACACCCTACCTCCTTAGAACATGTCTTTAAAAATGTATTTACTTATTTTTAGTTTAGTCATTGTGAGATATAGTTACAAAGTTGTTTATGATTGGGTTTCAGTCATACAATGTTCCAACATCCAACAATCACCTTGTACATTTCACCACCAATGTCCCTCCCACCACCACCCATCCCAGCATGCTTCTATGGGAGGCACTCTCTCTCTCTCTCTCTCTCTCTCTCTCTCTCTCTCTCTCTCTCGTCCCCCTCCTCTCTCCCTCTCTCTTTCTCTTTTTCTTTCTCTCTCTCTGTCTCTCTCTGTCTCTTCTCTCTCTGCCTCTGTCTCTCTCTTTTCCTCCTTTTGGGCATTATGGTTTACAATACAGGTACTGGAAAGTAAATATATATATATATATATGTATATATATATATATATATATATCCATTTCAGCACTCATTTCTTGTCCAGAGTGATCGCACAGCGGGTAGGGCGTCCGCCTTATAAGTGGCCAACATGGCCGACCCGAGTTCGATTCCTCCGCCCCTCTCGGAGAGCCGGGCAAGGCAAGCTACCGAGAGTATTCCATATGCCAGACACAGTAACAACAAAGTCTCCAATGGAGACGTTACTGGGCCCGCTTGAGCAAATCGACGATCAATGGGAGGGCCTTTACCTTACCTTTACCTTCCTAGTAGTTCCTTGTCTGTCCTAATTGCCCTCCCCTCTCCATCGCTCCCCCCCAAATTGGGGAAGCAGGAGGTCTATATTGTTTATTTTGATTTTAGCTTAAAACAGTAATCAGCGAAGTACCAGGAGGATTACTCCATGGCTTCGAGGCCAGTCACACACGCTAAGGGAAAAGGCAGCTCAGCTACAGAAGGGAGCACCGAATAAAGGGTGTTGGGAGGTTCCTCCCAGGATAGGAGATGCTTGATGAGAGCAGGCTATAGACGGAACATGATTGCCACTCAATATCTCTTTTGCAAACCACAGCACTCAAAAGGAGAGAGAGAACAAAAGGGAATGCCCTGCCACAGAGGTAGGGTGGGATGGGGGGGATGAGGGGTGAGAGGGATACTGGGATCAGCGGTGGTGGAGAATGGGCACTGGTGGAGGGATGGATATTCGATCATTGTAAAACTGAAACCCAAGCACAAAAATTTGTAAGCCTACAACTGTACCTCATGGTGTTTCACTAATAAAAATTTTTTTAAAAATGGCTTATTTTGTGAATTTTTGTTTGTTTATTTGGGGGCCAAACCCAGTGGTACTCAAGGCTTATCCCACTTCTGGCGGGCTCAGTGAACAACATGGAGGGCCAGGGATACAACCCAGGCTGGCCCCGTGCAAGGCAAGTGCCCTACCCACTGTATTATCTCTCTGGCCCATGAATTTACGTTTTAATGCCATAACCTCCTAACTGATATTATCATGATGAATGGGATTAACTAAGTAGTATAGTACAGCACTTCTATTCTTCCATTAGACTTCTGAGACTTAATCTCTAATAAATACTAACTTGAGACTCTGTTGGAATTATTTTAAAAATACATATTTTAATTTAGACATGGTGATTTGCAAAGCTGTTACTAGTAGAGTTTCAGGGATACAGTGTTCCAACTCCACCCTCCCTGCTGTCAATTGATCCTTCAGTGTCCCAAGTATCCCCTCCCACCCCATCCCTCTTCTTTGAAACTTTAAACAACTTACTTACCCTCTCTTCTCCATTTCTTTAGCTGATAATTAAAATAATAATATGTATCTCTTAAGGTTCTTATCAAATGTAAATGAATTACTTCCACGTTTCAGTGTTCAACAATGGTAAGTACTCACCAAGTATAAGTGAATTGTGTTCATCAAAATATGTAGCTAGTACGGATTTCAAAATGAAAGTTAAAATTGCAAAGGTGCCTCTGCAGTATTTGAAGATGCCTCTGCAGTATAAGAAAAAGAAAAAACCTGAGACTCCTGCTAGACAGGCGTCTGGGTGTGAAAAACTAATCCAACGTTCCTCTCACTGTGTCGAGATATTTCACAGTAAAGTAACAGCTTTATATAAACTGTCATGTTATTAGAACCATCCTGAATAACAGAACTATACCTTTCAAAATACCTTTCAACTGGCGAACTGATCTCAGTAAGAAACCAGTTCTGTAAAATCTGTCCTGCTAAGTGGTTGCTTATTTAAACGGATTCTGAGTTCTGAAGTCAGCTTACCTAGATTTAGCATGAAACATAGGCACAGTCGTGTGCATGCATGTTGCTAAAGGTCAGAGCAAAAATTTCATGTGAGTAGAGAGGGGAATATTTACCCTTGGAGCCATTCTAATCATCAGGATTGTTATTGTCATCAGTACTATTATTTGTGTCTATTCCTATCAAGTATGATACTATGATATCAACAGATAACACCTCCCCCCACCCAACATTCTCTTTTCTGAATCTCTTTGGCATTACTCTACCCCCCAAACAAAAAGTGAGGCAATGTTTTAATAGAACAATGTGACAGCAAAAGAAAGCAGAGTGGAAAGAAAAAAAAAAACAGCTACTTCCTGACTTTGGTGTTGTAACAGATATGGCTTTAAAAAAATTTTAAAAACTGCATATAAATATATTTGGACAAAACATCTTTGGTAAGAACATGATCTTCCACTTACAGAAAAAAAAAAGAAACCATAAGTAAGCAAACACATCTTCTGTTTTAAGGAATGAGGAGTTCATGGATGTTCTTGCAAAGTAAGAGAGGAAACAATAGGGGGACAAATTTCCATTGTCTGAGGGATTGGCAATCTAGACTCATGTTCCCTAGTCAAATCCTAGGAAGTAAGAAAATGTACATAGGGAGGTTTTTGAGATCCAGGAGCAGGAAGTATTCCTTCGACAGTTCCTCTGTGTAAAGATAGTCTCAGTAAGGCAGAGGCTCCAAGAGAGCACACAAATTCTACTGTGAGTATGCGATGGAAAGTAGACAGATGCCCAGAGATTTCCTTGGCCCTAAGTAGATTTGAAACAAAATGATATCCCTGTATATGTAAGTGTTTGGTAGAAGAGGAAACCTGCCTCCTGACTCAAAGGTAGCTTGTACAAAGGGACGAAGGGAACTCCTAAGTTCAGCAGAGTTGCCTGAGAACTGAGAATTGTTAGTTTCTGATGAGACGCCTGTGTAGACATATGATATGGAGAGCCCAAAACCTACTTCCGTACTAGATTATCTCAAATTTAGGATCCAACCTTGAAGGCAGGGAGGGGGAAGAGCTAAAATTTTTAAAAAACAGCTAAGATTATACTATCAACATTTTGGAATGAGTCTTTCAGGGTTGAATTTACAGTTGTTTGAAGAAAAATTAGCATGATGTAGACACATTGCAATTGCAAGCTACCAAGAGTATCTCGCCTGCACAGCAGAGCCTGGCAAGCTACTCGTGGCGTATTCAATATGCCTAAAATAGTAACAATAACAGGTCTTATTCCCCAGACCCTGAAAGAACCTCCAATATGGCAGCATTGGGAAAGAAGAGTAAGGAAAGGCTGTTAAATCTCATGGCAGGGACGAATGAAGACATTACTGGCGCCCGCTCAAGTAAATCGATGAAGAACGGGACGACAGTGATATGGGTATGGACTGTGAATCACTGAGACCCTCAATGGGACATAGAAAAGTTTGAACTAACAGGCAACCTCTTTGTCCAAAGCATGAAATCAAGAAGCATACCAGATTTGGAGAAAGTTTCAAGATCCTAGCTGTAATACGTTAGTCAGTCTCTGATAGCAATAATGAACTACCAAAGGTGAGCTTGTAATGAAGGAGGACCGAGGGAAGTAAGCTCTATCGGGCTTCCTTCTAGGACTGTGGGTCTCTAACACCATGGGGGCATGGCGAGGAATCACATCCATTTAAGGACCAAAATATGGCTCAGAGATGAAAACACTTGACTCACATATCAGATGTCATAGGTTCCATTCCCAGCACCAAAGGGGTTAGAAATGAGTGGGGATTGTGGAAAATAAATCTCTGCATGTTTAAATTTATTAATATTAAACTAGTTTTTCTCTTATTGGGGCTTTTTTGGTGGGAAGGGGTATTCCCTAAATGCTCAGGAGCTCTGTGTTCAGGGCCAACACATGCTTGGGGGTGCTCAGGGGACCATACGTGGTGTTAGAATTTGAACCGAGGGTGCAGCCACATACTGTATGCAAGCACCTTAATCTGCACAGTAGCTCCTTGGCCCAGAATATTACATGTTTATACTATTGTGTTAAGTATTACTTCAAAACCAAATTGGAGACTGGGGAGAAAGCTCAAAGGTTGGAGCCACAACTTTTGTTATTGAGAAGCCCCAGGTTTGATCGTTGGAGGCTAATGGCCCCCCAAAAACTCCAAATCCAAGTACCATGCTGAGCACAGCTTGTAAGTATGCCAGTTGTGATCCCCGAACTCTCCAAAATTATCTCTGTCTATTCCTATTAAGTATGGTACTATGATATTAACACATAAAAGGTAAAGGTAAAGGCCCTCCCGTTGTTCATCGATTTGCTCGAGCGGGCCCAGTAACATCTCCATTGGAGACTTTGTTGTTATTGTGTTTGGCATATCGAATACATCACGGGTGGCTTGCCAGGCTCTGCCGTGTGGGCGAGATACTCTCGGTAGCTTGCCGGGCTCTCCGAGAGGGGCAGAGGAATCGAACTCGGGTCAGCCTTGTTGGCTGCGTGCAAGGCAAACGCCCTACCACTGTGCTATCGCTCTAGCCCCCCAAAAAACACACATAGCCCCCCCAAAAACTATTTCTGTCTATTCCTATTAAGTATGGTACTATGGCATTAATAGATAGCCCCTACAAATTAATTGCATGGAATCTTGACTTGAAAGGTTTGCCATGGGACCAGAGGGCTAGTACAGCAGTAGGGCCCTCGCCTTGCAGGTACTTTACTGTGGTTCAATCCCCTGAATAGTGTGTGATCCCCTGAGCACCGCCAGGAGAGATCCCTGAGGACAGAGCCAGGAGTAAGTCCTGAGCACCACCGGGTGTGGCCAAAAAAGCAAGAACAGAAAGACAAAAATAAAATAAAGTAAATAAAGGCTCACTGTGTAGTCTGCCACTAAGCTCTGTCTGTCTTCACTAGAGGGTAAACTTGCCTTTCGTGTGTCACCACCAGCGTCTAGCATAAATAATGTCTTGCACAGCAAAAAAGGAACATCCCATCTTCAAAAGGTGCCTATCAAGGAGGCAAGGGGTAGGGTGGGGTTGGAGGATGGGGAACAGTGCAGAGAGAACATGGGATACTGGTGGAGGGAAGTTGTCACAGGAGGTGAGACCAGTGTTAGAACACTGTATGTCTGCAATTCAGCTATGAATTACTTTGTAAATCTCGGTGACAGTAAATTGCTTAAAGAATTGTTAAAAGAAAGAACAACCAAAATATGTAATTGAGAAGACAAAGTGATGAGATAGTATCGGGGGAGTGTCCTCACTAAGGCCCCCAGTGGAAGTGTTACTTCTGATAACTGAGGCATAACCAAAGGTGAGAATAGAAAAGCAACTCTCAAGTTCTGTCTGCTGAATGTGCAATTAAAGAAGAAAATCACCAGTTTACTGAGCTTGAAACAACCAAGCCGGCAGATGCCACCAGGGGACAGCAGAGTCTCTGCCACACAGAAATCATCCCACAAGCAGAAGGAAATGGCATCACTGGCTCCATGCCCGGTGACTCTCCATGAGCCAGACTCTTCTGGAAGTTGGAAGTTGTGCCACTAGAAATCGAATCCAACTACCATAACTCAGGTAAGACAGGACTGGTGGATTTTCTTTTCCTGCAGAGCAATCATAAGATTAATGTTATTTATTAGAATAGCAGAATGTACTTAGAACAAAACCAATGATACAAATGTTTATCCCCCTCATGACTAGGGATTATTCAAATTCCCAGTTTTGAATACTTCATATTATTTAATACTCAAAATCACTATGTTCATAGGTAACCTTGCCCTCTTATTTAGTATCAGAAAAATAAGTGTGTAAGAGGTTAAGGAAATTTCCCAATAAAATCCCCAAATCACTAAGCTATGTACTAGAAAGATAGAACCTGACAATCTACCTTGACATCTATAAGGTTAAAATATTATGTGAGAAACACCATAACATATATAACACATGAGAGATGTAATACATGTAATAAATATAAAGGGTCTTTGGGATCATGGTGACTTCACTTGATTTATGCTTATAATTGGTTTTGATCATAAAATGGACTCATCTTTTAGAAGATGGTCAGTATCTATATAGCTGAGGCAAATAAAGCATTTTTTTAGTTAAAGAAATAGAAACAGGATCAGAGTAATAGTCCAGCAGATAGGGCACTTGCCTTGCTCAAAACTAACTAGGGTTTGATCCCTGGCACCCCATATGGTCCCCTGAGTCCACGGGAGTGATCCCTGAGCACAGAGCACAGAGTATGCCCTGAGCATCACCAGATGAGAATTTATAATGAGTGCTGAAATTGCAGACATCTCTATGAGTTCAGATGGTCTATGTTGATCTATTCTCCATCACCTGTTTTTACACAGTTTGATACTTTGCTGCTTCTAATCAGCAATGTAACTTAGTAAAATATCCGATTCAGTAACTTGAGGCTTTTCTTAATCTTTCTCACAGCATGGCATGTGCTTGTAAGAGTATATCAGAGTAACCTCATACGTGAGATGAATATTTAGGGTGTTTCCTAAATTCATCTCATGTATGACTATAAGCAATAAGTTCTTTTCTTACTATCACTATACTGTAATAAACATCTGCATACATTTACCAATTTTCTCATTTTAAAATATATCTGTGATAAACTCTAGGAAAGAAACTGCTTGTTTTGGTACATATGTACATTTATATTTTGATAGATATTGTCACACTGTTTTATGTAGTGATGGTACCAATATATATTCCCCCAAAACAATGTTAGAGAGTAACTTTCTCTATCACCTTCACTACAAGTGTGTTACTAAACTTTTTGATCTTTATCAGGTAGGGGAATGTGACTAAATTATAATTTAAATGGATATTATGTGTCCCAATGTAGTAAATACTGTTATTATCACCATTTTGTGTATGAGAAAATTAAGGCTTTCAGAGGATAGGTCACTTACTCAAAGTTACGCAGAAGATGCAAGATTGGAGATTAAAGTAAATGCTTTCTGTGCCTTTCATAAATTTCTTAACCATGATATGTTGCAATATTTTCCACTTTCATTAAGCCAGCCATGTGCCAGCTTCTCCTTGGATGAAATAGATCTTTTCCTTTTTACTATAAAAGAAGGGAAGGAAGAAAGGTAAAGGAAGAATGAGAGAAAAGGGGGGCAAGAAAGAAGGGAGAGAAAATGGAAATGAGAAGAAGGGAGGAAGGAGAAAGGGAAGAGAAGGGAAGAGGCAGGACAGTAAAGGAAGGGAAGTTTTCTGCTGACAAATCTGTAGAGATTTTGAGAGGAGCCTATTTGGAGGGGGAGCTCTTCTCTCTGACTGTTCCCAACTTATAGCCTTCCATAATAAAATAGCAATTTTTCTAAATAATGAGAGAAATAAAAGAAACATAGCCCAAAGTAATAATGCTTGAATTTAATTTCTTATAGTTTTCCATGGGCTGGAGCCATAGCACAGCGGGTAGGGCGTTTGCCTTGCACAAGGCCAACCCGGATTTGATTCCTCCGCCCCTCTTGGAGAGCCTGGCAAGCTATCGAGAGGATCTCACCCGCATGGCAAAGTCTGGCAAGCTATCCGTGGCGTATTCGATATGCCAAACATAGTAACAACAAGTCTCACAATGGAGACATTACCGGGCCTGCTCGAGCAAATCGATGAACAATGGGAGGACAGTGCTAAAGTGCTACAATAGTTTTTGATAATTCAATACTTCAAAGGATACATCAGTTGTATAAAGTTCCTTCCCCTACTCCAGGTCAAAGATTCTTACCAAACCACATTTGATCTGATTTCACTGCTAGTTGAGCATAGATGGATGAGTTTATACTAATTGAAATAAAAGTTCACTTTAGAATGGCGGTGTCACAATAACATGCTTGAAATCCTAAAGATAACGTGAGAATTGCAATGACAATTTTTTTTCATAGTTCAAGTGGGTGGCAAATATTCATAAACCCAATCTTCTTCACGTGAGTGAAACAAATACCGTGTTACTCCTCTCTGGCACGTTCAAAGTTATTGGACAGACTATGTGTGGGGTGGAGGAACTAGCTAAATGGGAAGCATGTGCTCACATTTCAGGCTACAATTTGGAGGCATGATTTATGCATTTATTGGGTGTGGGCTTTCTGCCTGTTACAGGTTTGACTTGTTTGCTGTTCTCGATGGCTTTGACTGAGGTCTCTGTCTGCCTCAAAGAGGTTTTAGCACTGTAGCACTGTCCTCCCATTGTTCATCTATTTGCTCGAGTGGGCCCAGTAACGTCTCCATTGTGAGACTTCTTGTTACTGTGTTTGGCATATCGAATACGTCACAGTGGAGCTTGCCAGGCTTTGCCGTGCGGTGAGATACTCGGTAGCTTGCCGAGAGGGGCGAAGGAATCGAACCTGGGCCGACCAGGTCTGCCGCGTGCAAGGCAAATGCCCTACCGCTGTGCTAAAAAGAGGTTTCACAAAGAGAAAATACTTTTTTTGAATTGTTTTTTAATTGACTCTCCAGGAGATAGAGCATTACAAAGCCACTCATGTCTGGGTTTCAGTCATACAATGTTCCAACATCCATCCCTCCATCAGTTACTTTTCCCACCACCAATGTTCCCAGTTTCTTTCACCACCCCTCAACTCCTTCCCCTTGAGCTTGCCTCTGGCAGGCATTTTTCACTTTTCTTCGCTCCCCCTCTCCCTCTTTGTCTGTCTCTCTCCCTCTCTCTACCCCTCTTAGTCTCTTTTGCTCTCTCTGTCTCTTCCCTTCCCCCCTCCGTCTCTCCCTCTACCTTCCTCCCACTCCTTTTGAGCATTGAGGGTTGCAATACAGATACTGAAATGCTATCATGTACATCCCTTTACCTACTTTCAACACTCAGTTCTTGTGAGTGGTTCAGTCTCCAGCACCATATAGACCTCCAAGCATGGAGCCAGTGCGGGCCCCTGAGCACTGCTGAGCATGGCCCCCAAGCAACAACAAATTCTGCACAGAAGGTCGTACCATCAACAAAGTTAAAGACAAGTGGATAAAAATTTATTTCATTTCTTATCACAGTGGACTGGAGCAATAGCACAGTGGGTAGTTTGCCTTGCACGCAGTCGACCCAGCCGACCCGGGTTTGATTCCTCTGCCCCTCTTGGAGAGCCCAACAAGCTACTGAGAGTATCTCACCTGCACGGCAAAGCCTGGCAAGCTCCCCATGACATATTCAATATGCCAAACACAGTAACAACAAGTTTCACAACTTGTTGTGAGACCTCACTGGGCCCGCTCAAGCAAGTCGACCAACAATGGGAGGACAGTGCTACAGTGCTACATATTACAGTCCAATTACTCATCTCTGTAGAGTACAAAGCACTTCTATGACTCAATAATAGAGAAAAAGAATCAATATCCTGAGAAAAGTGAGACATGAAAATATGGTTTTCTGAAATTGATGGCTCTTAAATTGTTGTTCCAATTCTCTAATGAGAGGGGCTAAAATGATAGTTCAGGAGGTAAGACACTTGCTTTGCCTGTGGCCTGATTCTGGTTTGATTCCCTGCACTTCATTGGCAAACACAGTCAGATTTCATTCCTGAGCACTACCTGCCCCCAAACAAAAGCAAACAAAGATCCCTCTCAAGGGAAGACACACACAGAACCTAGAATGTGGCTCAGTGGTGAACACATGTGTAAGGCTCTGAGTTCAATCCCTGACACCACAGAAAAGAAAGAAAAAAAAAAAGAGGAAACCTGAAGGAATAATGCCAGGGCTCAAAGAGTTGGCCTTGCAAGTATGTGGCAATGAGTTCAAATCCATGGTCTCCCATATTCTCCTAGTGCAACCCTGGCACTTCTGCTGGGTGAACTTGACAGGTCTGTGTTCTGTGATCACTGTTGTCTGTTGTCTATCTCTCTCTTACATACACACACAGAGGCACACATAGAGAAAAAGAGAGAGTGAGAGAGAGAGCAGGAGAAGAAAAGAAAGAGAAAAATAAAGAAAGCAAATTAGAACCACACTGTGATAGTGAAAAAGTTGGGAAATTGTTCCCAACAATTGGTCAGGTTATGGGCAACTTGCATGCTCATACATTAGTGATAAAAGTAATTTGTTAACCTTTTAATATTCATCAAAATACAAATATTTTTCTTTTTGGTTCATCGGTGCCACTTCTCAAGGAAGGTGATTTCTGTGTGTATAGGTGTGTGTGGTTTGGGGAACACACCAACAGCATTTGGGTAGGGGGGGTGGCAACTCTTAGGTTCATGCTCAAAGACTAGCCTTAGTGGTGCTCAGGGAACAGTGTAGCGCTGGGGACCCATGATGCAAGCATGCATTCCAGGCTGCTAAGCTCTCTCTCTCTCTCTCTCTCTCTCTCTCTCTCTCTCTCTCTCTCTCTCTCTCTCCTCTTTCTTTCTCTCTCTGGCCTGACTGCATATCTGATTGATCTGATTGAAAGGGGGTGGTTGGCACAAGACTCACGGAAAAGGCAGAAGCAGACAGAGGGAGAGAAAGGCATGCTGATAAAAGTACAAGGGACAGAACACCAAACACCAAGACAAATTGAAAGGGCAGAGGCCTGTGACAGAAACCTCAGGAAGGTTGGTGCGAATGAAGTGAAATGAGTGAGAATATTGGGAGATTCCGTGAAGAATCAGTGGAGCAGGGCAGGTAGGGTCTTGTTGGACCTTTGAAGGACTCCAGCTTCGACTCTAAGGACACAGGGGAATTTGTGATATTCTGAGGAGAGTGAGCTGCCGTGACCCACATTCTTAAAAGATCGGTCTAACTGGATAGAGAGACACCTTGGCAGCACTAGTTCCCCCCAAACACCAGTGTGTGTGGCCCTGAAACCACAGTGGAGGTGGAGAAACAATGGAGGTCGCTAGTATAAAAAAATGAAAAGGGGGCCACAGAAATAGCTCAAAGGACGGAAGAGTGTGCTTTGTATGGGTTTGATCCCCAGCATCACATGGGCTCCTGAGCACCAGCAGGAGTGACCCTTAGCATCACTATGTGTGGCTGCCCTAACAAGCCTATATATGTACACACACACACACACACACACACACACACACACACACATCCTTGCTTTGCTTGTTTAATTCCCAGCCCCAATAAGTAAATAACTTGATTAATTAAGTAAAAGCCTAGTGGCACTCTTTACAATAGCCAGAATCTGGAAAAAACCTGAGTCCCAGGTGACTGGTTAAAGAAACTCTGGTACATTTACACAATGGAGTACTATGTAGCTGTTAGAAAAGATGAAGTCATGAAATTTACATACAAGTGGTACAACATGGAAAGTATCATGTTAAGCGAAATGAGTCAGAAAGAATGGGATAGACACAGAAAGATTGCATTCATCTGGGGGAACATAAAGTAACAAAATAGAAGACTAACACCCAGGAGTGGCCGAGATTAGTACCAGGAATTTTGCTCCATGACTTGGAGGTCAGCCACATGTGCTAGGAGAAAAGGAAGCTCAGATAGAGAAGGGAGCACCAAATAAAGGGTGTTGGGAGTATCCTCCCAGGATGGGAGAAGCATGCTGAAAGTAGACTATAGACCAAACATGATTGCCACTCAGTGCCTCTCTTGCAAACCACAGGACCCAAAAGGAGAGAGGGAGAACAGAAGGGAATGCCCTGCCACAGAGGCAGGGTGGGATGGGGGGACGGGGGGGGGGGGGGTGGGAGGGATGCTGGGACCCATGGTGGTGGAGGATGGGCGCTGGTGGAGGGATGGGTACTTGATCATTGTATAATTGAAACCCAAGCACAAAAATTTGTAAGTCTATAACTGTACCTCATGGTGTTTCACTAATAAAAGAAAAAAAAGATAAAGAAAAAATAGAAGTTCTGCGTTGACAAAAAGAAAAAGTAAAAGCCTGCTAGCCTTTAGAGGTCAATGATTTAGTAATACTGGTGAGCAAGGTCTTTCCTTTGGCCAGATTCCATGACTGAGTGCAGATGAAGAAGATCTGGTTCTTGAGGCTTGTGTTCTTCCCAGTTCCGAGCCTCTTCTTCCTCTGTTCTGAACATAAAACAGTGGAATTGCTGGATCATATAGAAGTTCAAAGGTTAGTGTTTTGAAAAGTGTTCATACCGTTTACCCAGAGGTTGAACCAGGTGACATCCCCACCAGCAATGGATGAGGGTCCTTGACCTCCTTTCTCTCTGTGGTTTTGCTTTTCACCCTGTATCACTCACTCACTTTGGCACTGCCCCCAGGACCTGGACACTATTTGTAACAGTAACACTATATTCCCTCTGCAAGTATCTGTCTAGAACTAACACTCCTCCCTCTGGAAACTGCTGATGGTTTCTACACACAACTTAAACACAAATGGGCATCCCAGGAGTCATCACGAACAACAAGCAAAAAAAGGAAAGGAGGAGGGAAAGTGTTAAAAGTAACCGTGACAGGGGCTGGAGCAATAGCACAGCAGGTAGGGCATTTGCCTTGCACGCAGCCGACCTAGGTTCAATTCCCAGCATCCCATATGGTCCCCCGAGCACCACCAGGAGTAATTCCTGAGTGCATGAACCAGGAGTAACTCCTGTGCATCGCCGGGTGTGACCCAAAAAGCAAATAAATAAATAAATAAATAAAAGTAACCGCGACAGCAATAAGGGAAAAGAGTCTTTGGATGTCAAACATCACAGAGTCTCCTCTTCATGACAAAACTGGATCCCCTGGGTTGACTTCAATGCTTAGAATCCCAGAAATGTGGCTGGTATACTCAGCCAGGTGCCTCACCACTTTTTTTTTTTTAAGTTTTCGAAGAAAGGAGGATGAATTTAAATAGACAGTGATAACTCTGCAAGGGAGTGATTGTAAGAACCAAGGGAGGGTTTAATGTTCAGTAGGGAGGGAAGGGAGGCTGGGAACCGGAAGGCTTAATTGAAGGCTGGTGGTGCCAGGCAGCTGCGTCTGGGTGTTTTTCCAGAGGGAGGAGTGCTAGTACTAGAGGGGAGGGATCTTGCACAGCAAATACAGTGTTACTGTTACAAATAGTGTCCAGGTCCTGGGGGCAACTTCGGAGTGAGTGACTGATACAGGGTGAAAATCTTAGAGAGAAAGAAGGTCAAGAACCCTCAGCCATTGCTGGTGGGAATGTGGCCTGGTTTGACTTTGGAAAATCGATACACTTTTCAAAACACTAAGATGTGAGTTTCATTTCCACTTCTTGGCAGCTACCCCAAGAATACAAAAATTGGGGGGCTGGAGTGATAGCACAGCAGGTTGGACGTTTGCCTTGCTCGCAGCTGACCCGGGTTCGATTCCCAGCATCCCACATGGTCCCCTGAGCACTGCCAGGAGTAATTCCTGAGTGCAGAGCCAGGAGTAACCCCTGTGAATAGCCAGGTGTGACCCAAAAAAACGAAAGAAAAAAAAATTCTATTCAGGAAAAAAAAAATGTGCGTCCCTCTGTTCATTACACAATAGCCAACATATGGAAACAACCAGTGTCCAAGAACAGTTGACTAGACAAAGGAACTATGTTACATATACACAGTGGAAAACCCACTCAGCTATAAGAAAACAAGCGAATGTGAAATTTCTCCCTACAGGATGAAACTGGGGAGTATCATGCTGAGAGAAGATAGCAAGGAGAGTTACAGATACAGAATGATGTCTCCTAGATGGGATATAAAGTAGCATAGCAAGGAAGTAAGAAAAGGAACCAAAGCAGTTGGTTCACAGACCCATTTCATAGTGGTGGTGGTGTGGAGCTGGAGTGATAGCACAGCGAGTAGGGCATTTGCCTTGCATTTGGCCGACCGAGGTTCAATTTCCAGCATCCCATCTCATATGGTAACCCCTGTGCATCGCCAGGTGTGACCTAAAAAAAAAAATTGAAACAAACAAAAAATCCAACACATAAAGTAACAAAATAGGAGACTAACACCCGAGATTAGTACCAGGAGTTTTGCTCCAAGGCTTGGAGGCCAGCCACACATGCTAGGGGAAAAGGGAGCTCAGATAGAGAAGGGAGCACCAAATAAAGGGTGTTGGGAGGATCCTCTCAGGATGGGAGAAGCATGCTGAGAGTAGACTATAGACCAAACATGATTGCCACTCAATGCCTCTTTTGCAAACCACAGCATCCAAAAGGAGAGAGAGAACAGAAGGGAATGCCCTGCCACAGAGGCAGGGTGGGATGGGGAGATGGGGGGTGGGAGGGATACTGGGACCTGTGGTGGTAGAAAATGGGCACTGGTGGAGGGATGGGTGTTTGATCATTGTATAATTGCAACCTAAGCACAAAAATTTGTAAATCTACAACTGTACCTCATAGTGTTTCACTAATAAAAATTTTTAAAAAATCCAGCACAGTGGTGGTGGTGGTGGGGGGGGACAGGAGTGGGTTGGGGTGGGTGAGGGAAGGGGAAGGGACTGAGGAGGGTACCGTAGACAGTGATGGAAGGAAGTGAACACTCTGGGTGGGAGGCGGTGGTGAAATGTTGTTAGCGTAAAATAACATTTTAAAAAAATAATAAAAGGGGTTGGAGCAATAGCACAGCAGGTAGGATGTATGCCTTGCACGTGGACGACCCGGGTTCAATTCCCAGCATCCCATATGGTCCCCTGAGCACCGCCAGGGGTGATTCCTCAGTGCAAAGCCAGGAGTAACCCCTGTGAATCACCAGCTGGACCCAAATACTGTCATGTCACTGTTCTCCCATTGTTCATCGATTTGCTCGAGCGGGCCCAGTAACATCTCCATTGTGACAATTGTTACTGTGTCTGGCATATTGAATACGTTATGGGTAGCTTGCCAGGCTCTGCCGTGCCAGCGAGATACTCTCGGTAGCTTGCCGGGCTTTCCGAGAGGGGCGGAGGAATCGAACTCGGGTTGGCCATGTTGGCCGCTTGCAAGGCAAACGCCCTACCCGCTGTGCTATCACTCCAGCCCAAATAAATAAATAAATAAATAAATAAATATGTAAAAAATTAAAAATTTAAAAACATGTTCAAAGGAAATCAAGAAACGAAAGAAAGAAAAATTGAAGGTGAAGCTAAGTGGATATTGATATTATTTAGAATTATCATCAGGAAAGGTTGGAGAAAGTGACCCTAGGCCAGCTGCCAAGACCTTTGAGAAATGAGGGCAAGTCACGACGACGTGGGATGGATAGTGGGAGAACTAATGCGGTGTTCGGACTTTCTGGAAAGGAGGAGGAAGTTGAAAGGGGAAAAAAGCAAGGAGGCCCTTCTCTCTAGGTTGAATGTCAAGCATGGTGTGACAGAGATCAAGGCAAGCCCTTAGAGGGCAACAGAGGAAGCCGACTGGTCATCTTGGGGGAGAATCAAGGCTTCAGGCGCCACAGGACTTTGAAGAGAACCAAGAACACAGCTAGAGTGCCCAAGGGACTTGATTGCGTCCAGAGCAGGAACTACAGTGAGCGTAGACACGGGTGCAGGAAGGGAGGACAATGAGGTTAAAAGTCTCTGGGGACTGGAGTGAGGGGAGAGGGAGGGGACTTGAAAAATCCACTGACTTCTTGTGGTCTGGATGTTAACAAGGATAAAGGGAAAATGTGATTAATCTTCCTGGTTTCGGGGTAGAGAACAAGGCAGTGAGTGTTGGATGTGGGGGAGGAAGAAATTTCCTTTCTCTGGAAAGAACGTCTTTCCAGAAATTCTGAGCCCACATCTTGGCTCTTGCTACTGCACATAAAAGAGCAAGGAGCAGTCTGAATTCAAGCCAAAGGAGAAAGTTTGAGGTCATCTGCAAAGGACGGCCATCCCCTGAGGAAGGGCAGGGCTCTCCTCAGACTGCTGCTATTTTTGGCGGCTTCTCCTCAGCCTCCCTCTGGGATCACACAACTCAGCTCTTGTCCCTTGCACCCCAGACTGTTGACTCCATCCATGGCGGAAGGGTTCTTGCCACACAGAAGTTCCTGCAGTCTCGGTTTTCTCCCACTTGCAGTCTCTGACTCCAGAAATAAGAACCCTGTCTGTCCTGGATGGAGCAACCTTTCCAGTGCCTAGAAATGCACCCCCCACACACACACACACATGCACACATATCACACTCACACACCATTCACACACTTACACATATACATACACTCACGCACTCACACATATACACACATTCACACATATACTCACACATATACATACATACACTTACACTCACCAGTATATATATACTCACACACATACACATACATACTCACACACGCATGCACACATACATTCACACATACATACACACACACATGCACTAACACACTCTCTTCCATATATACACACACTCATTGGTCTATGGTAATGTTAACCTCCTTGCCCCGTTGGTAGGGAGCATGGAAACCATAATAAGGCCATTTATATTGATGATATTCTTCCTAATCACAGACCGAATGTAAGGTGCAGTGCTAGAAAAAAATGGGGGAAAAGACTCCATTCGCAAAGCCCTTCTCCACCTCTATTACCAATTATGTTTTTGGTTTAACACATTTATTTGGGAGGAAGAGGGGGTACCGGATGGGGAGGGGGCACGTCCCCGAGTGCTCAGGAGCTGTGGGGGGTTCTGTACTCAGGAGTGACCCCTGTCAGTGCTGGGAAGTCCAGATCAGTGTGGGGATCCAAGCAGGGGGATTGCTCGCCAAGCAAGCGACTGATGTGTCTTAGCTTTCTGGCCCTGACACAGTTCTGATTTAAAAGACCAATTCAGTCTGGGCAATTAGACAACAGCTACTGATTTTCACATTTTGGTTTGTAGGTGTTGGGCTTGGGGCCGCCAGGGGCGGGCAATGCCAGGGACAAAATTCCAGCCTGGCCCGCAGCAGCGCACACTTGTGTCCCTTTTCTCTTCAGAACTGTGCCCTGGGCCAAAATAGGAGACTAACACCCAAGAGTGGCCGAGATTAGTACCAGGAGTTTTGCTCCAAGGCTTGGAGGCCAGCCACATGTTCTAGGGGAAAAGGGAGCTCATATAGAGAAGGTAAAGCCCTCCCGTTGATCGTCGATTTGCTCGAGCGGGCCCAGTAACGTCTCCATTGGAGACTTTGTTGTTACTGTGTCTGGCATATCGAATACTCTCGGTAGCTTGCCGGGCTCTCCGAGAGGGGCGGAGGAATCGAACTCGGGTCGGCCATGTTGGCCGCGTGTAAGGCGAACGCCCTACCGCTATGCTATCGCTCCAGCCCTATATAAAAGGAGCACCAAATAAAGGGTGTCGGGAGGATCCTCCCAGGATGGAAGAAGCATGCTGAAAGTAGACTAGAGACCAAACATGATTGCCACTCAATGCCTCTTTTGCAAACCATAGCACCCAAAAGGAGAGAGAGAACAAAAGGAAGTTCCCTGCCACAGAGGCAGGGTGGGATGGGGGATGGGGTGTGGGAGAGATACTGGGACCCGTGGTGGTGGAAAATGGGCACTGGTGGAGGGATGGGTGTTTGATCATTGTATAATTGCAACCCAAGCACAAAAATTTGTAAATCTACAACTGTACCTCATGGTTTTTCACTAATAAAAATTTTTTAAAAAGTGAAGTTTATGTCAACCTCAATAGTCAGTGGAAATAGTGATTCCAGAAGCTTCACAGGCAAGAAAATCTTTGATTTATTTTTTTCTTCAGAGTTCTAGGTGATCTCAAATACGTACCACACTCCTCTGGATCTCTGATGGAATTGGCAACAGGAGCATCTCTCTAATATCCATGTCATCTTCTCTCTCCACGGAAGGAAAAGGCAGGGTGTCAGCTGTGTCCAGGTGAAATAAACAAACCACAATTTGTTACCCATTTTTAAGGAATTATAAATCTTTGCGGCTTTTCCTGGCATAACCCTCAAATTATTCCCGTTCTAATTATAGTTTATGAATCAAGCCTTTCATTCATTTATTGATTCAACCAAGTATTTATCTCCTTAGCAACGGTTCTAGCATAGCTTTCTCCTAGGCATTTGGGGGTGTAAGGGCAATTCACTCTCAACCCTGCAAGGATATAGAATCAGGCTGGAGAAAAGAAAGAGGGGGGAGAAAAGGAGAGGACAGGAAGACACACAGTGTTCAGATTATGTATTCTCCTCCATTCTAGAGAAAATATGTGAGACCCTTGAGAATGATATAATTTTCACATGGAGCATGAAATAAAGCTTGCAAAAATGGAGAAACTCACGAAATTTCTGGATCAGAGCAATCGAATATGTAAGTCTAAAGTTCCATGCACTTCAATAAACATTGCAGGGGCCAAGGATGTAGGTGAGTGGAGAGCTACACACCTTACGTGAATAAAACCTAAGTTCAATCCCTGGGATCCCCCTGCCAATTCCCAAACCCCAATTCTATTTTATTTATTTATTGGTATTTGGACCTGGCAGTGCTCAGTGCTGAATCCTCACTCTGAGCTCAGGGATATCTCCTGGTGGGCTTGGGTGCCACACTGATCTGGGCCCCCCAGCACTGCCAGGGGTCACTCCCTGAGATGTCAGGGATCAAATGTGGACAGCTGTGTGGATGGCAAATGCTCTACCTGTTATACTATCACTAAGGTTCATCAAACCTGATTTCAAAACTTGCCAAGTTATCATAAAAACTACCATCAAAAGTTAATATGAGTCAAAAATATTTGGAGGGGGTGAGGCACACATCTAGCAGAGCTCAGGGGCTACTCCTGGCTCTGTGCTCAGGGATTACTCATGGGGGCGTTAGAAAGGTGGGGACCATATACTTTGCTGAGATCTGAGACAGGCTCCACTGCATGAAAGTAAGCAAGCACCTTAACCCCAGCACTTTTTCTCTGGTTCCCCAAAATATTTTCAGAAGATAAGAATGAGAAATCTGCCCTTGGAAGGCGTCAAAATATCTTCTAAATTTGTAATAATTGAAAAGTGTCATCATCTACAAATTTTATACATCTAAAAATCTAGATGCTATGATATTTAGAACTTTATTATTCTAAGAAATGCATCCATTAAAAATCATATACATGTGTTTTCAAGGTACAATAATCGACTAATCAAAATTTTTCAAGTGTAAAGATTGTTTGACACAAAGATAAAATTACATGAGAGAAGTGAAGTAGAAATAATAATTAAAGAATATCAAAGACTGATGTAAAGTCTTTGGCTGTTAAACAAGAGGTATCAGATTATTGGAACATCATGAGTTTATTTGACATCCTTTTTCGTTGATGTTCTGATTTAACAAGTTGTTTTTTTTAAAAAATAAAGCATCCAGGGACTGGAGCGATAGCACAGTGGGTAGGGTATTTGCCTTGCATGCGGCCAACCTGAGTTCGATTCCCAGAATTCCATATGGTCCCCCAAGCACTACCAGGAGTGATTCCTGAGTGCAGAGCCAGGAGTAACCCCTGAGCATTGCTGGGTGTGACCCAAAAAGCGAGGGGAAAAAAAGCATACAGAGGATGAAGAAATAATACAGAGGGTAAGGTATTGTGTTGCACATGGGTTCACATATGGCCTTGGCATCACGTATGGTCTCCGGAGTCCCACCAAAAGTGATCCCTGAACATAGAGCCAGGAGTAAACCCTGAGCCCAACCAGACATGGGCCCAAAACATAAACAATTTATTCAAAAAATTAAATAAAATGTACATTAGTGGTGTTTATATACACTTGGAACCATGATTATTAATTTTATTCATTAACGTAGCTCAAAGAATAGCATTTGGCTGGGGCCAAGGAGGAAGGAGAAGTTCATTAAGTAAGCGCTTTGGTAGGCAGAAAGTTGCTCAAAGTTGTTTCCTTATTAAATCTAGAAAGAAGCTCAAGGGAGGTAAGTCAGTTCAGGAGCTATGAGAAGGAGCCATAGCCAAAAAAAGTGATACCAGTTTCTGGTCATGATTCTGAGTATCATGCTAAGTGAAATGAGTCAGAAAAAGCGGGACAGACATCAAATGACTGCACTCATTTCTGGAATATAAAATATCATAATATGAGATTAACACCCAAGGGCAGTAGAGACGAGGGCCAGGAAGATTGTTCCACAGTTGGAAGCTTGCCTCATGAGCTGGAGGAGAAGACAGCTGGGATGGAGAAGGGATCACTAAGCCAATGATTGTTGGAGGGATCGCTCGGGATGAGAGATGTGTGCTGAAAGTAGATAAAGGACCAAACAGGATGGCCTCTCAGTATCTGTATTGCAAACCATAATACCCATAAGTAGAGAGCGAGTAAGAGGGAAATTGACTGCCATAGAGTCGGGGGAGGGGTGGGATGGGTGGGGGAGGGAACGGGGGACATTGGCAGTGGAAAATGTGCATTGGTGGAAGGATGTATTGTATGACTGAAACTCAAACATGAAAGTTTTGTAACTGTAGCACATGGTGATTCAATAAAAAAAATACATCTTTAAAAATATGAGAAATTGTCATTTCTATTGATGTAATTGTCAACATAATTGTTCTACAGTATTTGTCTGGTGAGAGTTGAGTACAATGTAGTTTAGTGTACTAGAGTTAAGAGGTGACAGGCTAATGAGTTGAAATCACAGTTTAGTTGCTTATCTGTTTCTGAGCTTTGCATATCAGTTCTCTTATCTGTGAAATAGTAACAATATTACCTCATCAGGTTGCTGCAAGGTTAAAAGATGGTATTACAGGGGAATTTAAAATAAGATGTCTTGATACGTGAATAAGGAATATTAAATATGCAAATTGATACATAGCTTAAACAACAATAATCATGCTACATTTTAATTATTCATTCAATAAAATCTAACTTGTTATTGTTATGATGTCTCTTTCCAAATGTTTCTACTTTTTATGCTCACTAAAACTAAAGAAATTATACATGTATATTCTCAATGCATAACCTTTCAAGAAACATGAGTCAGGGGGCCAGAGAGATAGTATAGTGGGTAGGGCGCTTGCCTGGATACGACTGACCTGAATTTGACCCCTGACACCTCAGCTCTGTAAGGTCCCATTAAGTCCCCTGAGCTATTGGAAGTGATTCCTAAGGGCAGAGGCAGAAGTAAGCCCTGAGCCACTGGGTGTGGTCCCCCACAAAACAAAACAAAACAAAACAAAAACCCAAATAATTCCTTGAATAGGTAATTCCTTTTAGTAATTCATCTGAAAATAGTATTTTACTTTTTAGTTTAATTCAATACAATTCTTTTGAACTCCTGGTAAGTTTTATAAACACAATACAACTTTTAAAAGATTGGAACGTTGAATACATTTGAAAAGTGCTCTATTGCACCAAAAATGATTAAAATGTTGAATAAAAGCGTAAGATTGTCAAAGTTCCCTTGTTAAATTTTCTAGTTGGAAATTACTTGCACTATTTAAGTGGCACTACTATGTCCTTAAAGATGCAGTTGAGTGAGTACATATCAATGCTTATTTAAGTGAATAAAATTTTATTATGGGTTTGGTTAACACCACTGGTAGGGACAAATGGATTTATATGAAATTTTTTAATTAATTTTTTGTTCTGTTTTGTTTTGGGGCCACACCTGGTGTGCCCAAGGCTTACTCTTGACTCTGCACTCAAGGATCATTCCTAGCGGTGCTTATGGAACCATATGAGATGCTAGGGATCAAACCCAGATCAGCTGCCTGCAAGGTGAGCACCTTACCTCTATACTATCTTTCTGATTTCCCTTTATTAACTTTTTAAAGTCACTAGGTTTGTAGTGGATACACTGCAATAGTAATTCATTGGTATTTGCCTTGCTAGTGTTCTAAGCAATGGATTAAAAATTTAGCCAGTACGTTCTAGTCTGTGTGACTGATTAATTTTATAAAATATTTAACCACTACAACAATAATTAGTTCTATATTTGACTTTAAATAATTAATGGAAGCTCAATTATATTTGCAAGGAGGAAAGGAACACAGACAAGAAACACAAGTTTTAAGTATTTGGGAATTAGAGAATCAAAGAGAATCTCAGAATTATGGACTCTGTCCAATAAAAAATAAACACATTATCATTATAAGTAAAGTAAAAGTAAAGGCCCTCCCGTTGATCGTCGATTTGCTCGAGCGGGCCAAGTAACGTCTCCATTGGAGACTTTGTTGTTACTGTGTCTGGCATATCGAATACTCTCGGTAGCTTGCCGGGCTCTCCGAGAGGGGTGGAGGAATCGAACTCGGGTCGGCCATGTTGGCCGCTTGTAAGGTGAACGCCCTAAATACTCTGCATACAATTTCACAACATCTTGAGTCATCTTTATGAAAGAATATTTTGAAAATATCTGCAACTATTTTCCTTGATGTTCTAGGTAAAAAATCAGATTCTTGAGTTCTACTGAAGATGGAATTACATGGAATTAGGCCTAGAAATAGAATTTTTTTTTTTTTTTTTTTGCTTTTTGGGTCACACTCAGCGATGCACGAGGGTTACTCCTGGCTCTGCACTCAGAAATCACCCCAGCGGTGCTCAGGGGACCATATGGGATGCTGGGAATTGAACCCAGGTCGGCCTCATGCAAGGCAAATGCCCTACCCACTGTGCTATTGTTCCAGCCCCTAGAAATAGAATTTTTAACCAAACCCACAGGTGTGGCTATTTTAAAATAGGCTTTAATTTTCAATTATACATAAGTATGCACACACAAATGCATTAGTATGTATCATTCAAAAATAATAGTATTCAAAGACATAATAAAAACCAACTTTCCTACCCTCATACAGTCCCAGCTCTGCAGGTTAATAGCTTCAATTTTTCTAGCTACTGTTACTGATAGATATTTTTTAATTGAGCCACTGTGATATACAGAGTTTCAGAGATGATCATCCCTCCACCAGTGAACATTTCCCACCACCAATGTCCCCAGTTTCCCTCCTGCCACTCTCCCCACAAGCTGTCTTGATGGCAAGAACTTTCCTTCTTTCTCTTTCTGTCTCTGTCTCTGCATCTCTGTCTCTCTGTCTCTCTCTGTCTCTTTCTCTCTGTGTCCCTCTCTCTTTCCTTTGGGGCATTATGGTTTGCAATACAGGTACTGAGAGATTATCATGTTTGTTCCTTTACCAATTTTCAGCTCACAGTTCTTATCCAGACTGATCATTTCCAACTATCTTTATCATGGTGGTCTTTATCATGCCTTCTCCCCCCCAGCATTTGAGGTAGGCTTCCAAGTGTCGACTAACCCCCCTGTCCCTTGTTTCTATTGCCCTTGGGTATTTTTTAAATATATATCACAAATGAGTCATTTATATATATATATATCCCACAGATGAGTCCAATCATTCTATGTCTATCCCTCTCTTTCTGACTTATTTCACTCAGCATGATACTCTCCATGTCCATCCATTTAGAAGCAAATTTCATTAACTTCATTTCCTCTAATAGCTGCATAGTACTCCATTGTGTAGATGTACCATAGTTTCTTTATCCAGTCATCTGGTCTTGAGCACCTGGATTGTTTCCAGATTCTGGCAATTGTGAATAGTGCTGCAATGAACATAGAAGTGCAGAGAGCATTTCTACTGCGTGTTTTTGGGCCCTCAGGGCATGTTTCAATAAGTGATATTGCCGGGTCTCATGGAAGCTCAATTTTCTAACTTTTTGAGGAATGCCCATATTGTTTCCCAAAAAGGCTGGACCAGTCTGAGTTTGCTAAGAAGATGGCATTGGGATGGGTAGGAATGTGGAAAGGGACCTAAAGATAGACTGATGCTGACACATTGCTTTTGGATGTGGTGTATGAACTTTGTATGTCTCAAACATTACTATTGGGGCTGGAATGATGGTATGGCAGGTTTCCTTGAACACAGCTGACATGGGTTTTATCCCTGGCACCCCATATGGTCCTCTGAGCCCTCTGAGCTTGTCCTCAAGACAAGCACTTTAACCACTGTACTATTTGTCTGGCCCCTGTCTATAAAAAGTTTTCTTTGTCATAATATTTTGTCTTCTGGGCACACAGCATTTGGTTTACTACTCTTTTTGTACACTAATGGGCAATTTGGGGGCTGTGCAGGGTGAGTCTAGAAGGGAACCTGAGGACTGACTTTAATATGTAGAGATGACTAGCTCTAATGCTGAGGATATTGAAAAATTCCTGAAATGCACTGACTCTAGTCTTTATTTATAGGTTTTGAGTTATTCCTTTCTGATCATTTGATTAATACTACTTCATTGACTTGCCTCTGACTCTGGCTGAAATATATAATTCTGTTTCATATTCCCTTTGTATTTGTACTTATAAGTTAATGCTTTCCCTTCTCCCTTCCCTCCTTTCCCCCTCCCTTCCTCCTCCATCTTTTTTTTTTTTTTTTTTTTTTTGCTTTTTGGGTCACACCCAGCGATGCTCAGTCTTTACGACTGACTCTGCACTCAGGGATTGCTTCTGGCGGTGCTTGGGGTGCCAGGGGATTGAACTCCGGTCAGGCAAACACCCTACCTGCTCTACTATCACTCCAGCCCCTTCCAAACCCTCTTAACCAACAGGCTATTCCCAACTTAGAGCTTGGGGATCCATGACCACATGGTGCTGGGGATCAAACCCAGGGCTTCTGCTTGTGAAGGATTCACTCCAGCATTCTGAACTATCTCACCGTCACCTTCTAACTTCTTTGTGGTACTTTTTAGTAGACATGGAAGAAGTAAGGGGGAGGGAGACTACTTGTGGGGAAAAATTACAGCCTTAAGTGGAATTTCAAAGTAATTATTGTACAGCCAACACTCAGAAAGCTGGCTTGAATAGAATTGGTACTGGAATACCAAATAACAGATTAAACACATGAGGGGTTAGCAGAGTACTAGATTTACAATCATGAGACCCTCGTTCCAATCTTCCATTCCATGAAAAGAAACAAATATGTAAACAAAATAAGTCTATGTCAAATAAATAATTTAGGAACAGCAAACTATGACCTTGTGAGTGCTGAATAGTCAGAGTTGTAAAGTAAAAATCCCTGTCAAGCAAAAAAGGGAACAAGATAGAAAGATAGAAAGGCAAAAAGGTCACAAACACATCAACTGTAGCTATTTTTATCACAGTTGCAGGATAGATATTTTGTTATAGTCATCTTTGTGCTTTTCTGAATTTCCAAAACCTTATGCACTGTGGATCATTCCTGGTTGTGACTGTGTATGTAGGAGAGAGTTTTTGTACTTCTCCCGACACCCCATCTATATTGGTCTAATAATAACCATAGAGTTGGAAATACATATGTTAATTGAACAAGCTTTTACTGATACCAAAGTCGTGTAGGGGCAAAGGTTAGGGTTAGATTTCTGTAGATTTTAGGTGTCTTCTTTTTCAGTGTTAATTCTTAGAAATGAAAGAAAAGTGTAGAGATCATTAAATTTTGGAAATTTGCTACATTTTTAGCAACACTAGAGATCAGTCCTACTATGGGTTGCGTTTAGGGTAAGAATTGGGGCTAGGGTGAGGGTTGGGGATGTATAGAGTTTAGGTGGAAAGTATTGTTGTGTTTCAAGATAAAAAGTGAAGTGAAATTGGGGCTGGAGCGATAGCATAGTGGGTAGGGTGTTTGCCTTGCATGCCACCGAGCTGGGTTTGATTCCCAGCATCCCATATGGTCCGCCGAGCACCACTAGGAGTAGTAGTTCCTCAGTGTGATGCAAAAAAAAAAAAAAAAGTGAAGTGAAGTTTTGTTAAGTTTGGGCTAATTGGTAGGATTATTTTTTTTTCTAGGGCCAGGCATATCATACTTAGCTTAGGGCAAGGATTTTTTTTTTAAATACATTTTAGGTGTTATCTTTTTCTGCATTAATTCTTAAAAATGAAAGCTACGTGTAGAAAGATCATTTATTTTTATTTTATTGATTCTAAAGTTGCAGACATCACACCCTTAATGAATAAGCAAATATTTTCTGAATGATGACCTGAAATTATTCAAGATTATTGGGGGCCACCCAGCAGTACTGAGGACTTCCTTCTGGCTATAGCTTCAGGAATACTCTTGTCGAGACTCAGGGGACTTTGTGTGGTAGTGGAGTCAACCCCCAGTATTATCTTTCTGACCTCCTGACATTATTTTTTTTTAAGGCTTAAAATAAGGTAGTATCTTGTGGATAACTTCGTTGAGATAAGAAGAAATCGTATCCCATAAACATTTTTGCACCAGATTTGTTTAAAAAATGTCTGCCTGTTGTCTCTCAGGATCCCTGTGTGGAGGTGATAATGCAAAAATTTGCCATCCTTGACCACATCGGTCAGAGAAAGAATCTGTAGTCATAGGATCCTATGGGTTCTTGAAAACTACTCAGAAAAACATGACTGTCTGCAATGAAGAATCATAAATGAACGCGCATGCTCCTTTACTCAACCATCCTTTCCCCCACTTCCCTACTAACTTCCCTACTTCCCTCCAACTTTGTTTTTGTCACTATCCCTTTCCCATGTGATTCAGGAATATCCTCGTTAGCCAAAACTGCTCATGGGATACCAGTTATTCATTTGCCAGTGACGAAAACCTACATAATTTCTACAGAGGAAATATGATACTTGGAAAGAGGTCTTTCCTAACTTCTTTGGACACCATTACATTTGTACTTAGTTCCAGGAACTGTGGTAACTGTCTTGCCAGCAATGCAAAGATAAATTCAGTCCATACAGGAAATCAGATTTTGCTGGAGAGCAGATCCAGGAGAAACCTTAGGGAGGCAGAATTAAAAGTCTGACGTGTCATGCTTGGATTCTGTTTCTTCTTTGCATCTTTTGTTTTTATAAGGGAAACATTTCTCAGTCAGTTGGGTTTTGTAGTTTCTATCACTCGCAGCCAAAGGCATCATAACTGACACTGGAGAATTCATTTCAGGAAGGAGACTCTGGGTATGGGGTGTGAAGAGAAAATGCAGACTGTCCTATTAACATCATGTGATTCAGAAAGAGGAAATTCAAACTAAGGACAGGAGACTTAGCAGAACCAGTTTGGTGATGCCCAAGCAAAAGAGCTTCAGGGCTAAGCCAGGCAGTTGGAAAGAAAAGTCTGAGCTCTGTGACCAAACAGATTCCTAATGGGGCCTCATCACTGGCCAATAGTGACCTCTTCTCTTCCCAGAGAAGACAACTAGGAAAGTTCCAGAATTCTTCATTTACTTATTATTACTTTGGAGAATTCTTTTGCAAGGGTTGAGAGATTACATGAATGATGTGGGAATGATGTGGCTCATTCATTTATTGACCCATGCATTCATTCTGTCAGTCAATACATTTAACAGGATACCAGAAGTATTTGTCAACAAGACATAGCACCATAGCACATCTATCTTGCTAAGTTACATGGTTAATTTGATTTTTGTTTATTAACAATTACGAATCGAAATTAGGAATCGAAAGAGCTATGCTTGGAGTATCACGCTTCACTCAAATGAGAGATAAAACTCGGAGTTCCGATCTCCATCAACGCTCAAGAATCAGGGATGCTGTCTCATTTGCCAAGGCATCAAAAATCAGATGGGCTGGACACGTAATGAGGTTTAGAGACGTTAAAAGATCGCGTGGATGCCCACCTACAAGATGGTCAGACTTCTTCGTGAAGACCCTGAATGATCGGTTTGAGGCTCTGCATGTTCCTAGAACGAGCAGATGCCATTGGGCTACGCTAGCATGCAACAGGGATGAATGGAGACGTTACTGGCACCCGCTCGAGTAAATCGATAAATCGATGAGTAACGGGGTATCAAGTGATCAAGTGAACAATTATGACAAATACCTTAAGGACCATACAAGGGTGGTAGGCGTAGTTAAATAAGAAAGGAGAGGCCAGGGATCAGAGAGATAATATAGAAAATAAGGTGCCTTGTGTGCAGCCAAATTGCTCCTCAACACCATGTATGTTCCCTGTGCACCACCAGAGGTCATTCCTGAGCATCACTGGGGGTGTCCCCATTCCTCCACTCATCCCCACTTCCCCGCCTCACACACACACACACACACACACACACACACACACAGAAGGGGATGGAGAAATAGCACAGGAGATAACCCAGATTTTATTCCCGGCACCCCTTATGATCTCCCTACCACACTCTGCCCCAGGCCTCCTAAGCACTGCTTAGGAGATGCTTCATTCTCATTCCCACTGTTGCCATGGAGATTGAAGCTTCAGATGCATCTTAGTGGTAGTATGTGTTTTGCCTCTATGAGGACCTGAGTCTGATCCCTGACACCCCCCCAAAAGAAGATAACGGTCAAGGATGTAGCTCAGAAAAAAAAAAAATATATATATATATATATATATATATATATATATATATATATTTCCTTGGGCTGGAGCGATAGCATAGTGGGGAGGGCATTTGCCTTGCACGAGGTCGACCCGGCTTCAGTTCCTCCGCCCCTCTTGGAGAACCCGGCAAGCTACAGAGACTATCTCGCTTGCACGGCAAAGCCTGGCAAGCTCCACTTGAGGTATTTGATATGCCAAAGTCTCACAATTTGTTGTGAGACGTTACTGGTACCCGCTCAAGCAAATTGATGAACAATGGGGAGACAGTGCTACAGTGCTATATATTTCCTTGTACATATGAGGCCCAGGGTTCAATGCTGGCATCTCCTCAATAAAAATAGCAAACCTAAAACACAAAAGGAATGAAGACAGAAAGGGTCTTTCACTCTTTTCAGGCAGTGGAAGAGTGACATTGAACTGAGAACTGAAAGATAGTTGGAACTTAATCAGAATTGATTGGGTGGGAATTGAATATTCCTGACCTGACACAAGAAATGAAAGCCAGAATATAGCAAGTGAGTCTGACCATAATACAGCAAGTGAGTAGGAGGATAATTCGAGATGATTTGGGAGAGGAAAGAGACTTGATTGTACAGAACTTTGTAGGCCATGTTAAGTATTTTTATTTCAGGGGTCAGAGAACTAGCACAGGGGTTAAAGTTTTTGCTTGCAGTCAACCTGGTTTTGCTCTCCATTACCACAGAAGGTTTCTTGAGCCCCACCAGGAGTGATCCCTAAGCTTAGAACCAGGAGTAAACCGTGAGCAACTTTGGGTGTGACTCAAGAAACAAAACAAAACAAAATCCAGAAGAGTGTAAAGTAGAAGGCAACCAATCTCGTTGAAAATAATTAGCACACAAGGCTCAACCTGTAACAACATGTTAGTAATCTCTTATTATCCAAGGGCTTAATGGCTCCAGGGCTAGATACAACAATCTTCATGCATTTCCTTCTAAGGAAACTTTTTTGGATCATCTTTAGCAAATTATTCATAATAGGCAAAACAAAATAAATTATTTAGCGTCTGCTCTCGTGGCAGACTTGGGTGGTGGTTGGGAACCAAAATAATGGTGGAGGGGTTGGAAATTTGAATGTAGTAAATTACTGTGAACAACTTTATAAAAATAAAATCTAATTTAAAAAAATAACTCAGAAGAGAACAAGGGAGTCGGTAAGAAGAGAACAAGGGAGTTGGTAATGACACCGTGGAAATCATCAGTTGCTGTGATGAATTATCCAGTGAAAAAGAGTTCTGCTGCCAAGTACTACTGAATTGAGCTATGGTAGATTAATACTTGTCCATTGTGTCTAATTTTTGACTGAGTTTTCCCCCATCCCCCACTTCAAAATATTTATAAAGATCAGTATTTTGCGACATTAAAAATATTTACAGGCAGGAGTGATAGTACAGCAGTACAGCTCTGCATGCCGTCTACCTGGGTTCGATTCTTTGCATCCCCTGTGGTTTCCTGAGCACTGCCAGGAGTAATTTCTGAGTGCAAAATCAGGAGTAACCCCTGAGCATTGCTGGGTGTGACTCCCCCCGCCCCCCCCCCCCCCCGCCGCCAAAAAAAAAACCCCAAAGCATTTTTTTTTTTACTTAGAGGAGATGGGTTAGGGCCATGCTTGGTGATACACTGAAGCTCTTCCTGAGTCTGTGCTCAGGATGTGATCCCTGGCAGTGCTCAGGAGACCATATGTGATACTGGGGGGATTTGAACCAGGGTCACAGTCAATGTCGCTGCATGCAAGGCTAGTGCCTATAATCTGTATTATCTCTCAATTAAAAAAAGTTATAGTTTAGATTACAACAGTCTTAATGTTTATGGTTTTGATGTAGAAAGTCACTGTATCTTTACCACCATCAGTGCTCCAAATCCCTTACTACCATTCTATATCACTGCTAGTTTGCCTCTTGTTTTCCTTCATCCTTCTAAATTTTTATTTTCTTAAGCTCTTTTTTTTTTCACTCTAGCACTATCCTCCCTTTGTTCATCAATTTGCTTGAGTGGACACCAGTAGTGTCTTTATTGTGAGACTTGTTACTGTTTTTGACATATCGAATACACCATGGGGAGCTTGCTAGACTCTGCCATGTGGGCGGGATACTCTTGGTAGCTTGCCAGGCTCTCCAAGAGGAATGGAGGAATTGAACCCAGGTCAGCCACGTGCAAGGCAAACACCTTACCTACTGTGCTATGACTCCAGCCCCTTTTTTTTTTTCAAAGAACACAAAAATAAATAAACTCTTAAAAACACAGATAGAGCTTGTTCTGTCTTGCAAATACATGTAAATCCACTGAACCCCATAACAATTTTTGGCATTACTAATTTAATCTCTCCTGACTTTAAACATTTTGCTGTATCAGCATCCTAGGAATTATTTCAACACTCCTCAAAAATTAATGCCAACTCTACTTGAAAAGACAAAAATAAGAATACAGAGAAAATGAGAGGCTCCTGTGAGTCGACAGTCATCTAAATCTTCACTATTACATCATCTTATATTCTTTTTTTCCCCCTTTATTTTATTTTATTTTTTTTACAGTTGTAGATTTACAATTTTTTGTGCTTTGGTTTCAATTATACAATGATCAGATACCCATCCCTCCACCAGTGCCCATTTTCCACCACCATGGATAATATCCCTCCCACCCCCATCCCCCCATCCCCCCTGTCTCTGTGGCAGGGCAATCCCCTGTGTTCTCTCTCTCCTTTTGGGTGTTGTGGTCTGCACAAGAGGCATTGAGTGGCAAACATGTTCAGTCCATAGTCTACTTTCGACATGCATCTCCCCTCCTGGGAGGATCCTCCAAACATCCTTTATTTGGTGCTCCCTTCTCTATCTGAACTGCCCTTTCCTCTAGGATACCCGGCTGGCCTCTAAGTTATGGAGTAATCCTCCTGGTGCTGATCTCAGCTATTCTTGGTTATTAATCTCATACTTTGTTACTTTATATCCCCCAGATGAATGCAATCTTTCTATGTCTATCCCTCTCTTTCTGACTCATTTCGCTTAGCATGATACTTTCCATATTGTACCACTTGTATGTAAATTTCATGACTTCATCTTTTCTAACAGCTATCATCTTATATTCTTATTGTGCTGTGTATGATAGGAAATTGCCTATTGAAAATTGACAGGTTATTGTTGTTGTTTTTTAACTAAAGTTTTAGCTAATCATTGATGAGAATTCAGAACTTTCCTTTTCTTCCAAAATAGCAATGAAAATTGCTTGAGGAAACATTTCAGATAAAAAAAATGCAAAAAGACAGACTGAAAATGAGTTTTTAGATGATGATATCCTAAGTCAATTTTTTCAAATTCAAGAATTGATGACCCAACAACACATTTTAGAGATAAAAGTAATTCGTGTTCTTATCCTGTGAACCATGCAACCGGAAGGAGCTTTCAATATTTTATAAGACATGAAATATTTTACAAAATCCTGAGCCATTTTAAGAAAACAAGTGATATGTTCTGGTCTCTTGTATATTTTACATAAAATGCTTGCTATAATTTTAAGTCAACAGATGCTAAAGTGAATATATATACAAATGTGAACTGAAGAAAATGCATGGGGTAAAGATGAAAAACTAGCAATCATCTGCTTCTCCAAGCATTGATGATGCCATTTTCTTCTCTCTTCAGCTATCTATAGGTATAGCAAGCTGGTACAGTTCTTTATTCCGTTTTTGAGATACTAGGTATTGTTGGAGAGGGGCAGAAGTGGAGTTTGGTGCTGGGGATTGAACTGGGGTGGACTGCATGGAAGGAAGCAGCTTATCTCCTATACTATCTCTCTAGCTTCTGGCATGTTTTCTAAGACACAATTAGTGTAATGAGGTGAATGAAATGGATGGATGAAACTTAGAGATCAGTGCTGGGGCCTGGGACAGTGCAAGCCCCAGGAATGAGGCAGTGACCAATAGATAATAGGTGAAAAAATTTTTTTCTTTAATCCCCCCTTCTGCACACACACACACACACACACACACACACACACACACACACACACACACACACACACCCCAAATCTATCAATAATTTAGGGGCTATTCCTGACTCTGGCAGTGCTTAGGGTGAAGGATGGTGACGCTCATTGGTTGCCAAGGATCAAACAGTGCTCGGTTGGTCACAAAGCTAGTGCCTTAAACTTCTGTGTTATCTCTCCAGCTCCCAAATGTTTGCTTGTTTATTTATTTATTTATTTATTTAAAGACCTTGACCATCTGGAAAGAAAAGTACTGTGACTGGGTTGGGACAGCTGTCTTCAGGAATTTGCGAGAACTGAAGTTAAGGTTGTGGTACATTTTAACACCCAAAATAAAAGGAGTGGGCAGATCAGGATGAGGAAGAATGTATCGGACAGAGGAAGCAAAGAAAGAAAAAGGAGTGAGGGGAATCCTTTCGGTTCCTTTTTTCCTGTCTTCATAGAAATCTTGATCTTAGTCATTTTTAAATGCTCACTCTCCATTTGTAGTTGCCTGGTCAGGTACAAATTTTTGTTGGTTTGATTCTGGATTTCTGGGCCAGATCTAATTGTTCTTGGCAAACCACTTGGTTTAGGGGATGCAAATGTGGGATTCCCACATGCTAAGCAAGTGCATACTCCAGGTCTTTGAGTTCTCTCCTCACAAGTTAGGCTGGTCTGTCTCTTTCTCTCTCTCTCTCTCTCTCTCTCTCTCTCTCTCTCTCTCTCTCTCTCTCTCTCTTTCTCTCTCACTCTCACTCTCTCTGTCTCTTGTCTCTCCTTCCTTCTTTCTTTCTTTCTTTCTTTCTCTGTCTCCTTTCTCCTTTCTTTCTTTCTTTCTTTCTTTCTTTCTTTCTTTCTTTCTTTCTTCCTTTGTTTTTAGCAAAAGAAATTTAGATTAGTGTGAGAGTAGAGAAAGAGAGGAACACCTGTTCAAAAGAGAACAGGGATGGCTTTGATTCTTTGCTGCCTCTTTGGGAATGATCCTGCAGACTTGGAAGGTCTTTGGAGGTGAGGGACAATGGACAGCACCGCAAAGTCCTCATCAATATGCAGTTATGAAAGCCAGACACGTGGAGAGTATATAGTTTTTAGATTAAAGAATAAAGGATGTTTTTCTGATGAGGGATGAGAAACAGGTAGAGTGTTGCTGAGTTATATTGTGGTTTGGGACTTGCTTTTAAAGTTCCATCAGAAAGGCCAGTCATACCTGCTGTCTAGGATACTGACTCATATTGGCCACTTACTGGTCCATGTTCCCAGTAAGTCATGGAGGGAGGGAACCGAGTTGCAAATCACAGCTCTGGGAAGGATCTCCTTTTGCAGAAGGATGATACCATGAATACTCAATTCGCTGTGTCAACAGTAAAAAAAAAGGGAAGGAAAAATCTAGAGTTGCAGTTGCCTATGTCTTTTCCTTAGCTTTGTGAAATTTCATCATCGTTCCCAGTTTCATAGGCCAGAAATTCACAAAATGAAATTGATAATGCAAATTAAAATGACCTCAAACTCGGCTCTCACATACTCAAGGCAACCAATTGCTCTGCCGCTGAGCTATATCCCCTGAACTAGGAGATACTTTTAAAATATTCATGCTTGTGGAAATACATTTGCTTTTCGATGCTCCCAGAGTCTTCCTTGAAACAAACCCAAGAGAAGCCAGGTAAGTCGCTGTTCCCTGCTCATTAAAGGAGAGTCAACGTGCTGATGCTTCCTAATTGAACTCTTATTACACAGCCTCAGAAAAACTGGATGGCTAGCATGGTAAAAAAAAAAAAAAAGAAAAAAAAAAGAAAAAAAAAAGAAGAACAAGAAGCTTTGACTTTGGAAAGGTCTTCCAAAGGTTCTTTGGAGATTTTTACGCCAGAGACTGAAGTCCCAATCAGGACTGAATATTGGACTGGACAGAAAAGTGAACCCAAATAGAGCAACTGATTTCTCTCTTCCCCAAACCAAATATACATATATATGTATATATGTAGGTATATATGTGTATATACATATTTGAGAGAGTGTATATATAATACGCTGGAGCGATAGCACAGCAGGTAGGGCATTTGCCTTGCATACGGCCCACCCACCGAACCAGGTTCGATTCCTCCGCCCCTCTCGGAGAGCCCGGTAAAGCCCCGGTAAACGACCGCATCTCCCCAGCAGGGCAAAGCCTGGCAAGCTACCCGTGTTCTATATGCCAAAGCACAGTAACAAATGTCACAATGGAGATGTTACTGGGCCCCTTCGAGCAAATCGATGAACAACGGGAGGACAGTGACAGTGATATACATATGCATATATATATATATACATATATGTAGTTATTGTTAATGCTCGATGAGTCTTGGTCGCCAAAAATATGTTCTGGCCACAAAAGTCTTGGTTATAAAGTCGCTTAAACTTGAAGTCTATGTGGTGAATCCCATGTGCTTTGATCTTTCAGATAGAACTTGGCACCTGAGCACAATGTACGGCCCGAAGCACTATCCGATTCCACTGTGCACGTGATATTTAAGAAAAAAAAAAAACCAACAAAAAACCCCCAACCAAACCCAGTAGGGCTCCGGGAGAAACGGGAATCGGCGTGTAGCGGGAGCCCCTCGCAGCAGCCCGTCCCCCTTCCACCACGCACTCTCTCCTGCCAACGGGTCGGCTCACCTGCACGGGGCGCAGCCCCCGGGGGTGCCGGGGCTTTTGTCTCCCGAGAACAAAAGATGGGTGCAGCCGCTAGCCCGAAGGCACGACCCGGACCGGGGGCTGGTGGCCTGGGTGGCGGTGGGGACAAGGGTGGGGGGGTATGGGTGGGAGGGAGCTGAGCCGCGCCGCCCGCGGGCCCCTTTAAGCGCCGCGCCCGGCCCCGCCGCGCGCGCGGGTCCCCCCCACCCGGCTCGGGCCGCGCCTCCCGCCGGGTTACGTGGGCGCGGGGCGGGCGGCCGCTGGGCCAATGGCCGCCGCCGGGGCGGCCGCTCGCGCCGCTCCCGCCGCTCCCGCCGCTCCCGCGGGGGGAACTGTCAGCGCGCGCCCGGCGGCGGCGGCAGCGGCGGCGGCGGCCCCGCTCCGTTGCCCCGAGCGCTCCCCGGACTCCGTCGGCCGCGATGGCCCCGCGGCTGCCGCCGCCGCCGCCGCCCGCGCGCTGAGCCGCCGCCGCCCGCCCAGTGCCCGGTGGCGGCCGCCGCGGCGTCATGGCCCCGACCCTGCTCCAGCGGCTCTTCAACAAAAAGGGCAGCGGCGGCGGCGGCGGAGGCGGCGGGGGCGGAGGCGCGGCGGGGGCCGCTGCCCAGAGCCGGGCGCCCAGGGAAGGACCCGCCTTTAGGTGAGGCGGGGGCGGGGGGCGCCGGGGGTGCTGGTCGTGGGGGGCGATCCTGGCGCGGGGCGGGGCGGCGGGACCTCCCCCCTACATCTCCCATCCGACCTCCCCGCCCCGCTCCCCTGTGCGCTTCCCGGACGTGGCAGCGCATCGCGTGCACCCGGGTGCCCCCCAGCCTGGTCCTCGGGGTGGGGGGTGGGGGTGCCCGGTGCGAGTGTGCCCCCCGAAACCCCGGTGACCGGGGTGGGGGTGGGGATCCCCTTCTTCTCCCTCTCTCTCTCTTTCTCTCTCTTCCTCTCGCTGTCCCCCACCCCTCCTGCAAGTCAAGGGTTCGTTCCTCCTTTCCAAGAGTTCTCCGGCTGGCCGGGCCGATTGCAGGCGATTTTTTTTTGGGTGGAGAGGTGGGTTTCTCTGAACCCCTTCCCGGCCGAGCCTCCTGGACGCCCCTACGGGCGCCGCCAAGCTGGGAGCTGTCATTTCTTTCATTTCTTTCTTTCTCCCCCCCCCCCCTTTTTTTTCCCCCCTGGGCAGATCCCACCTATTGTGTACGTGACAGTGTTTGGAAGTTGGGAAGGCGCAACAAGCCCCGGGAAGGCAGGCTAGCTCTCTTCCTGCGGGCTTGCTGTAATCCCCAGCTCTCTCACATGGGCGAATGCAAGTCTGTAATTTCCACATCACTCTCGGAAGGTCGATGCCGCATGAGGAGTGCTGCTTGGGGGTGGCGGTGGGGGTGGGGGTGGGTGTGGGTGTGTGTGCGCGCAGCAAAAGAGATGCCCACTGAAATGGGTGAAATTTGCAGTTTAACCAAGCTGATGCATGTGTGGAAGCAGATCCGACGGGAGTCCATCCCTTTGCAGAGTAGGAGCGTGGTTGTTATTATTATTATTATTATTATTATTATTTGCTATCTTCTGAAATGCATTTAGGTTGGAGTCTCACGTTTGTTTCTCTGAACCCGGCGTTGGGGGTGGGGATGGGGTGTTGTTATAATTCCCATTTTACAGGCCGGGAAACAAAACCACGTCAAAGTTGGACAGTTTGCCCCACCCGAACCCTCTCCCCGCCCCAACTCTGCCAGGTAGAGTGCTTATTTTGACCCCAGTAGATTCATCACAAAATGCAGTCTTCAGACTCTTACGCATTCTGCTCACAAGCGCTAACTTTTCAAAGAAGCTTCAAAATGTCATATATTGACTTTCAGCACACTTCAGTTGAGAAGCTCATTTATTTACCTTTCACTGCCGCTCCGCCCCCCACTAAAAATGCGGCTTATGTTTCCAACTCTACCGGGGATAGGTGGTTTTGGCTAAAATATTTTAAAATGTCTTGCGAAGACAGTTTTATTAGGAACCAAGTTGAGACCCAGTATAATAAACTTTTAAAAATGTACGTGTGAAACTTTGAATAAATTGTGGCTTAAAGATTTATGTTCTAGATTTTGCTTTTCTTGAAATCAGTTTATTTAAAATATGCACACACAGCCTCTCACTTAGTATGTGAACATTATCTTCCATTAGCTTATGCTTGTGGGGTGTTTGTGTAGAGGGTTATGGGGGTGTTTGCAAGGTAAGTTGTGAGGACTTTAAAGTACCAGAGTTAAATTCTCATATTTCCTTTAGACTCACCCAATCCTTATAATTTGGGAGGGGAATTGTATTCCTTTCACCTCTGAGTAGGAGGGATGCTAGGTTTCTTCTCAGAGTGGTAGAGAACTTGAGATTCTGAGCATATGATTTCTTCTCCTCATGGCCAGTAGCCCAGAGCCAGCGGTAAAAGGCATGTGGGTTACAGGTGTTTTTATGTTGGCACCTCTTGTCCAGGACATTGAAATCCATTTTAATGTTAGTGCAGATAGGTGACTTGCACTGTTAATGTTTCCGGTTCAGTCTGCCCACTTGCCCATCACCATTTCCTTCATCCACAAGTTTAATTGAGTGCATGTTGAACAACAGGGAAAAAAAATGTGGTTATATTTAGGGTCTGGCCATATTAGGAAAATTCATTCCTACTTGGTGGGAACATTTTCAGTTTAACGTTCTGATTTCCCAACGGTGTAAAATGATGAGCACAACCACATGCCGAAGACCATTTTTTTTCCTTTGTTTGTTTTCCTTGACCTTATCAGGATTTTTGACACATTTTTGAGATACTGTAATTGTCCTTCAGTGAACTGAAGATCTCTGAATCTCCCATTGGGCACTGAATCTCTGTACCCAGTTGAACACCTCACCTGAGGAGGGCCCTTCACAAGCATCCCTGCTAGCGATCACTCTGGAAAAGAGAAATAACAGATGCCATTAATGACCCAGGCAGATGGGGACAGCTCAGCCGGCGCACACCTGTCGTATCAGATGTGCCGATCTTTCCTTTCTCCTCTTCTCTTTCCCCCGGCCTAACTCTTTGTAGCCCGCCTGAAAAGCCTTTTGAAAAAAAAAATGCCTTTCTTCCCCTGCAATAGGATGGCATTGGACTTGATTTTATTCACATTTTACTAAGTAGGAGTTAGCAGGTATGTTTTTGGAGGGAAGGGGTTAGGGATGTTCTTGGAAGCCCGCTCTCTAGTTGAATAGCTTTTGAGAAGTTAAGGTAAAAACTGGGTTTTTCTAGCATGAATTTGGATTATTCCACACTTTAAAGTACAGAATGCCCCGAGATTTAAGGTCAAATTACCCCGAGATTTCAGCATTGGGGGACGTTTTGAAGCTTATGTTGCCATCTGGGGTGAGGGTGGGGAACTCAGTAAAAATAAGATCCAGCTCCTTTTGGTTTGTTTTTATGCTGTACCAAGTGTTTCTAAGGGCTTACTCGTGACTCTCTGTGCTCAGGGATCACTTCTGGTGGCTTCAGGGGACGAAATGGGGTACTGAGGGTCAAAACTGGGTCGGTCATCTGCAAGGAAAATGCCAAAACTGCTGTGGCATCTCTTCAGTCTTCAAGATCCAGCTTTTGATTTGCTTGTTTATATATATATATTTGAGTTGGAAGTCTGTTGTATCTTTTCTTTTTCCATGATGGACTTAGATTAGACTAGTTACTTGAAACTTCTCTCACGTTTTGCCTGTCCTCCTCAGGTTTTGTCCTAGATCTTATTCTGATCAATCATTAAAGTTCCTTGTCTCCTGGGGTTTCTTAGTATTCTCTTACTCCCCAGTTTTCACGTACTATAATTGATAAGAGGGAATGTGGCCAATGTATGTAACATGTAACAGGTTATTTTCAGACCTTCATGCTTTCTGACATTCAGTTTTAAAAAGAGTATCATTATGGCTGGAGAAATGGTGCCAGGTTCATGTCTCGCCTTCCACCCCCAGCACCATATATGGTCCCTTAAGTACCACCAGGAGTGATCCCTAAGCACAGAGCCAGGGCTAAACCCTATACACCACCAGGTGTGATTCACCCCAAAACTGAAAAAAAAAGTTTTTTTTAGAGAGTGGATCATAATAGTCAAAATTCTTTGTTAAGTATGTTAAGTATGTGTATTGACAAAAAGCTCTTTTCATGTCTATGAGGAAAGAGTTTGCTACAAAAGGAAAAAGGTATCAAATAGAGATTAAAGGTACATGTTTGCGAGAAGTTTGGAACTCTCTGATGATGCAGCTTTTTTTTTTTTTTGCATTTTGGGTCATACCCGGCAATGGACAGGGGTTACTTCTGGCTCAGGAATTACTGGGTTACTTCTGCACTCAGGAATTATTCCTAGTGGTGCTCAGGGGACTATATGGGATGCTGGGAATCGAACCTGGGTTGGCCGCATGCAAGTCAAACGCCCTACCTGCTGTGCTATCGCTCCAATCCCGATGCAGCTTTTTTAAGCTTTTGTTTCCCCTCTCTCTCCTGACCCCTTTCTTAAGCTATTTGTAATGATATAAAATTGCACTGTGATCTTTGAAATTGGAGGAAATAGAAGTCTCTATTTGCTGGTCTTCAGAATGCTTTCACTTTTAATTAATTATTGCACGTGTGTGTGTGTGTGTGTGTGTGTGTGTGTGTATGTGTTTGAGTAACCTTTTCCCAAGAGAAGCATATTAGAACAACGGGAGATTATTTATCAGGTGGCTTAACCCAAATGCAGAATTGGATTTGATTACCTTGGATTTAAGGTCAGCATGTTCCGCTCGGAATTTTTATTTGTTCTGTTTTGTTTTGCTGGAGCCCGGGGCCTCATACACACAGATCCTGTTCTTTACCCGTGACTGATGTCCTTGCTCCACCAGGAGTTCTTAAACACCATATAATGCCCAGTGATATGGCTATGTGATGGACGTCTGAAGTTTTGTTGAAAGTGTTTTTATATGTCTGTTTGTTTGTTTTGTTAATGTCTCTGCTAAAGGACTGGAGAGATAGTATAGGGGTTAAGATACTTGCCTTGCATGCAGCTGACCCTGGTTAGTTCTCTGGCACCACATATGTTCCCCCAAATACCAAGAGTGATCCCTGAGCACAGAGCTAGGAGTAAGCCCTGAGCACAATTTGGTGTACACGCCTCCCCCAACCCCTTCCTTCCCAAACCCCTCATCGCTCTCATTCTGATGAAACAGGACAAGACTGATATCATTCTTCCTTCAGACAGTGAAGAAACTCTCTTCATACAGTTTCCTTGCCTCACTGCCAGCTCCTAGAATGTTAGCTTTTCAGAGCAGTTTTCTTTTCTGAAGTAGGGTGGAACACAGTCTTGCTCCACTCCGAGTTTTAACTTACATAACCCAGCACACGTGCCTATGTGCAAATAACAGCTTTGATTTCCATAACTACTTTGCAAAACCCTGTGAGCCCCCCCCCCCTTCCACCTGCTCCCTGTTTTGGATGAATCGGTGTACCTGGGACATACTATCTCCTTGTCCTAAAACATGGGGAGTGATTAGAGATCTTTGGCACAGGTAAAGGAGGAACTGTTCCATTCAAAATGGTGGGCTCTGTTAAAAACCTAGTTGGGGGGGGGGGTTGGGATGTAGCTCGGGACTTTGAGCATAATGCCTGGCGTGTAGGAGGTCCTGGGTTTTATCCCGGGTATTGAAAGCTAGAACAAAACAAAAGAAACAGTGCGGACTCAAATTGAGGAAACTTTTGATGTTGTCTTGCCACATGCCCCGCCTTATCACTGACACCAAACCAGTTTCTTTATCTCGCTGCTTCTCAGCAACCAGTCGGATAGGATGGAATTGGGAGGAGGCGGGCGTAGGCGTTTGAAAGTCCCGTGAGCTGTCTGAAATGCAGTGCGAGATGATGTGAAGGGCTATCAAGGGCTTTGAGGTTCAGGATTTCATCTCCACACTGGGATTTCACTTGACTTGAACCCTTTCCTCGGAGTTGACCCCCGCCCCCGATCTAGCCCAGACTCCCAGTAGTGCCACTGGTGGAGCTGGGGAAAGGCCCCGTGGTGTGGGGGATGGAGTCTCATTCCTGGTCCTCACACACAAGATCCTTGAGACATAACTGAAAAGGCATGTTTTCATTTGGCGGAAAGGGAGTGGGGGAGAGGGCAGGGGACAGGGAGCTCCCAAGCAGTGCTGAGGGGTCCTGGGGTACTTGAGGGGCCTCAGGGCTCATGACTGGGGCCCACGTGTGCTCTGCAGGGGGTGGTCCCTGGCAGGGATGGAACTCAGGGCCTCTTTATGGTGTGCTCCAGCCCATATTAGATTTTTCTTTGGGATGCTGGCAGCAATGAAGTGGACCCGTGTTTTTCAGAGGAGCCCTTAGGTTTGCTGGACAGGTTCTCACTCAGGCCTGGAGCAAGGTCTGGGCCGTTGAGGCTATGGGCCAGTGCTTCCTCAGGGTCGTTGGTGAGTTCTTCTTATCAAGTTATGAAATCACATTAAAGCAAAGGGGGAAATTGGTTAAACAAAATGAGTCAGCCATCCGATAAATGATATTTTGCAGGATCAAATCTTTTTTTTTTTAGATTTCCCAATTTCTTTTATTTTTTTTACTTTTTTTTATTATTAGTGAAACACCATGAGGTACAGTTATAGACTTACAGATTTTTGTGCTTGGGTTTCAGTTATACAATGATCAAGTACCCATCCCTCCACCAGTGTCCATTTTCCACCACCACGGTCCCAGTATCCCTCCCACTCCCCATCCCCCCCACCCCCCTGCCTCTGTGTCAGGGCATTCCCTTTTGTTCTCTCTCTCTCCTTTTGGGTGTTGTGGTCAAATATTTCTATGTGTATAGATAAATGTGTGTGTGTGTGTGTGTATGTGTGTGTGTATGTTAGGTATAGGCATAGCTCTATATGTGGGTGTAGATACACGGATATGTGTGTGTCTACACACCAAATCACAATAGAAAATGTAGACACAAGATACAAGCTTGTATGGCTAATACTTAAAAGTGGGCCTGTGATTGATTATTTGTGGCGGAGTTGAGGGTTAACAGCGGCGCACACCAGCATATTTACAGTGGTTGCCAAGGGCCGGGTGAATATTTTACAAGGGGAGTTTTGTTTTCTGTTGGTATGTTGGATTTTGCTCTAGTGAGTTTTGCTGCTTTGATGTCTTATTTTAAACGTTAGACTTTTAAGCGTTTCAGAGTATGAGGGAAGTGGTTAAGGCTGACACTGAACACTTCATTGGAATAACAACTTGAAGTTTTCTTCTTTGTTTATGTAACTGGTAGTTCCGGTTATTAAAAATAATATCTTGTGCATTTTAATGTACTTCAAACGTACGCTCATTACGACCGTTTGCAGGCTAATTTAACTGGAAATGTTGATAATTGTAGGCAGGACTGATGGGCAAAATATGTACTGGCCACTACTCACCTTCTACGCCACTTCACCCCACCGCACCCTGCTCCCCATAAGCCACTGTACTCGTCATTGGACCTTACTCTGTCATTTAGGGAGGGACTACATGTTGGTCTTCTGCATGGGATTGGGAGAGATCTAATTCAGATTTATTTGAAATATGTTCAGGGAAAGGTAACATAGCTTTATGGCATTGGGGCTGCTCGGATAAGTCAAGGAGCTCGGTTGAGCTTGATTTAAAACTACGACTTTCGTTTGGAACTGTGAATTGGTCACTTTCCACATTGTCCTCTGACTCATTCGATGCCCTTGAGAGACGGATCAAGGCTGGTGGTCCTTTAATGCACAGGATACACGTTAAAAGAGAGCCCTGGTTTTTTGTTGTTGCCACTTCAGGCCTTGTTTGTTAGGCTTTGCTCGTGAGGTCAGCTGAAGGAAGCCACTTACCCGTGGTTTCCTTTGCAAGGGAAGTTGTAAAAGTCCTTGCACTTATGAAACACATTGCCGGCCAGCATGACCCCCTGGTGGCAAAGCTGATTAGGGAGCTGGTAGTGTGCTCAGTTCTTCAGCCACTGTTTTTCTTGGGATGGGCGCAAAGGAACCAGTGTTTTACTCCGATTGTACAAGCCTCCTGCCTTGGCTGCGAACAGTTAGGCCTGCACTACGAGATTATGTCCTGGGACATACGAGTCACCCCCTCTGTGCAGGAGGCTGCGGGCCTGCCCAGGGAGCTCCTGCTTATGCTTACCGCTTACCGAGTGTTCTTTATCTCAGGTTGGTGAAATCCGATTATTATGTAAAAGAGGAAAAAACAAGGATGGACTTTTCCAGCTAACCGGGCATGTAAGAGTGATTTCCCTCGACCCCACCCCGTCTGCAAATGGAACATCCATGACTCACATCACAGGGCCACACAGGCACTTTTGTAACCGGGGCCTGAATGGGAGGCTGGGATGGGGCTGGAAGGAGAGGGGCTGGCGTCCCCCTTGTGTTCGGCCAGAGGCTGCCCAGCTGGCTTTATAATGGACTTCTGAAAAGGACAAAGCTCCTTTTCATGCATCATGCTACATGTATTTTTTTTTCTTTTCTTATTGCACTTTCTGTTTGGGCCAAAAAGAATACATGATATTAAATCCGATAAATGCAGCCATTAACACTGCAACGTTGTGGCGGAGTGTTGGGTGGCAGCGCACAAGGAGTCTTACGTAAGATTTGAATATTAGCTGGAGCCTGGCTCTCCGACTGCTGCATTCTTCTCTCTCTAGCCGGGTGCCTCTCATTTCTGTATATATGTACTCTTTCTAGCTGTTTGTCCTCCTCGGCCGCTTCGGTGTATGGATTAATTGGCAGATTCCTCTAGAATTTGCGTTGAACAGAGTGCCGTAAAGAGATCGAGGTGTGGCTGCTTCCTTCCTGGAATTTCATCATCACCCCGAGGGTCTTGTAATCCTCAATAAGAGCCTTTTTGCATTTCATGTCATTCATCTATCAATACACGAGGATGGATGTTTCATCTTCGCACCGATTTCTAGTTGAAGATGCTAGCTAATTTCATGCCGAGTGTCTTAAGTGAGGGTGGGCATGGGTCAGTAGAAATTCTTCTCCTGACTCTGAGGGGGATTGAGAATCTGCCTCCCCAGTGGGAAACTCAGACTGTTTGCCAGGAAGGATGGTTGCATGTTGGAAGTTAATAGTTTAATCGTGCACCACAGGTGAACGGCGTCCACTCTGTGTTTATGGAAGTCCTGTTCTAAGAAAATAGAGGCTTGAGAGCGAAAACATCAGGAAAGGCACTTGCCTTGTATGTGGCTGACTGGGTTTGGTCCCCCAGCCCCGCCAGTAGTGATCCTGAGTGCTGATGGGTGTGACCCCAAAGGTGTTCATGGATGCATGTGCATGCATGCACACACACACACACACACACACACATACACAGACACGAAAATCCAGTGCTTTTGTAATTTTAACTATCTTAGGTTACGGCATCTGATAGATTCTGGTAGAAATAGTTTAAGAAATATACTACTTTGAAGTTTCTTCTTTGATTTCATCATACTTGGAACCTTTTCATACTAAAGGCAGCACCCTAGGATGTAAGAGTCTATTTCTGCGCAATTTGATTCATGGCGCCCTCTGACAAAACAGTGTGTCTATTTGTGCATTTAAAAAAAATATTTTATCCACGAAAGTTTTCACAGAACAACTTCATATTTGACAGTTTAACAAACAAGAATTTGCTTGCTAGTATACATCTGCCATTGAAACAGCATTGAGTGGATTTTTGCCTTTTTATTGGATAAATTCTGCTCCCTAAACTTTTTAGTCTGTTGTCATGGCAACGTGTATTTCTTCACAAGCTGAAGACAGTTAGATGTCAGCATGCACATTCCTCAAAAGATGAAACAGGTCTAGATTTAGGATGTGTGAGGAAGAAGAAATAAAATCTAACCCGTTCTGCCTTTAACACCTCATAAATACACTTCAGGCTGCCAGCTCTCTGCTGTGCCTAGAAGATTATACATTTTCTTTTTTCTGTCTTTGAGTTGAAACCTTTGGGGCAGTGGAGAGAAATTTAATGCTTCTATTATCATTTCACTTTCAGTTGATTGCCCTTGTTTACTTCAAGTCTTTTTTTGCAGCATATTATTGAGGAACATTAACCGGAATATCTTTTGAATTTAAAGCCACATTAAGACAGTTGATTGATATAAGCACCTCCAGGGACAGAGATAGTATAGTGGTTAGGGCGTTTGCCTTGCATGCGACCAACCCAGGTTCCATCCCTGGAATCCCATATGGTTCCCTGAGCAGCACCAGGAGTGCAGAACTCAGAGTGACCACTGAGCATTGCTGAGTGTGCCCCCCAAACAAAACAAAACAAAGAATGTTCGGTTATGAGCCGGAGAGAGAGTATGGTGGGTAAGGCACTTGCCTTGAATGCAGCCAACCCCAGGTCTAATTCCCGGCACCACACAAGGTCCCCCAAGCACCCCCAGAAGTGATTCCTGAGCACAGAGTCAGGAGCAAACCCTGAGCACTGCTAGGTATCCCAAACCTAAACGAATCATAAGAAGAATGTCAGTTAACACAGACCTGGGAGTTCTTCTAACCCCTTGCACTATCGCCTTATCTGTGCATTTTTCTTATTCCTGCTCTGTAGTGTCAGAGATTGAACCGAGGACCCCACACATGTGAGGCATGTGCTTTCCTATGAATGCCGCCCTCACCACCAGCATCCCCCGCCAAGGTTTCTGTTTTGTAGCAAGTTGTGTTTGATAAATACCATTGAATGAATGAATTTAAGAGCTTTGAAACCAGATGATCTTGAAAGAATTTTTGGGTATCTTAATTTTCCTGAATCTGAGCTGTTGAATCAGTTTCTAATAGGGCATTTTTAAATTGTTGTATGGGGGCCACTCTCCAGAGTGCTTGGAGCCTCTGACCATTCCCCATAGTGTGGGAGGGTCCCTGCAAGACCAAATGGGGAGGGGGCTTGGGGCCACACCAGTGGATTTGTGGGGGAGGGGCATACAGTGATAGAAATCCAACCCAGGGACTTGTTATATCCACAGTTTTAGAAAGGAACATTTTATAGATAGCATTAACGAAAATCTTCCTTTATTTCATTAATCTTCATGAATTATTTTTCTGATAACAAGACCATAGGGTAAATACTCCAAAGCCTACCCCGAAAGTGAACTCCTAAAAAAGCACTCAGGTGTGAGTCCAGTTCTAAAATCTTACAGCTATTGAAAGCAGTGTATTGAAACAGTAATTTAAATATGGTCTGTGAAGCTCTCAGATTGTTGGCTGTGTGTTGATAAATGTAACTCTGATCAATACTTTTCAGGTTTCTTTGACTTCTTTAATGATTTTTTTTTTCTTTTTGGGTCACACCAAGCGATGCACAGGGCTTACTCCTGACTCATGCACTCAGGAATTACCCCTGGCAGTGCTCGGGGGACCATATGGGATGCTGGGAATCAAACCTGGGTTGGCCACGTGCAAGGCAAATGCCCTACCTGCTGTGCTATTGCTCCAGCCCCTTTGACTTCTTGTATGATTTGGTAAAGAAAAAAATACAGTATGAAATAGAATCCACATATAGGTTATTGCAGATTTAAGATCTAGCACACTTAATAATTAAAACAAATATTGGATATTCCGAGACTTACAAGATTGTGTTAGATCATCCCAAGAGATAAGTGCTTTAGAGAAAAAAAAAAATCATCTCCACTTTCCAGGTATGGATTTTCTCATTTGAAGCACGGGTCGAAGCTGGTGTTTGTGAGGCTGATAGATCTTTAAGAAGAGTGTTCCCCACACCAGCATGTCCTTTATGATGGCTGGCATGCTGTGCGGAAGTGAACAATGAGTAAACATTTCCCCCAGCGTATCAGGCGGTGACTGTTTGCTTTAGAATGGTACATTGAATATGCTAGTTGCCAGGGCAGAAGCAGGTAGCAGGAACGACTGGCCATGCCCAGGGAGGGAACACAGACCCCCCCAATAGCTGCTTGGTGTCCATAGAGACCCCATAAGCATGAATATCTGACCTCTAACTATGGGATCTCATGCATTGCATAGTGCCATATGTTCCTGAACATTTGTTTACAAATGAAATATGACTCTTTTTTTTCAAGATTAAAAATGCTTTTAAAAAATGATCCTCATTAAAAACGAAACGAAATCAAGTGATAACACATCGAACCTCGTTCTTACATCCCTAATCATCTTTCTTTTCAAAGTTACCTTGATTACACCAGATTCTTTTTATAATTTTTTCCAGGAATATTCTGTGTGATTCTAGGGGGGGTGGGGGAATGTTCTCTCTGCTTCACACAAAATGGTCATTGCTGAATTCACTGTTCTCTGCATTTTGCTACTAGGTGCATCATGTTCCTTGGCATAAATGCATAGTATTATACCTGGTGGCCCTTGAGTCTGGCTGGGCATTAAGGACCAGGAGAACATTAGATGCCCAGACTGCCCTCTTAGAGATCCTGACTGACTTCTTCCAGGTTGGACCTATGTGATCTGCTTTGTTACTATAAAAATTCAGACGGCCATTAAAAATAAAAGGGAAAACCCTTTCATTTGGGATTTAAAAATTGCAGCTGGGGGCACGAGAGTTCAGGCTCGAATTCCAAAACATGCCCTAAAGAAGGACACGTTTGGTTAAAGGATTCTTTGAAAGAGAAAAGGGCAGAATCAAGTCATGGAGGTAACTCATCCTGAAGTTATCTCAGGATGAAGGCTGAGGTAATAATGGTCACGTGAAGGAGTCACAAGGTAAAATTGCTCAGGTGGAGGGCCACCAGGTAAAAGTAGGTAAAAGTTTCCTTTATCAGTCTTTTCAAACAGGATATTCTTCTTGCTACTGTTGTCTTGGAATGTTGGTGGTTTGGCCTCCGCTGTAAAACAATTCTAATATAGTTGCCCATGTTTCATTTGAAATGACTGAGCTTTTCACAGTTTATCTGAAAACCTCCTCAGTAAATTCAATGTGCAGCTAATAAGCACACTGATTTCAACCAGGTCCCTGCTGATTGAGGTTTATGTGGTTTGTAGACTTTCTTTGTTATACACAGTAAACTGCTAGTGAGAGTTCGATTATATTCCTAAGATAAGGATCCAGAGTAGAGTTTTGTTTTGTTTTTGTTTTGAGATTATATTGAACACTTGTTTAGTTTTGGGGCTACTTCCGATTCTATGCTCTGACATCACTCCTGAAATCACTCCTGGGGTCACTGTGTGCTCTGGGGCTGGGGGATTTTATGTGGAGTCAGGGATTGAACCTAGTTGGCCACATGTGAGGCAAGCATGCTGTACTATCTCCCTGGCCCACATTGAGTCCTGTTTTTAGTTTTGGGTGCACACCCAGTGTGCTCAGGGCTTATTCTTGACTCTGCTCAGGGACCACTTGGTGGGAATTGGGGGACAATATGTGGTTCCACGGATCAAACTCAGATCAGCCGCATGCAAAGCAAGTGCTCTACCCCTTTACAATCTCTCCAGCCCCCATACTTTAAATATTGAATATTTTTATAGTTTCCAAAAAAAAATCCATAACAAAATGTAGCTAAAGAATTAGCTGTATTAAATTCGGAGCTTATTTGAAATGTGTAGGATGAATATTCTAAATGTTTATTACACTACGGTGAGATCATATGCTTGAATTATGAAGAATGCAAGTATGTTGAACCAGAATACCATCCATAAAAATGTGGAGGAAATGAGAATTCCAATAAATGAAATCCTGATTTACTTGAAATCCATTTAAATGTAATTAAATATACCCTGAGTGTCATGCTATTTATTTATTTATTTTAAGATTTTATTATTGAATCACTGTGAGATCGATTTTTTCAAAGCTGTTCATAATTAGGTTTCAGTCATGCAGTGTTCAAGCACCCATCCTTCCTCCAGTGTACATTTCCCAGTACCAGTGTCCCTAATTTCCCTCCCATTCCCCCCGCGCCCCACCTGCCCAAAGTAGAGTTTTTTTTTTTTTTTGACAGATAGCCCTTTAGAGATTTCAGAGATGTTTGTACTCTTTTTTTTTTTCCACCTTCAGGTCGCTCCCGGTGTGTTTGGGGGAGACTGTGCAGTGCCTCGTATTAAGCCTGGGACTCCTGTGTGCAAAGTGTGTGTTCCTGTTTTTTTTTTTTTTTTTTAATTCCCTTCCAGCCCTGATGTTTATACTCTGACTTAGGCTCCTACCAATTGCATATGCTTTGTGGAGATGTTTTAAAATTTCCTAAAGGAACCGTGTTGGTGGACCATGGAAAAACTTGGAGCCTAGATGATTGATTGAGTTGAGACTCATTTGTCTATGCAAGGCTGGAGTGATAGCACAGCGGATAGGGCATTTGCCTTGCACGTGGCTGACCCGGGTTCGATTCCTGCATCCCTCTCGGAGAGCCCAGCAAGCTACCAAGAGTATCCTGCCCGCACGGCAGAGCCTGGCAAGCTCCTCGTGGCGTATTCGATATGCCAAAAACAGTAACAACAAATCTCACAATTTCTTGTGAGACGTTACTGGTGCCCACTCGAGCAAATCAATGAACAATGGGAGGACAGTGCTACAGTGTCTATGCAAGCTGTTTTAAAGGAAAATGTTTCTATAGCAGTGGTGTTGGGTGGGGACATCCATCCAAACCTTGGTTCATGCTCTCCCTCACTCTCCTGGGATGTCAGCTTGCTTGGGCAGTGGGATAGTGAGGGTTGCCTTGGTGCACGCAGGGACAGCTGTGATGGACTCTCAGAAGGACTTGCCGAGCAGGTGCTTTCTCTCAGCTGCTAAACCATCACCCTGACCCCGTGGAAGTATTCTTTAGAGAGTATCATTATAGTTTTAAATACATAAAGACTCTCTTACCCGTTTCCTCACAGCAGGGGAGGCGAGACTCTGGTGCTGATTTCCCAGGATAGTGGGTTATGGAAGAGGGTTTCCAAAACCGTGTTATTCCAGATGTAAGCTGGGTGCAAAATCGCTTTTCCTGCAAGGTGCTTGTTGCTCGTGAAGGCTGGAGAGAACGCCTGTCAGGCGCATTGCACAGTGCTGTATACAACAGGTGTGGCCCAGTGGTAGCTGGTATAACTTCGATGCTCAGATGCTCTCTGTCTCTCACTCCCACTCCTCCAGCTCGTTTCCAGTACCAGTCCCATCTCTGCATCATCTCTAGGTCCTAGGGAAATGACAAGCAGTTCATCTTGACCCAAAAGTATTTCCTGCAGGGGCTGGGGACCACCGCAGTTTGCAGTCATGGACCAGTGGAGCAGCCTCCTCAGCACAGGCTCTTTAACTGGGCCCCACGTCAGGGCAGGTTCACTGTGCATGTCAGCACTAAGCAGGACAGGCCCGTGTTCCCTACTCTCCCCTCCCTCCCCATCCGAGGCTTCTCACCAAAGGGAGAGAACAAAAGAGATACAGGCTTCTAGCATCACTGCCCCACTCTCCACTTCCACCTTTATGGTTTCCCTTCCAACTGTTAGTAAAAGTCCATAATTAGCACACCTGCCAGAGAGCTGTCTCTGTCCAGCTGGATTTTCTCTTCATTTAAAAGTACTTGGGATTCAAGAAGATAGCTCACAGGGCTGGAGCACTACTTGGCACACACTTGGAGGCCCAGTTTGGTTCCGGAGGCTGCATGGTACCCTGAGCATCTCCAGGAATGACCCCTGAGGTCTTCCGGGATGACCAAAAACAAATACACGAACCAAAAGCAAGTATCTAAAAACACTCCTCCCCCAGCCCCCACCAAATACATAAAATCTTTTCTTTAGAGTTTTAGGTTTACCAAAAGATTACATAGGAAGGCACAGAGATTTCCTCGATATCATCTGCTCCCAGGTATGCATAGCTTCCCCATTATCAGTATCGCTCACCAGAATGATGGATGAACTGACATCAGTCCATCAGAATCTTGGGGCTTGCCTTCCTGCTAATGTCAATGTCTGTTGGCCCAGCCATCATTATATATTTTCATTCTCCTCAAAATCCTCTCAGTTCTTCAGTCATCTCTCCCTTCATCCCAGAAAATCTCTTGTCTCTTTTTAAAATATATATCTTAGTTCTCCCACTTCTGTTTTTTGACAATTTTGTTTCTGCGAATCTGGGAAAATGAAAAATCTTGCAATTGTCCCGTAACATTAATTTACTGAAAAGCTGCCTGACCCTCCTAATTCCATGGAGTCGGGTGCTACTCAGAGAACCCACTAATCTTTTCTTGAAAACCACAAAAAGACAGTCCAGTTCTAGTAGGTGTATATTCCATGCTTTTACTTCATTCAGTTCTCTTTAATTGCGGGCTGTGTTTCAATTTGTTGTTACCTCTGTGCTATGTTGTTCCTCAGGTCTCGAAAGTGAGCATTGAATTTTATAGGTTGAACCCATTAAAGTTAATGTAATGCTTCTTTGAGGTACTATGTTTGTGTTTCAGGGGTAGATACCTGGAAGTGGGATAGTTGTGTCGAATGGGAGCACTGTTGTACCTTAAAGGTTGGGTCAGGTGACATTCTTACCAGTAGTGAATGTGGGTTCCTGTTTCACCACATCCTCTCCAACATTTGTTGTTTGCAAGTCTTTTGATATATGCTATTCTTACTGGTGTGAGGTGATACAAATTGTTGCTTTGATTTGTATTTTCCTGATATCAAGTGATAATGAACAATTTTTCATAAGCTTGTTGACCTTCCATATGTCTTCTTCCTGGAAGTGTTCATTCCTCTCTCCTCCCCATGCTTGATGGGGTTATTGGTTTTTTGGTTGCTCAGCTTCCCATGTGCTTTACAGATTTTAAAAGTGTTAGTCCTTTCTCTGAGTATCATGTGCAGCTATCTTCTCACAATCAGTTGGGAGTCTTTATTTTAGCCCAAGATATGGAAACAACCCAGATGCCCAACAGCAACAGATGAATGGATAAGGGAGTTGTGGCTCATATCCACAGTGGAATACTATGCAGCCACCATAAAAAATAAAGTCATGCAACTGATGGCAATTTGGATGGAGAGTAGCATACGGGAGAAATAATCCAGAGCAGTGGCACAAAGAGAAATAAATGAAGAGTATGAACAATATCAGTTGATGATGAGCATTGGATACTGGAATATAGGCCTAAGAATGCCAGTTGGGGGAAGCAGAGGGGAATGAATAGGCCGCCAGGAAGTATTATGGGATCATTGTGGAAGGCCTCAAGGACATGAGTGGTGCTAAAGGAGGTCACAGTCAGTTGACACCAAAGTCATAACTGTTAATTAACAAGTAATGGGGGCAGGATGGGAGGGAAGGATCCTGCCCCCACTGGACCAGGGTGGACATAGGGATGGAGGAAGGGTCTTGGGCAATTTGATGGTGGTGGTGGGCAGTATCTGTGTACATCAATACCAGAAACACTAGTATAACCCTATTACCTAAACTAAAATTTTATATAATGAAGTTTATATATAAAATGCTAACAAAATGGTAACAGTGAGAATTGTCTTGAGCTAGCCTGATCTGCTAGTGTGGTAAGTGGCAGTTGAAAAGGTTCTTTTTAGAATGATGTCAAAATTTGCCCTTGACTGTCAGAATTGTGATCACAGTGAGTGGCCGCTCTATGGGACAGGCTGTCCTGACAGCGTATTTGTCCTGTGCTCACTCCCTCTGATTTCAGAGACCATGTGTGCAAGGCACTGGGCCTCAGAGCCCAGAGATACTTCTCGTGCAGGCGGGAAACTGTTATCCCCAAGGATAAAGTATCAGGTTCTCTAAATTTTGTATATCAGCTCCCACCCTTCTCTTTAGACTCATGGCTTCTGTTTTCTCCTTATCCTTAAAGAATTTTGTTTTTGTTTTTCTTTTTGTTGTTGTTATTGTTGTTGTTTTTGTTTTCGGGCCCCACCTGCAGTGCTCGGACTTTCTCCTGGCTCTAGGGTTACTAGGGGATAGAACCCAGGTTGACGGAGTACAAAGCAAGTGCCCTGCTCTATCATATTGCTCCGAACCTCTCATCATATTTGGGATTTGGGATCTTGACCAACTCTGCCCTAAGGACTGGGACAAATAGCAAATAGGCTTTGTTTCCTACCCCGCCCTGTTATTTTGACTGGCTAGTCTTGGCAAAGGTCCTTCCTCCTTAAAGCCAGGAAATAGGTCGTTAGGCACTTGACTTGCACGCTACAGACCCCAGTTTGATCCCTGGAACCACTTATGATCCCCAGATTACCACCATGAGTGTTCTGTGAGTGCAAAGCCAGGACTAAGCCCTGAGCACTTCTGGGTGTGGCCCAAACAACAATGATTCATTCCCGTGTCCCTCTTCCCATGGAGCATGCAGTCATCTGACCTGTGTTGGTTTAGACTCTGGGGTGTCTAAAATCCTCACTGCTGGACTTCTTTATCTGGTCTTGCCCAGTTCCTGAGCTTACTCCAATCTAGGCAGGATTTGAGGCTGGAATTTGGTATCAGAGCTTGGCAGACAATTAAGGGACTAAACGTCTTTGCTTACTCTACATTTTCTTGGGGACATAACTGGCATGCATGGAGAAATATACTTATCTATCTACATATATGTTTGTATATATATGTTATGTATATTATGCCATACCTATCTATCTATGTAGATAGATAGGTATGGCATAAATCAAAGGAAAAAGTGGGACAAAATGTTAAAGCAAGGAGAAAGCAAGGAAGGGGACATTGTAAACAAAAAGAATAAATAATTTTCAAAAAGTGGTTATGGAGGCCTGAGTACAGAGGGTAGGACATTTGCCTTGCATGCAATTGACCTGAGTTCGATCCCTGGCATCCCATATAGTCCCCCAAGCACCACAAAGAGTGATCCACCCAACACAGAGCATCACTCAGGACGGCCCAAGATGCCCCCAAAATAAAGAAGTATATAAGAAAGTGGTAGTGTACAAAATAATGTCCAAGTTTTCATCATGAACAGCCTAACAGAATGGTATGAGAATGGAAGTCCAGAAGCCTTAAGGAGGGAATAATTTCAGATAAGGTAAAAGGGCCGGAGAGCTAGGATAAAGGTTAAAGGTGCTGGCCCTGCATGTGACCAGCCCTGGTTTTGAAGGCCCCCATCCGCCAGCAGGTGTTGTCTTAGAGGCTCTGTCAGGGTGGCCCAGGTCATCCCCAGTGCTGTGGGCTCAAGCAGCACTCAAACCTCTGCATCATCTGCTGGCGTGATTGACAGGCTGATCAGGAGGACTCCTGGGGCCTCTTGGGCAATGCTTGGGGGTCTCCCCGCTCCCCCTGACCCCAGATGGATGTGTGTAGTCGTTTGGCTTTGCACTTGCCTGATTGAGGTGCAGTGGAACACACCCCTATAGCTAGTTCACGAGACAGTAATTACCGGAAATCCGGAGTTTGCCAGACAACTTCTTTTTCAGTTCCCGCCCCTGATATTGCTTTAGCCCGGATCCTGTCTTTCCACACTCTGCTCAGGTGCCACCTCCGGTTATCGTTGCTGATTGTTCCAAATGGACATGTTGGCGCATTTGAACTCCCGAACTTAGTGTTCACCTTTGTTTATAGCACTTAATGATTTCTGGGCTTTTCTGGTCCTGCAGACACTTAATGAATTATACTTGAGTGCAAGGAACATTGACCCTCTGTTGCCCAGTACAGCACTTAATTCACTATTGGGCATATGGTGAATACTGAAAATAAGTTTATTTGTTTTCAGCCAGTACTACTACTTAGAGAAATATACATTTACTATCTATCATGCTGAGTGCTGGGTTCTTTTTTTTTAATCTGTGCATAAAATAGCCCATCTAAAGCTCTCCTCTATGTCTTATATTTCAGAAATTTATAAGTAAGTATTATTCTATTTATGCCTCTGTGTTTACTTCATTTTGGTTCTTTTTCAGCACAGGGTTCTTGAGGTTTTCTTTCTTTCTTTTTTTAAACCCCAGAAATGCTTCTCTGGAGATCATTTTCTTGTATACCAGTTCTAGTTTAGGTTTCCGAGGTTTAGTGCCAAGAAATTTTTTCTTTTCAGGTCACACCCAGCAATGCTCAGGGGTTAGTTACTTCTGGCTCTGCACTCAGGAATTACTCCTGGCGGTGCTTAGGGGACCATATGGGCTGCTGGGAATCGAACCCAGGTCAGCAATATGCAAGGCAGACGCCCTACCTGCTGTACTATGGCTGAGGCCCCTAGTGCCAAGAAATAGACTTTTTTTTTTTTAAAGATTTGCTCTAATCTGAGAATAGTTTGAACACAGGCACTGCTGAAACTGACCAGTCCTTTGCGCTGGTCTGTTTGCTCCGAGAACCCTGAGCTCTGTTACAGGGTGTTCCCTGCAGCTGGGCATCTTCTCCTGTGAATGTTCAGTGCCAGCTATTGCCCAGCCTGACTTTAGGCCTCACACGAATCACTTGTGGGCCTCTGTGCTTCTGCTTCTCCTAACAGAGAAACATTTGCCTAGCCCTCCTTTTCTTTCCTAGCCCATGATAAATAGTCCACTGGAATTTATATCTTACATTGTTTATCTTCATAAGAACAAGTGATCAGAGACCTGTGTACTAAAGAGGTTTAATGTTTGACATAGTGAAGGTGTTAATAGCATGTTGAGGTTTAGATGAATAGATGAATAATAGGCCATTTGTTTTGGTTTCCCAGGGCTGGAAAAAAGACAGTTCCAGGGAAAGCTGAAGGAACTAGAAGGCACCCTCTGTTTTTTGAGCCTGGCACTGTATGTTCCCCTAAGCACTAAGCCTGGAGTAGCCCCTAAGCATCACTGGGTGATCCAAAAACTAAACCAGAACAAACTGTTGAAATCTTTCACCATTCCAGCAGCAGGGGGCTGTGGGAAACTGATCTTCCCCCTTGAACTTTGAGGATGATTATCTTCGCAAAAAAGTGGATCAACCAGAACTTGAAAATATTTACTTCACCCATAAATATGGTGGTCTTTCAGTAGGAATGAGAGTTGGCAATGGTTTTCTTTTCCAAAGAAAATAAGTTAATTTGGGTAGAGCCTTCTTCTTCTTGTTGTTCTTTTTTTTTTTTCTTTGTTTGTTTTTAGGCCTCACCAAGCCATGCCCAGGGCTGACTCCTGGTTCTGCACTCAGGAAACTCTCCTGGAAGTGCTCAGGGAAACATATGGGATGCAGGGATCGAATCCAGGTCTGCTATGTATAAAGCAAGCCCCTTCCCCTCTGTGTTCCCTTTCCAGCCCTGGGTAAAGGCATCTTCTGTGGCCTTTATTCAGAACCATTTGGGCTTCCTGCTCACTGCAAATGCAGTGTCATATGAATCAGTCAGTATATTATTCCTTGGGGTTGCCTTTCTCCTCTTTTTTTTTTTTGCTTTTTGGGTCACACTCGGTGATGCACAGGGGTTACTCCTGGCTCATGCATTCAGGAATTACTCCTGCGGTGCTCAGGGGACTCTATGGGATGCTGGGAATCAAACCTGGGTTGGCCGCGTGCAAGGCAAACGCCCTACCCGTTGTACTATCGCTCCAGCCACTCCTCATTTCTTTTTATTTCCCTATGCTTCTGTGTCTTGAATCTGGTGCTTCACGGGGCCAAGATGAGGTCACTGCTTCGTGGGGTCGGCATAGGAAGCAGGAGGCGTGGAGGGGATTTTCAAGTATTGCTTTTCAAGCATCCCTTTAAAAGGCTGCGATTCGCTTTATATTGGAGGCAGAAGCACCTGCCGCTCAGGTGATGACCACTCCCTGTCTCCCAGCTGTCCCAGTCAGGAGGACGCGCACTTGGGTGGTGAATCACTCGTGATCCTCCTCGTTCTCCCCCAGGGTAGTTAGCTACCATATATCAGGAACAGAATCTTAAATCTTCAATCATTTCCGATCTTCGTAACCTATGAGATTGTAGCGGCGGTGATGCCAAAGCAGAAGCAAGCCAGACCAGAGGTTTAGGATGTTGAAGTTAGGAATTACTCACGGTACAGCTCAGTGCCTTCGCCCCACCCCTCCTCCAGCCCCGACATCGTGAGAAAGAGGAACAGACAGTGCAATGTGCTGCGTCAAAGACCAGCCGCATTTCAGACACCTTGCAGCTGATAAAGTGCTCCTGTTTACCTGGGTTCTCATTTTCCAGGCAGAGTTATATTCTAGAATAGGAAGCCTGGCCCCCAGGCCAAGGACACTGTGCTGGGTACGGCCAGAGCCAGTTTGAGAACCGAGACCACTTCTCCCTGCGTCACATCTCACCCGATTTTTATTTATTTACTTGCTTTTTTTCTGGAGGGGGGTCACACCCAGTGATGCTCAGGGGTTACTCCTGGCTCATGCACTCAGGAATCACTCCTGGCGGTGCTCAGGGGACCATAGGGGATGCTGGAAACCGATCCCAGGTCGGCCGTGTGTAAGGCAAACACCTTACCCACTGTACTATCGCTCTAATCCCTCACCCGATTTTTAGACCTAAACCAGGAATAGCAAATTCCCTTGTTCTGCATTTATAAAGTAGTGTGAACTTGAAGCTAAAATAAACTTTTTTTTTTGGGCTTCGTATTGACCATAAATCTGTTCTCCTATATGTTGTTGAACCTTTGTGCTATTTTCATTAGATGCGTTTTCTTTTCTTTAACAGAACGTTTTGTTGTTGTTGTCGTTGTTGTTTACTGTTCTGGGGTCACATGGCCGATGTTCCTCCTCCCGGCTCTGTGCTCGGTCGCCACTCACAGCAGGGTTTGTGGGACTGTGTAGCACCTGGAATCGAACTGGGGCTTCCAGCACACAAAGTGCACTTAGCCCATTGGTTCTATCTCTCTGGTCCAAACACAACTCCTTTTTCCTTCCCCTAAATCATAGATTTGTACACTTCCACCCCTCACTCCCAACCTCGTGGCTGTGATGCATGTGCTTACCACTGAGCCACACCCCCAACCCCAATATGTAACTGTCCTCTCTTGCCCTCCTTCTTTTGACACTGTGGTGTCTGGGGGGATCGCACATGTGTTTGGTTGTCTGCTCGCTCCCCCTTTCAATCACAGAACTTGGCACCCTGCAGTCTGGTGCTCGCACCCTTCTGTCTGACAGCAGTGGCCCTGGCATCCCGGGCATCTCTGGGGATCTGAGTAGAGCTGTCCCCTGCTTGCTCTCTGTTGGAGCAGAGGCATCAGGCGTGGGCCCCAACGCTGACCTGTAACTCCTAAAACAATTGAGGCTGGGCTCCTTGGCAGAGTGCTCATCACGAGTTGGATTGCAGGCTCCGCCCATGCTGTGGAGTAAGATCCCTGGCACTGCTGTTGTGACCTCAGGTGCCACGACAAGTGTGGATGGCTTCCCACTACAGCCAGGTGTGTGTGTGTGTGTGTGTGTGTGTGTGTGTGTAGGGGTGGAGGTGGGGATAGGAGGAGCCTCGTAACCGATTGAACAACCCTGGCCACTGCAGTCCCCGCTCATTCCTCTTTGTTTTATTTTTTCTTTTTGGGTCACACCCAGCGATGCACAGGGGTTACTCCTGGCTCATGCACTCAGGAATCACTCCTGGGCATGCTTGGGGGACCATATGGGATGCTAGGAATCGAACCTGGGTCGGCCGTGTGCAGGGCAAATGTCCTACCCGCTGTGCTATCACTCCAGCCCCCTCCTCTTTGTTTTTGGCAGATGTTAGAGAGCCCGTTAGAGTGTCTCGGCTTTGAGCTTTCCCTGTGTGAAGGCTTATAAAGGGAACTGCCTTCCCTGCTCCCGTCTTTCACCTGCTGATGCCCACCAGGGCAGGGGCTGAAAGCATGTGTGGACTGTGGGCCCCAGCCGTAGGCTTTGCTCCCTAATCGCCTCACCTGAGATCTGTGTGACCTTGGCCAGGTGGGCCCCACCCCTCCGTACTGTCACCATGCTGTTTTCTGGGGGGCATGTTGGGAGTAATGGTAGCTACTGCAGGCTGTGGGCCTAGGCTTGTCCCTGCGAAGGAGAATCTGTGCAGGCTGCAGCGTCGCTGGGAGCCCTTGTTTCTAAGTGTCTCCCTAACACCTCCCATTGCCTTCATTCGCCTTGCCCTTCCTCAGAGGCATTGGGGCACTCAGCACTCTGGTTCTTCCCTGTGGCATATAGTAGCCGGACCATGGGCGCACTGAAGAGGTGGATGCATTCCCACAGGCCTCCCTTGCCCCCATCTGAGCTCACCTTGTGTGCTTAATGTTTTTGAGTTCACATTCTTTTCCCATGTATGAAGATCTTTGCAGCTTTTATCTGGGGCTTGTGATGTTGGCAGTTTCAGAGGGCGGGAGCTGGTCAGGATCCTCTAATTCCCTGAGGAGTGTGTGTGTGTGTGTGTGTGTGTGTGTGTGTGTGTGTGTGTGTGTGTACGCTTTTGGCCTTATAGCAGTCTCTGGCCTCACGTTGAATTCATTCGCTGGGAGAAGAGCCGGCGTGTCCAGACCTCTTACCCACTTGCTGTGTTCTTTAAGAAAAGGCTGCAGCGGGTCCCACACAGGGCTGGCCGAGCTCAGAAGGCGCACCCGTTGCTATTGACCACCGTTTGCATTTAACCTAGTAACTGTCTCAGCCTCCCGGCCCAGCTCTCTAAACACACACTCACAGGATTTCCCGGAATTCATCTTTTGTTAGCAATCAGGTGTGCCGCAACCGCAATGCAGTAGAGGGAGAAGCCTCTGGACTCTTTGCCTGCATATCTGCTGCCATTTTCAGTCAAGAGCAAAAACAGTATAAAAGGACAAACCTCAGTGCGAACAGAACTGTTTCTGATGGAAAGGAAGGAGGGTTTCTTTTCTTCTCTTGGGGTGCTGTCGATCAGGCCCAGCTCTGGAGGTTACCAGTAGGAGGACTGTTCTGGGGGGAAGGACCCGGGAAGGAGCCAGGGGTCTGCCACGCCTATGCCACTGTGGTTCCTTAGTTGAAGGCCTTAGAGAGTACCTCGTGGGGTAGAAGCAGTACCTTGGTGCTGTAGAACCTGCAGAATTTTCCAGGCACAGCAGCGAAGAACCAAGGTGAACCCAAACTAGATGTTTAGAACATCATCCTCTTAAAAACAAGTTGCAAACATGAAATTTGCCAATACAGGGATGGATGTGGAGAGTATCATGCAGTAAAACGAGTGAGAAGGAAAGAAACAGACATAGAATGATCACTCTCATCTGCAGGATATAAAGAAACATAGTAGGAGAATAACAGCCAAAGACAGGATAGAAGCAAAAGCCAGGAGGACTGGTCCTCAGTGGCTGGCTTGCCACAGTGCGGGGAGGACGGTCAGGTCAGAGAAGGGACCACTGTGATAATGATAGTGGGAAGTGATCACTCTGGATAAGAACTGGGTGCTGAAAGGAGGTAAAGGGATATGCACGATACACTTTCACTAGCAGTACTGCAAACCACAATGTCTGAAAGGAAAACAGAAAAAACAAACAACCAACATTTCTACCATAGAGGCAGGCTGTGGTGTGGGAAGGAAACTGGACACTGGTGAAGGAGAGGTTGCCTGAACATTATAGGACTGAAGCTAAATCGGGAACAACTGTGTCTCTTTGTATCACATGGTGACGCAATAAATTTTTCAAAAAGGAAAACAAATAAGAAAGCAAGTTGCAGTTCTTGGGCTTACTTGGTCTAACCGTCCTGCATCAAATCAGACCTAATAGAAGAATGCTAGTAATGCAGTTCAGTGAGCAGTGACGCTGTTCCAATCATGCTCCAACTAGAGACCTTTACACGTGTTCAATGTTTATACTTATTTATAGAGCCTTTTGGGTTTTGTTTTGGGGCCACGCCAGTGATGTGTAGGGCTGACTCCTGTCTCTGTGCTTAGGGATCTCTCCTGATGGGGATTACGTGTGGGGCCAGGGATCAAACCCAGGTTGGCTCTGTGCAAGCACCCTAGCTCCCGTACTATCATTCTGGACCATCTTGATTTATTTATTTTTTTGTTTATTTATTTATTTTGCTTTTTGGGTCAAACCTGGCATTGCACAGGGGTTCCTCCTGGCTCTGCACTCAGGAATTACTGCTGGTGGTGCTCGGGGGACCATATGGGATGCTGGGAATCGAACCGGGGTTGGTCGCGTGCAAGGCAAACGCCCTACCCACTCTGCTATTACTCCAGCCCCGATTTATTTTTATTTCTGTGCTTTTTGTTGGTGATTTTTCTATTCAAAATGGCTGCGTAGTAGGACACCTTGAAGATCAAGACTCAAGCATGAGAGGAAATACAGTGACCGATGGACAGAGGAAGGGACCACAACATAACTTTTATGTGAATACAAATTTATTGACTTAAAAATAATCGATGGTATACACAATAAAGAAGCTCTTACACTTCAAATAAGCGAAGAAGCAAACAAATAAATTGCCTCCCAACCAGAGCGCTGAAGTGTTTGTTCCAAAGACACAAGTGCCGTGGAGGCAAGGTCACACTGGAGGTGGAACAGTGTATGCTTGAGACAACAATATTACGAACAACTTTGTGCACCATGGTGCCTTAAAATTGATAATAAAGAGTGTCGTGATGTGCATTATAGAGAAAAATGTGAGTGACTGTAAGCTTTGTGCAGGCACGAGTTTGTTCAGTGCAGTCGAGTTTGTTTGCAGTATCAAGCATAAGTAGAGTGTCCTGAAACCAAAACATAGACAACAAGGTGAATTAATAGTCATTTGTTGCCAGTGTTGTTGTGGCCAGAGACTGGCAGGAACCTCGCCCTGCGCTTCCCCTGTAAGCAATGGTTCCTTATTCATGAATTCAGTTTTTACAAAGACTGTATAGAGCACAGACATTGTGAATAAGGAAGATCAGTTGTACAGTGGAAGCGCTGAGCCACACTCAGCTGTCAGAGAGTGGAAAAGGTAAATAGTGGCTGAACTGGGATGAGTTCTGGACCGTTCCGACTGGGGGACCTGCGAGGCAGAGAATCAGGAACTTTAGTTTCGCCTTGCTTGAAAGATAAGGTCGTTGAGGCTGGGAGACGTCGAAGGACTGCTGTGCAGAGAGGGAGGCTCAGATTTGATTCTTGTCATCTCACAGTCCCCTGGGACACAGCTGGACGTGGTTCCAAATTAGAAAGCAAGGAAGAAAGGGAAAGGAATAAAAGGGTTTGATATTGGAAGGAACCAGAAGAATATGTCATCAGGTTCAGAGTAAAGAAGATATCCCTATACGTTGCGACGTTGTAGTTAAAGTCATTCTGGGAAATGAGTAGGTATAGAATTAGAGGGTAATTTGGGGCCAGAGCCATAGTGTAGAGGATAGGGCACTTGCCTTGCACGAGGCTGGCCCCATTTTGATCATCAGCATCCCATTTGACCCCGGAGCACTGCCTGGAGTGATTCCTGAGTATAGAGTTAGGAGTGAGCCATGATCATCACAGAGTGTGGCCCCCTCAAAAAAAAACAAAGAAAAAGAAAGGAAAAAGGAAATGGAGGTTATTCAGGAAGGCAGGACACGGCACATTTGTCGTTGGATGGACCCTTCACAGATATCTGGAGCTTTGGGACAATGAGGAAGTGATGCTCAGATCAAAGGGCCCGGAGAGCTAACAAGACAATCAGTGTGACCACTGCGACTGCAAAGAGCCCTGAAACATGCCCTAGGAATCTTAGACGTCCAGGTCGGAAGATGGCAAATGAGTCTTTGCTGAAATCTAGATGGGTGACAAAGTTCTTTACCGCTCAGAATCTAAGGTACTTGAAGGGTTTACAAGTTCCATCTGCTTGGTACCTGGGGAAGGACACGGAGGAAGAATCCAAAGTTGTTTGCTGATTGGATTTAGGAAGAGGCGGCCAGGGAAGGGGAGCTGGATAGTCCAAAGAGTTGGCTAATAGCCAGGCGAGACTTTTTCTTCTCCAGCTTAGTTGATAATGTGCTCCTGGCGAGTTTTGCTCTTTCTCAGTGCCCGCTGTGCTTGGGTTTTCAGTTCCCCTGTCATGTGATTTTTTTCATTTGAGATTGGTGAGTCCATACACTTAGCCTTGGGTAAATAGAGGTAATGATTCCTCTCACTTCCGTTTGCGTCGGGGAGGGGAGAGGATCAGCTTCCTCTTGTCTGTCTTGACGGTTTCACTGAGGGCTCTGAGCACTGATTGATTCTGCCCACCACTAACTTCTCGCCAGCCTCCAGGAAGGTTTCATTGCTGTCCTCACTGGGCTTCGTGATGGGTTTGGAAATGGAGGAGAGACAGATACACTCCGCCCTCCGTCATTCTTACAAACTTTCCCGAGTTGTGTGGCCCAGGTTGGTCCACTGCCAGCCATGTTTAGCTGGTGGGCTCTTGAAACAGGGTTAGTGTAAATTGGTGTGCTCCTTATGTATAAAATTCACACCAGACTTGAAAGAGTTCGGGGGGGGGGGGGGGGAAGTGTAAACTTTTAAAATTTTATACTGATTACACATTGACATGAGATTTTGCATTATTACATTAAAATACATTATTAAAATTTATTTTACTTTTTTATTTGAAATGCGGGTATCAGGAAATATGTGGACTCTCCAACCCTTTTAAATATATCCCTGACCCCCTAAAGATCTCCTCCTCCTTTTCCTCCTCCTTATCCCCATCCTCTTCTTCCTCCACCCTCCGGGTGAGTCTGGGGGCCACTCCCGACATCTTCAACCAGTCAAGCATGCAGTTCAGAGCCAGGGCCCAGGATGCAGGCCCTGTGGTGTCAGGGAGCAACCGGTCGCACCCATTGGTTCTTGAGGGACTGTGTGTGCTGGGATCCCAAGTTAGCCACGGACAAGCCATGTGCCATCACCTCCGTCCTGTCTCTTGGATGCCGAGACCAAATTCTTAAGCCCACTTGTTTGTTTGGGGTTTGGGGACGAAACCTGCCAGGGCCTTGTGCTCAAGGATCACTCCTGGAGGCCTTGGGATACCATATGGGATGTTGGGGACCGAGCCTACGTGAGTCACATGCGAGGCAAGCACCCTCCCTACTGTCTTCTTGCTTCGGCCCAGCCCACTTGCTGTTGTAATGCGGTTCAGGTTGCTGCTGTGTGTCCGTAGAACTGTGTGGAGTCAACATTCATGACAGCTTTACTGGCTGGGTCATGACTGAGTGACCTTTAAGAGCAGATGCCAGGGCCAGAGACATCGTGGGAGAGGCTGGACTCAGGAGGCCAGTACATGTAGGAGGCCTGGGTTTGAGCCTTTCTACTACATGGTCCCCCAAGCCTTGAGCTGGGCACAGGCCCTGAGCACCTCAGGGTATGTACCCCCTCCCTCCGAAAAACAGAATGTCTCTCAGGATTGGCATTAGCTTGTGTTTGGGACTCACTAGATGTAGTTTCATTTTTAAATGTGTAGTCATTCTTCAAAAGCGCATTTGTGAGCCTCTGTCAAATCATGATCCCATGTTATAATGAAATTTTGTTGTTCCTAAAGGAACGACTTTTTAGAAGGATGGGTATTTGTGAGGTGAATTTAGCAAATGTGACGCAAGAGACGTTTGTTCTAATTTAAGGTTCTTTATTAGTGTCTCCCTTCTGCTCAGCGTCCTCTTCACAGCAAAGGCAAAACACTGAAGCAGTGACAGATAGCCCAATTCCTCAAGAGCGAGGCTTGCCGTTCGGCTTAGATGTTCCCAGCCGACATGCTGACATTCTGACACGTGTGATGAGGTGTGAGGAGAGGGTGTTATCTTACAGTAGTAGCGAGTGCGTGAAAATAGGACAATCATTTACTATGGAAATACAGACTCGGGTTCCTTTTAGCCAACTCTACTTCTGCACATACTCCTTATGAGAACTGTATGTTCCCCAGGATTCCATGGCCATGGCTGTGTGTCAGACCTAGAATAGTGTTCTAACATATACCTCATGGAAAAAGTTGAACTGCACTTGTTGGGGAGATGCTGACCTCTTTGAGAAACAAGTGGGAATGCCTTCTGAGCCATTGCATGGAGAAGTCTCTTCTTGTCCTTCTGTGTAAGGCACCAAAGCATCTTTAGACAAGGGTCACTGGGGGAAGTTGTCAAGACATCTGCCTGGGGTGTCAGTCCTGAAAGACTGGAGTGGATTTGGTTTGGAGAGTTCTAGGAAGGGAGTTTTACGAGGAGAAATGGTATGATTGAAGTAACCCAGGGGGTAGAAAAGGACTTTGTCAGTGAAGAGAGAATGCTTACATTAATTTAAAAGCTAATTATTTCCTAGACAAAACTTTCTAGCTTTTGCAGTAACTTGTTCTGGTTTATTGCTCCCAAAGGACATTGCAATGAGTTTATTTTTGAGAGCTTAATTGCCTGGAGCTTCCAGAAAATTGGCTATATTTTAGGAGGAGGAGTAGTGGCCCACACGGGGGTGGGGTGTGTGTGTAGGGAGGATTGGCTTTTTTAGGTAAAATTATAATTTTCCCAATGACATTATTGTGACCTCAAGTTATTTATCTTGGCTTTATGTTATATGTAAATCGAGAGCTATTATTTGTAGTTTAGCAGCTCAGATAGGATCATGAATACTTTTGGGCTTAAAATATATTTTTGAAAAAAGCCATATGTGTCTAGGCATGTACAAATTTTTTTAGAGGGACCTTCATATGCTCATAGTTTTTGCATGCATGTGGTACTGGGGATTGAGCCCAGGTGCCACGCGTGCAGGGCATATATATGCTTTACCATTGAGCCGGACCTCCACCCTTCACTTTTCTCATTTTTAATAACCCTCCTCTCGGCAAAGGTCATCATCACCTGTTTATTTGCAGACGAGGAACCTGAGACACGCAGCAGATGTCCCCCACTGTCCTGTGGCTGGTGCGTGCCCTGGTTCCTGGCCTTGGAGTTGCAGCTTCTTTCCCTGTGAGAACTCACATTCTGGGCAGAGCTGCCCGGGCTGGCATTGTCCGAATTCCTGGTCCTCGGCTCTGTCATGAGGAAGTGACTCAGAGAACGCGAGTCTGCTGATTCAGAGCCCAGGAGCCTTTCCCCACTCTCTTCATTTCCAAGCTTTCTCTTCTCATAAATGGATTTCTGTCAGCTCCCAAGTAACTCCCTTAGCCTTTATAGCTGGCTATTAGAACTCTTAAAACACTTTTAAGAGACTTTCTCATTTAATTTTCCAGTGATAAACTTATTCTATGAGACGCTATCATTTTTTTTGTTGGTATCAGTTGTCACCTTTCAGCCTCAATGAAGAGAGGAGAGAAGCGTCTTCTGTTACTGTATTTTTAGGGAGGGGAGAATTTCCCTAGAGGTGTTTGGGGGGGACTCTGTGATTCGGGGGACCCTCTGTATGCCAGGTATGTACTCTAGTCCTTTGATCTATCCCTCCAGCTAATCTCTCTCTCTCTCTCTCTCTCTCTCTCTCTCTCTCTCTCTCTCTCTCTCCCCCTCTTCTTCTTCCTCCTCTTCCCCCCATATTTTTGTTTTCAAAAAATTTTTTTTATAGTAGTGCTTCTTTTATCCGGGCAGTGCTGCTACCCCATGACCACCTCTCGGTGCCAGGGTCCCCCCCTCCCCACCCCATTATCCCAAGGCCCCTTCCACCCACGCCCATGTTGTATGCTCACACCACAGTTCTATTGACAATATTTCAGGGCTAACCTAACCCATTTTCTTCCTAATCTAACCTCTCCATGGATTTCCTTGAATCATGCTCGCAATTTAAAAACATTAAAATAAAATATAGTCAAGGCAGTGTTTTTCCGCTGATGTTGATATTTATCCGCATCTTGGTCTCCACAGTTAGCTCCCCGGCATCAAAGAGCCCAAGATGAGCTTTTGGGGCTGGGGGGCGGTGGGTGGTGGTGCTGTCCCACCACATAGATTCATAGCAGACTTGGAATGAGTGGGCACCGTTAAGAAGGCGGTTGCAACCATCCGACAGAGAGAACACAGGCCTTGAATTCGCTTCCCTGTGGAGGTTTTGGAGGCGGCTGTCACAGGTCACCCACAAAACTTTCTTCCGTTCTCCTGCATTCCTCTCATCAGCACCGAGTGCCAAAGGGGCTTAGTCCCGTGGTTCATTCCAGCAGGACCCTCTCCCAGCTTTGCGGCATTGCCAGTACTGTCATGCTGTCACCACGTCTGCCCTGAGACTGTCCTCCATGCCGCTGGCCGTTGAACCCAGGGCCTCACACGTGGAAGGCAAATGCTCTGCCCCTGAGCGACAGCCCCGGCTGGCCAGAGTTTGTTTTTTTTAAGTCAGTTTCACCAACTGTCCGGCCAGTGCAACCAGATTTCCTTTGAAACTGGAGAAAAGTGTTGACTTCTTTTTATTTTGTTTCATTCCACTGGGGCTTATTTAGTGACACAGAGGATAGATGACCAAGACCAAATGGTTCCAGGCAAATCCCAATAGCTATCCAAGTTAACGGTGATAGTGTTACTTTTTTTTCCTGCATTTTTGGGTCAGAACCGAAGATGCTTAGGGGTTCTTCCTGGCTCTGCACTCAGGAAATACTCCTGGCAGTGCTCAGGGGACCATATGGGATGCCAGGGATTGAACTCGGGTCTGCCACATGAAAGGTAAATGCCCTACCAGGTCTGGCCCAATGGTGATAGTGTTGGGGTGACGCCTTTGTTACAGACTTGACGGTGCCCTGCCCTGCACAGCAGTTGTATCCCCATGTGTTCAAGGGTAAAAGAAGATACTTTAATTAATTAATTAATTAATTAATTTAAAAAATTTTTATTAGTGAAACACCATGAGGTACAGTTGTAGATTTACAAATTTTTGTGCTTGGTTTTCGATTATACAATGATCAAATACCCATTCTTCCACCAGTGCCCATTTCCCACCACCACGGATCCCAGTATCCCTCCCACCCCCCAACTCCCTCATCCCACCCTGCCTCTGTGGCAGGGCATTCCCTTTTGTTCTCTCTCTCCTTTTGGGTGTTGTGGTCTGCAAAAGAGGCATTGAGTGGCAATCGTGTTCGGTCCAGAGTCTACTTTCAACATGCATCTCCTCTCCTGGGAGGATCCTCCAAACACCCTTTATTTGGTGCTCCGTTCTCTCTCTGAGCTGCCCTTTCCCCTAGCATGCCTGGCTGGCCTCTAAGCCATGGAATAGTCATTCTGGTACTGATCTAGGATATTCTTGGGTATTAATCTCCTATTTTGTTACTTTATATCCCCCAGATGAATGCAATCTTTTTATGTCTATCCCTCTAAAAGAAGATACTTTAAATGCTTAAAGCATGTCAGGTGCTACAAATGTAAGATGGTGGAACAGAGAAAGGCCTGTTCCCCCCGCAGTCTCTTCTCTAGGAGGAGATCCGTCTGACGAGGGATCCGTCTGTCCCCCGTGTGAGGGGGGACAGGGCCTGTGAGCAGGGCAGAGCAGCTGAGGCAGAGAAAGCAGCAGAGCTCCGGTGCCCAGTGCAGACAGCATCCGCGGACTTGCCTTGGCGTCAGTCTAGCTCTGCCTTGCCCGCTGCAGCCCCCCGGGCCGCGTGTGGCTCAAAGACTGCAGCAGAGAGGTAAGGATGGAGAAAGCCACAGCTGTGAGTGCTCCCTGAGGCTTTTTCTTTCAAGCATGCTTTGCTGCATTAGACAGTAGGGTAAGGACACTGATGGTTTTATTGAGGGTGGGGCGTCGGGAGGGTACACCGGAAACTGGCTGTATCCCAGGGCACTCTTCACTAACTAGGCCAGTCGAGTGACCTGGAGCATCTTCAGAGCACGTTCTAGGTTGCGTGTAACCGGTGTGCCCAGATCACAGGCTCTGCAGAGGAGAGGCGTGCAAAGGAGTTCAGGATGGATGACCCCAACCCAGCACCGCTCAGCTTCCAACTTCTTGAGCAGATCTGAACTCTGGAGACTTATTTTTTTTTTTTTGAGTCCGTTTTAACAACTGGTTTTTATTAGAGTTGAGGTGATGTGTGTATCGGGGTGTTGATATATTTAACTGTGTCTTGGTGTACACAGTTACCCCCACCTCTGCCCCCCCCACCCTCCACCACCACAGTGCCCACGCTGGACTTGTGATACTTCTGCTAAGGTCCAAATACCAGTGACAGCCAGACGGGCTTGGAGTAGTAGTTAAATTTTAAAAGTTGTGTAATTATTGTCCCTGATAGGTTCCCAGCTTGTGGGAGTCTTAAAAGAAATGGTCTTGTAGTTTTCATTTCAGAGAAACATGAGGGTGAATTGTGAGAACCATACACGGGGGATGGGGTGGGGTGGGGGGGACGAAAGGTAGACTGAGGTCTAATAGGGGCTATTAAAAGCACGGAGTCTTTATCTAAATTGCTGGCTTAGCTGGCCGATTCCAGAAAGGTGAATCATTTTACGGAGACAAAAAATTAAGCAATGCCCCTTGTCGGGGGCGGAGAGATCCCAGGGCAGAGCTTGGCAACCTTGTATTAGAAGGTCTGACTTGGCAGCCTCTTATTCATGTTAAAGTTGAGATGCGAAACGCGGTTTAATTGTGAGTCTTCTCCGGGGCGACTGTTCTATTTATTAGACTGCTGATCTCCCAGAGTCTCATCTTTCTTTCCCTTATCTCTATCTTCCTGGCGTGCTAGTATTTGGTCAGATAGGCTTTTTTTTTTCCTTTTTGGGTCACACCTGGCGATACTCCTGGCGGTGCTCAGGGGACCATATGGGATGCTGGGAATCGAACCTGGGTCAGCCGCGTGCAAGGCAAACGCCCCACCCATTGTGCTACTGCTCCAGACCATCAGATAGCCTTTGAATAGCACTTACGTAATGTAGCGTGTGCTTTTACTTTTTGATTTTCAGTTTTTTGTGTTGTGATCCACACGTGACTATGCTCAGGGATCACTCCTGACGGGGCTCAGGAAAGCATACGCAGTGCCGGGGATCGAACCCGGGTCTGCTGCATCTGAGACAAGCGCCTTAACCCCTCTACTGTCTCTCCAGCTCCAGAAGAGTAAATATATTTTTTGTCTTTGGGTCACACCCAGTTGCGTCAGGGATCGTTCTTGGTGGGGTTCAGCCATCAACCCTCGCTTGCCCACTGTACTGTCTCTCTGGCCCCATGCGTGGTGTTTTTCAACTCTCACTGTTAGATGAATTGCTTTGCTGTCAGGTAGCAAACTAAGTCGCAGATAAAGGGAACTTGTGGAGTTTTGTTTGTAGTTAGATGTTTTAAAAGGGTATAGAGCTACCGTGTGGTACTTTCGCTGGCTTCTATAAATATTAATGATAGCAATTATGTTGAAGCAGAAATAGCACGAGGAACATTGCAGGGGAGTACTTTGCTTTTCCTTTCAGCTGTCAGAAAATGTTTTGACTCTGGCAATTCCCTTAAAATAAAGTTTGCAGAATTGTTACAGAATAAAGAAATCAAGTGATCGTTATTGATTTGGAAGGAGGAGTTTTTTTTTTTTTTTTAAATTAGGTCGTTCTACCCATGATTTGTAAATAATACATGCCTGGTAGTGGAAAATGGAGAATGAGTAAGAGCCAAAGTACAAAACAGTCTTAGTCTCACTATTCAGAAACATTACAGTATTTTTTTCAAGTTCTGCTTTTATGTTTGACTTTTTAAAATGTGCGCATTTAATCAAAATGTGCACGCAATTTTGTATCTTGTTCTTTTTGTATGATAATGTATGATTTTCCCATTTGGGGAACTGAGAGATAGTACAGAGGTTGAAGGACTTGCCTTATATCCTGTCTACACCACTTTGAATCCCTGTCACTGCATATGGTTCCCTGAGTACCACCAGGAGTCACTCCTGAGCACAGAGCTAGGAGTAGCCCCTGACTTCCGACAGGTGTGTCTCCAAAACAAAACCAAAACAAAATAAATAAAAAGTGAGGAAAAATAGTTTTCGGGGTGAGTTTTTTTACAGATTCATAATTTATCTACGCATTCCGAAGTTTTCTTTAGCATGTGGGAATGTGGGAATGATAGTCATCTAGATTATAAATAGGAATGAGTGATCATCCTGATTTTTTGGTTTGTTTTGGACCCACACCTGGCAGTGCTCAGGAGCTACCCCCAGATTTGACCAGGGGTCCCTCCTGGCCGTGCTGGGGGGTCACGCTTTGCTAAGGATCAAACCTGGGTCTCCTACGTGCATAGCTCCTGCTTCAGCCTGTTGAGTGTCACCCTGGCCTCTGAATTTCAGTCACTTGCAGAGTCCGAAAATGACATGGTCTCCAAGGGAGGGCTTCCTTTTCAGTCAGAGCCCTCACGTGGGTCATTGTCACCATGTGGGTTTGGTGTGGCTTTTTCAAACTGTCCCTCTGCTTCAGAGTCAGGGCCATTCAGGGGCGGGGGCAGGACAGGAGGGCAGAGCGGACGTCCTGTGGGGTGGCCGGCTCCCACAGCCGCACGGGCTGTTTACCAGAGAGTGGGGCAGGGTTCATGGCAAGGTGTCCGACAGGACTGAGTCATGCGCTAGGCACATGACGGGTCCTGGCAGCACAAAGGCCCGCCTTAGTTCGGATCCAAACAGTGCGAGGAGCTCAGGGCTGGAGATGGTAGAGAAGGAGTGTGACTCAGTTTACCAGGCAATGCTGGCCTAGGGCCTCCGCCTGGGCCTCTCCCCCAACCTCGGCCTCCAGCTGGCCGGACTCAGAAGTGTGTCTCTGAGCAGAGCCAGGTGAGAGAGAGTTGCTGGGCTCACCTGTGAGTCAGGATGCCCAGACTGGAGTCCCGTTTCTGCAGCGGCAAGACACGGCTAAGTCATTAAGCTGCCTGTGACCACAGTCTGCTCGGGTGTTAAAACAGGGGATCAGCGCTGCCCGCCTCCCGCAAGGAAACGAAGCAGCAAGAACAGGGCCTGGCGTGCAGAGCGAGCACACTAGCTTGGAGGCCCGAGTTTGTACACGTTGCCTGTTTCCTGAGTGCTCAGCCTGGGTGAATCGATTCAGATGGTTGTTCGGGCAAGTGTGTTGGTTTCTGGCTGGACCTGGACCGGTGCCGGAAGGGTGACCTGGTCCTGGGGAGGAGTTGTTTGCGAGCATGGTTCTGCTCAGAGCCAGGTCACTGACAGACTTTGATTTCTTTTTTTTTTTTTCATTTTTGGGTTGCACCTGATGATGCACAGGGGTTACTCCTGGCTCTTCACTAAGAAATTACTCCTGGTGGTGCTCGGGGAACCATATGGGATGCTGGGAATCGAACCCGGGTTGGCCGCGTGCAAGGCAAACGCCCTACCTGCTAAGCTATCACTCCAACCCCCAGACTTCGATTTTTTTTTCTTTTTTTGCTTTTTGGGTCACACCTGGCAATGCACACTCCTGGCTCGTGCACTCAGGAATTACCCCTGGCAGTGCCCGGGGGACCATATGGGATGCTGGGAATCGAACCCAGGTTGGCCGCGTGCAAAGCAAACGCACTACCTGTTGTGCTATCACTCCAACCCCCACACTTCGATTTTTAATCCTGACTGTGTCCCCAGTGTCTGTTCTCCCCGACCCCCCTGGCTCCCAGGATGCATTCCTGTGCCCTCTCCTCAGTTCCCTTGTCCTGGTATGGCACAAGGGCCTTTACCTCTGCCAGCTCCTCCGTGAACTGTGACAGGTACAGAGAAAACCGCCCCCACTGTGCCCGCTGCCTGCTTGTGGTGCCGGCGTGAGAAGCATTTGCAGCAGCCTGCGACCTTTGTGTGCCTGTGGAGCCCACGACGGGAAAGGCACTGATAGCGAGGCTTGTGACCCGCGGTTGTTCACGTGGGAACTGTGTGTGGAAGGGAGGCAGCTCCCCAGGAGGAGGGACAACCACGGTGACTGCTGACCCTGCCCTGCTCTCCCCAGTCCCCTCCCTTATTTTTTGCTTTTTACTTCCTTTTACAAAAGATTTTTTTGTTTTCTCATGAAGATGATGGAAATAGGCAGAGAAAGTTTCTCTGTAGAAATATGTAGTACAGAAGAATTAGGTAGGGCTTAGGGGTATAGCGCACATGCTTAGCTTGTATATGGCCCTGGATTTGATCACAGCACCAAAAAGTAATAATAATTAATAAATAAAAGAATGGTTAAATTGGACTTTGGGAGGTAACTGTTTCATCCAAGAGTTTTTGACTGACTTTCTCACTTGTGTGTGGCCTTTGAGCTAATATTTCATGACAGTGATTGTAGCTGTAGCTTTCCCCCCCCTTAATTTAAAAAAAGCCTTTTACTGAGTGGTAAAGTAGGATCTAAGAATGTGAAGGAAATCTGTAACTTACTTCCCGGGATGCTTTCCAGACTTTCATGCTCCCGGCTCTGAATCAAGTCACGGGAATGGGGTTTGCTTCAGGTACCACACATTACAGCACGAGTCCTGGGACAGTGCGCTGGAAGGGTAGGGAGAGAGGTCCGGGCTCCATAGGGACCATGCCCTGATTGACAGGAGACCGTGGACCCGTGGTGTGAGTAGGGGAATTTTCTGTGTAATCATCCATGTACTTCCCTCCTTCCCCCAACACACTCCCCCCCTTCCCTGCCAACCACCTGATTCCCATGCTGTTTCCTTTTTCTCCTGTTTAATTACCCACACCTAATGATTGGTGGCCCAAAGGCCCTGGGAGGCTGGGCCTGGGACCTCACCCATGCCAGCAAGTGCTCCCCTACCGGGGCCATCTCCCGGCCGCCTTATGCCACTACTTGACTTGGAACGTAGCACTCCGCTTGAGGACCAGTGAGGACCGGGCTGCCGGCTTAGAGGGAGCACGAAGCGCCCTGCCTTGTGTGGAGCATCAGGGACAATCCGCCTGTGTTGTGGCATCAGTCGGGCCAAGGGAGGGTGGCTCTCAGGCACCGCATGTGTTAGGATGACAGAACCAAGTGGGAAAAACTAGAGAACCCGATTGTGAGTGGGGTCACAAATCTGCCCATGGTCAGTGTCAGTATTTGTGATTTCATATATGAAGCGCAGGGAGCGGGACATTCAGCAAGATACCTCAGCAACAGGTAGGAACCCATTGGCTAAGAAGTTTGCAGGGGAAAAGGAAATCGAATGGCAGGAGAGAATGGACTCTAGGGCACTAAAGGTCCGAGCATGGCTTTCTCTTACCTGCTCTGTGAGCTGTTCTAAAGTCTCAGAAGAGTGCTTGGTGAGAGAATATAATTGTTACTTTTTAAAAATTTTTTTTCCATCCACTGAGGAAAGGTTTTTAAATCCACTTAAGTCTATGGAAACGTGAAGTTGTGTAGAGGCATTGCCTTTAAGTATGATGATTGCAGCTTTGAGATATGTCTTTATGTTATTAATATTTTTTGTCAGATTTCAAGCTGTGAAATTGTGGGTTATTAAGGCAGTAGAAAATGTCATTTTTTCTTTTTTAAAGTCACAAAATCCTTTTTTTTTTTTAGATACCACATGAGGGGCCAGGGAGTGGGGATGGGGTATGTACCTTAGCAGTGGAGTATAGCCTTGCATAGCAGGAGATCTGATTTTGATTCCCAGCACAGAGAACAACAGCAACAACAAAATAGGTACCACCGTGGGTCCTATTGATTGGAGAGATTGCAAGATTTAAGAGCTTTTGTAGGAACTTTTGCTGTTGTACAATCAGAGCCTGTGCATGAGTTTAGGTGTGTTTGAGCCGGAGCACCTGCCTGTTCCGAGCTCACACCAGACTGCCGATTGACATCACTGTTTGATGTAAATATTTGGTGTTATTCAGCCATAACTGAATATGGAGCAATAGCAATAGCGGTAGGGCGTTCGCCTTACAAGCGGCCAACATGGCCGACCCGAGTTCGATTCCTCCGCCCCTCTCGGAGAGCCCGGCAAGCTACCGAGAGTATTCGATATGCCAGACACAGTAACAACAAAGTCTCCAATGGAGACGTTACTGGGCCCGCTCGAGCAAATCGACGATCAACGGGAGGGCCTTTACCTTTTACCTTTATTCAGTCATCAGAAAGGCACTGGTATTTGCCGTGGTGTAAGACCCCTGTGAGGGACAGCGATGAATGTCAGGGATTAGGCTCTATGTTCAGACCACGTCACCATCTCCGATGTGTCCTCTGGCTGCAAAGCAATTATGTGCCAAGTGTTAAAAATACGGTTTAAGAAAAGTGCAGAGGAATTTGACCGAGGAAAAGATCTGTCTTCTGGCCGGGATGTCTTCACGGGGCAGCTGGACTTTGTACAAAGGAAGGTGGTTCTCAGATGTCAGGTTCCCAGACCTCCAAGTAGCAGCAGAGACGGCAGGCAAATCCAAAACCTTGGCCCAGAAATTTGTGGACACAAACCAGGTTGGTTGACACTGTACCAAGGAAATGGTGGCTAGAAGTGGGGTGACTGAATCTGTGGAGAAACAGTGAATGGTGACAGGGTGTAGCCCTAGACAGCTGCCGCCGCGTGCAGGAGAGGGGAAGGAGTATGTGGAAGTATACTGTCCATTCAGCTCAGTTTCTCTTTGGGCATCTTGGTCACTCTTGATTGATCGTTTCATCCAAATGTCCTGTGTAACCAGCTTACTCTTTTCATCACTTCTTATTCTGATTGCTTAAAAAGTCTGAAGCAGGGGCTGGTTGCACACAGCTGACCTGGTCCTCTAGACCCTCCAGGAGTGATCCCTGAGCACAGAGTCACGAGTAAGGCCTGAGCCCTGTGGGCTGTGGGCCTAAAACAAATGACGCTCCCCCGCTCCTCCCAGGCATAAACTTTGCTCTGCCTTTGTTCTGATTTGTGGTGCCAGGGGTCAAGCCCACATGCTTTCAAGGCTTGTGCTTTGCTGTGGAACCACATCCCTGGTCCATGTTTTGTACTTTTAGAACAGTATTTGAATCTTGTCATGGAGTGAAGGGCGCCTATGGCAGCGCTCAGGCCACACCTGACATTGCTCATGGCTCCATCTTCAGTGCCATGGATTGAGTAGGAGCTGGCCACAGGCCAAGCAAACACCTTATCTCTTCTTATCTTCAACCCCTTTATAAGTGTTTGAAGTCTTAGGCAGAGGTTGAATATCGGAATGATTGAACACCTTTGTGGCTTACTACAGGTGACACATGTGCAGAATGCATATTTAAAAAAAGGAATTATGTCCTTTTATTAGATCCTGTATGAGTACCTTTCCTCGGTGAAAGGTGGAAATTCGAAAACTAAAATATTTAAAGGAATATGTAGGAAGTGCTATTTTTCCCCAATGCTTGTGAAGTTTGTAGAATTCAGGCATTTTGGCCTCTGACCAGGTTCTACCTTCTCAACATTGAAACTTTTTTTAATCTTGGGTGAATTTGCCACAATTGGGCCACTTATGTTAGGTGTGTGTGTGTGTGTGTGTGTGTGTGTGTGTGAGAGAGAGAGAGAGAGAGAGAGAGAGAGAGAGATTGAGAGAGAAAGAGGAAGGATGGGGTGAGAGAGAGGAGAGATGTAGGAGAGAGAGGAGAGGAGAGAGAAGAGAGAGAGATGGAGAGGGAAAGGGGGAGAGAGAGAGGAGGGGAGAGAGAGAGCATGATGCCTCAGTTGGGCCCCGGCATCAGTGCAGACCGGGCCCAGCCTGGGATTGTCTGGCCATGGGCCACCATCAGCAGCAGTGAGTGGGAACCTCACTTTCCCTTACACAATCAAAACTCATAAGCAATTTTCAAGCTACTGCAGAGGGAAAATCGAAGAATCCATGATCATTCTGTGGCTCTGCAGTTGTGCTTTGAGCTCAAAAAACTCCTTCCTGGAAAATGAATTCTTTCCTGTTCTGCCTTTGCCTTGGCAACATCAACATAGCACAGGACGGATGCAGAGCAATCTTATTATTGCTGTAGGTGCATGACAGTCTGCTCTATGGGTAGAGAGTATTGAAGATATTTGGAGGGTTTGTAAAGAGGAACTTCAAGGATATACGTAATAATGCCTTTCTCACATATCTGGTTGCTCTTAAAAATACACTTAAAATCTCCCCAATTGGAGGAAAGAAGGGGCTCATTAATTTTTAGGGATTTATTCATATTTTCTTTTGCCAGATGCATGGCTGGAAAAGAAAAGGAATTTGTACAGTCTCTTTGGTTTTTGGATCGAGACTTGACCATCTAGGGATCTATGGGATCGAGGGATCTATGTTTTTTTCTTTCTTCCAAAAGTTAACTTTCCCACAAACTCATAGAACTATAGAAAAATCATATTCCACAACTTTTTTTTTTTCACAGATGAACTATGTTAGTGTCCAGCATTAAACTGGACTCCTTCTGTCTTAGATTCTGATAGTTCAGGGCTTTGCTTAAATAGGTTCAGAAATTCAGTGTCAGAATGTTGAGGGCTTTGGGCTCCTCTCATTTATTATTATTATTATTACTGTCATATTGCTATTCAATTTCCACATATAGCTAGATGTGTATTTGCAGGTGAGCCCCGAGGCAGACGTGGACCCTGTCTTTCTCCCCACTTCCCCTTCTGTACCTCAGGTCCTGCATTTGTGTGTTTGGAGTCACTCTCTCTCTCTCACTCGCAGTCGAATTTTGCAAGGTTGCAGAGTAAAGACCAGTCAGCTGACACTCGCTCACATGAGAGCCATTAAAAAGGGTGATGTGGCCAATGTCAGAGCAACCTTGCAGCTGAAGGCAAGTCACTGCATTCGCCCAGAGCCATATGAATCAGTCTTGTGACCAATTACATGACAACTGCACAGTCTCCCACCGGGGAGCGCAGATGGAGTGAGTCAGCCTGAGCTGCTCAACCTGAGCCGTGTTTGGCTTTTGCTCACTGGAGTCCGAGCTGGGGAACGAAAGTAGGAAGTTGGATTCGGACTGGCCTGTGTGTATAATGGGTTTGCCAGAGCATGTTTTATTACCTGACGGGTGCAGTTGACTTCCTCCGTTTTTGGTGGGCTTCATCCACCTGACAAATCGGCATTCCTTTTTTTTTCCCCCTGGCCTTTTGAAAGAAGAAGTTAGTCGGCTGTTACCAAATGGCTTTTCTCACTTAGGTGTAGGGAGAGAAAGGATCACGTAGGACAGTTGGTCACTGTGGAAGATCTTTTCAGCCACAAAGGACTGTCTGCGTTTGTTGTCCAAGTCCATGGTGGTAAGAGAAGCGGAGAGAAAGTTAAAGCGCGCAGGAGATGTGTGGCGGCTCGGCGAAGACCACGAACCCCCCAGGGGCCCGACAGGGTGCCCCCTGCGCTGTGAGTGACACCGCTGGCAGAGCTGGGAGGACGTACAAGTCACTTTTCTGCACAAAGCTTGGCAGGCGTGCCAAGGTAGCCAGGGCCACCGATCATGCGGAACCGGACCACAGGTTTGAAACTTTAGTTCTCTTCCACACATCGCAGTCACTGTGTGCCAGGCAGGTGTCGTTGTGTGACTTTGAAAGTGGATTTTTCCAGAGTGCTTGTGCATGCAAAATGTGGCTTGATTGCGGTGGAGAGGGGTTGCTGGTGCTTTTTCTGTAGGCTATCCTGATCCTGCCCGTCGGTCTGCTTGCCGCCTGACTTTTTCCAAGCCAAACTTCAAGCTGTGGAACTGTGTCTGCCCCAGGTGGAGCTGGAGCAGGGCAGTCTGCAGCGGTGGTAGGGTCAGGAGTTGGGGGCCTGCAGTCCCCATCCTGTCCTTCGTCGTTTGGATGGTGGACAGCCTGGGCTGGGGGTTCTGTGCTTGCCACTGGAGACAGGTGGGAAGAAAGTGCCCTAGTCTCCTTCTGGAGAGGGTGGTTTTATGACTAAGGAGTTTGCACAGTGGAGCTCACTTAAAAGCAATAATTGGTCAGAGTTGTTAGATTCCCTTAGCTGGGATGGTTGGTCCATTTTGGAAGTGCTGGGGACCGGAGAGATGGTCCAGCGGGGAGGTCACCTGCCTCATGTGCGGCGGGCCTGGATTCGAACCCTGCCACCACAGATGGCTCCCCGAGTCTGCCAGCAGTTATCTCAGAGGACAGAGCCAGGAGTAGTCCCTGAGCACTACAGCGTGTGACCTAAAAACAAAACAAAACAAAACAAAAACAAAGCAGAATCAACAAACATGTCATTTTTGGAATAACTCATTCTCTTCATTTCATACTGAGTTTATGTCTCTCAACTGAATGATCCTTTGTCAAGAATTTACTGTAAAGCAATGAAAAGAAAAAACTCAGTGAGGATTGTATTTCCTTCTAAAATTTTATATAGATAAATAGTTAAGGACAGCGAAAAGGTTCAGCTGTGAGCCTCACAATTAGTGTAAAACTAAAGTTTCCAAATTTATTTTTTTAAATTCATATTTCACAGAATGTTCACCCTATAAATATTTTTATTGTGTAGTTAAAGGTAACTGCCATCTAGTTTCCATTATGGAGAATTAGTTTTCTTTACTGGAAACTTAAAAAAAAAATCTATAGTCCATTGCAATGTAAGTGCCCAGTAGAAGTGTGAAAATTCTTGTTTTGCTTTTGGATCACATCTGGCTGTGCTGAGAGCTTATCCACAGAAATCACTCCCGGCACAGCTGGTGGACCCCAAGGGAAGCCAGGGATCAGGGATTGAGCCCAGGTTGATCATTCTTAAGGCAAATGTCCCACCTGCTGTGCGCTCTCTCTCTCTCTCTCTCTCTCTCTCTCTCTCTCTCTCTCTCTCTTGCCCTGTGGAAACTGTTTCTTGAGCATTTGATCACGTGCTGCCACTTATTTAAAGTGAAAGAGGTAATGAAGGATGTGGTAAATTAGAAGAATACACCTGAGTGCTCAGATAAGAACTTCACTTTTATAATGCCTGTTTTTTTATCTGTTTCTTATCAAGAAAGGCCTGGGGAGTGATAGGGAAAAGTAACGGGCTGACAGTTCCTGTGTCCTGGACCTCTGCCTGCCCAGAGCTTGTAGACTGGAATTGTTTCCCGATGCTTCTGGGTCTCACTATGCCCTGGGTCTCACTGTGCGTGGTGCTTCAATTGCTTCAGATTATCTCAAAGGTTCCTTTCTCCTTTGTGATGACTCTAAACTGTGCATCAGGAACTTCTGTTTCCCTGCTGTATGTTATTCATGTAGCTCTAGATTTCCCAAATAGGTTTTGGAGATAAGGAGAAAGAGGTTATGTTCTTATACATAAACAGTTTTTAGTGCCATGGCAATCAAATTTTTTTAAAATGATTTTTGCTATGAGTTGTTCTCTTCAGACAATTTGCTATTTTTGAGGGAGTTTTAGTCCTTTTTATGTAAACACTTTACATACCAAATAAATCATTTTCATAGCCCCTATCTCTTTATTTTAACCTTCTTAATTAGTTCTCAGGGGCTGGAGTGATAGCACAGTGGGTAGGGCATTTGCCTTGCGCGTGACTGACCCGGGTTTGATTCCCAGCATCCCATATGGTCCCCTGAGCACCACTAGGAGTAATTCCTGAGTGCATGAGCCAGGAGTAACCCCTGTGCATCATCAGGTTTGACCCAAAAAGAAAAAAAAAAGGAAAAAAGAGAATTCTCTGTGAGGCTTATTTAAAAAATTTTTTTTCAGAAATTTTTATAGTGTTGACATTCATCCTTGTTAATTGACTGAGCCTCATTTCTACGTTGAACCAGTTGTCTTTGTGGACTCCATCCACTTTCTCTTCCCCTTCCTTCAGCTCCAAGAGCTTATTGAGGCTTGCAGTGCTGTGCTTAGCTTCCTGAGTTGCTTCGGGACCTGGGCCAGACGCACAGGTAAAGCAAATGATTGACAGGTGCTCCTGCTGACAGGGATCCAACTCTGGAACGCCCACGAGTTGTCTGTGCAAGTCAGGTGGCAGCGATCACTTTGGCTTGATTTCGGACTCCCTGTTTGCTCTTGGTTATCTTCAGTCTGAGATCAAAAGAAAGATGCCACCAATAAATTCGTGGTTGACTGGCAGAACCATCACCATGTAAGAGTGGCGCTGAGCAGGGCAGAACAAAACGATAAGTGATAAGTCTTCATCTTCTCACTCAGGTGGAAGGACACATTTTTCAAGATAGACATTTGTCCTCTGTGTCTTCTCATCCATTCTCTTTATACCCTCTTACAGGGGCACGTTTTTAGGGTTCAGTTTATTCATTAGCAAAATCCAGGGTGAGGGAATGCAGCTCAGTGGTATGGAGTGCAAGCCTTTAACAGATGAGACTCTGGGCGTGATCTTTGAAAAAAAATTGGGGAGAGGGCGCCACCATTAGTATTTGGGGGTCACCAGGGCTATTCCAGCAGTGCTCAGGAGAGCCATGTGGTGCCGGGGATGACACCCAGACCTCGTACATGTGAAACATGTGCTGCTGCTTGAGCCATATCCTCAGTCCCTCGATTTTCTTTTTTTAATTACAAAAGCTTAAGAGTTTTGATTAGTAGTCCTAAATGTTCTTGTTAAATCTCTTAACTCTGAAATATAATGCTGGGTGCGTGTTGTGCTATTCAATTAATTGCTTCCAGTGTTGCTTAAAATATCAACCATAACAAAGCCTCAGTAGCTTAATTTTTCAGACTTTTTCAGCAGTTTAAGTGAATTCATAGAACTATTTCTAGAAGGAAGCTGACTATTTGCCAAACTTCTCTGTGCGTTATTGCATCTCTGATGTCAAGAGAACTTTTGAAAGTATACTCAGCACCCATGCAACCACTAAAGAGGAATAGAAACCGAATACTCATAACTCGTAAGAGTTAATTGTGCTTTAAGTTTCATATCTTGAAATCTGAATTCAGGAGAGATTCTTCGTCCTGCTTTAGAATCACCGGGGCAAGTGAAGAAGTGATGGAAGTAGCTTGCTGATGTGACAATATGCATACCCTAATTCTTAAGAAAGAGAATATTGGATTGCTGGTGGTGTAACTTCACAAGAAGATAAGAACACAGCCAGGGTGCATTTCCCCAATGAGCTGTTTCACACAGACAAGTTGACCGTGTTCTTACTCCCAGGCCTTATTTATAGTAGGTAAGATTATTATTGACTAGGAAACTCAAAAATAGTCACAAATTGAGAGAGAGGGAGAGAGAGAGAGACAGGGGAGTGGCTAAGGCAACAGACTAAAGAATGTTGAAGATTGTAGTAAAGGGCTATTAAAGGAAAGTCAGTGTAGATTGTCGGGGTGTGGAAAGTGTTTTATAGAAACACTGAAAATCCTCCTGCTCTGCTACTAAGAAAATGGAGCTGAATGAAGTAAGTGGAGGAAAACAAAATCCAAACCCTGGTCAGCTGATAGTCTTGTGCTTTGTGACAAGTTTCGCAGGGAGCTTGTAAATTGCTGGGTGTGACTCCTGCAGATGCATTGGGTATTTCTGTCACAAGTTCTTCTGCCCTTCCTGCATTCCTTCCCTTTTCACAGATTTCATGTGCAGGGAGGTATTTCTTTGACTAGTTGAGACTTCCCCCCCCCCCCCCGCCTGGGGGGAGGGTGGGGGGTGGTTGGGACTTAGAGTGGGTGACTGTGGCTGAGTGACTGAAGGAAGGAACGCAGCGGTCGCTTAGCTCACTACAGAACCAGGTCTCATTTCACAAGCATTCATCTTTGTGCTGAGACTGTCTTTGGGGGTGAATCAGAGTCTAGAGGGCCCGAAGGGAGGGGTAACTCACTTCAGAGAAACTGGCAGCTGACGGGTACTACGGTCAGGTCTGGTCTGTAGGTATTGATGACCCAGGAAGGAACAGCCCTTGTCGGGAGACACCGTAGCTGTGCGTGGGCTGGATCAAAGCATGATGGTCCCTTGATTTCCCAAGACCCTGGATGGCAAAGCTTCTCTGCCTCCTCCAGCTTCTCCACAGCTCTGGGCTGAGCTGGAGTTTCCCCCCCCACCCCCCTCAATTGGCCCCTGCTTCCTGGTTCTCCTGTATTAAGCCCAGCAGTGAGTCAGGCATCAGTGTGGCCTCATCCTTGTGTTGTGGCAGTAACCCGTGCTGAGTAACTGGCGTCAATCGATGGGACTTGTGACCCATCGACGATTCTGATGAAACTCATCAAAAGGGAATCCAGCACGAAGTCGCGAGGCACTCCAAGGTTCTTGGCTGGTCGTCTCTTCCCTTTACATGAGATCACAAGTTTGTGGAAAATACTGGGCACTGGTGGAGGGTTGGGTACTTGAACATTGACTGGAACGCAGTCATGAAAGTTTGTAAGTCTGTAACTGCATCTCACGGTGATTCATTAAAATATAATAATAATAATAATAATAATAATAATAATAATAAATACTGGGTATCGGGAACACGACCCCTCTGTCAGCTTTTTGAGAGTGAAGGTGGACTCCTGGCCAGTTCACAAAGAGCACAAGAAGACTCTCGCTTCTTTGCCAAAGAGAAGCGCATTAAAACCTTGTCATTCCCCCTTTCCTTCACCATATCATATCTTTTCCCTTTAATGTTTCACCCTGCCCAAAGGCAAAACAAAACAACAAAAACCCAGCCCCCCCCCAAAAAAAAGAACCCACAAATAAACAACAATTTCATCTAGCTAAGCTAGTTTTTCCACTTACTTTTTAATTACCTCCACATGGGAATCTAGATTGTGGCCCCAGATACAGAGAGATTTGACCTGGAGGCGGGGGTTCTGGCCCTGAGGACTCATCTGTGCCCTGCATTTCATGTCTTTGGAAACCTTTGGAAACCTTAGATGAATGTCATCTCGTCTGAGCCCCTGAATCAGATTTCTGGGAGTGTAGCCCATGAAGCTTTTTTTTTTTTTTTTGTTTTAAACCAGGTGAAAGGGCCAGGGGATGGGCTGGTTCTAGTGAAATGTGGGAAGCCCCAGATCATTGCTGTCCCTTTTTGCCCTGAGAGTGTGGTCGGTGACTCACATAGCCCAGAGATGCTCAAGAGATTTGAAGACCCAGGGCTCACGAGGGGGTTAGAACCATCTCGGAAATGATCTCTTTGGAGGGAGCAAGCCACGTGGCTGTTTGAGGAAGTGGAAAGCTCCACAGAGGAACAGCAAGTACGGAGAACTCAAGGCCTGGGCTTGCCCCACTTACCTGCCAGCAAGAACTGTGTCGCCAGGGGCAAAGGATAATGCAGAGCCAGTGGGGAGATGGTCCTTCCTGGAACATGAGGAGGTTGGAGGGTGCTAGCTGAGTGGTGGCAACACCTGGAGAGTAGAGGAAGGGGGTAGTTGCCCCCACCCCACCCTTTCCTTGTTGGTCCTTGCTCAGGAGCAAAATTTCCTGGTGTTAGAGCCCCGTTTCTCAGCTCTTCGGCATAGTTCTCACAGAACAGCTGCTGACCCATCAGTATGAATTTCTTTCTTTCTTTCTTTCTTTCTTTCTTTCTTTCTTTCTTTCTTTCCTTCCTTCCTTCCTTCCTTCCTTCCTTCTTTCCTTCCTTCCTTTTTTCTTCCTTAAATTTCCATCTATTATTGTCATACTGGTCCCTTCTCTGTCTTATCTACCCTTCACCCCACATACATTTGTGGTTGATTCCAACCATTGACCAGTCCTCCTAAGCCCTGTTTTCCCTGGCTGTGGATACTAGTTTTCATATCACATGATATATGTAGCATCATATATATAATATATGATATATATCACATGATATATAGTATAACATCTGGATATATAACTGATATGTATATATGTATATAATATCTATGTCCAAATGTAAAACTTGAGAACTGTTCCCTCCATCTAGAGGAACACAATCACAATAGGGGAGGTCAGGGGGCATACTGGAGAATCTGGGCAACTGTGTATGGGACTGACCTTAGCTGGGTGGTTGGGATGGGTGGGGGGACATGACATGTCTTTTTTGCTGACATAGACACAAAACAACAGAGACTTTCAATATCTCCATCAAATAATGTGTTTTGTGGCCGGTCTTCACAGGGAATTCTACAATGCATGGTAACAGGTGAAAATGATTGATGGTTAGAGGATAAGCCCAGCCCAAATTCAGGACAAGTGCTTATTATAGAAAGTCCCTGTGTTTTAAACATCCCCTTGGGAAGTTAAATTTTTGAAAGTTTTAAGAAATTTTTTTGTTGTGTGGTACTGCTGGGATCAACACAGGGCTGTGAGGCCAGGCTTACACTGAACCATATTCTTGGCTTGGGCATTTTAATTTTTCTCTTCAACTAGACTTTTTTGTTAGTTGGCTGGTTGGTTTGGAGGCCATACCTGGCGGTGCTCAGAGGTTACTCCTGGCTTTGTACTCAGGAATAACTCCAGGAAGTGCTCATGGGACCATATGAGAAACCAGGGGTGGAACTGGGGTCAGCCGCATACAAGGCAAGTGCTCTACTCACTGTACTAGCTCTCTAGCTGCTAGATTATTTATTTTTAATTTTTAATTAATAGTATTGTTTTTTAATTGAATCACCGTGAGCCACAGTTACAGATAGTTTGAGTTTTAGTCATATAATGACCGAACTCCCATCCCTCCCATTCCTCCCATTCTCCACCACCATTGTCCCCAGTATCCCTCCGATCCTTTCCCTTGCCTCTGTGGCAGACAATTGCCCTCTTCTTCTCTCTCTCTGTCTCTACTTATAAGTTTTTTTTTTAAATGAGGTGATTTAGTACACAGTACAACAAAAGTCTCCAATGGAGGGAGACGTTACTGGGCCCGCTCGAGCAAATCGATGAACAACGGGAGGGCAATGACAGTGACAGAGGTGATTTAGATTCACAATGATGAAGTTGAGCAGAACGTTGAAAAAGTTCGACCTCTGGACTTAGCACCCCTGACCCATCCTCCTCCCCTGCTGCCAGCGCTCAGCTCCAGAGGCGTCTATTCAAGCCCCCAGTATCCCCTGCCACGGGACTATGACCCAGACCCTGGGATCTGCATTCTCTCTGTGTTCATTCTCTCTGTGTATGAGTCTGTGTATGTTGTAGTTTGCTACTTACCTTGCCACTCTTTTTATTGTTTCTGAAAGTGTTCATTGGTGCTTCTTATCAGAGAAACCCAAACTAAGCTGACAGGGAGAGATCACTGTACACTGCTGAGAGTGGCTTCTATCGAAAGAAAATAGCCTGCGAGGTTCATTCTTGGCGGTGTGCGTTTGATGGGTCCAGGCAGGTGCCTAATGAAATGTTCCATCACCAGGAGATCGCGCAGTTTCCACTGCCCTGTAATCCACCTGTGATTCGCTGCCCGTTCATTTCTCTCTAGGTCCTGACAACTGTTGATCTTTGTGCTGGCTCTATAGTTTTGTCTTTTCTAGTGTTCTTTGGTTGTAATTGTTGTGTGTGTGGTTCTTGCAGACTGACTTTGTTCATTTATTTATTTATTTTTATTTAAAAATCACTTTCTGTGGCGTAGAGAGTGCACGACTCATTCTCCAGCTGAAGGGCGATGCTGATTGTCAATTTTGAATAGAAGAGTGGAAAAATATTACCTCGTGCAAGTTTTTTGGGTGGTCTTAGGTTTGTAAGTTCTTTATGTAGTTATCAAAGAAGTGAAGGCTGCATTGGAGGTAAGCGTTTACTGAGTTTTGTAAGGAACTGTGAATTTCAAGTGGCGTGTCATTCATTTTGCGATCCCACCAGCACTGAATGTGAATTCATATAACTCCACATCCTCATCAGTTTTTGGTAGCACTGTAGCACTGTCCTCCCATTGTTCATTGATTTGCCTGATCGGGCACCAGTAACATCTCCATTGTGAAGCTTGTTGTTATGTTTTTGGCATATCGAATATGCCATGGGGAGCTTGCCAGGCTCTACCATGCCGGGTACTCTCGGTAGCTTTCTGGGCTCTCCAAGAGGGATAGAGGAATCGAATCTGGGTCGGCCTCATGCAAGGCAAATGCCCTACCCACTGTGCTATTGCTCTAGTTTTTGGTATGGTCTATTATTTTGGATTCTGGCCATTCTCCTGGTGCTGCTTGTGGGAATGGTGTGGTGCTGAGAGTTGAACTCAGGGCACACACTCCCGGATTATGGCCATTCTAATAGATGAGAAGTAGAATAAGTAGATAACTAATAGAATCTCATTGCTTAATTCACGTTTCTCCAATGACAGGTTCCAGGAAAGCATGTTCTTGTTTGTTTGATTCTTTTTAGGGGGAGGCACACCCCACAGTGGTTAGGGCTTACTCTTGGCTCTGTGCTCAGGAATCACTTATTGTGGTACTCAGGGGAACGTAGACTGGGTTGAAGGTTGAACCCAGGTCGACTGTTACAATGCAAGTACCTTACCCACTGTCCTGTCTCTCCAGCCCACTATTAAGAGTGTCTTTGATATACTTACTTGCTATTTATATATAAATTTTGGTGAGGTGGCTCATTAGTTTTTTTTACAACTATTTTATTATTATTTTAAAAATTGTTTTATGAGTTTCATATGTTTTGGCTGCCATGTCAGTATGCCTTTGGAATTTTTTTCTCCCACTCTGTGGCTTATCATCTCATTATCTGGAAAATGTCGCTCCCCAACCAGAAGTTTTTATTTCTAATGATGTCGAGCTATTTCTTTCTGCCTTTGTTGATGTCATCACCATACTCGGGGCATCCTGATGGTCGTCTGTGCCATCTTCTAGGAGTTGTATAGGTTTGTATTTTACCTCTGTGCCTGTGATTCATGTTGAGTTAATTTGGGTAAAAAATTTAACATCTGTGTCTAGATTTTCGTTTGTATTTTCGTTTGGGTGTTCAATGATCTGACATCTCTTGTTGAAAGACTAATAGGTCTCCATTCTGAGGCCTTGCCACTTTGTCAAAGCTGCACAGTTGATTGTATCTCGGTGTATCTGTCTCTTGCTTCTTTTTTTTCCATTGCTCTTTCTGTTCTATTTTACCCAGGCTACATAGTATTACTTACTGTAACTTACTGGTGAGTCTCGACATTATGCTTTTTATTTTTTTTCAAGTAGGGGCCATCCTGGTGCTTCGGGGATGGGATTTGGGCCACTCTGGTGACACTCTGTTCAGTGGTGCTGACAGACCTGGTGATGCTCTGGGGTTAGAACTGGCCTTTATGCATACGCCTGATACGCCTGGTCCTCACACATTCAGCTGCACTCCTGGCCAGGGTGTCTACCATGTAATTGCTGAGCTTGAAGCCTCCTAGCTGTGATATGGCTGGAAAACACTGCGGGAGTCAGAAACTCACAGAGAGCAGAGCTGCTAGGCCCATCTACCTTAAAGATTTTGGTCACATCTTGGTTTGGGTCACATGGTGTGCACGTCACATGAAGTGACCAGAAAGATAGAACTCACAACCTCATGCCTCGAAGTCAGGAGTCTGACCACTGAGCCATCTCTTGAGTTCCCCAATTTACTTATTTGTTTTTTCCTTTGGGGCTATACCTGTGGTGCTCAGGGTACTCCACCCTCAGAACTGTGCTCAGGAATCACGCCTTGCAGTGCTCAAGGGACCAGGTGTTGTTGGGGATCAGCCCTAGGGCCTCCTCTTACTTTGCACACATTCAGCCTAGTGAGCTATCTCTCTGCCCTCCCCCCAAATTTCGTTTTATGTTTGATCACGTCATGATATTGAAATATCGACTATCATTAAAAATTTTTAAAAACAATTTAAGCAATTTTAAAAAATTGTTTAAATTACAATTTAAACAATTTTAAAAATTTTTTAAAAACAATTTTTAAAAACAATTACATCCAGCAGAGGACTGGAGCGTTAGCACAGCGGGTAGGGCGTTTGCCTTGCACACGACTGACCCGCGTTCGATTCCTCTGTCCCTTTCAGAGAGCCTGGCAAGCTACTGAGAGTATCTTGCCTGCACGGCAAAGCCTGGCAAGTTCCCTGTGGCGTATTCAATATGCCAAACACAGTAACAACAAGTCTCACAATGGAGATGTTACTGGGCCCGCTCGAGCAAATCGATGAACAATGGGAGGACAGTGCATAGTGCTAGTGCTAGTGTTCTGCTGAGGAGTATTTATTTATTTGTTTTTATCAGAATTTTTTTTAATTGAATCATTGTGATATAGACCTTTTCAAAGCTCTTCATATTTACTGTCCATTTTATTATTGTACAGAGATTAATCTTCTCTTTTTTCAAATTTCTAAATTTCTCAAAAACTCCTTGGGAAAGAATTTTTCACATAGGAAATTTGGAGTCCCATCTTATTTCCCAGTAGGGGCAGGGGGTGGTGTGTGTGTGTGTGTGAGAGAGAGAGAGAAAAGAGAGAGAGAGAAAGAAGAGGAGAGAGATCAGGTGTATGGAAACTGCAGTGTCCACGTTTGTAGTGTACTACCCCATATGAAAACCAAGGCTTCATGCATCCGTCATAACACAGTGTCAAAGTCCCTTGGCCTTACCCTGAGGGGTGCGCCCCACAAAATTTGTTGTTTAGGAGTGGAGGATCAGATCGGCTGTTGTGTGTTCCAGTGGTAAATAATAAACGACCGTTTATGTCAGAATTCATTCTCCTGGGAAAGGAGCAAGTTGAGGTGAAGAACCGTTAGGAATGTTCCATAATTAGACTTGTCTTCCAGGAACCCCAAAGGAAAGGTGAGCAGACACCCCGAGTGCTTAACATCTTTTATAGGCAAACACCCATTTTAAATAAAGGCCTTTTCTCCTTAGGTAAAAAAAAAGGTAAAGGCCCTCCCGTTGATCGTCGATTTGCTCGAGCGGGCCCAGTAACGTCTCCATTGGAGACCTTGTTGTTACTGTGTTTGGCATATCGAATACGTCACGGGGAGCTTGCCAGGCTCTGCCGTGCGGGCGAGATACTCTCGGTAGCTTGCCGGGCTTTCCGAGAGGGGCGGAGGAATCAAACTCGGGTGGGCCATGTTGGCCGCGTGTAAGGCGAACGCCCTACCGCTGTGCTATCGCTCCATCTAAAAACAAAAGCGCTTTAGGGGCTGCAGTGGGGAAGGCACTTATCTTCTGTGCAGCCAACTCAGGTTTGGCCACCAGCACCCGAGTGATTCCTGAGCACAGAGCTGGGAGTAAGCCCTGAGGACCTCCAGGTGTGGCCCAAAAAACAACACCAAAAGTGTTTTTATCTCTGTTATCAGAGAGAGAGTGAGAATGCATTCACTTGGCTGAACCACGGAAATGCATGGTTTAACATTTTGCTACTGTCTCCTCCTTCCCCATCCTCCCGGGGTAAACAATTTGATTAGTTTCCTTTGGTTTCGCAGCGCTTGGTTTAGAACCTGCATTTCATTACCTGCCTGTAATGAGATTTATTTACCTCTGAGCTATGTCCCCAGATGTTAGTTTCTGATCTCAGCCATCACTCCTGGCGGGCTCGGGGGACCTCAGGTGGTGCCAGGGATCGAACCCCCATTAGCTGCAGGCAAGGCGAGCATCTGAACCCCACCCCCCCCCCCCCCCCCCCGCGCGTGGTTTCTGCACACTCCCTTCTCCCCTCCCCGCCTCAGTAATTTCTCACAAGTGACATTAACAGTTCTTATGTAGAGAAATAAGCAGATACCAAATAAATAAATAAAACCCCTCATACAAATAAGCATTTCTCTCCTTTCTTATACAAAAGCTTAGCCTGCTGTGCACAAGAGCTCGCTGTTTGCTCGGGTTCTGCAGTACTGGATTCAGTAGTACCGTCTGGAGATTTATTTTACAGTCACTCGCCCTCTCTGGCCCACAGCTGCTTGACATAGCATGAAGGTGTTTAATTTTCCTCCCACCTGGAGCCACCCCAGTGGTTTCTAATCTTCTGGCAGCAAACAGCCTGCACCCCGTCTTTGTATCTCTCCCCATGCAGGAGTGACATGAGCAGGTGGGGGCAAGGGTGCCTCCTCGTGAGTCTGAGACTTTTGCCAAATCCACCTCTGTTTCGGGGCTAGTCATACCATTTTGTGCCGCAGCCTATATTTCTCTTGGGGGCGGGGAGGGGCTGTCTTTTGTATTTTACCCTTTATGGGCCAGGTTTTTAGTTTGTTTAAAAGTGAGATTAAGAGTTAAGATTAACCTCATCTACTTAGACCTCCTTTTTTTTTTTTTTTTGCTTTTTTGGGTCACACCCGGCGATGCACAGGGGGTACTCCTGGTTCATGCACTCAGGAATTACTCCTGGCTGTGCTTGGGGGACCATATGGGATGCTGGGAATCGAACCCGGGTCGGCCATGTGCAAGGCAAACGCCCTACCCGCTGTGCTGTCACTCCAGCCCCTAGACCTCCGTTTTTTAAACTTCTGAACTGCCTGTACCCGAACCCCCTTTTTCACTGGCTTGTAATCCTTTCCCCTTGAACCGTGTTGAGCTTCCTAGTCTAGGGAGATGACTTCTTTGTGATAAGAGCCACTGTTTGGGAACTTTTTAAAAAGCCCTGGATATACAAAATGAGCTCTGTTTTTTTTAAAAAAAAAAAAACCCACAAAACAACCCATCAAAGACTCTATTGTTGCCTTAGGATAAACAACCTTTATTACTCTTTCTTTAAGAGAGCATGTGTCCTGTGTAGACGCAGGACTGATGTATATGTGCAGTTCTGTGTTCCGCCTTGAGTCTTTTTTTTTTTTTTTTGGTGTCACACCCGGTGATGCACAGGAATTACTCCTGGCTCTGCACTCAGGAATTACTCCAGGCGGTGCTCAGGGGACCATATGGGATGATGGGAATCGAACCTGGTTCAACCACGTACAAGGCAAACACCCTACCCGCTGTGCTATCACTCCAGCCAGCTCCCGCCCCCCTTCAGCCTTATACTGTATCAGCAGCATTGCTATTTTTCAGATGTAGCCTGTTCCCACAGCTCAGAGAAAAATGAAGAGGGCCATCCTGGGGGGGGTGGGGAGAGGGGGGGACAGACGGCGACTTCCTTGGTTTATTTGCCGCTGATGTTTGGGTCCTTGCAGACTCTGGAGTCAGGAGACACTGAATTAGTCCTTCGCGGGCCACTTTCCTGTTATAATAAACTTGTTCAAGTCCTCTAACTTCTCTGTAAAACAGATTATATAATAACAGGCGCTCACCTGGCGTTTGTGAAGGTCAGAGCAGGCGAATTCTGTGAGAGGGTTTGGCCAACTCTGCGTGCTTAGGTAATCATTGATGTGCGAGCTGAACTGCTGTCACCTCTGGCTGCCTCAGCCCCCGCCCTTCTGCAGATGTGTCTTCTAGGCCCTTTGTGATTGTGCATCCAAAACAGACAGTCAATGTGGCCAGAGTTACTGAGAGGGGGTGTAAGAGCAGCAGTAACAGCACTGCGAAGAAGCTTAATAAATGGGAAATGTGATTGCTTTATTATTTATAATTTTGGATTTTGGGCCACAACTGGTGATACTCAAAGAATACTCTTGGCTCTGCACTTAAGAATACTCCTACGGCTGGAGTGATAGTACAGTAGGTAGGGAGTTTGCCTTGCAAGCAGCCGACCCTGGTGTTCGATCCCCGGCATCCGATATGGTTCCCTGAGCACCGCCAGGAGTGGTTCTTGAGTGCAGAGCCAGGAGTAACTCCTGTGCATCGCCAGGTGTGACCCTGTCACTGTCCTCCTGTTGTTCATTGATTTGCTTGAGCGAGCCCAGTAACATCTCCACTGTGACACTTGTTACTGTGTTTGGCATATCGAATACGTCACAGGGTAGCTTGCCAGGCTTTGCTGTGCAGGCGAGATACTCTCGGTAGCTTGCCGGGTGACCCAAAAAGTAAAAAAAAAAATACTCCCGACGAGGCTCCGGGGACCATATAGGATGCCGGGGATGAAACCTGGGCCAGTCGGGCACACAGCAAGTGTCTTACCCGCTGTACTATCTCCCTGGCCCCTGGTTACTTTTTTTTTTCTTAGAAGAGAAACTTTGTCCTGCCCTTTGGGAAAGCAAGGAATGAAAGACAGGAAAATGTGGTATATGAATACTGGGAAGAAAGATCAATAAAATTCATTGTCTAAGGCCAAGTGACATATTTGTGACACACAGTCTGAATGCCTTGAATTCATTAAGGTGGTTTCCCTGTAGGAGTTCACCCACTGCCTCATGCCTCAGCTACCAAGAAGTCTCTTAAAGCAAAGAGTAATTAAGTTGTTTATCTTAAAGCAACAATAGATTCTTTGATGGTTTTCTGTTTTTTTTTTTTTAATGGGGTATTCCTGTTGTATTCATCAGTTTCATTGTTTTTTTTACAATTTTTTTCAAGAGATAGTCACAGAGTTCAACATTCACACAACATGAAGGTTTTACAAGTACATAGAGCACCCTAACTGCTGTGCGGGCCACGCCCTTTCTATTTAATCTCAACACAAGGTCAGTACTATTGCAGATTAGGGGACCAGGGGACAGATGGTCGGGTAACTCGCCTAATTCACATAGAGTGAGGACTTAAACCCAGGTGACCTGACTGGAACAGTAATTTACTTTCCTCGCGGTGCTGGGTTTTGGTTTTGTTTTTTTAATTTTTATTGTTATTTTTGAATGCCAGGATCTTACACATGCAAGAGGCAATCACTCCACTGTTCTTGCTCCTTACAGGGGCAGTTTTTTCCCCTCCCTCCCTCGCTTCCTTTCTTCCTTCCTTGTTTCCTCTTTCTCTCTTTTTTTTTGCTTGCTTCTTTCTCTTACATTTTTAAAAATTTTTTTCCCTTAAATTTTTATTAGTGAAACACCATGAGGTACAGTTGTAGACTTACAAATTTTTGTGCTTGGGTTTCCATTGTACTATGATTGAGTGCCCATCCCTCCACCAGTGCCCATTCTCCACCACCACTGATCCCGGTATCCCTCCCACCCCCCATACCCCCCATCCCACCCTACCTCTGTGGCAGGGCATTCCCTTTTGTTCTCTCTCTCCTTTTGTCTTTCTCTTACATTTTTGCCCTCATTCCTTTTCTCTCCCCTTCCTTCCTCCCTCCCTCTGAGGGCCTCTTGTGCAAGATAGACAGAGGCTCTGCCATGGAGCCCTGTTTGGGCAGATAAGTATTAAACAGCAGAAGAAAGGCCTTTCCCTGTGCTTTCCAGAGAGAGGTGGCCCTTCACGTGACACGGCAGTTTGAGAAATCTTAGGGTTTTTTTTTTTTTTTGTGCAGCCGTGGTGACTGTGATTACTCAAACATAGGTGTGTGGGCTACTGGTATGTAGGCCACATGTTGTGGTCGGTTGGGACCAGCAGTGTAGACGGTCTGCCAGTGATAGAAATCTCACCGGAGTCCATTTTGCAGATGAAAGATCTTACGTATAGGTCATGCTTTTGACTTTTAGAAACTTCTAGGCAAAGAGAAATATTACTTCATCTGCATCTGGAATGAGTCCATAATGCATTGCCTCGAATGTTTACTCCAAAATTCATGCATTTATCTCTGAGTAATATATCTCTCCTCCCTGGGGGAGGAGATGAGGAATTCATACCTTCTGGTAGAGATCTGAAATCTCGTTGCTGCAAGCTAACTTTGATCAGAGTTCACACATTTCAGTAATCCTAGAATGTAGTAGTGTGTGTGTGTGTGTGTGTGTGTGTGTGTGTGTGTGTGTGCACTCTCCAGGTTATGCTGAGAGAGTATAAACCAATGAGCTCAGTGAACATTATTAAAGCATGCATGAATATTACCTGTGAAGCTCCTTTTTTGTATATTCTGGAGATTTATTTTATTTTTTAATTTGGGGGCCACACCCAGTGATGTGCAAGGGTTACTTCTGGCTCTGCCTTCAGGAATTACTCCTAGTGGTGCTCAAGGGACCATATGGGATGCCAGGAATTGAACCCGGGGCAGCCACATGCAAGGCAAGTGCCTTACCCACTATAAGAAATCTGAGGTGAGTCCGTTTTGCAGATGGAAGATCTTACATATAGGTCATGCTTTTGACTTTTAGAAACTTCTAGGAAAAGAGAATTACTTTATCTGTGTAATGATGGCCACCGAGTAAAGCTCTTTTTTTTTTCTTCAAGGTACTGCAACTTCCTATATTCTGTAGTGTTCTTTTAATAATTAAAGGAATTGTTTTGGTAAATAACAATATTTTGAAACTCCTTTTTTTTGAGGGAAAAAGGAAGAAACTATTAATAACAGCACAGTCTGAGAAAGCCAGCTAGGGGGCTGTTTCTTGTGTGGTGGAGTGACATCCTTTTTGCCTCAAAAGGATTTGCTTTCTTCTTCAGAGCGGTCTAAAGTCTGCATGCAGAAGCTTGCCTGACAAAGGATGCAGGTGGTTTCCAGCCTTTCAGACCTGTGGCCCTGCCCCAGCCCGAGGGGTGGTGGGTGCTGGCAGGGACCTAGGAGAGGAGCTAAGGGTTGGGGGGTGACAGTTGTGCAGAGTCCTGCATTCAGGTTGTGTCCTCTCAGTTCCTGACTGAAGTCATCTCTTATGGCAGTTTCTGCACACATTAAAGAGCTCGTTTAGGACCACAGTGTGTTAGAGTTGGCAGCTGAGCACAGGCGCCTCCCTCGGAACAGACCAGATCCTGCCAGGAAGCCCGGCCCTCAGCCCTTGGACATAGGGCAGCAGGCCTGGGTGCTGTGGCAGGAGCCTCACAGACACTCGGGCTCTTAAAGTTTCACCCGCCGTGACCCTGGCCGCAGGAGAAAGGAGGTGCTATTTTCCTCTTTTTCTGCTCCATTGTTCCTAGGACCTCAGGCTGTGCCATGATTCAGACTGTTTTGCCCCGGCCTGTGTGACTGTGTCCTGTAAAGATGTAGGTGACTTTAGCACGTGGTTGTGTGGTTCCTGGAGCCAATTACAACCTTGTCTCCTTGGCGGCAGAAGCGAGCTGCAAGTTAGAATCTTCCTGGCATCAAACCTGAGGGCATCTGTATAGGGACTGGGTTTGGTCCGAAAAAGGGAGGCAGATGGACCCGAATGTTTGACCTTCCCCCAGCCTTGGGAAGTATTGCAAACTGGTCAGCAGGCTCTTACCTTACAGTTTCCAAATCCCCAAGTCCCTGAAAACATTTCTGAGCAGACCAGAGCTGACATGAGGCTGCTTGTAGTTTTTTTTTTTTTTGTCTATCCCACTTAGCATGAATATTCATAACTGGGATCAGTAAAATAGTAATTTGTTTGGTGTGTGTGTGTGTGTGTGTGTGTGTGTGTGTGTGGTGGGGGGTTTATATCTCAGAACCCCGAAAGAGGCAGTGTACAATGTAGTGTGAGATTCGAGAAGACTCAAAAAAAATTCAGAACTCCAGAACTTCTGGTGTCTAGGATGTAGGTTCAAGGCGTGGGTACCCGACTCTCTCTGTGCTTTATGGTGTAAAGTTCTAAAGGTGCCTTCGTTCTTGCCCTGTGCTTCCTGAGAGGACACATTCTGGAAGCTGGGCCCTGGCGTCAGCACTTTCCTAGTGCTGTCTGGCCTGGCAGCTCCTTCCGGCCTGCTGTGTCCTGAGCATCACGCCTCAATACCACCCCGTCTGTGCCGACCCCTTCAGTCTTCAAGTTCTCCCTAAGCCATGTAGATGTTGATCTTGGGGCCTGTAATTATAGGAGAGTTACCGGTTTGGCTGTATGTCGGCTCCACATACCTGAACATTTTGAGAACTTTATTTAAAAAAAAAAAATTAACTTTTACTTTAATTTTATTTTTATAAAGTAGTTCCAAGTATTTGATTACTTTTAGTATTCAAACACTAGGAGCCAAATCTTCATGGTACCGGGGCAGGCAGGGTGCTGGGGAAGGTGTGGCGGGAATGAATACAGGAGTGCGTTCTTTTTGTTTTGTTTTGGTTTGGGGCCACACCTGGGTGTTCTCAGGGCTTACTCCTGACTCAGCACTCAGTGATCACATCTGGTTAGACTCTGGGGATCCTATGTGGTACTGGGGATTAACCCTGCTGGACTGTGTACACAGAAAATGCCTCATTCACTGTTTTATCTCTTTGGCCTTAAAAGTATGTTTTTTGGACTTCAATATTGGATCACAATACTTCTTCCACACCATGCTGATGATTATAGTTTATTCTTTTATCCCATACGTTTCTTTAACAAAACCAATACCTTCGTAAAGATAAAAAAAAAAGTCACATAAAAAAATAAAGTTTCTTTAGCTAAAATAATAGTGGGGTACTTTTAGTTGGAATCTTTTTTTTTAAAATAAGTTTTATTGGATTACTGTGAGATACAGTTACATACTTGCATGATTATGTTTCAGTCATACAATGACTGGGTACCCGACCCTCCACCAGTGCACATTTTCCACCACGAATGTTCCCAGTGTCCTGCTACCCCCACCCATCCCACTCCCTGCCTCTGTGGCAGGTACAATCCTTCTTACTCTCTAATTTGGGGCGTTATGTTTTGCAATACAGCTACCATGAGGCCACGATGTTTGGTACGTGTTCTACTTTCAGTACACATCTCCCATCCCAGGCAATCCCTCCAACCATCACTTACTTAGTGGTTTCTTCCGTTGGAATCTTTTAAAATGATTCTTTTAGCAGCATTATGTAGTGAAAGCTTCTTATGAGAATTAGAATCCTTATGCACTATTTAAAAACTATACTCCTACTTCCTTCTTAACACTGCCGTCTTGGGGGCTCTTTCAGGGTCAGGGGAATGAAACCCATTTTATTTACTGTTTTTGGTATTTACGAATACGCCACGGATAGCTTGCCAGGCTCTGCGGGCGGGATACTCTCGGTAGTTTGCTGGGCTCTCCGAGAGAGATAGAGGCTTTTAGGGCGGCCTCTAATCGCCCTTGCAGGTGTTCCCATGGTTCAAACTATATCTGAACCCCATCAAATATGGTGCAGTAATAATAAAAAATGGGTGTTAAGTGTCTTATGATGTGTTGCGCGGTGATCCGGAAAGCGGCTTGGAGCGTGGTGGCAGCTGGGTAGTGGAGGTAGTAGAGGTTGGCAGATGAGGTATCTGGTTCCGGCAGGGTGGGTCTTCTGGGTGTGATCCCTGGGTTGCTGGAGGTTGGTGGAAGCAGGCAGAGGATCTTTGTTTCCGGGTCCCCATTGGGCTGGGCACGTAATGTGATTTGGAGACGACTGCTAGACTAGAGCCATAACCAACTGGAATTCGCAGGACGTCAAAAGATCACATGGCCGCTCACCTACGAGATGATCAGACTTCTTTGTCAAGACCCTGAAAGATCGGTTTAAGGCTCTTAGTGTTCCTGAAGTGAGCAGATACCATTGGGCTACACTAGCTAGCACCCTGCAGGGACGAATGGAGACATTACTGGTACCCGCTTGAGCAAATCGAGGAGTAACGGGATGTCAAGTGATCAAGTGACTCCTACCTTCAGGGTGATCTGGGAGGGGGCATCCAGCTCCTGCCCAAACAAAGCCTGGGCAGCTTTTCCTGCACCCCAAAGCCACCGTCGTCTCTCTGGCCTGACTGCCAGTTAAATATTCTGAATTTTCTGGAGCTCAAGGCCACATTTGTGGCTGTGTGACATATTTAAACTCTACAACACCGGCATCCCAGGCATAGAGCACCAGACCCCGATGGCATGTTACAAAGAAGTCAACCAGTCTGGACTAGCAGAAACATTAACACAAAAGGCTTAACTTGTAACAACAACGACTTAATGTCCCCATGATAAGATACAACAATTTTCACAAATTTTCTTCTACTGATTTTTTTTTTTTAAATCATTCAGTTAGCCTTTTAGTGTTTACAAGCAATATAAAGTAAATTATTGTGGGCCTGCTACAGGGGTAAGATTAAGGGGTGCTTGGGAAAATGGAGATAGTGGTGGAGGCAGGGTGACAATGGTGGTGTGATGACCGCTGGAATAGATCATTGAGAACAACTTTGTAAACCACAGTATTTAAATAAAGTGTTTGTGAGGCGAGGGTGGGGGAGGAGAATAAAAACTTAAAAGAATACTTTTGTTTTTCTTTGTCTTTTTTTTTTTTTTGCTTTTTTGGGTCACACCTGGCTCTGTGCTCCTGGAATTACTCCTGGCGGTGCTCAGAGGACCATATGGGATGCTGGGAATCGAACCTGGGTCGACCGCGTGCAAGGAAACGCCCTACCCACTGTGCTATTGCTCCAGCCCTAAAAAGAATACTCTTGACCATAGCATAGCATAGCAATTCATTATAATGAACTATGAAGCAAAACCAGGCATTCCGTGTAGCTAAGGCTGTACTTTTATGAAATAAGGAAAGAAAACAAAGTTCACTAATTAGCAATTGCTTTTCCTGCAACGTTGCTAGGTCAGTAAATCTAGCAAAAAGTAAGTGAATTCAAAATCTGTTTTCTTGGTGAATGTAACTGGTTGCTGGTGGGAACTTGCATTGTTGTTGGCATGGTGAACTCTAATTGCAATCTCAGGCATAATTTTCCCTTTCTTCCCACCCCCAGCCTTCCTTTATTTTCAGGTTATAATCATAAAGAACTCCTCACTGCTACTAAGCAGATCCTTTTAAAGGATTCTTATTTGTGTTTGGAAACCTTTTTGAGAGAGGGAAGAGAAGTGGTTGGAATTGGCAGGAAGCATGGAAATAAAATAGAGCTGAAGAGAGTCTGGGCAAAATCATCATAAATACAGTAAATTTCATAGAAATTATAATTTGTTCCTTGCTGCAACCCAGTATCTAGAGGATTGCTTACTATGGTGAAGTGCTCAGGAGCGCCTTGTGAAATGAACCGGTGATCATTGCTTCTGGTTTTGATTTTCTATTCCATTTTACCATCTCTGGGGCCCTAATGTTCTAAATCATACCTAACTTTTGAACACTCGTGTTCCTGGGTCACAAAGACTACTCTTTAAACTGTTCATATAAGCTACTCTTTCGATGACAAGGCTTTTCTTTGTAAGAAGCACCGCACTATAGCACTGTCCTCCCGTTGTTCATCAATTTGCTTGAGCGGGCACTAGTAATGTCTCTATTGTGAGACTTGTTGTTACTGTTTTTGGCATATCGAATACGTCTTAGATAGCTTGCCAGGCTTTGCTGTGAGGGTGGGATACTCTCGGTAGCTTGTTTGAAGTGTGTTTTCCGTAACGTCATGCTTCACCACAGGCTGACTTGGGCCCACTTTTAGCTGATGCCTATAAGAGTTCAATTCCGGAAGGAGTCAGACACCAAGAACTTGAAAAGGCCTTGGAGGACCTAGCAGCTATCAACCAGCCTATAGACTGAACACTTCCTGCTCTCTTCCTTGTTGGCCATAACTAAGGAAACCATGAGTGTGCAAGTCATTTCTGCCTCTCTATCCTGAAAATGTTTTTCTCAAACCATTTTAGTTTTCTTCGAAAGCACAGGTCCGATCATGCCATTTATTTTCTCAGAAAGTGAGGATTGGCCCCACAGCACACTAAAGAACAAGTGTGTCTTCTTTTGCACATCATTCAAGATCCCCTTCAGCTAAGTTGAATCCAAGTTATCTTAAGCCTCGTTGTCTCTGTCAGTCCTCTGTAGTAGATGTATTCCAGCCACTCAAGACTTTGAGCTTGTATCACTTGACGTTTTCTGTTTGGAGAGTGACTCTCTTTTGCTATTCCTCATCATGTGCCTAATCCTTGCAATATTTCTAACTTTATTTAAATATTGCCTCTTCCAGGAATGTATTTTGCTTTCCTTTTTTGTGGGGGGACGGCTTTTTTTGGGGGGTCACACCTGGGGATGCTCAGGGGTTACTTCTGGCTCTTCACTCAGGAAATTACTCCTGGTGGTGCTCAGGGGATCATATGGGATGCTGGGAATCAAACCCGGCTCTGCCGCGTGCAAGACAAATGCCCTACCCGCTGTACTATTGCTCTAGCACCCTGCTTTCTGCACTAGATCTGTTCATCTTGTTTTCCTGGAGTTAGTCCCATGAGCATAGGGATTCAGAGATCACTGACTTATTGTAACCCCCTCTGTGCCAGAAGTCCTTGACTTTCTATATCTTGCAGTGGCATAACTTCTGCCTTTCTCAGCATTGACTGTCTTTTCTGTGTCTGTCTCCAGATTTCTTCCTCTTGTGAAGACACCAGCAACTGGGTTAAGGCTCATCTTAATCTTATGACTTCATCTTAACTTGATTATGTCAGCAAAGATCATTCCTCAACAAATTTGTATTCATCCGTATTCATAGGTACTAGAAGATAGGACTGGGACATAAATTGAGTGGTGGGAATGGGAGGGAGACCTGATTCGGCCCCCAAACATTCTCGTACACGTTTTCAGGCAAATTCTATATTGAGTACTTGAGAGAGTTGCAATTATTGCTTGTCAGTCTTTCAGGTAGTTTTGAACTAATCACTGTTTCCCACTGTTGCTGAGTAGTTTTCGAAATAAGACCTGATATTAATACTAACCATATAAATCTTGGCAATATGGGATTTTGAAAGTAAAAAGTAGGGCCAGGGATGTGAAGCTCAATGGTAGAGCACTTGTTTTGCTTGCGTGGAGTCTTGGGTTCAATCCTTAGCACACACAAAAAACAAACAAACAAATAACAAAAGAACAATGCAAACAAGTAGGTACACACACTAGAAGGAGCCCATCGAGCCAATTTGGTTTACATTTCATGATAAAAAAAATGAACATATCCTTTTTTTTTGTACTTCAGATTATTACAGCTGATCATGTCTCTTAATGTTCCCTTTCAACAAAAGCAAAGTAATAAATAGTCATAATGCATTTCTCTAAAGAGTCAAGAGTCAAGGTATTTTAAGGCAAAACGCCCAAGCTTGTTATTCATTCATCTTTGAATCATGTCGATGAAGTACCAGGAACTAATGTGGTAGAAGCACCACGATAATTATTGATTGAATGTTAAAGCGAATGTGAACAAGAAGGACCTAGTGGTGGGAGTGGATGGTGGTCGGGAAAGGAGTTGATAGTGTACTCGGAGATTTCCATGGACCATTTTCTTTCATCTTTACAAAGGTCCCTACCAGGGATCTTTGGGGGACATTTCTCGAGAATGTACATCCAATGGGAGACAGAGCTGAGATTTGATTCCAGTTTTGCCTCATTCAGAAGCTACTCATTTAATCCCCTTTATCCTGCCCATAGTAACTTTGCTAAATTATTCCATTGTAATTTCCTCTGCAAATATTAGTGAAGGTGAATGTCAAACTTATATGGATGTTAAAATCATTATTCACACAAAAGAAGGGTAATAGCCCTTTCTCATATTTTATAAAATACTTTAAAAAAGTATTTGGGTAGAAATACTTCATCGGACATACGTGTCCTCTAATTTTTATTGTTGTTGCTCGTGGGGTGACATTGTGGTGCTTGGGGACCATGTGGTACCAGGGATCAAGCCCAGGGCCTCCCGCATGCAAAGCATGTGCTCTTCTTAATCCACATTTTTTTTATATATTAAAAAAAAGAACATGAAACATTTAACAAGGTGTTATGATCATTATTAAATTTTAACCCTTCTAGATAGGTTGATGCTATGTTGCCATCGTACCATGTTGCCTCTAAACAATAAAGAATTGGACATTATTCAGGGAAATGGGGGGCTCTCAGGCCTTACTCAAGAGGCCTTGGGGCTCACCAGTGACTCATGGCCAAGAAAGCTGGTGGTTCAATGCAAGGGCCCAAAGATGCCATGCTTTTTCAACCCTGTGATACCCAGGCCACTCTGCTCAAGGCATCTAGGACCATGCCCGGTCCTAGGGCCCTGGTCCATGGTCCTCAGGGCCCTGCAGGGCAGAATGTGCTGATGCTCTGTAAGGGACCACATGGTGCTGAGGATTGAGCCAGGGTTGGGTCCATGCTAGGCTACTCTCCTGTGCTAACTACTGTACTGTATCCTGACCTCTGTGGACACAATTTTTTTTTTATTTATTTATTGAATCACCGTGGGAAAGGTTACAAAGCTTTCAGGTTTAGGTCTCAGTCATGCAAATATCAAACACATTTCCCTTTACCAATACTTTTTTTTTTACCATGAAGAACCCCAATAAAACCCCACCCCCCACCCCTCCCAGTCCCTGTGGGGCAGATGAATTCTAGTTAACACTCTATCTGCTTTGATTAGATTCATTGTTTCAATAAAAGATTCACCACTATTATTTAGAGTTTACCCCCCCCCCCAAATCAGACATGCTGAAAAAGCATTGTGACGTGATTTGCTTTCTACAGCTGGGTTCAAGAATTAAATGTTGGTTTTGGATTTCTGCTATTTTACTTATTGACCCTGGAAGTATTTATACTGAAAGTCAGATAGTTAAGAAATTGGTTTCTGTGCTCTGGAGTCATGGCCGTGCTGGAGAGCCGCTAGTGGGGGGCAACTGGTGGCCTCGGTAGGGCGTGAAGGGCGGACCGAAACGCCCCCTTAGTGGACACAATTTTAAATGTCATGGTCTTGATTATTTTCCTTCTAGTTCATTGTTTGCATATAGAAATGCAGCAAATTTTTTTTGTGTATTGGTTTTATAGCCTGCTATTTAACTATATTGGTTCATTGTTTCTAAGAGTTTCTAATGGTCTACAGGATCTTTTATGCATGTTATCATATCATCTGCAAGTAGTGATTGTTTAACTTCTTTTCCATTTGCGTGCTTATGATTTCTTTGTCTTTCTCAATGGCTGTTGGCGAGGGCTTCCAACACTACATTGAATAATAGGGGAGAAAGTCTTCTTTGAAGGTTTGGTAGAACTCACTAATGAACCCATCTGGATCTGAGCTGTTCTGTTGAGATTTTTAACTAATGTTTTAATTTCCTTATTCATGATGGCCTGTTCAGATTTTCTCATTCCTCCTGAATTAGTCTTGAGAGATTATTTGATTCTTAAAAATGCATCCCTTTCTTATAGATTTTCCAGCTTAGTGGTGGTGAAAATGCTGTAACTTTACATCAAACTCTAAACCTTGACTCTGTAGTAACCAGATCTATATTATAATAACATAGAGAATATGTTTTTTATGAGAATAGCAAGAGAGACCACAAAAGAATTTTTTTGAGGTCAGGGAGATTACTCAAAGGTCTGGAGCTAATGCTCTGTATGTGGAAGACCTACATTCTGTCCCTGGCAGTGTGTGGTGTCCTCGGTACCACCAAGAACTCTCTCCCACCACCCCACGCCCTTCCCGAAGGACCATACTGGGAGTGGCCCCCAAACCAGAAAAGTAAAGGGAAGGTTGTTAATGACCATCGGAGTTTGATCTCCAGCACCATCCTTCCTGTTTCCCCCCACAAAATAGAGCTCAGCACCCTGTTTTGTAAATAACTATGCTGTTTCAGTAAAAAAATTGGTGGGAAAAAATAGTTTGAAAGCACAAGGAATGAGATCTTCGTTGCCTTTTCACTTTGAATAACGTCAGACTCTGTGCTCACTTTTGATCGTTTCAGAGGGCTTTCAGTGACCCTATGTGATGTGGATTCCTGGTCTTTGGGGGGGGGGGGGCTTCGTAATCAGCAGAAAACCTAACTCCAGGGCTGGTACTCACTTAGAAACAGCTGTCTCCTCTGGCCCTCAGGGGTTGGTCTTATTCCATTCCCTCCCTCTGCTGTCCTCCAGAAAAATAACCAGCAGCTTAAGAGTTACCCTGACGAGCCACTCACATCTGGGGACTGGCTCTCAGCCTTGCTAGGGGGTCACGTGCTGTATCCCTGAACCTGGCATGAACGTGAGCTGCACCTCTGAAGCCAGCAGAAAGGAAAAGTGACTTCCAAAATAAACTTACCCCATCATTATCAAAATCGGGAGGAACGGATGCAGCGTGTGGTGGCCCAGAACAATTTGTTAAGTCAGAGAAGGTACACCCAGAACTTTATATTTTCTGGCACAGGGATTTAAGAAAAACAAATCTGTTACCCTAAAAGAACATGCTCATTATTAACCAGCACTGCCTGAAAAGGAAAAGGACCCGCAATCCACATTTGGTTATTGGCTACCACTGGCAAGAGAGAGAGAGAGAAAAATAAATGTACCAGGCAGTTTCCAGTAGTACAGCACGGAAGTGTAGCATGCTCTGTGGAAGTCACCGACCATACAGAATCCCCCTGGCCATTTGTGAGATTGTTGTTAACATTCTCCTTGTGCGGATTGGAAGAAAGGAACAGGAAGCTCCTGGCGCTTGGCTCTGAATGCCTATGTGTGAATTCGCTTCCACTGGACTTAATTTCACGTGGGGCATTTGTTAGTCTGGCTGTCCATCCGTCCATCTGCACTTCAGCCCCCATCTTTCCCTGAGCATTCTTTGAGCAGCTGGCCTCCCTTTTGCATCAGTGCCTCTCCAGCATACCTCGAAATCTTAGTAATTCTGACCCCAGAGCACCCCTCGTACACAGCCCTCCCTCCACCCCTGCCTCAGTCTCTATCTTGTGAACTTTCTTTTTTGATTCTTTTAGGGTCACACCTGGCAATGCTCAGGGGTCACTCCTGGCTCTGCACTCAGGAATTACCCCTGGCGGTGCTCAGGGGACCATATGGGAATCGAACCCGTGTCGGTCGCATGCAAGGCAAACGCCCTACCCGCTGTGCTATGACTCCAGCCCCCCTTGTGAACTTTCAAGTCATGGGTTTCCTTATTATTTTTTGTGGTTTTTTTTGTTTGTTTTTGCATGTTTTCGGGGGCCATATACCCAGTAATGCTCAGCATCTCCTCCCAGTGGTGCTGCATTGGGGGTGTGGGGGAGCGGCCTGGCGTGGGGCATCCATTCCTGGGGAACAAACCCTATTCTTCTGCTTATGTGCTCCTGCACCTTGTGCCCTGGCTTTGAGGGCCTGAACTTGCATATTTAACTTGATTCCGTCTTCCTGCCACCCGCAGTCCCGTGTTCTGTCCCAGTTTCCCTTCCAGAGCAGCCAGAGAGTTGTTTGTTGGTTTTTTTTTTAATGTTGCTTTTCAAATTTGTTTTTGTTTCCCCTTCCCTCTTTGTTGCTGCAGGGCCAGGCTGGGGAGTGGGTGGAGAGGTGAGGGGTGGGTCACTCACCCTTGGTTGCACCTTGCCAGAGATCCCAAAGGTCAGTGCCAGCAGATTGAGCTTGGGCTCATGAGTGCCGGCGAGGATCAGACTCGGAGCCTCATGCTTGCAGGGCCGATGGCTCTGACCTCCCAGGGCCGCCTGGTGGCACTCGGAAACGTGGAGAGCCTGTTCCATTTCCCCGCTGTACCCCGGCCTACCTTCCCTGCCTGCCTCTCGCCCTCTCCCATTAAACTGCATCCTTGGCATGGACAGGCACCAAGTTCTTCTCAGCTGACCAGCTGCTGTAGCCCTGGCCTTCACTCTGGGGCCTGGGGTGCTGCGGACTCTCCAAATATGGGCCGGGTGTATTTTAGAGGCTAATAACTGGCCACAGCCCCAGCAGAACATTTGCCCCGGGCAGGCGCTCTGGTTTCATTTGGTACTCGGGGAGCAAGTCTGTGCTCTCTTTTAATGAGGGTTTTTATTAGCTTCTTGGTTTGCGATACACCGTGGATTTGGGGAGTCCCTCTTTACCCCTTCCCAGTGGGCACTGCCCTCCCCACACCCAGCCCTGAATTCTCAGCCCCTTCTTGTTCAGTGGATCACCGTTTCTGCCATCTCCAGTCCCCTCTCCTGCACCTTCCGCTAACTGATACCTTTTTTGTGTTCTTTTATTTTTTCCTTTTGTGTCACCCCCAGCAATGCTCAGGGGTTCTTCCTGGCTCTACGCTCAGGAAATTTCTCCTGGCAGTGCTTGGGGGACCATATAAGATGCTGGGGATCAAACCTGGGTTGGCTGCGTGCAAGGTAAATGTCTTACCCACTGTACTGTTGCTCCGGTCCCTTTTTTGTGGTCTTAAGAGTAGGCTTTGCTGTGGTCTTAGGTGACTGAGAACAGATATGGGCCTGGAGAGATAGTCACACTGTCACTGTCCTCCCGTTGTTCATCGATTTGCTTGAGCGGGCCCAGTAACATCTCCATTTTTGAGACTTGTTGTTACTGTGTTTGGCATATTGAATACATCACGGGTAGCTTGCCAGGCTTTGCCGCCCGGGAGAGATAGTGTGTTGGGCAGTTTCCTTGCACACGGCCAACCCAGAATCGATCAGTGGCACCCCATATGGTTCCCCAAACCCCACCAGGAATGATCCCGAGAACAAAGCTAGGAATCAGCCCTGAGCACTGTTGGGTATACTCCCCACCCCCTCAAAAGGAATAGATCCATGTTTAGAGCCATTTCATCCCAGTAGCTTTTAGTTTTTGCTTTTTTTTTTCTTTTTGGGTCACACCCGGCGATGCACAGGGGTTACTCCTGGCTCTGCACTCAGTAATTACCCCTGGTGATGCTCAGAGGACCATATGGGATGCTGGGAATCAAACCCAGGTCGGCTGTGTGCAAGGCAAATGCCCTACCTGCTGTGCTATCATTCGAGGCCCTAGCTTTTGGTTTTCTGAGGAGGAAGATTTGCTTCCTTTGCCTTTGCTAATCATTTTTAGCAACGTAGGCATACTAAGCTTAAGTGGTCGGTTGTCAAAAACTTCTCCATCAGAGGAAGATAAATAGAGACTAGTAGAGGACAATGATACCTTTGGAGACAGATACCCTCTCTATTTGGCTGGCGCATGGGCAGATGGGTGAGGAGAGAAGGTGCTGATGCCTCCGATGCTTCCCTGCTCAGTGGCAGAGGCTTGAGCACCGCTGCACCCCAGGGTGCCCGCTCTGCAACGTGAACCTCCAGATTCCTTTCTCTCTGCTTGTCTCTGCTCCTTCCATGGCTGTCTTTGTCCAAACTGGCTTCGGAAGGAGAAACTTTCTCTTCGGTGACAGGTGATTGAAGGTGATTGAAGGTAGTCTTCACAGCCTTGCTCAGAGACCCGGACTGTTTCGTGGCCCCTGGAAGGCCGCATATCAGCTGTCGTTGGCAACCCCCATTCTGTTTTGCTCCCTGCCAGAGAGGCACACTAACTGGGAAATGCACTTCTGGGTTTCCACTGCAGATAACTTAACTCTTCTCTCCCTTCCTCACCCACAGTTGGTCCTGTTCGGAGTTTGACCTGAACGAGATTCGCCTGATCGTTTACCAGGACTGTGAAAGGAGAGGCAGACAAGTCTTGTTTGATTCCAAAGCAGTCCACAAGATCGAAGAGGTAGGAACTCCCGTAAGAAATGCGGCTTCTGCCTTTTGGTTGTGCTTTTAACCACCTCTCTGACCAATAAGTCAGTAAGTTCATCCATAATCTTCCCGCTGGGCTATTTCATATGGTGCTGTGAATGGTTCAGAAGAAGCATAAGCAAAGGCTGTCTCCTAACCTCCACTGTTCATATGTATTTTTATTAATATGCTCAGGTGAGACCGTAGTGAGTCATAGTGCCAGGTGCTAAGCAGTCTGTTATATCTGTGACTAGAGGTGAAGTTGCCGGTGAGTTGCAGGCTGTTCAGTAGGATTTGGGGGCCATGTAGTGGGAAAACAGGACTGTAAAATTTATAAAAGTTTTAAAATGTATTAGTATGGAGGGTGGTCGGTAGACCATTCTGCCCAGTGTTTCCCAGGCACAGTAAGAAATAAACACACTGCACCGAGTTAATCAAATAACTTTTCTCACTCATAGAGCTTTCGTATACTGTCACACTTTGCCACCTTCCAAAAGAGCGTTTCATAGGCTGGAGGGATTGTACAGGGCTAGGTGCTTGCCTTGCATCCTGCCGTCCTCCATTCCAATCCCCAGCACCACATATATTCCTCCAAGTACCGCCAGGGGTCACTCCTAAGCGCAGAGTTAGGATTAGCCCCTATGCGCTGCTGGGTGTGACTCAAAGAGAGTGTTTCTCAAACTGTCAGGTCAAGGAAGCTGCTATTTTTAATTCCTGGTGGAAGGTAAAAACTGGCTGTGGGGTCTTGGGGCTAGGCAGGGGGGGCAGGGGGAGAGCAGAGCTGCTCTGGGTGATCCTTTGGAGCCAGGATGGGAAAGAGTAAGGGATGTGGTCAGGAGAGAAGTTGGGTCTAGTCCTTCCAACATTTCAGGGCGTCCATCAAGGCAGGATCCTTCCAGATCATGGCCTCTAGACCTTTCATTCTCGGTGATAGTTATTTAGATGCCTCCAAATTAGAGACTGCCACTGATGCCCCCTTTTCTATCCAGTAGCTTGTTGCCTCTCCTGACCAAAATCTGAGAGCTTGTGGGGTGCACAGCGAAATCAGTGCATGGGTTATACCACGGTCTTTGTCTCGTACGAAGGGGCTGTTTTCCTTCATTTGATAAGGATCATCTCTCCAGGAAGGAACTGTTTGGTTCAAGGCAGTTTAGCTGGGCGGATTTCACAGTGCCCTACGTGGAATTCTGCCAAGTAGCTAATTATTACAATAGTTGTTGGGCTTGTTGGCAGCGGGGGAGGAGAATTTTTTTCAGGTATATCACCTGTGGGGCTCTGTAGTAGATTTGTATCAGACTTTAGATGCACTTGACCCCTTGTTTGCCGGACAGGAAGTGGCTCCACCTTTATCTCCAGCATCATTTCCTGTTTCCCTCAAGGCCTGTGCAGATGGTTCCAAGGGCCAGTCCCTTCCCACCCCCAACCCCAGAGTACCCCTGAGCTTCTAGGAAAAAGTAAGGAGCGAAGGGAAAGAAAATTCTCATGGATTTCCCAAAGGAACTGCAATGGGATTCTTCAGAGTACTAGAATTATGACAATGCTGGAGGCTGGGCATAAGTGGTCTCAGAAACACCTCATTTGACCAAAGGGTAGCCCAGGAGCTGGGAGTTTGGGAGTTGCCCAAGGCTCTCTCTGGAAATGGAGATGGAGCCAGCTGTGCCCCAGCTGTGAGGCGTGTGGGGCAGGTGTGCGCTTCACACCGCTTGCCTCCCTGACAGGCCATGTGTGATTCTGCCACGCCCCGTGGCTCACCCCTGACAGACTGTGTTTCTGGCCTGTGCTGACTCACAACTGGATCTCAGGAGCCCGGAGGAAGTGCTCGATGCTGGGCAGCGCCCAGCCTGCTGGCCCTTGTGGCCGCAGTGACTTTGTGTGCCAGCGTGCTTGGCCTTTTCCTGTGTCCTTGGACCATTTTCAGCCCTCCGCTGCCTCAGCAGACCTGGAGCCTGGTGGAGCCTAAAAGAAATGGTGTTTGCATTGGGCCACCATGCCATACTGTTGCAGGGGAGGTGAGATTAGTTTGTAGGTCAAGTTCATGTTGTTCCAAGCCAGAGCGGCAAAATAAAACCAGTAAGACTCCCAGCAGAATCAACTTGGTATAGCGGGACCGGCCGCTTCTGAGGGAGAGCAGGATGCTCGGTGGTACAGGAGGACGTCGAGAAGTCGCCAAGGCGTATCTGTGTGCCTTTATGCATGTCGGAAGTCAGTGTGCAGAGTGAGGGACCTCGGGCTTGCTCTCAGGATGCCACAGCACAGTGGCTCCTGCTGCCCTGCTGCCCTCGTGATTTCCCTTTCCTGCCCCACGTCAAGGAGCGCTAGGGAAGCGTCATTCATGTGTCCCTGAAAACACAAGCTTGGGATCAGAGCGATGACGGCCCAGAGCCAGAGCGAGTGGCCCCTCATGCTCATTCCCCATTCCGCTCCCAGCACCGCCCGACCGATGAGTTGCAGCTATGGCTCCATGACCCCAAGCATCCTGCTCCCCGCCATCCGCCCCCCCCCCCCCCAACCTCCAAAGCAGGGCAGACTCATTCCGTCCAAAAGAACGGCTTTGCTTCATTTTTAGTTCTACTTACTGGGTTTAAAAAAAAAATCAAATTTGAGGGACTAGGGAAAGCTCAAAGACTGGAGCACGGACTCTATGTGCAGGAGCCCTGGGTTCAATTCCTGAAACCACGTCATCCCCTGAGCACTGCCAGGTGTGTGCGCCCTCCCACCCCCAGCAGTAAGACATTTCAACTTGATTGCCACTTTATTTCTCATGGCTTTTATGGATTAATGTTCTGCACATTGACTGGCAAGCTTGTAACAGCCCAGAGATTAGATCTCACTGCTGATATTAAAATACAAAATGTGGGTCTGGTGTGATAGTACAGCGGGTAGGGCATTGGCCTGGCACACGGCCCACCTGGGTTCGATTCCCAGCATCCCATATGGTCCCCTGAGCACCACCAGGAGTAATTCCTGAATGCAGAGCCAGGAGTAATTCCTGAATGCAGAGCCAGGAGTAATCCCCTGAACATTGCTAGGTGTGAACCCCCACCCCCCCAAAGAAAAACCAATAAATAAATTACTAAAAATAAATTAAAATACAAAAATATATTTAAAAATATATTTTTAACAAATGAAGTTTCAGTCATTAATTGGGGGAACAAAGCTTAAAACGGAACCTACCACCTTCTTTTTTTTTTTTTAAATTTTATTGAGTCACCGTGAGATAGTTACACGCTTTCATGTTTGGGTTACAATCACACAATGATCAAAAACCCATCCCTCCACCAGTGCACATTCCCCACCACCAATATCCCTGGCATACCCCCCCTTCCCACCCTCCCCCTGCCTCCATGGCAGACGTGGTTCCTCATAATCTCTCTCTATTTTGGGGCATTATGGTTTGCAGTACAGACCCTGAGAGGTTATCATATTTGTTCCTTTATCTACTTTGAACCTAGCACCTTCTGTCTATATACTTCTGTGAGTTTTTTCCCCCATCCAAATATTCCAGAATTGCAGGAACCGTGTTTTATTGTTACTCTTAAAAAGTGGGGGGGAGGGGGGCACGGCGTGTGGGGAGAGGGCTTCAGCTGTGGGGTGCGGCTGGCACGGGATTCCAGGGGGAGAAAGGCTTGCAGACACTGACTGCTTCTCCTGGCCCCTGTTGTCCCCGCCAGAAAACCGAGGATGTCCCCATCACCTGCTGCCCGGGTGGCAGCAGCAGCGGCAGCCTCTCTTTGTCGCACGGGTCCGGGGGATCTCTACAGCACGCTCGGGAGCAGCTCCCCCGGTACCAGGTAAAGTACCCCGCGGGGCACGCTCACTTTGGGTGCTTAGTAGAATGTTCCGTGGGGAAGAATGGGGGCTGGAGGCTGTGCTCCTGCAGGGTGCTGAGAAGTAGTTTGGGGCGGAAAAAGGTGCCCTTGAGTCAGGGGGCTGGGCCAAGAGGTTAGAGCGCATGCCCCAGTGGGTGGCGTCAACGTGCCGCATACCCGGGCCCAGCACCACCCAGTGTGTTGCATTGCTGAGTGTGGCCCTGGTGGTACCCTGTTCCTTCCCTAGCCCCACCCCCCACTCCACACACACACACACACACACACACACACACACACACACACACACACCCCTTCCCCCAGCATCACTATGCGTGAACCCAGGTTGCGGAGTACCGCTAGATTCATCCCCTTTTGATCATAAATGTGCCTTGAAGTGTTTTCACACTTTTGGGCCTAAGGGATAGTACAGGGGTGAAGGCGGTTGGTTGCCTTGTGTCCTGCCTTTCCCAGTTCAGATCCCCAGGACTACTTATGGTGCCCTCAGCACCTCCACTGATCACTCCTGAGCCCAGAGCCAGGAAGAGCTCCTGCGCACCACTGGGTGTGCCCCACGCCCAGTGTTTTTCTATTTGGGCTTTTATCTCTCAATAAAAACTGCGAACAAATAGAAGCCTTCCAGTATAATGACATTCCTCACGAGGAACTGGCTGCAGATGAGGTAAGCCGTCGTGTTTTGTTTCCTTTGTGGTCAGAACCAATTTAATAAACAGGTATTTTCCCAGTTTTGTCATACAAGCTCCGAGGATGTGGGGAATGTGAGGATGCTTATAGGCATTCTAGGAGAACTAAAAGTAGAAGGAAGGAAAAAGAAATGGCATGACTTTACTTGACTGTGAAGGATAGAAGGCTAGTAGTATTTTTTATGGTGTGTGTGTGTGTGTGTGTGTGTGTGTGTGTGTGTGTGTGGTATTAGAGGGTATGGATTAGGGTTATTGAGAAATGCACTGTAGCACTGTCCTCCCATTGTTCATCGATTTGCTCGAGCAGGCACTAGTAACACCTCCATTGTGAGACTTGTTACTGTTTTTGACATATCGAATATGCCATGGGGAGCTTGCCAGGCTCTGCCCTGCGGGTGGGATACTCTCAGTAGCTTGCCGGGCTCTCTGAGAGGGATGGAGCAATCGAACCCAGGTCGGCTGCATGTAAGGCAAGCACCCTATCCGCTGTGCTATCTCTCTAGCCCCTGCTTGAATAATTTTTATTTTTGGTTACACATGGCGATGCTCAGGGATTACTCCTGACTCAGCACTCAGGAATTGCTCTTAGCAGTGCTCAGGGGGACCATATGGAATTCAGGGAATCAAACCCAGGCTGGGGTGTGCAAGGCAAGAGCCTTACCTGCTATATTATCTCTCCAGCCCTGCTTAGATAATTCTGAACCATATTTCTTCCTGGGTATATTCTTAGTACCAAGTACACCCTGTTTCTTTCATAGTTTAATCTTTCGAGTTTATAAATGAGAATCTTTAGATTAAAGATGAATTACGATAGCGCTAGACTCCTCTGTATTGTGCACGAAGAAGAACCCGTTAATAATAATTTGGCTGATAAAGACCATCATCACAGTTGATTATGATTGTAATAAGATCAATGGCTGCTTTGAGAAATAGTTTTGAATTACCCATTCAGATAAAGCAGAGCCGAGAGATTAATGAGTGGGAGTTTTCCGTGGCTCCTCAGGGAACATACTGACTTTGATTTCGGTTTCTTTGCCCTGGCCAGTACACAAGACCAGCTTCTGACGTCAATATGCTGGGGGAAATGATGTTTGGCTCCGTGGCTATGAGTTACAAAGGCTCTACCTTAAAGATACATTATATACGGTGAGTGTGGGCTTCACTTTTCTACTGGTTGTGAGGAGTAGAATGAGTTGTAGCCTCCTCAATCCAAAATTACATCTCTCCTACTTTTTTTTTTCTTCCCCAGTTCTCCTCCACAACTGATGATTAGTAAAGTCTTCTCTGCTAGAATGGGCAGTTTCTGTGGGAGTACAAATAAGTAAGTGTGGGATTCTGTTCCTGTGGGGGATCCCCCCTCTCATTTTTATTTAAAGTGCTTTTATTTTGCTTTACACTTGGCAATACACAGAGGTTACTTCTGGCTCTGCACTCAGAAACTACTCCTGGTGGTGCTCGGGGGACCATGTGGGATACTGAGAATTGAACCCACGTAGATCGTGTACAAGATTATCGCTTGTTACCCGCTGGTTATGGCTCCAGCCCTCAAAGTGCTCTTTCTGAATAGAGTAATAATTACTTCAACAAGTCATAAAGGTCCACCAAAACAACAAACAAACAAACACTGTCTCCCATTGTTCATCGATTTGCTCGAGTGGGCCCAGTAACGTCTCCATTGTGAGACTTCTTGTTACTGTGTTTGGCATATTGAATACTCTCGGTAGCTTGCCAGGCTCTCTGAGAGGGGCAGAGGAATCGAACCCGGCTCGGCTGGGCTGGCTGCGCTCAAGGCAAACACCCTGCCACTGTGCTATCACTCCAGCCCACCAAACCAATTTTTTTTTTTCGTTTTTTGGGTCACACCCAGCGATGCACAGGGGTTACTCTTGACTCATGCACTCAGGAATTACTCCTGGCGGTACTCAGGGTACATATGGGATGCTGGGACTCGAACCCGGGTCGGCTACGTGCAAGGCGAACGCCCTACCCTCTGTGCTGTTGCTCCAGCCCCCACCAAACCAATTTTTTAAAAGCATTTTTCCCATTCAGAATGAGCATGAAAAAGCATTTTTGCCTTTGTCATGTGACCTCATGGACTTTATTTTTTATTGTATCCATCTGTTTCCCCCACTTTCCTATGACCAATCACCAAGTTTTCATCCTCTGGAAAAATGAAAAATATAGGGAAACAAAAGGAGGGGTCATATTTAATGAGGTTTGGGTATTTCCCACCTTTATCATTTTCGTTAAAAAAACTTATTTGCATATTTGTTTATTTCTAAAGGAAATATGAAGTGCATTTTTCCAGGCTGATAAGCACCTGTCTGGCATGTGGGTTTTCTATGCTTGGCTTCTCTTTTGAGCCTTCAGTATAGCCTCTCTAGTTGGTTGATACTTGGGACATAAAATATTTTTATTTTCCATGCCCGAGCTTTCTCTGCTTCTGATTTTATGTTTCTCTGCAGACTAAGAATACTAAGAGGACTAGTATCTAATTTTTAACTCTCACTCTGCCAAATGTATTTCAGGTTTTATTATTTTTTTGGTGGCGGAGTCTACTCTAGAAGTGCTCAGGGGACCATATATGGTACCAGGGGTCAAACTGGGGTTGGCCACATACAAAGTGCCTTTAAACCCTGTACTATCTGTGTGTTTAAAACACACAATTGTTGGGGGCTGGAGCAATAGCACAGTGGGTAGGGCGTTTGCCTTGCACGTGACCGAGTTCAATTCCCAGCATCCCATATGGTCCCCTGAGCACCGCCAGGAGTAATTCCTGAGTACATGAGCCAGGAGTGCATCGCCGGGTGTGATCCCCAAAAAAAGAAAGCAGCAAAAAAAAATCATAATAAAAATAAAATAAAACACACGATTGTGTGTTTTAAAGGTTGTACTACCTCTCCAGAGCTTGTCTTTTCCCCTGATCAGCTTCCCGGAAGTTGAAGTCCTTTTGGCAGGTGTGGTTCTTATTCATTTCCAAACAAAAGTTCAATCATTCACTGGTGAGTTGTCTACATCGGGGTACCTGTTGGCAAACAGCCTTATTCATCTCTTGACTTTTTTTTTTTTTGTCCTCTCCTTTCCTCCCCTCTTTGAATGTAGCTTGCAAGACAGCTTTGAATCCATCAACCAGGATCCTAATATGGGAAAACTGAGCGCAAATCAGAATAATTTGGGTCCTTGTCGTACTGGAAGTAACCTAGGTAAAAATCAGTCACCCGGGAGCGGGTTCTTTGATTCGACTGTCACGTTTTGTTGTTGGGTGTGTGTTTTGCCTTATTTGAGTTTGTTGCGGTGTTTTGGTGTTTTGTTTTGCATTATCTTTAATCTTTGTTTATTTTTGTGTGTGTGTACTCTTGTTCGCCCTCCACCTGTCTGTCTCCAGGTCTGTTGCAGGCTTGCAGCAGCAAACTGCTGCAGGGGGTGGCTGACGGAGGACCGCTCCGCCTCACCCGGAGTGCTTCTTTCTTTGCAGGTTTGTGTGGAATGCTGAGCACAGTGTGACCCACACACTTATTAATACATTCTATGCCAATTCTTCGGGAGAAAAAAAAATCCGATTTGTGCCTTCTTAGAAATTCAAGGGGCTCTTGCGATATTGGTTTCAAATGCAGCCAACTGTGTGTCGTTTTGAAAATTCCACCAGGAAACCTCTATTGTAAATGTCTTTGGTAATAATACCCCAGTGTAAGCTGCTTTCCATCTCAAAATGAGCCCTTAGTGTTTCTAAGAGGATTGTGTGTTCTTATTTTCCTGGGCCTTTTCTGCCGCTGTGAACCACACCCCGTTGCTCTGGTCCCTTCATCCACGCATTCGCCTGTGTGTCCTTCCCTGCATATACATCCTTCGGAAGTCACCCTAATAAAAGCATGGAAGGTCTCACTCCCTGGCCCCCTCCCCTTCACCCCTTCCTCTCGCATGGAAGTCACTGAAAAATGCTGCTTCTTGGTTCTCTCTGGGCAGGTCCCTCCTAAGACTTTCTTGGTCTTTCTCACTCAGAATGGCGTAGTCTTGGCATGATGCGCAAGAATGGGGAGCCTCCTTTGCTAACATTAAAGGTTGTGTCTGTGTGAAGTGATGCTCTTCATTCACCCAAGTTACCTCACACGCCAGTGACACCAGCACCCTCCTCCCTTCTCGAAGGAGTCAGGCATGTTCATCGATGCTTTCAAATCAGGATAAGAAGCAGGCTTCAAGAGAGTGTTGACCAATAGGGAGGCAGGGCCCTGGGATTTTTGTAGATTTTAAAGTTTATATAGCAACACGGTCCTCTTACTCAGCCACTATATCCTGTAGATCAATCAGAAGTGTTCCTTGAAGTCTACTGTTACTTCAGAGTATTTTCTAAAATTTTCCCTAACGGATCAGTTTTTCTCAAAAACTCGGCACTGAAATTGCACAGGGTTGCATATGGAGAAGCAGTCGAGAAAGAAATATTTGAAAATGAACATGAGTATTTTCTCTCTCCTGAGAGAGTGGGTTTATAAACAGGAACATTTTTTAAGAGGTCATTTTCAAGTATTTCTCTTCCCTAAGTTGCCTGAAGCTACTCCTGAAAGGGATCCTAAAGCATTTTGAAAGTGCAGTGCAATTTAAATTTGAACAGTAGCAAGGAAAATTGCCGAAATGTCTTCCCGTGAATATTCATTTCATCAACAGCACAATAGTTTATTATTCCTTTTCTAAAGAGGTGCACAACATTCAAAAAATATTTTTGCTACAGTAGGCAAATTACAGAGAGATGTTTGCATGATTCTGTTTTCTTCTTGCTCTCACCATTATTACCCTTTTATGTTTTTCATTTTGCTTTCTGGTTAATTTCTCTGTGAATTTATGCAAATCATCAGCAGTTGCAGACTTTGAAATGAAAAAAAAATCATGACATTTGTAAGCAAGCCCTTCTCTGGCAAACCCAATGACATGGTTTCCTTTTGCCTTTCTGTCAGCACACAGCACCCCGGTTGACATGCCAAGCAGAGGACAAAATGAAGACAGGGACAGTGGCATTGCCCGATCAGGTAGGTGACCCTTCCATTGGTTCAGCTGCGAACCATCCAGAAGGATGTGATGGTTCGAAAGTAGACAAAACAGATCGGAGTCATCATCTGGTGTTTGGGAGTTTGTTTTTCCATATTCCGGGGTAGTCTCACAGGTCTGAAGATCCAGAACTTTGACGCTCAACATCTAGGAAAAACTGCGCTGTAAAATTGATTCTTCCTTCAGATACCTATAATCGTATAAGACTGTTCCATGGAGAATTTTTTTTTCCTCCCCAGGGGGAAGTTTCTTTGCGTCAGTTCAATTGGGAATTTGTGTGCTGAGTATTGAGTATAAAAATGGAAAAGAAGGGTGGGGCAGGGGCCTGGGAGCAAGCTCATGCGCCGCCTATGTGACAGTGAGATCCTGACTTTGACTCTGGGGGCGTTGCACGCCCACCCGGGTGTCACCCTGATCATCATTGAGCCCAAGAAGCACAGCATGCCAGACCTGTGTTCCACAGCGCCACACTCCCCCTCAGGGCTGAGCAGCCGTTGTCACCCTGCAGCCATTCTGCCACCCCCCCCCGCCCCACCCCCCCCCCCCCAGCTCTGCGGTGTGTGGATTTTATTTAGGAAAAAATCAAAAACACTGGGGAAAGGAGCCTAAACTCGATACAAGTGTGCCTCACGATTGTGAGGCCCACTGAAGTGCACCAGCAAAGAAACTTAAAAATAAAGAAATAACAGAGAGCGAGGCCAGAGAGGTAGACCCCGGGGGTAAGACACTTGCCTTGCATGCAGCGCACCCAAATTCAATCCCCAGTACCAAATGTGGTCTCCTGAGAACCGCCAGGGGTGACCCTGCACGCAGAGCCGGGAGTCAGACTTGAGTGCAGCTAACTGTAACGCCCAGATAAACACAAACCAAACGTATCAGAGCAAGGAAAGTCTGTGGAAGCACGTCTTTGCCTGGCCGCAGGAAGACCTGCCAGTGACCCGGTCACCGCCCTCCTTCTCTGGGACCAGACCACAGTAGATTGTCCTGCAGATGCCTCTTCTCTCCCCTGTTAGCCCTGCGCTTTGAGGCTCGCTCAGTTGCCGCTTTTGTACCTGACTCTGCTGTTGGCTTCCAGTGTGTGGTTGTGAGGCGAGGTGGTTTCTGTGGCACACAAGAAGTGTCCTGAATGGATGCTCTGGAATCCGAGGCCCCAGAGGGCTCCGTGGCTTTGCCTGATGAGCATATACCTTGGAGCTCACCTCTGCCTTCCTCTGAAATCTCAGGGCTCCCTGGGTGTCCCCTGACACACGCTTACTCCACACAGGCGGGCCCCTGGGTGCCCTTCCTCCTGGCCTTCCATCAGTTCTCCTTCTGATCCTTTCACTTGACACAGCCCGGAGGGACCTTGTGTTTCTCCTGAGTAATCCTTGAGCCCCTTCATCCCCATCTATAAAACTCCATTTGATAAAAATGACTTGTGATTTGTACCGAATCCCCTTGGAGTTTATCCATGGCACGCAATGTCAAGGGCACCACATTTTGTTTATGGTTAAATAAATTTTACACTTTGTAGTATTTTCTGTCTTATTGGGCACCAAACTCTCAGGCAAAAACATGTCATTTTCATTGAGGACACCTGTCTCGTCTTCATTTACCGACAGTTGGGACGGAGCATTGCTGCTCGTGAAGGGGACGTGGCCGGCTATCTCAGCTCTTGGCACTCTTGTGTAGTTCCACGGCACAGAGTCCCTTCCCATTCTCTGTGGGGCGCTTGCGGTGTTCTCAGTCGCGGCAGTGGCTGTGCTCTGGAGCCAGGTTTGTACATCAGTCACCTCAAGGTTCTGTGTGAGCCCTGAGGATGCCAGCTTTGCCTCCTACCCTTGTAAAGTTCTACAAGAGGACTGGCTCTATTGTGGTTGAATTTCTAGGCAAGAAAAGTGTTTCCGCAATAACCCATCAGTATAACTGTGGAAAGCACCGTGGAGCTCAGTCAAACCCAGTCAGCACGGCTGTCTCGAGGGGCTGGAGAATGTGATGAGCGTGACATCATGTGGCATGAGCTCTTGACTGCTTTGTGAAAGGAAGATTAGTTAACACTCTCCTGGGGCTCATGTGGAGCAGGATGTCACAGAGCATGTGTATACGTATACATACGCTCCTGAGAGAAAAGATTGAGAGAGACAAGGAGTGACCCAGTAATACCAATAGAAACATCAAGCGGAAGTGTGCATTTTCCTCCTTTGGGTGTTTAGTTTATACTGTAATTGAGGTCAGGAGTTCACAGCTGTACATGTCAGTCTTGCTCCAGTTCTGATCCTACAGTGCCCCTTCCCACACCCCTGGCACCAAGCTGGTTTTCCTTGTCCTTTGAGAATCAGACGAGTAGAGGGGCCCAGACTAAGTGAAAGGGAGGGATGGACAGCAACCAGCTCTGAGTGAGGTGGTGGCCGGTTTCCAACAGGGAAGCAAGTGGAGACCATGCAGCATCGGCGAGAGCAGGGAGAGCAGGGCAGGCAGAGAGAACCGTTCCTTAGATCCTTCTCTTGAATTCTAAGAGTTCTCCAGCGGTGAGTAGTGGGCTGTAACCTTCTGGCTTAAGGGCCGAGTCGAAGCGTCAGCTGGTATTTGGAGCGTAGGTGCCTGGGCAAGGTTACGAGGACCAGGACTGAGACCAGGGCCGGGAACTTAGTTGTCACCATCATACAAGTGGTTCAACATTCACCATCAAGAGAAGCACACATCCAGACTGCGGCATGCTGGAGTGAGGCTCATTGTCACAGCAGGGGTCACCATCGGAGGCAAGGACTTCACAGGTGGCCCCAAACCCCCCAGCGGCTTATGATAAGCTTTGGAGAGAGCTCAGAGGGCACATCGGGTTTTCCCTGCTGTCTGTGGAGCCTGTTGACCTTGTGTGTGGCAAGGCCCATCTGTAAAGGCTTGAATGGGTTTATCTGACTCTTGGCAGCACAGCTGGTGCCTCTCTGGGAGCCTGTGAGACTGGGCAGGGAGCAGTTCCCGGTCTGCTCCCACTCACTTCCCTGTCACCACCAAAGTTGTCAGGAGAGTCGTTCTCGTCACTTCCAGCATTCTGCTGAGCTTTCCACCCTGCCCCTCCCAGAGGCATGCTGCAGAGTCAGGAACAGTCAGGGTGTTACCTTGGTGTCTTTGCTTTATCTTATGTAGATGAACTTGGCCGCCAGTACTGCAAATCGAGCAGAGTTCTGCCACTTTCTCTGTACTTCACCTAGATCAGGTTGGACCTTTGGTATCATCCTGGAATGGAGATTTGTTGTCGTTACTTTCATCAGTTTGTTGATTAAGTGACTGTTCTGTATTAGATTATAATACTGGATACATGTTGTTATATCTGAAACCACAAGACATTAAACACCAAGAATGAACCTAATATGAACTATGAACTCTGCGTGATAATAATGTGTCTATAGGTTCATCAGTGTGACAAAGGGTCCTTTCTAGTGGGGGGTTGATAATCAGGGCAGGCTATTAATGGGAGTGGAGGGCAGGGACTGTCTGAGAAATCCCTGTCATCCATTTAGTTTTGCTATAGCCTAAAACTTTCAAAAATTAAGGCCAACTTAAGTGAAATCAGAGTAGTAAGAGCATTTTATTGGTCCTTTTACTTCTGAGTTTATTTTTGTTTTTATTTTTTGACTTTTTTTTAGGGGAGGTCACACCCAGCAATGCTCTGGGGTTACTCCTGGCTCTGCGCTCAGGAATTACTCCTGGCAGTGCTTGAGGAACCATATGGGATTCCCGGGACTGAACCTGGATGGGCCGTGTGCAAGGCAAACACCCTACCCGCTGTACTATCGCTCCAGCCCTTAGTTCAGAGTTAATTAGGAATTCTATTAAAGTGTAAAGTACCTATAATGTTTTTGAGAACCCTTTCTAAAATCACTTGTTCATAGTTGGAGAATTAAAATGTGTAAATAAAAATTCGACTTGCCTTACTGCCATGTTTGACAGTGAAAATTTCCCATTAAAAATTAGAACTTGGGACTGGAGCATTAGCACAGCGAGTAGGGTGTTTGCCTTGCACGTGGCGACCCGGTTTCGATTCCCAGCATTCCATATGGTCCTCTGAGCACCGCCAGGAGTAATTTTTGAGTGCATGAGCCAGGATTGACCCCTGAGCATCTCCGGGTGTGACGCCAAAAAAAAAATAGAACTCAACTGATTAATATTTTTGATACTTCTGTTCTCTTGTGATTAGAAGCACAACTATTAAGCTTTAGGGAACTTTCTATATTTCCAAGCATGTAAGCAAAAGCTGTAAGAGAAGAGCTGTCAGTGCGAGCATGAACAGAGGTCAGGACTGTGTTTTGAGGGGTCAGATAGAAGTTGTGTTCACAGTCAGAGCCACACCACCCCCAGGAAGCAACAGCCAAGTTTTTTGAAAGGACGTTGTTGGGGGAAAGAAAAGAAATGCCGGACTTGTAACTTGGACCACAGGAACTTGTATTTATTTATTTATTTCAACAAAGTCAGACTTTGGCTTCTCTTATGAAATTTGTTTCTCTAATGCTTTTGTCTGTCATAATTATTGAGTGAAACAAGATACCGCCATTCCTCACAGAATCATTTGCTTGTTCTTCGTGTAGCAACAGTTTTTAAGCATCTTCAGAGCTGGATGTTTTTCTAGGTTTTGAGGAGAAATCAGTAAACAAATCAAAGATCCCTGATCTCGTGGAATTTATATGTAAACGAAGGACGAAAACACAGGTAGCACTGTAGTACTGTATCACTGTCCTCCCTTTGTTTATCATTGATTTGCTCGAGCGGGCACCAGTAAGGTCTCCATTGTGAGACTTCTTATTGCGTTTGGCATATCGAATATGTCATGGGGAGCTTTCCAGGCTTTGCGTGGATGCGGGATACTCTCGGTAGCTTGCTGGGCTCTCCAGTAGGGGTGGGGGAATCGAACCCGGGTCAGCCGCATGCAAGGCAAATACCCTACCCACTGTGCTATCGCTCCAGCCCATGGAATTTATATGTAAATGAAGGAAGAAAACACAGGTAACAGACTATAACACATAGGCAAACATGTGTCCTAGAGAAAGAAAGCATCGAGGATGCTGAGGGAAGGCTTCTCTTAGAAGATGAAATGTTGGTTGAGACAAATGCCGGTGGTGTTGGGCTTCTTGGTGTTGGTAGAGTGAGTTTTGAGACCTAAGGTGGGGACAGGCTCTGGAGACACATATAAAAGGAATTGGAAGGGATCTGGAATGTGATGAGGAAAAATGAGGGTATTTTGTTTTGAGGGGAATCCACTCTGTCCAGAGTTGGCCCCTACTACAGAAGAGACAGACGAGGAAGAGTGAGTCGCCCTGTCCTTGCCCCCAATGCCTGTCCACAGGTGAGATGAATTTGCCACGTCTAAGCCTAGTGTTCTGGCCAGAGTGTGTCCTTGCACTGAGTACTGACCATAGCCCTGCTGCCTGCTTCTCATTTGCTGTAATGACCAGCCTGTCAGCCAGCCTTAAAACTCATCCTGTTGAAGACAGTGTCATAGCTTCTGGGTCCTTGACTTTTGTGCCACATCTTTTATCCCCAGCATTTTTTTTTTCACCCCAGTGCCTTTCCACATTCTGTGGTCACCATGCAGTTCCTTGGGGGCTTGTGTTTCTTCCTCTCCTTTACAGTGTGAGCTGTCGGGCAGAGACCCTCCGATGCCGCCACACTGTCAGTTCTGATTGAGTCTGGCAGGCTTCTGAGTGAGGCAAGCGAACAGCTCCTCGTCCCGTTCCACCAGAGAAATTCCTGGTTGATCTTAAAACTAATTCTCCATGTCAGCTGGTACTTTTTATGTCGAGGGTGACTGGCTCTTGTCGATATTGAAGTCTTGGTTGGGATGTCCCATCAGTTCAGGGTTTCTAGTAAGCTCTCAAAAGAGCCACAGTTGCTGCATTTTTTTTTGTCTTTTTAGAGAAAGCAAAACACCTATCTTGTGTGACAGAGGCCAGGAGCTAGCAGTCAGCAGGTTTCATACCTTTGAACTTCTTCCTCAGGGATAAGTGGGTACCCCTGAGCCAGGAAGGATGTTGGGGAGGATGAAAACATAGGTTATTTTTTAAATTTATTTTAAATGAGGGGCATGCTTACAGTGATATGCGATCTGATTTTGGCTAACTTTAATTTTGACTAACTTTCATTTGTTAATGTACAGCATTGAAAAAAAATCTTGGCAATCTACATGTATTAACATTTCTCCCCTCATTGTCAAAGTATTCTGGAAAGCACAGTGATACTAAAAATACTAAGGAGCGTTAGACTTTGCACATGTAAAGCTGAAAAGGAGCCTGTGAATAAGTCAACAAACGTGGCACATTTTGAGGACTGAGGCGCAGCTGATTGGAGGCAGAGCTGGGGTAACCTGCCCTGGGATCTGAATCACCCAGACAGGGCTCTTGCAGCTCTGTTTTTTTTTTTTTTTGAATCACTCTGAGATACAGTTTCAAAACTTTCATGTTTGAGTTTCAGTCATACAACACTCATCTCTCCACCAGGGCATATTCTCCACCACCAATGTCCCCAGTATACCCCCACTTTCCAACCCTCCCCTTGCCTCTATGGCAGACAGTTTCCATCATTCTCTCTCTCTCTACATTTGAGCTTTATGGTTTGCAATACAGATACTGAGAGGCTATCACGTTTGATCTTTATCTACTTCCAGCACACATCTCCCATCCCTCACGATCCCTCCAACCATCATTGACTTAGTGATGCTGCAGCTCTGGTCTTAAGCTTCTTAGGTTATTGTGATGCACCCCAGAATCTAGTGCTGCCTTTCAGACACTGGTGCTCACCAGCAGTCAGATGCACTCAGTGTGGGTATTGTGTCTTTCTTGTTTCCTAAAGTTCATAAAAATGGTACAAAATGTCCTCATGTAGGTCTATGAGGCAGAGTTAACTAGCATCAAATCATCACTTTAGTATTTTACTTGTGACCCATAGAACTACCCTCCAGCATTTTATAACGAGGAAAACAACATTGTGCTTTCAAAAATTATTTTCCGTTTACTTCCCTTCCCTTTACATGTCTCTATCACAAGACCTTGATTCTTTTTTATTATTAACCGATCAGAACAAGTTACCATTTAGTACTCTGAAATAGCTTTCTTAGATTTCCTTGGAAATTGTCTGAGGGAGTGAAAAACATGTATTGTCCAGGCACTGGCTTGAGCACTTCCTGTCCTGATATGTTTGATCCTCCTAGGAACCTTATGAAATAGGCTGGTTTTCTTTCAAGTTTTGCTTTTGTCTCCAACCCATCATGATCCAGTAACAAACATCTTCATGAGAAATAGAAGTTTCATCAGTTGCTATTAATCCTATAAAAATACCATTATTTTCTTTTTTAAAAAATGATGTTTCTGATCCACTAGAGAGCGATTACGCATTCCTTTACTGTTCCCATTTCACAGATGAGCTGGCCAGGAGGTTCGGTACAATGACCAGTGTCCTAACTGGTGAGCAGCAGAGCTAGACTTTTAACCTGGAGCCTAGTGCCCGACTCCATGTAACTGCACAGAATTCTACAGTGATGCTGATGAGCCCCATGGTACTCTAGATGCAGAATGCACAGGACCTCACTTCTTCCCACAGGAAGGATGTTTCTGTCATGACACCATCACCCTTCAACCCTGTCCTTCACCCCTTCAGAGGCTGGTTTGTAAAGTTGAGACAGGGAAAGAGAAAGAGTGTGAGTCTGGAGGTTCATGATTCGGGAATGAGGCTCTTCCTGACCATGTAAAGAGGCTTTGAGAACTTGGGGATAGAAGCGAAAAAGGTCAGTTGGAATTTTCTTAAAGTAATTGTCATATGACTTTGAGGAGTTCTTTCCTCTCCCTTCAGAATTGTCCGTGGAGACCAGGGAGATGGCTCAGTGGGGGTGGTGACTTGCATCTAACAAGGCTGCAGGTTCTACCTGTCTCCTGCTCCGCATAGCAGCCCCGCAACGCCCAGCACTATGAGGCACAGGAACTGAACCTTTGGGCTCGAATCTGTAGGAATGGAATCTGGGCCACCACCGGGGTGCCACTGCTCCACCTTCAAAAGAAAGAACACTCCAGGGGTCAGAGAGATAGGACAGTGGTTAGGGTGTTTGCTTCGCACACAGCCAATCCTGGTTCTATCCCCAGTATCCTATTTGATCCCTCGAGTGCCACCAGAAATGATACCTGCGTCTAGAGTATCCCTGAGAACTGCCAGGTGTGGCCCCAAAACAAACTTCCCCAAATTGTGAATAGAATTACCCATGCTCTGCTACTTAAAATGTGAACGTGACTTTGGAGATTGAAGTCAAGACTGACACCAGGTATGTGCGTAGGTTTACCACATCGCGAGTACATGCTGTGTGTGCGGCAAATGTTTGGCCTGCTACCCTGCAGACAAGGGACACAAAGACACTTTGTGCCCTACCAGGGAATTCTTACGACCATTGATCAGATGAGAAGGAATGGATCTTATAGTTGTCTGCTCTGGGAAAATCTTGACTTGTGATTCATCTCAATTAAGTGCCCCAGGAAGTGCATTGCTGTCCTTATCGGTGGGAATCCCCGTGAAAGCAGACAGCGTCCGTCTGTTCACTTCTGTATTCCCGTCGCTGAGCAGAATGCCTGGACCACTAGACACGCCACATTTGCTTATCAGTTACTCCCTGAGAGCCACAGAAATCTTGTGAGGACTCTTGTGAAGGCTCAGCTTAGGGAGGCAGCTTATGTCCACCTGCGTACAAAAGTATAAATAAAAAACGGAATCGCTTGTATACCAAATTTATTGAAATCAGTTCCCTTTGCTCGGAGATTTGCTGGTGGAAATGGTGACCAGGCAGCCATCACTAGAACCCTCTTTCCTTCTCCACTTTGTAGAGTTACGTGTTCATGTTGAATTCCTTTGTGCAAGAGAAGGAAAATGAGAAAAAGTCTCTCTCCTCCCAAACCCAGAAGTCTGATGTGGGGAGGCCCAGGGGAGGGGCAGGAGAACCCTTTACCCATCCTGAGCCCTTTTATCCCCGCTTGTGAGGAGTCTGGGCGGCCGTGATAACTCCACTGGGACCCAAGGGCCGGAGGAAGCCAAGAAGCTGGGAGGCAAATAAAGTAATCCAAGCAGAAGATAGATTTAAGATAGAGGATCCTCTTTTATAGCCGGGAGCGGGGAGGAAGGAGGCTGAGTATTTGGAGGTGGGGGGAGGGGCAGGAGAGTAGACCCAGTAAGGAGGAAATACTTGTTTCTAGATTTTACCTCACAATGCAGAGCAAGGAAGCAATCGCTGGGAGGAAATCTGTGTGAGTAAACATTGTATGTGATCTCAGTTACCAGGTAGCAATATAAACAGGAGGCCGGCCTCAGCAGCCTGTCATATGTACTTTGATTGAGTAAGCAGCTGTCACATGTCGCCCCGCTCACCCAGACCTCTGCTGTGTCTGAAATGCCCGCGACTTGTAATTGGTCTTCCCCGGGAAAAGGGTCTCTACCCCGCGGCCAGCAGGCGTTGCTCCGGAAAGAGCAGTCACAGTCTCCCTCTGCTGGATCAGTCGGGCAGAGGCTGGGCCTTTACTTGGCAAGGGTGGCGCTGCCCCAGGACTCACCTTGCAACCTCCCTCTCCGCAGCCTCGCTGAGCAGTCTCCTGATCACGCCCTTCCCGTCGCCCAGCTCCTCCACGTCCTCCTCCAGCAGCTACCAGCGCCGCTGGCTACGAAGTCAGACCACCAGTTTGGAAAACGGCATCATTCCAAGGAGGTGAGTTTGACGGTTTCCTCTTGTGGGAAAAGGTCCCCGGTAGGCAGCTTGATGACACTGCAGGACCGTCGCCCTCACCCGCTGTCTGTGGAAGCAGCCTCACTTCTAGGGGTTGCTTTGACTTAGTTCGAAAGACATAGGAGTTAGAAATTTCATGGAAAGCATATGGAAATGCAAGGCATATTAAGTAATCATGGTCTTCAATGACATGTACATATTCATAAAATATGTAAATGCTTGTTCCTAAGTCTCTACAACAGTCTTTTTTTTTTTATAATTTAAATATGGGACTAAGGCCCGCCCTCCCCTTGACTGTCAGGTGAGTCCCTTGGTCTCCCACTCAGCTGACGTTGTTGCCCCAGCTGGTCTGATGCAGCTGGTGGCATGCCTTCCTGCAGGTGGATCAGGCACGGGGCCATACTCTGCTGAATGGGGCTTCTCTCTGTTCATTCATTTGTTTAGTTAAATAGGGGCTGCACAGTTCTGGGGATCAGACTTGGCCTTACATATGCTAGATGTGTGTCCTCCTCGAACCACTTGATCTTTTTTTTGCTTTTTTGCATCACATCCAGCGATGCACAGGGCTTACTCCTGGTTCTGCACTCAGGAATTACTCCTGGTGGTGCTTGGGGGACCAGATGAGATGCCCGGGATCGAACCCGGGTCAACTGTATGCAAGGCAAATTCCCTATCCACTGTACTATCTCTCCAGTCCCTCGATCATTTTTAACATCTGAGAAAAAAGCGAGACTCAAGGACAGGGATGCGGATCTGGACCTGGCGCTGTCCCTGGGAAGCCTCCTGACTCTGAAGCAGACCCCCTCACTCTGCTCCTATGTGCTGTTGTCAGTTCTGAGCTGCTTTCTGTTTGTTTGCAGAGTGATCTGTGTCCCTTTACCCGGCGCCTAGAGAGTGGAGTTAGGGCACAGTGTTTGGGTGCAGACTGATATTTAAAATCTTTACATTCCGAACAAAACCCTCATGGTACTCAAGTTTTTTATTTACTTTTATATTTGTGTTAATTTTAAAAATTGGATCGCAGTGAGATACACAGTCACAAAGTTGTCCATGATTGGATTTCAGTCATATCATGTACAAAAGTTTTAAAAAATTTGACACTAGGCCAGAGAGATTGTACAGCAGGTACTTGCCTTGCCCTTTGATCCCCAGCACCACAAAAGGTCCCCGGAGCTCCACCAGGAGTGATCCCTGAGCATATTCAGATGTGGACCCAAGCATAAAAGTTATAATATCACATGACTCGGTTTATTCGAATTTGTATGGTTAGTACAAGGCTTCAGAACTAGGCTGGTTTGCTTTAGAATTCTACAGTCGACCCAAAATTGTCATGCTATATTAAGCTATGGCAGTTTTTTAGCTGTTCGGTAGGTGGCGCACTCTGCTATGCTAAAGCAGAGCTGGTCCATAGGTCATGAATGGTGTAACCCTGCGCCAGGTTCATATTTATTACAATTTGATTATTAAAGATTGCATGAATGCACTGTTTTTCTACATTTTTAAAAAGAAGAAATCTATAAAGTACCAGACAAAACCAAAAGAATTGTTAGAAAGTATTGGTGTGTATAAGCTTCCCATTTTCCATATGCAATAAAAATGAACTCATGTAGGAGAACAAAGTTATAATACAGGTGGTTTGGGGAAAAAGAGTGAGCATTTGTGAAATTATTTAAAACTGTAGAATCTTGAGCCTTTTTCCCCAAGGATCCGATTATTCGGGCCTGGGATTTCTCAAAGAAAACCTTGCTGTTTTATTTATTTTATTTTATTTCATTTTATTTTTGCCTTTTGGGTCACATCCGGCATTGCACAGGGGTTACTCCTGGCTCTTGCACTCAGGAATTATTCGTGGTGGTGTGCAGGGGACCATATGGGATGCTGGGAATCAAACCCGGATCGGCTGTGTGCAAGGCAAACGCCCTACCCTCTGTACTATCGCTCCAGCCCCCTTGCTGTTTTATTGTAGTGCATTCGATGCAGAACAAGTGTGGCAGAACACAGAGACCCCTTCTGCCGAGGCGGGCTTATAGGTAGAGCCTGGATTTCCTGGCTTCCCAGCCGCATTCACATCTCTCTCATCTTTCATCCAGTAGAGGTAAATAACAGCACTCTGAGCTTAGAACAACATGTCTAGCTCCTTTTCTTTAAAATCAGAATCGCTCTCCTGCAGTGGAGTGAGCACAGGAGTGAGGGCACTTGCTATGCATGTGTCTGGATCCAAGTCTGCCCCAGCACGGCTAGTGGTATCCCCTGAGTACCACCAGGAGTGATCCCCAAGTACAGAGCTGATGGGACCTTCCGATTGTTGCCCTGTGTAACCCCTAAATCTCCTGTCTCAACCAATTTTTTTGGAAGGGGGATAAAATAGCTTTTATGGCCATAACAGTTTGATAGGTGGGTGTTTTTTGGATATGTCTAAATCTAGAGGAACAACAGAGATGGTGAGTAATGCAAAAGAAAACAAGTTTAGGATTAAGAATTCTGCCAAGCGTAAATAATTGTTTTATTGTTTACAGTTTTTTTTAAAAAAATGGAGGAAGCAGCATTTTCCCATATTTGGCAGAAATGTAAGGCTAAATGTTGACGTTTACAGGAAGAGAAAATGGGAACCAAAGAGATAATACAGATGCCTGCCTTGCACGGGTCAAGGCCTGTTGTTTCATCCCCAACATCCCGTATGATCCCCCAAGCGCTGCCAGGAGTGATCCCTGAGCACAGAGCCAGGAGTTAAACCCTGAGTACAGCCAGATGTGACCCAGAAACCAAAGAAAAAATATTGTGTATCTACCCCATGCTTTCACTTGCAATATGTCCTTTTCTTTGGTGTCTTTGTATAAAAAAAATACTTGCTGTTAGAAATTCTAAGGTAGTAACGCTGGTCTTTTGGAACAGTTAAATGTCAAATATGATTTGGCCATATTTGTGAGGCTTACCCATTAAGATAATTGAAAATTGACTCAACATTTATTTTCTTTATAATTCTCTTATTGTAGGAACAGAGTATTTTGAAAGAGTTGTAAGTTTTTGGATTTTTTGTTTGTTGGAGAACTTGATTAGCTAGGAAGAGAAGTGTCTCTTTCTGTTTGAAGGATATGCCAGAGTTTACTGACTCGCATGGCTTAATCTGAGCATTTACAGAAGTAAACTCACCTAATGGTCTTAATTGCCCTGGAAAAGTAAACTTCAGTTTACCTTGATTAAACAGAATACCACGTAGGATAATTTCTCTTCTGACTGTCTTATCTCTCTGTTTGTCTATCAAGAAAATAAAAGGCCTCTGTTTTGAATGGAAGAGTTATGTTTCATTTCCCTCCCCCCCTTTCTAAATGCCTGTAATCTGATATAAAATGCTTTAAGGACTTAGAACCTAACAAGGGGACATTTGAGATTGCTTTAGTTTTAACTTAAGTTTCTTTTCTTACTAGGGTAATATTATGTGGCAAGCTGATATTTTTATTTTTCTCAACAGCCTTATAGACGAGTACTACTTAGAAGAAGATAAAATTTTGCTTAAGATTCTCTGAGTGTTCTGGTTTAGTGTTTTTTGGGATTTTTTTGGGGGGGTTGAAGTGTGTGTGTGTGTGTGTGTGTGTGTGTGTGTGTGTGTGTGTGTAATGTGCTGAAGGTGATCCCAGGGCCACCAAGCATCAGTCTCAGCCACTTCATTTCCTTTCCATCGGCACGTGGCAGCTGTTTTTAAGTTTCTTTTTTCCTCTAGGTCAATCGATGAGACGTTCAGCTTGGCTGAGGAAACGTGTAGTTCTAATCCAGCCATAGTTCGGCGGAAGAAAATTGCAATTAGCATCATCTTTTCCCTGTGTGAGAAAGAGGAAGCACAGAGGAATTTCCAGGACTTCTTTTTCTCTCATTTCCCCCTGTTTGAGTCTCACATGAACAGACTGAAGAGTGCAATTGAAAAGGTAAATGAAAACAAAGAATGTCGTTAAGTGGCACTTGGAGAAGCAGTCATGGGACTTTTAGAATGGGAGCATCTTGGGGCTGGAGAGATAGTACAATGGTTAGGGCACTTGCTTTGCAGGCAGCCCATCCAGATTTGATCCCCGGTACCCTCTAGGATCTCCCAAGCCTGCTAGGTGCAATCTCTGAGCACAGAGCCCACAAGTAAGCCCTGAGCACCACTGGGAGTTGCCCCCAAGATGGTGTCGCTGTTTTATGTGTCAGGTCACTTTCCTTGAGAAGGGAAACTGTCCTGCAACACGGACAACGTTTGAGGCTAGTGTGTTGACATTTAACTAGTAGGTACTGCATTGCCTTGGGAAAGGAAGTGCTTGCTGGTGATCCTACCTTGAGACTTTTGGTTTTGTAGTACTCTCATGTCATCAGTAAGCCCCGTAAAGAGTTAAAGCGGGATTTCATTTCAGTGAGTGATTTGACTTGTCTTTTCTTCGAATGAAGGCCATGATCTCCTGTCGGAAGATAGCGGAATCCAGCCTCCGCGTCCAGTTTTATGTCAGCCGTCTAATGGAAGCTCTGGGCGAATTCAGGTAAACGGACGGTGTGCGGCACATCCTTCGCAGGGGACATTTCTGGGCGCGTAGCAGTGACACCCACAGCGTGGAGGGGGCGGGGAGCTGCCAGTTCCTTAGCCCTAAGGGAAGCGGGGATCAGATGGAGCCAAAAGCCAGATTCAACTATCAAGGACTCCCACACTGTGCGGCTGTCAGTGCTGGGAGGTTCCCAGCGAGCGGCTGGGGGAAATGAACCGTTGTCAGGGGCAGAGATGTTTCCGTTTGCTCAGACAGTTGTGGCTTCCACTCGGTGTCCTCTTGTGAGTGTCAGGTATTCCCGCTCTGTGATCCCTCTCGTGTGCCTTCGCTGTGGGTTCCTAAGTGATCTAGGTAGTCTGCAGAGTTTTCCCGAAGTCCTGGCACGTGATATCTGGGTGGAAAGCTCAATGCTTCAGGTCAGAGGTGAGCTGCTTTCGGACTGTGATTGAGCAGGGATCGTTGTACCCTTTCTTTCTTTCTTTCTTTCTTTCTTTCTTTCTTTCTTTCTTTCTTTCTTTCTTTCTTTCCTTGTTTTTGGTCACATCCAGAAATGCTCAGGGATTACTCCTGACTCTGCTCTCAGGAATTACTCCTGATGATGCTTGGGGGACCATATGGGATGCCGGGGATTGAACCTGGGTCAACAAGGCAAACACCCTACCTGCTGTACTATCGCTCTATCCCCATCATTGGAACCATTTCTTAGAGCCTGTTTTCTCAGTGGGGAATCAAATCCCGCTGTGAAGGAGTCAGGGGGTAATGAGCCAGAGGATTGCTTCCTAAGAGAGAGAGGGCAGCCTTCCCAGGGTTGAGCATGTGCCCCGAGTTCAAGCCCTGCACCGCTCGCACACCCCTCTTTACACCCCTAAGAGTAGCCCTGGTAGTCTTCAAATGCCACTGAGTGTGAGTGTGACATTCACAAGTCTTTTCTACTCTTCAGACTGCTAAAACATTTTTGGGTGATGTTTAAATTCCGTGCGGGTGAACCCTGTGTGCCCCTTGGAGGCCAGGTCCGAGTTTGGGAATTTATAGATAATGAATTCACTTGGAGGCAGGGCTTTTTCTTGCCTCAGCAGCCTGTCCTCCAGAAGAGGTGACTGGGAAGATTGCTGTGTTGATGTTGGAAGGGCAGGCAGGTGTTGGACATCCCGCTCAGGCAGTGTGTCCCGGGCAGCCCTGAGCAGAACACCCAGCAGGGCTTGAGGGGTCATGCAGTGTCAGGAATCGCTGTCTCCCTCCCCCGACTCAGTAAAACTTTATACAAGAATGGTGACAGATTTTACCTGAAAATGAGGGTTTGTTGTTCTGTGGTTTAAATATTTCATGAAGGATTGCCACATCAATCCACATTATTGTCTTTTTTTTAATTTTAATGATCACCCTTTTATGCTAAAGGATATAGGATATCCAATCATATGTGTGAAACTTTTGTGTCTCTTTATCTTTCTGTCCTGTAGAGGAACTATCTGGAACTTATACTCGGTTCCAAGGATAGCCGAACCCGTGTGGCTTACCATGATGTCTAGCACTTTGGAAAAAACCCAGCTCTGCCAGCGATTTCTCAAGGAGTTTACTTTCCTGATCGAACAGATCAACAAAAACCAGTAAGCTCCGACTCCTGCGAACCCGGTGCGTGCCCCGCACGCAGAGTGCGGGCTGCATACCTCTTCTGGCGTCCACTCCCGTATTTTCTTCCTCTGTCGCCACTAGGTTTTTCGCCGCCTTACTGACCGCAGTGTTGACCTACCACCTGGCCTGGGTCCCGACCGTCATGCCTGTCGACCACCCTCCCGTTAAAGCCTTCTCCGAGAAGCGCACCTCTCACTCGGTCAACACGCTGGCCAAGACGCACCCCTACAACCCTCTCTGGGCACAGCTGGGTTCGTACCTCATTGGGCTGTTCAGAAACTGTCTGGGGGTGCGTTAGGGAAAACGCTCGAAGCCTTGGTTGGTTTTAGCCATCCCGTAGTAGCACTTCACATGTGAATCCTCCTTTTGTGTGTTTGGGGGGTAGATGTAGAGATGGGAGGGGGAGGCAGGGGATGGATGTCCTCTGCTTTTTTTCATGGAGATGGGAGTGGGTGGTTTGGGTGATGCTTGGAGCTTCTTCCTGACTCTGTGGGACCGGGGGTTCCAGGGGTCAAACTAAGGCCCGCCGCATGAAAGCAAGCACTTTATCCTCTTCATGCTCTCTCTGTCTCTCTGTCTCTGTCTCTGTCTCTCTTCCCCTCCCTCCCTCCCTCTCTCCCGCTTTCTTGCTCTCTCCTTTTTCCTTTCTCCCCCTCCCTCTCTTTCTTGCTCTCTCTCCCTTCCTTTCTCCTATCTTCTCTCTCTCTCTCTCTTCCCCTCCCTCCGCCTCCCTCCTTTCCTGTTATGTTTTGCATGTCCCCTGAGACGGATAGGGTGTGCTACCCCCCAACTGAGGACCCAGCAGGATGACCGAATAGGAAAAAAAATTAAAGAAAAAATGAAAAGGCTGTCATTTTATCACCTTAAAAAAAATAATTGGCGCCACACCCGGCGGTGCCCAGGGCTTACTCCTGCACTCAGGTATCATTCTTGGCAGTGCTCAGGGGACCATACGGGATGCTGGGGAACTGTGTGCAAGGCAAATACCCTGTCTACTGTATTATCACCACCTTTTGAGTGTTTGCTTAAATTGGAAACCCTTGCCTCTTTCTCCACGGCTTTCTTCCAGTCAGTTCGTTGGTGGCATTTATTTCCAGAGTTTCACCCTTTGGCACGGTGAAGGAATGTCAGGTTTGTCATTGCTGGTTCTGGAGTCTGGCACCCCAGTTGCATGTCGGGGTTCGGGTGGGAGAGGTGCAGTTCCTGCTCAGCAGGCATGTTAAGTCTGAACCGGCCCCGGGTGAGAGCCGGGTGGTGACGGTAAGAAGCACTCTGCCGGCTTTGGGCGTCCGCTGTGTCTGCGGCTGGCTGTGAAACGTCAGGGGACTCCTTTGAAGTCAGTCGGAGACAGCGCAGCCACGCAGAGGGCAGGCCGTGGGCGCCAGCTCCATGCCGTCGATCAGGGCCCAGTGACTTGACCTCCCGAGCGTCTGTTTTCATCAAAACAGGCTGATAAATAGTTCGTCGCTGCAGTGGGAATTAAATCAGTTCTCACGAACACATTTGTTATTTATGTTGCGGATGAAAATACTATTTAGGGCAGCCCTGAGAGAGACAGAGAGTGAGGGGAAGGGTGGGAATTGTGGGGAGTGCTTAAGGAAGGAAATGTGACAAATGGCATTTTCCAGCCGGGGGGCAGGGGCCAGGCCGAGGAGAGCACGCTGATAGCGCGGGAACGGTGGCTGACGCGGTGAGCCAAGCATGTGCTTAAGTGCTTCTTCACACAGGTTAGTTATGTTCTCAGGCCGGACCATTCACCTCAGCCCTCGCTTTGTGGATGGCAGAGATGTTTTGCCCTGGCGTCCTGGGTTATGAAATGTCTGAGAAGGAGAACACATATTTCGTGGCTAAGGGGACAGTAGGTGAATGTTAATGAATCAGCCGAAGATTTTCTTGGATGGTTCAAAGGGGCTTAATCCAACCAATCAATATTGGGCTGAGGAAAAATTCAGAGCATACCTACCTCACTTGAGCACACAGTTCTTCCCGGGGAAAGACAGCATGGTTGCGCCCGTTACGGAGCAGTATCTTGAGACTGTGGCTCAGTGTTACAGGGCAAGGGGCTGAGTACTGAGGAAGTGGTACTGCGTTCTGCTGCGTCCCCCCACTGACAAACGGTGCTAGGTGAGCAGCGGGCATTGTGTTAGAGAAGTTTATTTATTCACTAGCTAGGCTCCTCCCTGGAAATTCAGTTCATCGAGAGCCACTATGCCATGTGTATGGGACAAGAGGGCAGAGTCCCTTCTGTGATCTGCAGTCCTTTGTCAGGGGCCAGCACGTGTTGTTGAAAGTCTCTGATTCTTCCCTTCCCCAAGCAAGCCAGTCTGGCCGTTGACAAGACCAGTGAGTGGCTGAGGCTGGGTCCGGAGCCTGTGAGGACCAATTTGGAGGACCAGATTGAAAGGATAGTTGTTTCTGTTATTCGGGGGGGGGGGGGGGAACACCACAGGATTTAAAAAAAATTGAGTAACAGTAATAATACTAGTAGCAGTAGTAGAAGCAGCCACAGTAAGTATTCTGCAAGTCACAGTCAGTAGGAAAAAAGCAGTTGCTGGGAATATACAATCATGTGACTGTCATTTGAACCCAGACTCCAAAACTTGATAACAGTAGTAGTAGCAGTAAATAGTCATTACATTGCAGTAGCACTGTAGCACTGTCCTCTTGTTGTTCATCGATTTGCTCTAGCGGGCACCAGTAACGTCTCACAACAAATTGTGAGACTTGTTACTGTTTTTGGCATATCAAATACGTCACGGGTAGCTTGCCAGGTTTTGCCATACGGGCGAGATACTCTTGGTAGCAATAAATGGAAAATATCAGTTGCCGAATATACAGTGTTGAATAAGCAAGAATGCAGATGCAATTTTAATGCAGGCTCACATGCTATGGAAAAGAACCGAGAGTCATTTCAAAGGCTTGACAGAGACCTCTGCTGTGGCTACTTCCTCCTGCTTCTCTGCATTGCTGGGCAGGGACACGAGCTCATGTAGCCAGTCCCTGTGACACTCGGCTCAGCCTCTGCCTGGTGTGTTCTCCGACCTTCCCATGAGTGGCCACTGCCTGGTCGAGGTCACGGAAGCCACTTAGCGGGTCTCGGTCCAATATAATTGGAAATATCAGAGGAGCACATGCCCATTTTGTCAGCTGTTTATCTCAGACGACAGGTGAGGCTGAGGAAAACCTGGGATGGGGACCCACAGCTTGAAAGCCTGTCTCAGACCACTCGTGCAGGGAGTTCCAGCTTGTCTTTTTCTGATGCCGGTGGCTTCAGAGAAAAGCAGAAAAGGTTTTACTCCTTAGGAAAAGCACAGGGGTCCCTCGTGCACATTAACACAAGTTTCAAAACTCTTGACAGTTCCGCCTTGTTTTTCTTCAGAAGGTTACATCACATTATGTCGACTACAGTTGAAATTGTGGGGAAAAAAAATGAAAATGAGAAAATGAAAAAAAAATGATTAGAAGAAAATCCAGCCTTCCATGTTTTAAGAGCTCAAAGTCAAACAGTGCTCCATGTGCCAAATTAGAAAAATGGTTCGGAGTGAGTGAAAATGAGCACCCCGCAAATCACACACACTGTTGGTGGGAATAGAATGACGAGGCCAGGCCTTCCTCTCCACCCTTCTCTGTTTTCTCCCCCTTTCTTTCTCCCTCTGTCTCCATCACCCTTGATGCTGTCACCAGAGCCATTCCCTCCAGGTTCTCAGCGGCTCACTTCCTCTCCATCCATACCCTCATCTCCCCTCTCTGCCTTCTGCGTTTATACTGTTTCTCCTGTATTTTCACTCTCTTCCTCTTCCCTGGCTCCCCCGGGGATCACACGTGTTTGCCCAGTTTCTCTCAGGCCCAGTTCTCTGGCGTTTGGCACCTCTGTCTACTCCCTGTGTTTTTTCTTTCTCCACCCTGCTCTGTTTGCCTCTCTTCCTCCCTGCATCCCTAATTTCTCTGTCCCTGGCTCCTTCCTTGGGTGGGGGGCCTCTATGCCTTGAGGCCCTGTGGGTCTCCTGGCCCTAGCTAAGGTGGCTCATCCTTCCTGCTTTCATGTTTCGTGAAGGCTCTCACCTGCACACACCTTTTACCCCTTGCTTTCTTAAAGTGTTTGTATGTTTCACCTTCACCACCTAATCCAAGTTCAGCCCTGTAATATCTATTCAGTCTCTTCAGAGCAATTCAGTTTATAAAATTTTACTGGTGATTACGAAGGAATCTGTCCTCAGTAACTTTGCCAGTTCAGGACGCACAAATTGACTTCCTGTTCAAGAGCCAGCACATCTAGACTATGGATTGATTTTTTAAAATGTTAAGTGGCGCATGATTTTATGAAATCTGACCCTCAAGTAACAGCCCAGTTCCCGCATACAGCACTCGCATCGCGTAATTTAAGTTGATATAAATTACATTGTCTTCGTCTTTCTTTTACCTTTTCCCACATGCGTAATTATTAAAACACACACTATCAAAAGCTCAAAAGAGGATATTGCTATTCGGGGTGCCAGGTTTTGGATCTGTGATGCTTATCTTTATGAACGTGGAGATTGGGTTAAAGTTGGTTTCCTCCCTCCCATGAATTCCAGGAGTGACCTTGATATCCTGTCACAGTGGGCAAGATGTAATCATAGGGAAATAACCGTCAGAAGCTCGTAGCCAAGAAAGTTTTCTCACGCAGAAATACTAGGCCTGGCATCAGTTATAACTCGGTTATTCTTTTGCGTGTAGCTGATTTCTCAATCGGTCGCTGAAGCCTGAAAGATAATGCCCCATTATCCCGAAGTCTGTGCTTGTTGATGCTTTCTGGCCTGCCTTAACTGTTCTGGGGAGCAGAGCCCTCCCCTGGGGAACATGCTCGCTTGAACAGAGGAACTTCCTGACGGCCCCCAGGGGAAGGGCTTTGTCATGGTTCTCAGAACTTTTTTCCCTGGGTCTTGCCTCACCACTTTAATTAGTTTCATCTCTCTGTGCTGTGACAGCCTCTCTGCCTCCCTCTCGTTCCTATCCTAAGTGGGCTCTGAACTTCCAGACGTCTTATTTTTAACTGTTACCATGTGCCACCTCTCCTTCATGTAGCCTCCTTGCAAGTCTTGACTTGCTGTCGCAACATTCTGATCATTCTTTTAAGCGTGTGTAGGTCAGGGTGGGTTCCTCGGGAGTCCAGAGAAGGCAAAGTCATGAAAAACCCTCAGCACCCTGCCTGCACTGCCGGCCAATGTTGGTTTTTTTGGTTGTCATTATTAATGTTAGCATCTCAGTATGACTTGAATGAGGGTCATCAAGTGCAATAGTAATATGATCAATGTCATCATTTTTTTATTTCGGGGGGCTCCCAAATGGTGTGCGGGGGTGCTGGGGACCACTCCCAGGAATCCAGTTTCATGCTTAGGCACCAGCGGCTTTGTGCTGCTTGGGTCCAGTGACTCTGGGGACACCAGGGCCACACCCAGCAGAGCCTGGGGAGACTCGCCACTTGAGCCAGGGTCAAACTTGGTTCCCGATGGGCGTTCCCTGCCCCCCCCCCCCGCCAACCCCCCTGTGCTCTCTCCCCAGCCCCAAATGTGGCCATTTTAATGGCCCTGCATTTGACAAACGCTTTTGATGAAAAGCTTTAGACTGATGGGACCGCTGACAACATTGGTCCTTTTTCCACATTGAAACCAGATGCGCGTGGTTCCTTGGTCGCTTTCTAATCCGCTCCTCTGGATGTAACTTAAAGCATCAGGCGTTTTTTTTCCCAGTAGAAATTTTCAAGTGTTGCCATGTAAAGAAGGGACTCAAATTCATTATTCACAACTAAAGGATTTTCCTCTCAATCAGTCACTTCTTGGTGCATGCGTGTACGTGTGTGTGTGTGTATGTGTGTGTGTGCATGTGCATTTGCGCGTGTGTGTGTGAGTGTGTGTATGTGTGGGTGTGGGCATGTGCATGTGCGTGTGTGTGCACATGCGTGTGAGTACGCATGTGTGTTTGTGTGCGTGTCTGTGTGTGTGAGTGCGCATGTGTGTGTATCCTGAGAGCATTGCCCCCAAGATCTATTATCCCGGGGTTTCTCTGAAAAGTCTCGACCACTGTAGGTTCCGAGTGACCGTCCGTGATTGGTCTGATGTGTGATCAGTTCTGGCTTTCGCTGGCCCACCCGGGGAACTGCAGGGAGGGGAAACTAAGCCACACAGCAGAAGTGGGGTTCTCTAGCCCTGGACCCCAGCATCCAGAGCTGTGGGCTATAGCTGAGAGACCCACTTCCTGTGGTTGAGGCAGAGCCAAAGCACGGTCACCCTGGCCGGTTCCCTTTTGGCTTCAAGAAAGCACCAGAAGCAGCAGGCCGAGCAGGGGACTAGGTCCTCTGACTTTCCCCTGCGCTGGCCACGCTGACCTCAGCCCCGTGTCTGCTCTCCTCGGCAGGCGACCTCTATGGGGCCATCGGCTCTCCGGTCAGGCTGACCCGCACGGTGGTGGTGGGCAAGCAGAAGGACCTGGTGCAGCGCATCCTCTACGTCCTCACCTACTTCCTCCGCTGCTCCGAGCTGCAGGAGAACCAGCTGAGTTGGAGTGGGCCTCCCGGCGACGGCGACCCGGCGCTGAACGGGAGCAAGATCACCACCGCCCTGGAGAGGGGCGAGGTGGAGGAGTCGGAGTACGTGGTGGTGACGGTGAGGAGCGAGCCCGCCCTCCTCCCCCCGATTCTGCCGCCCACCCCTGGGCCCGAGGGGCCAGCTGGGACCTCAGAGGGCGCGGACACGAGAGATCCGTGCCCCAGAGCCGACAGAGAAGGGGACAAGAGGCCGGAGCTGAGCGCCGAGGCCTGCGACCCCGGCTCTTCGGAGCCAGAGCCTGGCCACCCTCAGAAACTCTGGGATGTGTTCTGTGGGGAAGGTACCCAAGAGGCAGGGCCAGAGGATGCCGGGGGGGTCCCCAGCTGTGAGTCCCCAGGGGTGTCAGGACGGACCACCCCGTTGCAGACTGTCAGCCAGGGCCACCGAGAAGACCTGCCCAAGAAAGTCCCAGAGCGCTCAGGGGCTCGGCCTTGCCCAGACTGGCGTCCCCAGGTGGCGCTGCCCGTGGAGAAGGTGACCTTCCAGATCGGCAGCTCCATCTCGCCGGAGTCGGACCTGGAGAGCCGCGCCCGGAAGATGGAGGCGCTGCTGCGGGGCCAGGGACCACAGCCCGCGGCCACCCCAGGCCGGGCCGGTTCCTGCCTGCAGAATGCACTCAGTGACAGGTGCGATTGTGCACCTGATGGGCCTTTCCCCGAGGACGGTGGCGCTCGGACTGGGACGGCCGCCGATGCCGTGTGGCAGCCCAGCCAGCCTACCCCAAGGGAGCGGACGGCAGGAGCGGCCCCAGAGGCCGCCCAAGGCATATCCATGCAGGAGGCCAGGGGACAGTCGGTGGCCGCCCCGCGCAGGTGTGCCCAGCGGGACACGGGCTTCTCAGCCGCCGCTCGCGTCCCCCGTGGGGAGGCCACCAGGAAGGCCAGGGACATGCCCCGGAACGAGAGCTCGGACAGTGCCCTGGGGGACAGTGATGATGACGCCTCTGCCTCTGCCCCACTGGACCCTGGCCTTGGTGACCTCGCTGAAGGAGCTGCAGAAGTGGAGCTGCCCCTGCCGAGGTAATGCTGGCCGACTGGACGGTGAGGTGGCATGGGCAGGCTGGGAAGTGGTGGCCTGGGTCCAGGTGCTGTTCCCTTCAACCCACCCATTTCCATGGTGACATTGACGACTGCCAGAGGTTTGCCACACTGGCCTTTGTTTGATTGTGTGTGTGTGTGTGTGTGTGTGTGTGTGTGTGTGTATCCCCCTCCGCTCCCACCCCTGGCAGGATGGGGGGGGGTTGTTTGTTTTTATTGGAATGCTGTGAGATACACAGCCACAGAGTTGTTCATGATCATGTTTCAGTCACACAGTGTCCCAACACCCGTCCTGTCACCAGTTGTACCACCACCCATGTCCCCAGTTTCCCTCCTGCCACCCCCACCCCCTGCCTGCCTCCATGATAGGTAACTTTTCATCTTTTTTGTTTTTTCTCTCTCGCTCTCTTTCCTTCTGAGCCTTATGTTTTGCAGTCCAGGCTCTGAGAGCTTATCATGTCGATCCCGTTACCTGCTCTCAGCACTCAAGTTCTTGTGCACCGTGATCATTTCCACCTCCCGTTGTCACAGTGCTCCCTTCTCTACCTCAACTGCCCTCCCCCACCCTCCCACTTGTGGCAAGCTTCCAATCGTGGGCCAGTCCCCGCCAGCATGTCTTAAGTGTCACCAAACCCGATCTTTCAGCGAGCCTGGTGAGCGTCTGTGCAAGGAGACGAGCGGGTCCCTCTGCAGCCCCGGTGTCACTCTGGGGGCCCTGGCTTCCCTGTCCTGGGCAGTGCGTGGCTTCAGCGCTGGTGGGTCACACTTGTCTCACAGCACCTCTCCCGCTGCTTGGGCCACGGGGCTTGGCGGGGAGCAGCCATCGGCCTTAACGCACCATCGGGTCGATTAGCTGCTCTAGGAATGATGGGGAACTGTGAATGGAGATTCCTTCTTCTTTCCCTGGCCCGGCCACCACCCCATGAAGCTCTGCAGAGCTCTGGAGGCTGGAGTTTTGACCCAACCTGGCATTTTCTTCCTTCTCTGCCTGGTGGGTGTTTGAGAGGATGCACAAGCCTCGAGCCTTCCATCACCACAGTGCCCCTCCCCCATCCCCTCTGCCTTGTATTTCTCTTCCCACTTACCAGCCGATTGCCTGAACAGACCACCTTTTTCTTTCCTTTTCTTTCTTTCTTTTTTTCTTTTTTTCCAATTCTGAGTAATTGGAGGGCTGGAGAGGTAGCACAGTGGTAGGGCGTTTGCCTTGTGTGCAGCCGGCTTGGCCGAGCCAGGTTCAATTCCTCCGCCCCTCTCGGAGAGCCTGGCAAGCTACCAAGAGTATTTTGCTCGCACAGCAAAGCCTGGCAAGCTACCCGTGATGTATTTGATATGCCATACACAGTAACAACAAGTCTCACGATGGAGACGTTACTGGGCCCGCTCGAGCAAATCGATGAATAACGGGAGGACCGTGACCGTGACTGAGTAATTGGAAGATTTTATCCCACTTGTCATGCAGGAAAAGGCAGACATTTCCAATCGGATGTGTAAATAGGCCAATACTATTTCCCTCTTCCTCCCCCCCAGGTCTCAGAGCATCAGTAGCCTGAATGTGAGAAACTTTGGGCGCTCTCTGCTGGCGGGGTACTGCCCCACCTACATGCCGGACTTGGTGCTCCACGGGACCAGCAGCGACGAGAAGCTGAAGCAGTGCCTGGTGGCCGACCTGCTCCACACAGTGCATGTGAGTGACCCAAGGGGGCATCTTTGGCTGCTGAGAGTGTGCCAGCCCGTGGGCCTCAAAAGGCCAGGAATGGCAGCACCGCGCCTGGAGAGTCTGGCGAAGGGATTCTTTTTTTTTCTATTTGTGTCATACCCAGCAATGCACAGGGGTCACTCCTGGCTCATGCACTCAGGAATTACTCCTGGCGGTGCTCAGGGGACCATATGGGATGCTGGGTATTGAACCCGGGTCATCCGTGTGCAAGGCAACCGCCCTCCCCGCTGTGCTATCAATCCAGCCTCCCGAAGGGATTATTCACAGGGAGGGGGGCAGGGTGACCGGAACCAACAGGGATCAGCAGAGGCCGGAAGCCAGGACCATGCACCTGGGCCTGGAGGGGGCACGGGAGGAAAAGTGGCTGGGGGCTGGAGGAGGTGGGCCTGGTGGAAGGAGCAGGGGCTCGGGTGCCGCCATGCCCTCTCCTCCACCCCTCACACCCCCCTCAGACCTCACACTGGCTGAGCACAGCTGGAGGGCAGAGAGCAACATCGTAGCTGATGCAGTTAACAGTCCTGCCATCTCTGTCCAGGGGTCGACCTCAGGAGGTCTCGGTCAGGCAGAGGATGGATGGGGGCAGGTGGGAGGCGCAGAGAGGGGCTGGGCGCACCGCACCACACAGATGGCCAGCCAGTTAGTTCCATGCCGTCACGGGGAGGACCGCGGGGCTGTCACATATGGTTCGCGTTTTCTCCTTCCCTCTCCCAGTCCCTGAGCATGATTGATGGAGCTGGCTTGCCGCTCAGATCACTGTGCCGGCGGCGCGAGGATGCCGGAGGAAAGAGCTAACAAGTCTTGCTGGAAAAATCGCCTGGTTGGTTGGTGGCTGTCCCCAAGTCCAGTGTGACAGTCACAGAGCAGGGGAGGGAAAGCATGACAGGCTCACAGTCCAGCTCTGACGGGGCTGCTAGGCGCAGGCAGGGGGCAGGCGAACAGCGACTCGCCTTGGGCAGCCGTGTGTGTCTTACGCAAGGGGGGAAAAAGTCCTCCTGCAACTTGGCTCCTTGCCTATCTCCTCACCAGACAAGTATTTCTGCAGAGGTGGGACCGAAGGCTTTGATGTTGTCTTTGGCCCTGAGCATCTCCTTTTGTCAAGACTAAACATTCTTTGGGCGCAGGCTAAACAGGCGGAGGGTATTTGTGGGAAATGGTGAGAAAAGGCCCGCAGTCGTGGAGCAGATGTCCTCAGGAGCTCCCTTAAAGGGGGAGAGGCTGCACCCCAACGTTTCCGGCCCGCGCCCTGCGATGTGGGGAACAGCTCCTCACCGGCGTAGTCAGTCAGTCTTGGCCTAGGAGGGACGGCACTGAGGTTGCTTTTGTCATTCCAAGGAATGCCCTCGCCGTTTATTTGTGGAGTCTTGAGCTCTTGAGACTTTTGTGTGCACACTCTATGCTTGTTTTTCCACGGTCCGTACGGAGGTGACCTTAGCGTCAGAACAGTGACCCCCTTGTGTGAACAGTCTTCAATCCAGACAGCTGTGCCTGGCAGCCATGTACAGAGTTAAGGAAGAAACTGAGAGGCCCTCCTTCTCGGGCTGCGCCCCAGGTTTACATCTAATAAGCAGAACCCAGGCAACTCTTTTCCTCCCCTCCTGCTGTCAGTTTGATCTCTGTCTCTCTCTGTCTCTCTATCTCTGTCTCTGTTTGTCTGTCTGTCTGTCTGTCTGTCTCTCTCTCTCCTTGGGGGCTGAGGGCACACCTGGTGGTATTGTTCAGGGCCTCTTCCTACAAGGCTGGAATGTGGGGGATTGAACCAGAGTCAGCTGCGTGCAATGCATGTGCCCAGTCCGCTGAACTAGAGCAAGACCTCTGATAGTCAGGTTTCATTTAAAAAAAAAAAGTGTTAATTCAATTAAAGAATCATAATTTACAACATTACTGAGTGATAGCACAGTGGTAGGGCGATTGCCTTGCACGTGGCCGACCCGACAGACCCGGGTTTGATTCCTCCGCCCCTCTCGGAGAGCCCGGCAAGCTACCGAGAGTATCTCGCCCACACGGCAAAGCCTGGCAAGCTCCCCGTGATATATTCAATATGCCAAACACAGTAACAACAAGTCTCACGATGGAGACGTTACTGGGCCCGCTTGAGCAAATCGATGAACAACGGGAGGAGAGTGACAGTGTCTGATAGTTGAGTTTTAGGCAGACAGTGTTTGAACACCACCCCCTCCCCCCCACCCCGTGTCCCCTCTCTCCAGCACCCCGCCCTTCCTCCCCCACCTGCAGCCTTGGCCGGCAGGTTTCAGAGGCCGGTGGTTGCAGCTTAGATTCTGCGTTTTCGGTGTTGCTGAGCCTGTACCGCTCTCCCTCGTCGCCCGTATAACGGAAGCCTCAACACCCCCATTCCCACATCACTTCCCTTTCTCATCATTCTCAACCCCACCCCACACCCCCCGCCCTTGATTTTTTTCCTGCTCTGTGTTTCTCTTCCCTAAACTCCGGAGTCAAGGGTGACCTCGGCCTCCCTCTTTACCCCAGTGCATTTCTTCATCCACTCATTCTGTACGCCCCTGATGAGATCATCCTGTGTTGGCCTTTCTTTCTCTGGCCTACTTCACTCAGGATGAGCTCTTCCCTTCCAAGAAGGTTGCAGCAAATTGCATGACTTCCTCTTCCTTGCAGCTGTGTAGTGTCCTGTCCGTCTGCTTGCCAAGCACATGGTGCTGCTCACAGGACGTCGCCTTCGAAGCCACGCTGTGCTGCCCGAGCGCCCTCCCCTTGCTCGCCTGCCTGTAGAAATGTGACCCATTGCGTGGTCACCCTCCCTGAATCAATCTGAAAAAGTATTCAGGACTTTTTTTTCTTTCAATATCTGACAACTTGCATGTTGTTTTATTTTTTGATTGAGTCACTGTGAGATACAGAATGATCATGGTCTGGTGTCTGTCACACAGTGTTCCAACACCTGTCCCTCCACCAGTGCACATTTCTCATCACCAATTGTTCCGTTTCCTTCCCGCCACCACCATCCCCAGCCTACCTCTATCCCTCTATAGCAGGCACTTTCTCTCTCTCTCAGATCTCTCTGTCTCTGTCTCTGTCTCTCTCTCTCTCTCTCTGTCTCTCTTTCGCTCACTCTTTCTCTTTCTCTCTCTTTATTCTTTTAGCTTTTTGGGTCAGACCCGGCGATGCACAGGGGTTACTCCTGGCTCATGCACTCAGGAATTACTCCTGGCAGTGCTCGGGGGACCATATGGGATGCTGGGAATTGAACCCGGGTTGGCTGCATGCAAGGCAAACGCCCTACCCGCTGTGCTATTGCTCAAGCCCCATCTCTCTCTCAGTGTGTGTGGTATGCATGTGTATGTGTGTGTTGCGTGTGTGTTGCGTGTGTGTTTTGCGTGGTGTGTGTGTGTGTGTGTGTGTGTGTGTGTGTGTAAGTCTTAGTCTCAGACCCAGTCTGTCTCTCCTTTTGGGAGCATTATGGTTTAAGTTGCTCTTTGTATATATTAGGTTTTCACAGTGATTGTCTCGTGCTAAGATATCTATTATTTGCGAGGGAAAATGCTTTCCTCTCTTTGTATTCCATGCAAATTTTCCATACCTCCTTATTTTTGCTTCCTTTCCTAAAGTGTTTACCGACTGTAACTCTGCCTTTCCTTTCATCTTCCAATCTTCCCAAGAGATGGAAAGTTATTGAGCGTGATAACCTACATGGCATCAAAATACGAGTACATCCGAAGTGCAGCCATGCATGGGTGTGAATGTGGAATTAGGAAAGGTTCATAAGAATATCTTTGGAAGTTTAATACATTATGAATGTATCCAATTAGCCTGAGTGGATTTTTAATTTGACTTGACACATTCATCATTGTGAATTTTGCTTTTGAAGTTCCATTTAAAACTGTCTCCTCAACCTGCAGCTCTGGTTTGCAGCAGTATATAATTAAATTTTTTTTGAAAAGTCTTACTTCAGTTGTCATGTACAAATATTTATTGAAAAATAAATTAGGAGGGCTTTTTTTTAAAAAAAATTATATTGAATTTAGTGTTCCAGAAAGCCTGGTAATTATTTGAATTCTTGAGTACATTTCCACAGAAAGAAGCAAAAATCTAAGAGCTAAAATAATAGCTTATTGAGGATGAAAAGTTCAAGACCAATTGCATTATCCTCACTTGCTTTCAAAAATCTATGTTGTGGATGTTTGTTAGTTTTCAGTATTCAAGCTAGACTTCTTTGAGCTTTGATATTTATAATTGTTTTTAGAGAAGGATTTTTAATAACTGCTTTAAAGAATTGATTTAAATTATTGATCTCTTGTCTAGTCCTATGCATGGTTGGATTGTAATATTTGTCTTGTGTAAACGTGGGTTTTATGGCCCTAATGGAGTTTGTAGAGTTTAGTCTCTCATAGATGGACTGTATTCGAGAACTTCCAATACTAGGAATTTCTTTGGCTGGGGTTGGATTTCAGGGGAAGGAGATTCTCTCTTACAAAAAAATTCTACACTATTCTTATCATTTATTTCCATTTTTATCATTGGCTTACATATGTTAAGATACTGATGACCTTTGACTATTTAAGCACATGTTCTTATTTAGTCCATCTGCTTCTTTTCTGTCATTCAAACTATTTCTCTGTCTTCTAACGTATAGGTTAAACAGCTGCCTTAAATTAAGCTAACGTAATATTTAGTTTCACTTTTTTTCCCCTGCCACCTCTGAATGTGCATTCTTTCCTCTGTTTAACTTTGCACTTTAGATGGTTAAAGGGAGTGGTGGGGAGATGGTTTTTCCTTTCTTCTCTTCTGTGTGTTTGTGTGCCTGTGAATTCTGGCCAGGATGATATTGATCTGACAGTGGGGGTGGGAGGTAGGGTCGGGGGGGATGGTGGCACTTCAAGTATGGAGCTGAGGAAGTTTGCCAAGGCAGCTTGACAATATTGGTGACTTGAGTTCAGGTCTTCATATTATCCACTCATTTGCTAATAGACTGAAGTAAACCTTTTGGCATCACTAAGCCTCAGGGAGGGGAATATGTATTTGAAGAAGAGATGAAATCCAATAAAGCGGTTAAAGGTTCAGACAAACTTGAATTTTAATTGTGGCTCATCCTTAGTAGCTGTGTGGCCTTGGGCAAGTCTCTTTAATTTTTCTCAACACGAGCTTCATCTATGAAACAAGCAGTGCTTATTCTGTAAGTCTGATTTCGAGAGTCTGTGACAAATAATGCAGATGCAGTGTTCGCACAGGGCTTGGTACATCATTAAGTATCTAATAAGTATTAGCTACTAAAATATTGCGTGCAGGGTCAGAGCGATAGCATAGCAGGTAGGGTGTTTGCCTGGCATGCTTCCGACCGATGTTCAACATGGTCCCCCTCCTCCCCTCCACGAGCACTGCCAGTAGTGGTCCCTGAGTACAGAGTCAGGAGTAAGCCCTGAGAACTGCTAGGTGTGGCCCCCCAAACAAAATAAATCAGTGAAATATTTTTATTTTTATGTAGGAGTACTGCAATTTATTCAGCCAAAATCAGTGAAATATTATATGGAAAAGTGCTTTGCAAAAGACAGCTCAGATAGAGAAGGGAACACCAAGTAAAGGATGTTTGCAGGATTCGCCCAGGATGCAAGATGCGTGCTGAAAGTAGATGATCGACCAAACACGATGGCCACTCAATACCTCTATTGCAAACAAATCCCTAAAGGAAAGAGAGAGCAAAAGGGAATGCCCTGCCACAGAGGTGGGGTGGGGTGGGGGGATGGGGTAGGGGGTGGGAGGGCTACTGGGATCATTGATGGTGTTGATGGTGGAGAATGGGCACTGACGGAGGGATGGGTACTTGATCATTATATAACTGAAACCCAAGCAGGAAAATTTGTTAAGTCTACAACTGTACCTCATGGTGTTTCATTAATTAAAAAAAAAGTGCTTTGCAAATGAATTCCCTCAGAAGTACCTATCAGTGATGAAGAAAGAAAAGCTCTCCATACCTTACAAAGAAGTAACAGTGACCACTTTTTCCTTGTGAAATTCCATGAGCTGGCCAAGGCAGATCTTAACTCAGTCGAGAAGGTCATCAAGACCAAAATTAACTTCACAATTCTGTAATTTTTTTTTAAAAACTCGTATTCTAGGGCTTTAGGCAGTTTGCAGGATAATCTATAAAACAAAGTTAGCAGTTGGCTATAACAGTCCCTGTCATTTAATTTCGAGAGCGGCAACAGATTGACTCCAGAAATACCGCGCGGAACTCAGTAGCACAGATAAGGAGCTTTGCTGAAGCTTGACTGTGATGTGTGTTCATGAATACCTAATTAAGCCATGCAAGGAAGGCTATGAAAGAAAAGTCACATCACATGATTAACCGATTACTTCAGCAACACAGACAGCATTGAGTGCCTCAAATCGGCATCCTTTAAATCAATAGTTTTTGCAAAGGAAACATTTGTGAGGGACAAATCTGCACCTCTTACCATTTTTATTTCCCTGTATTGGATAATGTGCATCACTGTATCTTAAAACTAGAATACTGTGACCCCACATGTTTGGGTGTGTGTGTGTGTGTGTGTGTGCGTGTGTGTTGGGGGATCACTGTATCACTGTCATCCCGTTGTTCATCGATTTCCTCGAGCAGGCACCAGTAACGTCTCCATTCGTCCTCGCCCTGAGATTTTAGCAAGTGCCACATTGGAGGCTCCTTCAGGGTCAGGGGAATGAGAACCATCATTGTTACTGGGTTTTGGCATATCGAATACGCCATGGGGAGCTTGCCAGACTCTGCAGTGCAGGCAGGATACACTCAGTAGCCTGTCGGGTTCTCTAAGAGTGAGAACTAGACAATAAGAGTTCGCTTCCGGGAGCTGGGTTTTATAGTCTCTGGGTCTTGGCCGTTGATGGGATTACACGGCGGGGGAGGGGGGGGGCGGGGGAGGGCAGTTGGTGGGTGTAACACCTAGCTACTGGAAGATGGGGGATCTGGGTGGAGGAGGCCCAGTCCCAATCCGAGTAGGCTTGGAGATCTCAGCCCCGGGTCCTGCACACCTGGGTTCCTCTGCCAGTTCCTTCATGCATGAGGCTCATCTGAATGTGTGGAGAGTGGTCTTAAGCATGGCTGTGACTGGTTGCAGAGGTCTTCAGCTGCTGGGGCTCTGCTTGCGGCAGGGAGGGAAACTCAACTCGCCCCCCTCCAAGGGGCCCCGTGAGGACAGCCAGGGCGATGCAAACAGTATTGCTGAGGGGCTACTCCTGGCTTGTTGCTTAAGAGTCACCCCTGGCATTGCTTGAGAGGCAAGCATCTCATCTCCTACCTCCTACACTATCTCTTCAGCCTGCCAACACATTTGTTTTTATGGATAGACGTTTGTTCACCACACACACAAGCATGTATGCTGGGTTTTGATACGCATATGTATTTCTTTCTGTGTGGATTGTAGTTTTTTTTTTAAAAAATTGGGAGGTGAGAATTACTGATATTTCTTAGAAAATACCATCTGTCATTTGAAACATCTCTGATTCTCTTCCCCTCTCACTAGGAACTGTGGCCTTTTTGGGCAGGAGCGATAGCACAGAGGGTAGGTCATTTGCCTTGCACACAGCCGACCCAGCCAACCCAGGTTCAATTCCTCCACCCCTCTCGGAGAGCCTGCAAGCTACTGAGAGTATCTCGCCCGCATGGCAGAGCCTGGCAAGCTACCCGTGACGTATTCGATATGCCAAACACAGTAACAACTGTCACAATGGAGACATTACTGGACCCGCTCGGGCAAATCGATAACAACGGGAGGACAGTGACAGTGACAGTGACTGGGCCCGCTCGAGCAAATCGATGAACAGCAGGAGGACAGAGTGACAGTGCTATAGTGCTGACCTGGCTAATATCCCTTGCCCAGTACCTTTCCCTCTCCCCACTCAGCTAGCACATATTGCAAGCTTTCTGTGACACAGGACACAGGTCTGGTCATTTAGTATTAGGGCTGAAGAATTTTTTTTTTTTTGCTTTTTGGGTAACACTCAGCTCAGGGGTAATGCTCAGGGGTTACTCCTGGCTCTGCGGTCAGGAATTACTCCTGGCGGTGCTCGGGGGACCATATGGGATTCTGAGGATTCGAACCCGGGTTGGCCGTGTGCAAGGCAAACACCCTAATCGCTTCAGCCCCTAGAGCTGAAGATTTTAAATGCTTCAGTTTCCTCAGTATTTAGTTACCCTATTTTTGTTGTTGTTGTTGTTGTTGTTTAATGATGTACCTTTGTCACGCATCTTTACCTGCGTCTTCTTTTGCCTTAGCAGAGTTTGAGCAAACCTCTAGTGGTTTTTGAAGGCCCACTTCAACTGTCCCTTCTTGGCTGAGACCATCCCGGGCACCTCCAGCCATGCTCATCCCAGCCTCCCACCCACTGTTCTCTCCCATGTCTCTAACTCCCACGCGGCCTGCAGGCACCTGGATGCCAAGCAGGGACTTTCCTGGTGCCTGGCACGAAGAGAGCTCAGGGAGCGGGGATGAGTCCCCAGGGGCCAGGCCAGAGGCATGTGCATTTATTTCCGCAGTAAAACTGACGATTATTGTGTCTCTGTATCCTGAAGTGGAGAGAAAGAGCAGATGGTCTTTCCCCGCCCCTCCCCCCACTGAAGTAAAGGAGAGAGTGATGTGTTTATCCCTAATGCTCCTGCTTCTCTTCCTTTTCTTTACCTAGAGGAGAACAAAAAATCTTACTATAGGGCTCTCACTTATCTTACGTGTTATAAGCATTGGGCACATCGAATTTTGATTTTGCAATTATTTTCACCCTCCGCAAACCATTTGACGCTCTCTACCAGTCTCTTAAAAAATCCACTGATCCTCTCTCTCTCTCTCTCTCTCTCTCTCTCTCTCTCTCTGAAGTGAGTCACTTTTTCCTTCTTTTTTTTTGGGGGGGGGGCTCACTCTCAAAAGTGCTCAGGGCTTACTCCTGGCTCTATCCTCAGGGGTCACTCCTCGTAATGATCTGGGAACCATATGGGGTTCCAGGGATCAAACCTGAGTCAGTGCACGTGCCTTGGCCATTGTCCTATCACTCTTGTCCCCCCTTTTTTTTCTCATCTTGAAACTCCCTTTCTGCAGCAAGGGACTGACCTGACAGAGAAGCTGTTCCCGGTGTTACGTAGCATGTCTGCCGAATCTGGGCTGGATCTGGGGGCCAGGCCAGGAAACTTGGGGTTTGCAGCCATAGCACAGGTATGCAGAAGGTCTGAAGATTCCTTCGCAGCCCCCCTTACCACAACCACCTCATCAGATCCACAGGTTCTTCTGTCTTCTCGATGTCTTTGCTCTTCAAGGAGCCTCACTTGTCTGTGGCTGCCGGGGGCCCTGTGCAGTATCCCTGCGTGCAAAATCAGTTTCCCCTCGTCTCCCCCTGACTGCCATATTTCAGGTCTTTAGTGACTGACAGTAAGCCCGTTTCCTCCAGAAGACACATACAACAAATGCTTGCAGATTTAGGATAAGATCATGTAGCTTTTTGTTTTCCTTTTTGGGTCACACCCAGCGATGCACAGGGGTTACTCCTGGCTCTGCACTCAGGAGTTACTCCTGGCAGTGCTCAGGGGACCATATGGGATGCTGGGAATCGAACTCAGGTCGGCCGCGTGCAAGGCAAACGCCCTACCCACTGTGCTATCTCTCCAGCCCCGGATCATGTAGCTTTTGAGGGGACATTTCCATAGATTTTTTTCTCTTGATGAATTCGGAGCCTCTGATGGTGCATCCCGAATGTTCCGGCTCCATGTTTGGCCAGTGGTGGGGCAGGAAGGCTGGAGATGGCTTTTGGGAAGAAGGAGAAGGAGAGTCGGACCCAGAACATTTCCTTAAGAGTTGGAAAATGCTTCCTGAACCCCACTTACATTCTTGGGACTGTGTTAGCGTCTATCTGTAGATACTGGGTGGCTGGAGGGGCCTCTGAGGCAGGATGCTAAGTGAAGTAAGTCAGGCTGAGGACACATCTGACCTCACTGACGTGTTGACTCTAAAACCAAGCAGACTGCCCCCATCAGACTCACTGAGATCAGTATTGTGGTTTCCAGAGGCGGAGAGTGGGGAGCCAGTCATCGGGAGAAATGGCTGGAAGGTACAAACCTGCAGTTGCAAGTAAGCACAGGGGATGTAATGAACATCCTGAGGAGAGAGTGACGCTGGGGTGTGATAAGGTTAGAAGCTAAGCGTCATTCTGAGCCTTCATTGCGAGGGGAACTTGCTTGCCTTCCCTTTCTTGTCTTTGCTTCTAGCTGTATGGAAGAAGGGCTATTGGGTGGACCTACTGTGGTAGCAATTTCAGTCTGCATAGGTCTGACCCTTCTGCTGTATGCCTAAACTCAGAGCATGATTCTCTCAGTGAAATTGGGGGAAACATAATTCAGTGCCCAGAGATCACTTTATTTTTTTTTAAATTTGTTTGTTTGGGGGCCACATCCGGCAGTGCTCAGGGGCTTACTCCTGACTCTGAGCTCAGGGATCACTCCTGGTGGGCTCAGAGGACCATATGGTGTGCCAAAGATTAAACCTGTTGTGGCCGCATGCAACACAACCAATCTAAATCTTGTAGTATCACTCTGACCCCTGAGGAAAATACAACGCTTTAAAAATATATATATAAGAGAGGTGGAAACATTCCAGCAACAGGTTGTCCTCAGTTAATGCAGAGACGCCTCTCTCTCCAATAGTGGCAATGACAGGCAAAACTATTGCCTCTGCCACCCCAGCCCCGTCGTCATAAAGCGACTGTGTGGGAGGAAGTGGGAATCTTTCTGTGCCAGAAACAAATGGAAACGAACACCAGAACCAGAGTGCAGGCTGGTGGAGCAGCCGCCCTCCTCGGTTCTGCCCCGCTGGGGCTGTGCGTTAGATGTTCTGATTCCTCAGTCGGGTAAATCATCAGCAAAACCACTCAGGATGATAGAAGACCAACTGGGAGAAGGTGCCACACTCCCTGAAGAGAAGACATGGCAAGCGATCATCAAGGAGATTGACATCAGGCCAGTAAGATCAAAAGCTCTAGCAGAGACTGTTGTCCTGGGAGGACTTCCTGGAGGAGGACAACTGCATGAGGGAGCCAGAAAGAGCAGGAAAGGGAAAGGTGAGGAGAGAGCAGAGCAGGTGCAGGAACAGGCCTTGCTCAGAGGTGTTTAGAGACTTCTGACCGACTGGGTTGATGAGCGGCTTCTTTTTTTGCGGGGGGGGGGGGGGGGGGGGTGGTCACACCAAATGAGGTGCAGAGGTTACTCCTTGCTTTGCTCTCAGGAATTATTCCTGGTGGTGCTCAGGGAACTATATGGGATGCTGGGAATCGAACCCTGGTGGGCCGTGTGTAAGGCAAACACCCTACCCACTGTATTATCACTCCAGCCCCAACTAGCGTCTTCTTAAGCCAAGACTGTTGCCTTTGCTGCATTGGAGGTTTTGTCTGTCTCTGGCTTAAATGGCTGTCGGGGAGTCCATGGTTAGTGTTTGGTAAAAGCATTATTTTCCAGGACTTTAGACACAGTGGGTGATAATGAGACACCTTTTCTCGGAATGGTGGTGGGACAATTTTTGCAGTGTGGTCAGTGTGTCAGCTCCCCGTGGGTGACCCTCATCCACCCAGAGGCCATCGTTAAGTGGCTTCCGTTATGCCCATGAGCTTTCTATCCCGGTAGATGCCTCAACCAACAGAGTCCTGCTGCGAAGGTGAACTTCACAGCGTGAATCATCTGCGTTTCTTTGTGTGGCTAATGAAGGGCTTTACTTCACAGCCAAGGGAAGACTGATATTATGCTATCACACAGAGTGAGAAATCCTGGCGAGCTGGCATTCTGTCATGAAGTTTAGCTTAATTAAAGTGATAAAACTTACCAGACACCCTGAATAGCAAATTGACTGATTAGCAAATTGACGCGCAAATGAAGCCAAAGAAACGTTTTTTTTTTCCATCTAGAATATGTCAGAGAATAATAATAATAGTAAAAAAATAACCACAAAGGGAGGGTCTTCCGCTCACCTGAGCCATTAGTCACTGACTCCCTTTGTGTTGAAAAGAGGCCCCCTGGGGGGGGGGGGGCTGGAGCGATAACACAGCAGGTAGGGTGTTTGCCTTGTAAGAGGCCAACCTGGGTTCGATTTCCAGCATCCCATATGGTCCCCTGAGCACCGCCAGGAGTAATTCCCAAGTGCATGAGCCAGGAGTAACCCCTGTGCATCGCCGGGTGTGACCCAAAAAAAGCAAAAAAAAAAAAAAAAGACATGCAAAGAGGCTACCTGAGACCCAGCCTGCTTTCCTGTGGACTTCAAGGTCCCCAGTCTGTCCCTGCACTGCTCGGGTAGGCTGCAGCTCTCTGAAGACAGTTCGTGGAGAGCAGTGGGCTCTCAGCTGCCAGTGCCCACTCTGGAGATGAGCTGTCCCTCGCTGATCTCCTCAAAAATGTTCCTGCCCCGTCCGTGCTGGTCAGTGCCGGCACCGTCATGGAAGCGTGACTGCCTGGCAAGGGTGACTTCAGGGTGACTTCTGTCTGTGTTCACCTGAGACCTGTACTCACACCTCTTGCAGTTTTCTAGGCATTTCCTCTGTGACAGGATCCTAGGATTAGAAAGGAGAGGCCTGGCAGACGAAACGTGTGACTGAACACCGACGTTCTATGTTTGGCATGCCAAGATCCTGTCTGTGTTGTCGCCGGTGTTCCTGTCTGGGGAGCAGGAACAAAGGCCAGGTGGATGGACAGAGAGCACATATGGGAAGTACATGTGACTACATGATACTCTCCTGCTCTCGAGTTAAAAATAGGTGATCGTGTGGACTCTTAGTCATTTAAATGCTGTATGGGAAAGAGAAAGGCGTTAGTAATTGTGCAGATGACTTAATAGGAACTGGATTGAATCCAAGATTGAAGACATCTGTGTAGAGAGTTGTTCAACATGGCCAGATATTTCGCACAGGCTTGAGTATCTTTGTTGTGCGTGTGTCAGAGGTTGCAGAAGAAAAATAAAATGTGATTTCTCTCTTGAGCTTCGTGTAGGCAGCCACTGTGTCGACACAAAACATAAGCTTGAGAACCAGGTAACGTGGCAGTGGATCAAATCCCAAAGTAGGTCAGTAAAGGCTCTCAGAAGTCAAAGAATGAAGGAGGGGAGCCTTGTAGAGGTCAAAGGGGGAACCCAGGCCTCCTTGAAGGGTTGGAGCATTTAAGATTGCAACGGAGGCGTTCTGGGAAGAGTCTGGGGGAATGGTTATAACTGGGTGGGAAGGAAGAGGTCATATCTGTATAGGTAAAGATGTACCCAGACTGAGAGCTTTTTTAAGCGTGGAAAGAAGAAAAGGCCTGAACCTAAGTGTTGGCATGATGTGTGCTAGAGTACTTTTTTGAGCTCGTGGGGGCAGTGATCTATTATTTTTTGAGGTTGGGGGGATTGGATAAAGTTCATTAACATGACCAATACCCACCATCTGTCCACAGTCTCACTCTTGGTGGGGTCTAGGCTTGAGGTTTGAGTGGATGTCATTGAAACAGAAGGGTTGGCATAAGAGAATTGGACAAATGTTTGAATACTTAATAGACCTTATTCACTGTACTGCATGTTTTGTATATATTTTACTCAGAAACCCCCCGTGAGTTAAATCATACAGAAACTGCAAATTAAATACGACCAGATTTTACAGGCACAGACGTGGAGGCCCAGGCTCGTGAGTTGGCAACTTCTCACTGCCAACACGTGGCTGCATTCGAGGCTGATCTTATCTGCCTTAAGCAACCTCTATGTTTGGTCACTGCCCTTTGTTGCAACCAGAGAACCCCGGCTCAGCCGAGGATGCAAACCATGTAGGCATTTCTTGTTCTTCCGTAGTGTAAATTTAGCAAAAATCACATGTACGTGAGCCCGGCCACCATGTTTTATACTCCCGCTCCCACTGGTGTAGAACCTCAGAATGTGTCAGGCATCTGAGAGTCCCAGGAATCAGGACTGCAGATCTTTATTTAGTAGGCTATGAATGAATTAGATTTATTCTGTTGTTTCTCCAAAATGTAATAGCTAGAGAATATTGGGAAACCTTTCAAGATCTATGAGACAAAGAATTTCACGTGTTAATGTGTGTTAAGAAATGTTCTCTGGGGCCGGAGAGATAGCACAGGAAGAGTTAGGGCACCGGGCCTTGCGTCAACCACAACATTTGTTGGATGAACCCTCAGTGCTGCATGTGGTCCCCTGAGCACTGTCAGGGGTCAGTCCTGAGCACAGAGTCAGGAATAGCCCCTGAACACTGTGGGTGTGCTCTACCTCCCCCCCCCCCCCCGCCCCGGAAAAAATAGACCAAAAAAAATCTTCACTGGCTAGTAGTTCAAACAGATTAGACATAAATCAATGATTCTAACTTCTCATAGAGTAGAGCAAGGCAGAAACTGCTGGCACAAGGCAATTTCTTCATTCCTTCGAAGCAAATTGCCGCCCCCCCCCCGCTCCCCCACCGCCACACAGGGGTCACCTGTAGCTCCCTCTTGTTCCCCAGCCTCACTTCATCCCCATCGCTCAGACCTTTCTGAGCTGCTGCCTGATGATAACTTCCTGCGGAGACGTGAGCCTCTTCATGCAGCAGCCTGAAGAGGTGGCAGGGAGCTGGTCTCCGTGGTACTTGGTGAAGATGGGCATGCACCAGAGGATTAGTGCATTACGCTTTGTGTTTCTCTACATCCTCGTTTTGCCATGGAGAAAGTCAAAACACATTGCGGGCTCATTGTGTGAGGAGAATCCGACACCCTGCAGAGGAGACATTGACTTGCAAGTCCTTTCCCTTCGGCTCATGGCAGAGAAGGGAAAGGGAGAAGTTGCCGGGTCCATCCAGGTCATGATGTTTTCAAATAAGCATTTTTTTTTTTTTTTTTTTTTTTTTGCTGTTTGGGTCACACCTGGGGATGCTCAGGGGTTACTCCTGGCTCTACACTCAGGAGTTACTCCTGGCGGTGCTCAGGGGACCATATGGAATGCTGGGAATCAAACCCGGGTCGGTCGTGTGCAAGGCAAATGCCCTACCCACTGTGCTATCTCTCCAGCCCTCAAACAAGCATTTAAAGTAAAAATGCCTGTTTTAATATTTCAGATTCTCACTCAGAACTCAAGCCCAAGAGAGTATGTGTGTTGAGTCAGTAGTGTTGGGAGAGCCTTTGCCAATGCACAGTGAAGATTATCTTTGTTTTCTTTTTCTAATGGTAGCACTGCAGTGCACTGTCATCCCATTGTTCATCACCTTGCTCGAGCAGGTGCCAGTAACGTCTCCATTCGCCCCAGCCCTGAGATTTTTACAGCCTCCCCTCTCGTCTTTCCCAACTCTGCTTGGAGAGGCTCTATATTGGAGGCTCTTCCAGGGTCAGGGGAATGAGACCCGTTATTGGTACTGTTTATCGAATATGCCACAGGTAGCTTGCCAGACTCTGCCGTGCGGGTGGGATACCCTTGGTAGCTCACCAGGCTCTCTGAGAGGGACAGAGGTTTCTACAGGGTTTTTACAGGAAAAAAAAAAGCCAGGAAATGCTGCATCCAACAATGCTGAAAAAAGCTTAACTTGGGGCTCTGTGGGTTTCCCCAGCACTGCCCTGAGCAGAACCACCCTCCATTTACCCCCCAGAGCGGACCCCCAGAGCCCTCGCACAGAGCGAAGAGTAGCTCCTGAGCATTGCTGAGAGTGAGCCAAAAGCAAAACATTTAACAAGGCGTAACTTTAAGAAGAATCTGTTTTCTTTTCATTTTTAATGTATTACATATATATTCTTTTAAATTTGTTTTTTTTGTTGAATCACCGTGAGATACACAGTAACAAAGTTGTTCATGTTTGAGTTTCAGTCATGCGAAGTTCCACACCCATTCCTTCATCAATGCGCATTTCCTGCCACCAATGTCCTAGTTTCCCTCCCTCCTGCCCTCCGTCCCCCTCCCCAGCCTGCTCTATGGCAGACACTTTTCCTCTCTCTCTCCCTCTCTCCTTCCTCTCTCTTTCTCTCTCTGTATATGTGTGTGTACACACACACACACACACACACACATATATTATGTACGCGCACACACATATGTATGTGTGTATGTAAGTGTTTTCTAAAAGAATTTTATTTTGAATACCAGGTACTAGGTGGTGGAGTGTGTGTGTGAGTAGGGGAGTGTTTCTATGACAAACGCAAACATGACTTTTGGGATCCTCGAGTTCTTTACATTCTATGAGCTGAGAGATGGACTGATAAGCCAAATCATAAATATGTTTAATCTGCCCTCTCTTCGGGGAGGTTGTGTTTGCTTTGGAGAGGAACCTCAGAATCACGGGGAGTTAAAAAGCCTGAGCACTGGCGTGGAGGAAGTGGAGAGTAGATCCGGCTGAGCTGCCCCCAGGTGGCCCTGAAATGAAACCGAATATTTGCTGCTGGTGGTATTTTTATCCCTCGCCAGCATTCCTGTCTTTTTTTTTTTTTTTAACTATTTACATTTCCTTTTGCTTGCCGGCCCTCTTTTAAAAAGTGTTGATTCAGTAAATAAGCCAAGACCTACCAAGTGATTCGTTCATTAGTGGCCATTGGATGTCCCTGCAGGGAATTTTGCCTTGAGTATTTGGTAGCCTGAGAAAGTCATTCTTGAAGATTTTTTTTTAAGGTACTATTCAGGGGCTGGAGCAATAGCACAGTGGGTAGGGCGTTTGCCTTACAAGCGGCCAACATGGCCGACCCAAGTTCGATTCCTCCGCCCCTCTCGGAGAGCCCGGCAAGCTACCGAGAGTATCTCGCCCGCACGGCAGAGCCTGGCAAGCTCCCCGTGACGTATTCGATATGCCAAACACAGTAACAACAGAGTCTCCAATGGAGACGTTACTGGGCCTGCTCGAGCAAATCGACGATCAACGGGAGGGCCTTTACCTTTACCTTTACTATTCAGTGAGAAATGGGTTTATTCTTGGGACCAGATGGATAGCACAGCAGGTAAGGTACTAACCTTGCACATGGCCGCTCTCCCCAGCACCATATATGGTTTCCCCGAGCACAGCTCAGTCCTGAGCACAGAGCCAGGAGTAACTCCTGAGCACCACTGGGTGTGGCCCAAAAACAAAAACAGAAAAGAAAATGGGTTAATTCCTGAGGAGGCCCATTCACAGCGTATGGAGAATTAGTATGCACAACTCTAGCTGCTTATGAAGTCTTCGATATCGGTATTGATAACAGCCTTCAGGAGTTTGGGGTCCCCCAATATGTTCTGACCGGGCCTCAAGCTAGTTCCTCACTGATTCCTGTGGATGCTGTCATTGGTGTATAGCCCTCTCTTATCTGGGTCTGCCCCTCTGTCCACACTGCCTCTCTCTGGTCCTGTCCCTCCACCTCCCCGCTGTCCTCCTGGCCGCTGACACATGCTGTCATGTCCCTGGGCCTCTGGGCTCCAGGCCCCTAACCCTTGGCTCCCTGTCCCTTCAGCTGTCCTTTGATCTTGGACCACATGCACTTCATGGGTGATAAAAAATCTTCTTTTCCCTCTCTCCATGGGAAACTCTCATGCCAGACTCTCCTCTCCCCGCTTTCTAAAGGACCAATTAGACAAACTAGATTTCCTGGGCGCCCCCCTCGCCCCCCCCCCCCACTTCAAGCACATCAGCACCCTCTGAAAATATCAGGCAGGTTCTCATCTGTTCCTGGAGCTGATGTTGGTAAAATAATCCTGTGTAGTGCTGGGGAATGCAGGATGCCGCGTCAGCTCTGTCATTGCCGCTTAGCCTGTTTCACTGGGATTGACCGAGCACCAACATTTTTCAAATGCCATTTCCTGTGCTAAGGGCGAAAACTGCTGGGAGAAGCGATTCTGCTCCCAGAGGATGGACCATTTCCATCCCTGTCTGTCTGTCCCAGCCCTCGGGCATTTGTCTTGTTTTTTCTTCCAATCTCTACCTAGGATGGCACTTTGCCCCAGTGACATTAAGACTTGGTTTCCTATTCCCCTCTGTCCCACCCCCCCCCCCCCCCCGAAGGGGAAATTTTCTCAACCTAGGTATTTCCCCCTTGGAAAAATCATTGTTCCTACAAAGTTTTCATGCAGCCTTGCCTGTCCCTGCCTCGCCTCTGTGAGGAGCAAAACCAGCTGTGAGGCTCATGTTTGGGTTCTGTCTGCAGCCTTCTCACTTCATTACATTCATTTTATTTCTTTTATTGGTTTTTTTTGGGTCACATCCGGTGATGCTCAGGGGTTACTCCTGGCTCTACACTCAGGAATCACTCCTGGCGGTGTTCAGGGAACCATATGGGATGCTGGGGATCGAACTCAGGTTGACCGCGTGCAAGGCAAATGTCCTACCTGTTACACTATTGGTCTGGCCTCCAGTGTGTTCATTTTTTAAACTCTCTGGTGACCATTGTCCCCTGCCTAGCGTGTGCATCCAAGTTCCTTCATTGCAGACAGCAGAACCCCCACTCTTGCTCACTTAGGCAGGAGGACTCCATAAAGTGAGCTCGGAGAATCCATAGTTAGCACTTCAGACACTAGACTGGAAATAGTCAATCGAGACATGAGGCAGTGCTGTAGGCCCAGGAACTAACTCCCCTCAGGTGTCTGGGTTCATGGCGAACCATGCAGGAAAAGGATGGCGGCTGCTGTTTCCGACCTCCCATCCTGCTGGGAAGTCCCAGGAAAGAGCCTCTTGTTGACTCTCTGGGCTTGAGTCAGCACATCTGGGTAGAGGTCGGGCACTCCCACCCCCGCCCCAGGGAAGAAGAAGGGGTTGAATCAGAGAAGGTGGCTGGCTCTAGTTTCCCTCTGCCAAGAGGGCCTGGGGGTGGGGGTGGTGATGAGCATACACACAGGTGCTTTGGGTCTCTAGTCTGTCTCCATTCTTCATGCATACTCCGTCCATGCACTCGTGGTGTCATTGTGTCCACCTGGTGCATCCTGAGTGTGTGTCTCAGCACTGGTGAAGTTACACTTTAGCTTTGAAAAGGCAAGTGCCTTCCTCTCTCATCCAAGGATCAGGCTCTTCCTGTTTGGTTGAATTTGGGCCTTGAGGCCACACCCTGCAGTCCTCAGGGCTTACTCCTGGCTCTGCACTCTGTGGGGTGTTGGGGAACAAACCCGGGTCAGCTGTGTACAAGGCAAGTACCTTACCCACTATACCTGCTCTCAGGTCCCGGATGTTTGTTTCCCCCTTCATTTTGAGGCACTGATATGTAAGGATTTTTGCATTTTGAATATTTCATCCAGGCGCCATAGTTTTGAATACTTGAACGCATTTCGATAAATAAATTCACTTCGACGTCTGATTGATAGCTAGCTTGGGGACTAGATTTATGTCACACCTAGTACTAACTAAATATTGCTTGTGATTCCAGCTATAACTTAAAAGTAATGCTGAATATTCCAGTCTAACCTTGTTAAAAGAAAAACGGCAGTAGAATCTGACACTTTATTATAATGTCCAGTAGAGTTGTGGTCTTGAGAAAGTGAAATGTAATTGCTCCAATCTCTAATCACATTATTTTTTAATGATCCCTTTTTTTAAATGATTCTCTTATTTTAGTCCCTCTTTCAAAAGCTCTTATTATTATGACATCTTATTATCTCATTCCTACTTTGGACAAACTGGCAGGCTACCGAATGTAGCCTGCCCACACGGCAGAGTCTGGCAAACTCCTCGTGGCATACCCAATATGCCAAATACCAGTAACAATGATGGGTCTCGTTCTCCTAAAGAGCCTTGAATATAATCTCAGGGCTGGGATGAAAGAGACGTTACTGGGGCCTGCTCGAGGCAATCGACGAATAACAGGATGATTTGTGATTTGTGATTTTTTTCAAAAGCTCTACGTTTCTCTAGCTCCCAGAGTCATCTTCTGAGCCATTCGTCCAATGTTCAGGAGAACCATACTGGGTGTGGGGAAAGCTGACCAATTACGCTTCTCAATTTTGCAGCATCCGGTGCTGGATGAGCCAATCGCTGAGGCCGTCTGTATCATCGCCGACACAGATAAGTGGAGCGTACAGGTCGCCACAAGCCAGAGGAAGGTGATGGACAGCATGAAACTAGGCCAGGACGTCCTGGTCTCCAGCCAGGTGTCCAGTTTACTTCAGTCCATTTTGCAACTTTACAAACTTCACCTCCCTGCTGATTTTGTGAGTATCTGTTCTCAGATCACTGGGGAGGGGGGAGGAGGGGAGATGCAGTTCACAAGACACGCAGTTCATTGACCCGTAGTTGAATGAATATAAAAAAATCACAGATTCCAGGGCTTTGTTTTGCTTCCGTTATAATTGGGTGTTGGCAGGAGGAGGGAACGGAATGCATCGTGAAACTGGCACAAACGTAGATGTCAGGTCCTGGAGCCCAGCCCTGACACAGTGAGAGAGCCAGGCCTGGGCGGAGTGGGGTGGGGTGGGGATGGGGTGGGGGCTGCATATGAAAGGCCGAAAGACCGTGCAGAATCATCCTTGGGAAATTCGATCCTGATAAGCCAGCCAGCCTCTGAGGGCACTGTGTCTTTCTTCTCTGGCTCAGGGGCCATCGTGCCAGCCCATTCCTAAACTTGCATTCTCTCCTCTGATCTGCACAGAGGATGGAGAGAGCCCCATACTCCTCATGAGCAGTTGAGGCTGTAAGAATAAGAGCCCAAAAGCGTGCCCTGGGACTGCTCTCTGGGTGAGGGCCAAGTGGTGGCAGGGAGCGCTGCGTCAAGCTGGGTTCAAGTGCAGGCTCTGGGGCTGCAAGAGCATCCTTTGCCTTGCACGCAGGTGACCCTGATTGGAATCACTGGCACCACATATGGTTCCCTTGAGTACTGCTGGCTGTGCCCCAAGTCCTCTCCCCCCCCCCAAAAAAAATGGTCCAGGCTTCCCCAATGGGGACTAGCATGATGGTGGGCAGCCCCAAGTGCCTCGGGTCATAAAAGGCAGTGCCTGTCCAGCCGAGAGCCTCAGAAGAGTGGCCCCAGGGTACCGCTCTGTGACCCCTCAAAGTGCCGGGCTAGGCCATTCCAGCTCCCAGTGCTCAGTCATGCTCTGCTACTTGGGAACCTCCAGTTCCCTGCAAAGCCGCGGGGAGCGACAGAATCTATGTCCTGTGGTTATGAAAATTTTCAGGAATTCATGCAAACCACTTGTAGCCGTGTTTAAAGTTATAAATGCACAGGAAACAGCTATTAAAATTGTTTTCGTGATCGTTTCATGAAACAAGGAGTATAAAGACTGATGACACCTTTTCTCTCTAGAGTCTTTATTTGGGCTGTAAATGGAAGCTCCCTTATGGAATATCTGTTCCCGAGGTAATAGGATATGCACTGGGGGGTATCAGGATCTTATTTCTGTTCCACATTTCTAGGCAGTTTTTCTTCTTAGAAAACAGGCTGCATCCTACTGATTCACAGGCCGAAGTTGCCATGTCTGTGAGGGAAGAAAGATATACTAGAACTTACACCTTTCCCCTATTATTATTTAAATACTTATTACCAAATTTTTGTATTCTATAATATGTAGCACATGTTAAATTTTACATCTTAGTTATCTAATAAATTACTATAGCCAATAGTCTTTTTACACTTCATTGGACAAAAGCATGTTTAACCACTTAATATGAATGATTTGTATAACCTGACAAAACCAAGATCAAAGGAAATTTTATCTGCAATTTAAAATTCTCCTAAAAAAAGAACTTGAGTGAAGCACATGATTCAATGGCTGTTAGGGCCTCTAGTAGGAAAGAAAAACGTAACTTTCTGAAATACCACGAATTAAATACTTTCTAATTTTTTAAATCCATGTCAGGAATAAAATCCCTGTAAACGGAGAAGAGAAACCCAGAGCAATTCTCTTTTGATTCTCAGTTTCTATGCATTCCTTATCCAAAAGTCCAGTGTTTTGTTTTCACATTGCAATGTACAGCTTTCCCGGTGGCTGACAAAACACTAAAAGATAAAGAATTCCATTTTTAAAATATTTCACTCCCTAAAAATTTTCGTGTTTTCTCCATAAGGCACTGAAACTTAAGAGATCATTACATCACTTCAATCTGTTTAGTTGGGGCAACATGTTCATGAGAGTTGGTGAAATCTGCCTTGATTATCTCTCTAAGTCACTTACCCGTTGGGTTTCGTTAGCCAACAGAATGCGTGTAAGATCTTAAGCCAATGAGAAACCGGAAGGATTGCAGCTGTAATAGATTTGTTTTCCGTGTTGCCCATCAGCCCAGATGGTCAAGAGGAGCATATTCAAAGGCCTCTGTTAATCTTTTTATGTGGGGAATCAGGGGAATTTAATGGTGTAGAAGAAATTTGTGTCTGCTGGAGCCAGCCTTGCCTGAGCCTCACGTGTCTCCCTGAAGGTTCTGAGGGAGCACTGCCTGCCTGAGGCAAAGGCCGCCTCCTTGGGAAGACACAGGGGGTTGCTATTCTCTTAAAAAGGAAATAAAGGGGCTGGAGCGATAGTACAGCGGTAGTGTGGCTGACCCAGGTTGGATTCCCAGCATCCCATGTGGCCCCCTTAACACCGCCAGGAGTAATTCCTGAGTGCAGAGCCAGGAGTAATCCCTGTGCATCGATGGGTGTGACCAAAAAAGGAAAAAAAAAATAGAAAAGGAAATTAAATTCGCCACAAGTCCCGGGGAATAAATATCCTGGAAATAATCTCCTTTTCTGTATTGTTATTTATGACCAGGTTTAAAAAAACATGTTTGTGGTGAAAAAAAAAAAAGGTTTGAAATAACCTTTGACATTAATTCTATTTCTGGGAATGTATTATACCAAGATAATCCAATTAAGGCAAATAATAGCCACAAATGCTGTTCTATATGTTGTTATTTCTAGAAACATGAATGCAGATTGGGGCCAGAGTGATAGTGCAGTGGGTAGAGTATTTGCCTTCCATGCGGCCACCCCTGGTTTAATCCCCGGCATCCCGTATGGTCTCCTAGCATTGCCAGGAGTAATGCCTGAGTGCAGAAACAGGAGTAGCACCTGCATCGCCAGACGTGATGCTCATTAATTAATTAATTTAAAAATAACTTCAAAAATGCAGATTGGTGTGTAGTCTAGAAAATAACACTAAAGCAGCAGAGCAGTAGTACAACAGGTAGGGTACTTGCCTTACACATGGCTGTCCCGGGTTTGCTCCCCAGTATCCTATATGGTCTGCCCAGCAAGTAGGAGTGATTTCAAGTGCAAAGCCAGGAGTAACCCCTGGGCACCACCAGGTGTGGCACAAAATGAACAGATTTTAAAAAATGCTAATATCAGTCTCAAACTGATCATAAAAATTACATTGAAAAATAATTTTTAATAATATGGCAAAAAATTATTAGAAAGTTTAAGGAAATTATTGCATTTAAAAAATAATTCAAGGGCCAGCGAGATAGGACAGCAGGTAAGGTGCTTGCCTCACATGTGGCCAAACCAGGTTTGAACCCCAGCCCCCTATGAAATCCCTTAAGCCCTGCCAGGAGTGAGTGATCCTTGAGCACAGAGCCAGGAGTTAGCCAGGTGTGGCCAAAAAAAAAAAAAGAAGAAGAAGAAGAAAAAGAAGAAGAATTTGAACTATGTGGAAAAACTTAAAAAAACAACAACAAAAACTAGATGATATAGATGAATCTCAAAAAGTTACTGAAAAAAGGTGAACTTGTTTTCCTAAATGCTAGACTTCTGCTTAAAGTCTGAGTCAGTGTATGTGAAAGAGGTGAGCTGATAGCAATATGTTTTGGAATGAATTCGAGTCCTAGCTTTCGTGTTGGTAGAACTGAGATTCTCGTCCCTCACTCTGAATGTCGCTGGCTTTGCAGTGCGTCATGCATCTGGAAGACAGACTCCAGGAAATGTACCTTAAAAGCAAGATGCTGTCTGAGTATCTCCGAGGGCACACCCGAGTCCACGTGAAGGAGTTAGGTGTCGTGCTGGGGTGAGTTTTGTCAAGTGACATTGTTTCTCCTTAGGCTAAGGTGTCCACTGGCACTGTACCCCCTTTGCCCCCTAAACCACAGAAGTCTCTAGGCCTATCAGCGTGGGCCTCTTCCTGAGCAACTACATGTTCCTTATAGTGTTCTGGGTAGCTTTGCACCTGAACTTTAGCACGATCACACCGATGTGTACCATCGGGGGCTCACTCTTGGCTCTGACTTAATGAACCCAAACCACAGTGCTGGTGTCCGAATGTTAAATAAACCAGTGGGGTGAGTCCTTTCCTCCCTTTCATTAGAAGTCCACAGAAGAGCTGGGCTTCTGTTAGAAATAAAATATTTCATCTGCCTTTGCCGCCACTTCTCTTAGAAAAAAAAAAGTCTGACTTTTGTTTTACAACTTAATTTTGCAAACAAAGAATTAAAAAAGGCATTATTCCTAGGGACAGTTGTCCAGTGATGACAATTCCTCCTCAGTTGAGGCAAGAAAATAAGAGTGTCGGGACTGGAAGAGAGTATAGATAGTGCAGAGGGCAGGGTGCTGGCTTTGCTCACACCTGACACAGGTTCAATCCCTGATACCCCAGATGGCTCCCTGAGCCATCCAGGGGTGATGTCAGAATGCACAACCAAGAGCGAGCCCTAGGACAGTCAGATGTGTCCCCAAACAAGAACCATAAAAAACAAAAAAGAAAATACGGTGTATATAATATCCACCTTGAAATCCTCCCTCAAGCTTGCTAGCCATCATTATTATCTCAAGCCTCAGCCCTTTGCTTTGTTGTCCATTTCAGCCTCACAACCAGGATATGACTTATTCCATGATGTGGCCCTTAGCATTTCCTGTCACATTTGTCTTGCTTACTTCACTTAAAAACATTTTCCTTTTTTTTTTTTTTTGAGGCCTTTGCTCTCATAGGTAGCTTGCAGCTCATCCTCTGTCAGGTTTCAGTCTCCCTTGTATCTGGCTCGCTCTACCATACTCATAGACTGGCCTCACTAGGCTGCCATTGCTAAGAGTGTCCCTTAAATTTCTAGGACGGTTCCCAAGTCCCTGACTCTGACTGGTGTCCATGTGTGACTCTCCGGGACAGATCCTAGGGAGGCTATCTCCACCTTCCTCATCTCTAAGCCCTCTTGCTTAGTACATTGTTAGTGGGCTCCTGGTCCGCCAACCTGAGCAGCTCTGGCTGCCAAAATGGCTGGAGAAAAAGGAAGTGAGATCTGTGGAGAGTAGTACCCTTGAGTATTGCTGGCTCCCTTCCTTTTTTCAGTTCTCTTTAAGGTCTCTGTGTTAAGGTAGCCCTCGTGACGCCCAAGAGGTCCTAACCTTTTCCCAACCCTTGGCAACATTTCTGCTGTTAAGGGAGGCAGCTGTTCCAAGTCTTCCATTGAGCTTTGTCCCTAGATCTGGAGTCTGTTAGAGAAGCTTCCCTCGCAGAGTGCCAGTCTCTAAGTTGTGTCTCTGAGTCCTTGAACAAAGCCCCAAGGTTTCTGAAAATCACCACGGTGTTTTCCCCAAGACTGCTTCACATGCAGCTGCAGACTTGGGGAGAGGGGGCTGGAGGAATGGGGAGGGACCCCGGAGACAGGGAATCCAGGGAAGGGGGACACTTACAGTCAGGTGGCCCCTCTCAGGAGGCTGGGCTTTGTGTCTCATGCCTACATCGGACACTTCCAGCTTCTGTCTAGATCCAGCGCCGGTATGACTGCAGAGAGCATACGAAAGGAACAAGTTGGTCATCTCCCCCGCCCTTTTGCTTTGGCAAAAGTTTTCAGCAAAGCTCTAGCAAGCTGAGGACTTAGCAAGAACATTTTCTGTAAAAGTCACACTGTGTTCAAAAGTAAAATTGTTGTGTTGTTGTCGTTGTTGTTCTCCCCTCCCCCATGTTCAGAATCGAATCGAATGACCTGCCGCTCCTGACCGCGATCGCCAGTACTCATTCTCCGTACGTCGCGCAGATACTCTTATAAGCTAAAGCTCAGGGCAGTTCTTCCTTGGAAGAAAAAATAAATAAAATGAGACTCTCGACCGAAGGAGAGAGAAAGGAATACGCCCTCGGTGACAGCCAGAGCACGAGAAGGGCAAGCCGTCATTCCACCGCTGTTTGTTGCTTTCACGCGGGTGCGCCTCTGGGTTGACCTTGGACACCTTGGATTTACCTAACAGAGCAGCATTTGTGATTCTTATGACTACTTTAGGCCTTTCGTCACCGGGGAATCACAGAGAGCGTGGCCTTTGTGGCAGGGGAGCACACAGGCACTCTGCGGAACGCTCAGCCACGGGTACAGGCCGGCTGGGGCAACTGGGAGGAATTCCTCCCACGTGACCATGACCGAGCCCCAGACAGACCCCATTCCACTAAGGAGAGGTTGCCCACTTGGAGGCATGAGCTTCTCCAAGCCGGAGAGAAAACCAGAATAAGGACTTGTGACTCTGGGTCAGACTTTGCTTTTGCATGAAAGGTGAATTAAAAGGAGCCACCCTGTGCCATCCCCAGCTCTGGCGATGCTGCACGTTGCTGCCTGGCCTGCGACATGAGAGAAGCCGGAGTGCTGGGAAGAGACCCTGGTCTTGGGTCCCCACTGTGTTCGTGTCTCTGCCGAGTTGACAGACGCAGCCGCGGATGGGTTCCAGACGGGTGTGCTGGTGCAGTCGACCCCAGAACTGATGTAGCATCTTAACCCCATCAAGACGTAGTTTTCTAGAGTGTGCGATCTGATGCCCTGTGTTTTACCCTCTGCTTTAGGGCTCTCAGCAGCCTTTGTAGGAGAGGCCATTTACCAAAGTTGTTTCTGTCGACTCAAGAGAGTTTCTGTTGCTGATTCCTCCAGCGGACTCCACTTTCTCCTCATAGTAGTTAATACATGAGATGATACTTCAAGAGGCATGACTGTGCAGGTAGCAGATGAAACCTTACAGCAATTTTGGGGTGATGAATGAAGGTTATCCATTTGAATATTGACCAACAATTCATATGTAACCTAAATTTGTACATTATCATCTCTGTGCCTTTGATGTACTTTTGAAAATACCTTTGCAGAAATTTGACGTTCCCAAGATATGAAAGCTGCCAAAATGAAGAGTTGCTTATTAACGTAGCTCACTTAAATACACACACACACACACACATACACACACACACACACACACATATTTAAATTTTCTGTTAAAAGCCTAGTTTACTGACCATGAAACACACTATGTGCTGGCATTCAGGGTAAACAAAAAAGACTTGAAGCTGTTGATTATCGTTAAAAGACGAGCCAGTCCAGGAAAGCAAAAACATTATGAGCACTTGGCCATTCCTGAGTTCATTCTAACCCAGCCTGATTTCCCTTCACTGCTCTATACACTTATTCCCGTCCTTCCCATGTATCCACTGTACCCAAGGATATAAAGTACCTGCCCTTCTGGGGCTTAGAAGGACTTCACATTTCCTGTTCGATAAAATTCCTCATCCTGAACTGAACGCCAAGTTCCAGAAGTCTATCTCTTTATTCTTGAGCAAGCACAGGGCAGCCATCAGTTTGAAAGACGAGAGCCGAGTGAGTTCCACTGGAGGAAAAGGAGCATTTTCTTTCTGAGGCACAGGTCCACGGTGTCTTTTCCCTCTTTTGTTTCACCATGTGAAATGTCGAGGGAAGTTATCAAAGCTCTTAAGGTCTTTAATTTTTTTTTTTCTTTTTGGGTCACACCCGGCGCTGCTCAGGGGTTACTCCTGGCTCATGCACTCAGGAATTACTCCTGGAGGTGCTCGGGGGACCATATGGGATGCTGGGAATCGAACCCGGGTCAGCCGCGTGCAAGGCAAACGCCCTACCCGCTGTGCTCTCGCTCCAGCCCCAAGGTCTTTAATTTTTTATGTGATGTCTTTCATCAAATGGAAGTTTTGTGTCCTGTCTAGTAACCCCCTGGTTTGGTGTTTGAACTGCTCCTAGTCCTGGCCCACACACCATTGTCGTGTCTCCGTACCTGTGGGCCTGCCCACAGCTCAGCTCTCTGGTCTCTGCTCCTCATTCCACAGGAGCAAGTGGTCACGGCCAGCGTCACACTCTGAAGCCCTGGGTCACTAGTCCCCCGTTCCTTGTTTACACGTTTTAGGCACTTTCCCTCATTCAACCACCTTCCAGGGTTTCCACAGACAACAACTAAACAGAGAGTCGCTTCGGTGCTGACAGGCAAGTTGAAAATCAAACGCATTTCCTTTTGAGGGGAGCGGGGCTGAAAACAGCTGATTCCAAACGCCGTCGCAAAAAGATGTAGCCCCGCAGACTGGATTTTGCCTCTTCCTCTCATGTTCTAGAACACACTCTTAGAAAAATACCTGCAGGTGGAGAGCGTGTGGGGGTTTGTCCCGGCAGCACTCAGAATTCCCGTCAGAACTCAAGTCTCCGTCTGTTGCCTACAAAAACAGACCAAGAATGTCGCTGCTCTATTTTTTTTTTTTTAAAAAACCCTCCTTCAACGAACATTCGAGTTGTGTTTGTCTTAAATCCAGCCTCTTCCCAAGAGTAGAGAAAAAGAGGAAACTCATGGAATTGCACTGCGAAACCCCTACTCGTGGCTTCATTCTCTGTTAGCTGGAGAGGCGAGAGAGGGGTCCCGCCCTCATCTAAATTCACCTCAAATGGGAAAAAAATTGAGAGAGAAAGAGAGTGAGAGAGAGAGAGAGAGAGAGAGAGAGAGAGAGAGAGAGGGAGAGAGAGAGAGAGAGAAAACTACCTCAGTTGACAGGAGATTCCACCTTAAGGGTTTCTTCCGCTTTTAAGTCTTACTTGTTGAGTGTTTGTAGCTTCTTGCGTTTTCTTTCTTTTTTGTTTTTTTTTGGAACTCAGCTAGGGAGGCTTGACAGAGCAGACAGTTGAGCGTTCCTGTGACAGCCTCTTTCTAGCCTGTTGCAGTTTGTACTTTTTTTTTAATAGATTGATGAGTGATGCGAATGTAAAAGCTAGTTGTGTATGTTTAAACATGACAATGAAAAAATTAAAACTTAGCTTCCATACTTGTGCATAATTCCAAAGTATTTTATTTTTATCAGTGTTAAATAGCTTTTTGTACAGGCTTCAATCCATTTTTCTGGAGTGTGCTGTTTTTTAATGAGAGTAACTATAATCTTTTCACAGCCCATGGAACCACCGTTTACATACACATCACAACTTTTTAAAACCTACCATATTTTTTCAAAGTTAACTTTTTTGGAGGGGAGGAAAATCCCACTTGCTAAATGATACTAAACTGTTGTTAGGCTCTTATAAATTAGGTCCTGAGATTTTGTAAAAAATTAGTTTGTAGCTTTCTAGGTTCTTCACTAGCAGTTGTATAATAAAAATAAAGAATACAGAGTGACTCCCAAATTCTTTGAAATGTCTGGATTTTTCCACTAATACGTCCTTTTGAGAGTACTTTGTTCATGCATATTTTCACCATTAAATTGAAAAGGCTTTAGCTTCTCTTGCTAAATGTGAACCATTTTTTTTATTGTGTTTGGGAGAAGGGGATATTTTAATATAATATTTGCCCAAATCAGACAGTTCCCTCGGTGTATTCAACTTTGAAATGTCAAAATTTGGCAAACTGTATAACTTGGAAGCAGAATTCAAACATGCTTAAATTTAAGTGGTATTTCAATAAAGGGGGAAAATTGGGATTTGTTATGATTGAAGCACCATTCGTACAAATTGATAGGACTTTATATTTTTGATCAGTTATGTACGTATCAATGTCAATAGGGGAAATCTTTCTTAAAACTTGTTCTTGTATTACTTTGATCCATTTTTTTTTCTGTGGCATTTTGGTGCAATAAAACTTTTGAATTTATCTTGAACATTTCCTAGCATTGGTATGATTTGTTACACTGAATCACACTGAAAGGTCTTGTTATGGATAATTTATGCCAACATGGGTTCACTTTATGTCAGTGACATTTTAACAGGCGTGTTTTGGAAATGGAGCGACATTCTGGATTAGCACAATGGTGGGTGAAAGTGCCTAGGGTGTGTGTATGTGTGTGTGTGTGTGTGTGTGTGTATGTTTGTGTGTCCTAATGAACACCAGTGTAGTTGAAAAAGCCTGCTTATAATTATCTGATACTTAATTCTGACTTAAATAAAAGAACAGCATACTTTTGACATAAATTTATTCCTTGCTAGATTTTCCAGGAATGCCACTATTGCATAAAGCATGTAGTTTTCAACCAGTTTATACCTGCAGACTAGCATGAATTCACAGCCCAGGGCCCTGCTCCACTGGCAACCCTTTACTCCATTCAAGAAATTTTGCCTACTCGGTAGACAACCAGTTACCTTAAGTAATGAGAGGCCTGATTAACCAATGCTGAGTTATGTCAATTTAAACACCCTTTGTAGGGGCCTGAACGATAGGACAGTGATGCGGATGTTTGCTTTGCACACACCCAGGTCTGATCCCCGGTATTCCGGTGTTCCATATGGTCCCCTGAGTACCGCCTGGAGTAATTCTTGAGTGCAGTGCCAGGAGTAACCCCTGAGCATTGCAGAGGGGGGAGGAAGAAGAAAAGACCCTTTGTAGCAAGAAAAATCCAATGTAGTGAAGTTCAGAAATCTTTTTGCCTAACCAAGACGTTCTTTCTTCTGTCATGGAAATTTGCGTCATACTCATAGGGAAATCTGGCATCCATTTTTCTATGGGATTATGCAGAAGGCCCTTAGGAAATAGTAGTTGATTTGAATATATAATTAAACATTCTTTACTTGACTGTCATGATACCTAGCAAATGTTTAGAACAGATAATAATATTCCCACTTTTCTAATTAGAACCCTCATGAGGACTTTATGTAACTTTGCTCCAGATAAACAAAAATGGGGAAAAAACTTGAAAGGGAAGTGGTAGTTCTTTCTCTGCTAACTCCCTGGTAAGATTTTGAGCGGGTTGTAGATTTCAAGACGGTCCATAGAGTGGGAGCTTTTTCAGTCTTTAGCGATCAAAAGGAATCTAGTCATTTTTGCAGTTTGAGCAGTACAATAAATAACCTCCCTAAAAGCTGAAGCCCACAACCTCTTATTTTCATCAGCAGTAACTAGAGTAACCAACCCACCCACTGTATGATCATCACTTTGGAAATCCAGTAGAAATTACAAAATGCTTACAGAGACTAAAAGGAGCTATAAAACATTATTGTATTGCTATTAAGTAGTATTCTCGAATTCATGTTAAAAGAGCTTGATTTTTATGATGATATGTAAATGAGCATACCTCCTCCACCTCGTCCTCCTCCTCTTCCTCTTTTGGCTCGCTTGAGCTGCTTAGGTGGTCTGGAAAGCCGTGGCAAGGTCTCTCTATCCTGCTTAATGAGGACTGCATATTTGGAATCTCGTTCATTGTCGTTCTCAAATTCACCCATATGCCAGGCAAGAGAACCACGACTGAATTTTCCACGCTTATCCATAATAGCAGGTTTGGGTTGCCTGCAATAGGAACAAATGGGAACAATCTAGAAACATCCATTTTAAGATACCTGAGATACATCTGTGCCTCCTGTGATTCAAGGTGGTTTCAAGGCAAGTGACTCGGGACACGTAAGGACTGACAAATTTATGGCTCCTTCCCCCTGCACTGGCTGGACCCTCGTCTGTATAAGCCTCGTGGATGAATTCACCCCCCGCCATTGGTACTTTCCATTCACCTAGACTCAGTGCTGGGCAGTTGGAGATGGCATGTGGTGTATCCTGCATTTTTCTGCAGGACATGGATGCCAGTTTTGGATTCTCCGAGCAATTTAGGAAAATACCAACTTTGAGATTTCAGGTTTTCTCTTTGTATATTGTTAGAGATGGAAGACCTGCCAGCATTCTCTTTCCCTAGTAAACATGGTGTCAATTCCAACTTCCTTAAATTGAATTGTTAGGAGTCGTGCCTTCCCAATATAAAAACGTCTGTGTGTGTGTGTGTGTGTGTGTGTGTGTGTGTGTGTTGGGGGAATAGGGTTTTAAGGAGAAGGATTTTCCATCTCATTTAAAAAGGCTTAGGCCCAGGGAGATAGTGGTACCAAGTAAGTGGGACCCCTGTTTGATCGCCAGCATCACACAAAGCACATCCGGGTAGCCCTGGAGGTCTCTGAGCATTGTGTGGTGGCCCTGGTGGTCCCCAACACGACAGGGGCCACACAGTTGGGCATCTTCAGACCCTCATACTGGAGCCAGACCAGTTGTTTGTTGATCAAGTGATCCTTGGTATAGCCTCAGGGGCCCCTGAGCACTGCTGAGAGGGGTTCCTTCCCATTAAAAGGTTGTTGCTATTCTGCAGTGCCTCAGACTCCTCCAACCCTCTGTGTTTAGGCAGCTCTTGGCCACCCCAAGAATCCCTTCGAAGAATATCAGATTTATGGTTTCCTAAGTTCTTTGGATAAATTTTTGTTTGTTTGTTTTTCCCTCCAGCACCAGGGGTTAAACCTAGACCCTGGGCATTCGAGGTGTGTGTGCTTTACAGCTGCTATGCCACATCCTGGCTCGAGGGTCAAGATTTCCGTCCCATCTGTATTGCTCTTCATTCATCCAAGAACAGGTGACACATTACAAGGAACTGAAAAAGCAGCTTTAAGAGAGAGTCTTTGGGCCTGAGGAGAGAGTAAAGGAGATAAGATGCCTGGCTGGCATACAACTGTGGCCGCAATCCTGGTTCAAATCTCCAGCATCCCTTGGTTCTCTGAGCACTGCCAGAGTGTAGACCACACCCCCACCCCAAATAAAAACAACTAAATCTAAAGAGTCCTTGGTACCAGAGAGTTTATATACCAGTGAACTATCAGATAAATAAATCAAACTCTTTGGGAAATGGGGTAAGGAAAAATAAAGCCTGATGAAGCACAGGGGCTGGAGCCATAGCACAGCGGGTAGGGCATTTGCCTTGTGAGCGGCCAACATGGCCGACCCGAGTTCGATTCCTCCGTCCCTCTCGGAGAGCCCGGCAAGCTCCCAAGAGTATCTCGCCCGCACAGCAAAGCCTGGTAAGCTCCCCGTGATGTATTCGATATGCCAAACACAGTAACAGTTGTCACAATGGAGACGTTGCTGGTGCCCACTCGAGCAAATCGATGAACAATGGGGGGACAGTGACAGTGACGAAGCACAGGAGCTACCAACATGCTATTTTTGTGAGGGCAGGCGGGAGAGGAGGAGGTGAGTCCAACACGAGGCTACAGGAAGGGAGCAAGCCTGCAGTCATCCCAACCACGATGGTCACACACTCGCTTCCCACAGGCCCCACCTGCCGTGTCACTGCAGTGGGCATGCCAGGGACAGCGACTTCAGGACAACGTCCTCACTCAGTCTGGCTTGCAGAGGTATTGGTGCAGTTTCTGGGGATGGCGACTTTGTTTTTTTTTTTTTTCCAAAAACATTTGTAGTTGAGGTAACACAGTTACAATAGAGTTCTGATTTACTAGTCACTCCACCAACAAAATCCCACAGCCCTTCTACATTGTTTCTTTGATAAAATAGCCATCTCCGGGTACCTTCCTGGTCTCGTCCTCTTACACACACACACACACACACATACACACACTACTCATACATGTGCCCCACCCCACACACACCATGCATATATATGCCCACACACACACATCACACATACACACATCACACATACATGTGCCTCCCCACATACCACACATACATGTGCGTGTGTGTGCACGTGCACACACACACACACACACACACACACATCTCTCCCACCCTTGTGAGGAAGCCTTCTCCGCCTCCCTGGCAGACATCAGGATTTCTCCTGCCACCACCCGTTATCTACCTAGAAATGGGAAGCACTGAAGTTTCCAGCACAGAGCGACCCTACCCTGAAGGCAGAGCAGCTGTCTCAGCGGTCACCCACTGCCCCACTGCCTCGAGTATCCTGCGCTCAGCGCACCCAGCTCGCCTGTGGGGAAACCAGGTGGGGAGGAGGCAGATCAGGCCAAACTCTGGGAATTGTGTGAAAGGTGATTTCCTGTCCTCCCAGACCGGCCACACACTTGCCGCAGCCCCTCCTCTGCCCTCCCACCCAGGGGAACAGACGCCCACACTTGGCCTTGTCAGAACTAGGCTGTTTACAAACGCAGATTAATAGCTGGAAACCATTTACAGGGCCAGAGAGCTACTGGGTAGTATCCAGGAAACAGGTATTGATTATAGTTCGTATTAGCTTGATGAATGGTTCACAGGAAAACCAGTTCATGCAAATAGCCCCCCGCCCCCATTTTCTTCCCAGTCGATCAGAGAAATAAATACACTATAGTTTAGAAAAGAAAAAATCCTTCCACCTAACCTTCGTGTATTAAGTTCTTTACAATCTCTTGTTTTAAACGCAGACTGTCTGATGTTCCTGAATTTTGAATCGCCAAGAGCTACAGAAAGTTAAATACTAGTTATAACACCAAGATTTTCAAGGTCTTTGAGCTATGCTAGCGCATCAAGTAAGATTAGAAGCACCCAACAGGGTACCTAGAAACGTATAGCAAAGTACAACGAGGGAAAGCAAGGGGCAGAGAGTTTAGAGAGTTTAGCCTTAGAACACCAGATGATCATAATGGTTCCGTGTTTGTAACATATGGTCAGAGCAGCACGCATGCACACACAGCACCCAGATATCAAGCACGGTCACACATTCTCAGCAGAACATGCTTACAATTAATTACTGTATTAAGTAAACCCTGAAAAACCAGATCTTTCTCTTTTTACAATTCAAAAACAGTAACAAATCTGTCCCTGAACAATGTGGAAGAACAGGGGTCATAGACAGTACAGGTCGGCTTGGCATGCAGCAGATCCAAGTTAGATTCCCCTCAGCACCCATGATCTCTCCCAAGCATCACCAAAGGAATGACCTTTACACACAAAGCCGGGAGTAGCACCCAAGAACCTCCATGGTCCAAGACCCCCACACCTCCAACATACATTACTGGCATGATTCCCATCATCCCCAAATACCTTTGAGTGTGTAACTGCCTACAAATACTTTTATTGTGGTTATTATTTGAATAACCTCCACAGAAATATCAAAATCACAGACAGAAAATGAGTGGGGTTGGAGCAATAGCACAGTGGGTAGGGCGTTTGCCTTGCATGCAGTCGACCCGGGTTTGATTCCCAACATACCATTTGGTCCCCTGAGCATCTCCAGGGGTAATTCCTGAGTGCGGAGCCAGGAGTACCTGTGCATCGCCAGGTATGACCCAAAAAGCAAAAAAAGAAAATGAGTATGTTTGTATTACTCCCGGCTAATTCCCAGACATCATTCAAGTCTTGTTTGATCGTCTCAAAAGTCTCCTGTCTAGAATTTCACTGGTGCTGAGTGTTTGCAATTCTTTCATCCCCTTCACATGGTCTCAGTTCCTCCTGACGGTCACACTGCCTTTATACTTTGGAAACACAAGGGCCGGACACTGCTTTTGCCACTGTTTGTTGATCTGGGCTTCTCTTCTGCTCCCTCATGATGAGATTAGGTGCATCTTTGGCGGGGATAGCACTGAATGGTCTTGGTGCAACGGTCCCATCACAGACCATTCACTGGGGTGGCTTGATCAGGGCGGTATCTGGCACACTTTTGCAGCTAGAAACTATGATTCTCTTTTGTTATTTGAAACTATCCAATCATTGCAACAGTTGATGGCCATATGAAAGTTGATTTTTAAAAATTATTTTATATCAGTAAGTTCTTACGCTACAGCAATAGCACAGTGGGTAGGGTGTTTGCCTTGCACGAGGCTGACCCAGATTCAATTTCTCCGACCCTCTCGGAGAGCCTGGCTAGCTACCAAGAGTATCCTGCCCTCACGGCGGAGCCTGGCACGCTCCCCGTGGTGTATTCTATATGTCAAAAACAGTAACAACAAGTTTTATTACTGGTGCCCGCTCGAGCAAATCGATGAACAATGGGTGGAGAGTGCTACAGTGCTACAATATGTTCTTATGGTTTCTTATTTTATCCATGGGTAATAATTCATTAGTAATGTTAATTTTGCTTCTGAAATTGTCTCAGATTTGGCTTATTGGAGACCTCTCTATTTTTTTCTTTTTCCTTTGGTTATGCTGGGGATCGAACCCTGGCATTCCACATGCAAGGACCTCACTGAGCCTTGTTCCCACACCCTGCTTCAGTCTGGCTTCTGGGTCCATTGGCCTGTACCCACCATTCTTGGAACACTCTTTTCCTTTTCAGCACACACAAAAAAGTGCTCTGTGTTCACTTACCTTCCCAGTCCTGGAATAATCCCTATCTTGAAGGAACACTAGCTCCTTTTCATGGAAAATTCTATTTAGAAGCCAAGGTCTGGAGACCAAGAATTCTTCTTCTGAAAGTATCTGATAGGATATATATCAGATGATTGGTATCATTTTCTACTCTTTTAACACCTGAGGTTTGATTAGATGAACTATCCAAGATGAAAGAGTTTAAAAGCCTTGGAGCTAGGGTTTGAAATCAGAGTTGTCTAATATTAAATATGCTAGTGCCTCATCTCCAAAGTGTAGATAATGTTTTAACACCACTCCTTATTTATTTTTTAATAAAAATAGAAAAATAAATTTATTGTTGAGGTTGGCATACATGTTGTCCATGTATCACTACCATCCACACAAATATTTTAATTCTGAACCAACAGTGACTAATGATTATATAATGAGGTTATACAGCATGATGAGTTTAACATTTTTATTTTTTAATTTTTTTAAATTAATTTTATCTTTTTTAATTTTATTGAATCACTATGAGATAGTTACAAGCTTTCATGTTTGGGTTACAATCACACAATGATCAAACACCCATCCCTCCACCAGTGCACATTCCCCACCACCAGTCTCCCCAGTATACCCCCCTTCCCCAACCTCCCCCTGCCTCCATGGCAGACAATATTCCCCATACTCTCTCTCTACTTGGGGCATTATGGTTTGCAGTATAGACACTGAGAGGTTATCATGTTTGGGCTTTTATCTACCTTCTGCACACATCTCCCATCCTGACTGATTCCTCCAGCCATTATTTTCTTAGTGATCCCTTCTCTATTCCAGCTGCCTTCTCCCTTCCACTCATGATGCAGGCTTCCAGCCATGGAGCAATCCTCCTGGCCCTTGTATCTATTGTCCTTAATACCCACCCTTTATGACATGACCTTATACCTAGTCTCTGTTACTCCATATTGAGTTGGCTTCCAAGTCTCATTGAGTCTTTCTCAACTCTCCCATCATATCTCTCGAATTCAGGTTCGCATCATTGTAAATATTGAGATATCACTCACTGGTCTTTCCTTGGCTGCTGCCTCTGCTCCATCATTCAACAAACAAATTTCTATATTCATTACATATTAGGTATTATTTGCAACTCACAGATTTCATTACATCGCTTTCTAGCTCCAACTTTTGTTAAAAGTTGTTTTGTTTGGGGGCTATACCCAGTAGTGCTCAGGGCTTACTCCTGGCTTTGTACTCCAGCATCACTCCTGGCAGTGCTTGCGGGGGGTGGAGCGTGGGGGAACAGTTGTAGTGCTGGGGTTAGCAGCATGACACGCAAGCACATTAACCCCTATAATATATTTGTTCCCTGACTTAAAATCTTTACCACCTATAGAATGAGCATGCAATCTCTAATATGTCACTCAGAACACAACCAATCTGGACCAGGTACCACAATTCCAGCGTGTCCTTTGTACAATGCCATGTTTTAGCCATCTCAGACACTCACGTCCTCAACGTATCAGGAAAGTCTCTCTGTGGCTTTGACTCAGGGACCCTTTGTGGCTGTTCATCTAGTCCTGCCTCCTCCTCCCTGCTCTCCCTTTGATTTCTCATGAAAGCTTCAAAACAGAATCCTAGGTTGTCTCTTCTGCGTAGCATTCCTGAGTGCTGCTCCCTCCTTCACTGGGCCCGAGTGGGGACACTTAGTTCCCCTCAGTGCGTTGTTCACCAGGTTCCATTTAAGACCCATGAGGCTGGATGCTCACCCTCAGGCAGTCTGTGAGTCAAGGGGAAGAGCTGTTTTTCAAATGTTCGTTGTATGGGTTTCCCTTCCTTCCCTTTGTTGTTGTGGTTGCGATGTTTCAGTGGTACACCTGCTTGGCTGTGGTGCTCAGCAGGAGCTGTGAGTCTCATTGCAGTCCTTGCACATTTTTCTGGTGGCAGTGCTCCCTGGGGGGGGGTCACTATGGTGCTCCCACTCTTCAGCAGAACTCGCCTTCCTGGCCGTGGTGCTCACATAGCTTTATTGTGGTGCTTGCTGGTACTCACATATTTCTGTTGTGTGTCCTCACATACCTGGCTGTGCGCTGGAGATCAGAGAACACACACTATTGTGGCACTGGAGTCCCAAACTTCAGAACCACGGGGATCATACTTGGCGCATGTGGTGGCACAAGGGCTTGAACTTGAGGCCTCATATTTTCTTTTCTTTTTTTAAAAATTTTTATTAATGAAACACCATGAGGTACAGTTGTAGACTTACAAATTTTTGTGCTTGGGTTTCAATTATACAATGATCAAGTACCCATCCCTCCACCAGTGCCCATTTTCCACCACCATGGTTCCCAGTATCCCTCCCACCCCCCATTCCCCCCCATCCCACCCTGCCTCTGTGGCAAGGCATTCCCTTTTTTTCTCTCTCTCCTTTTGGGTGTTGTGGTTTGCAAAAGAGGCATTAAGTGGCAATCATGTTTGGTCTACAGTCTACTTTCAGCATGCTTCTCCCATCCTGGGAGGATCCTCCTAACACCTTTTATTTGGTGCTCCCTTCTCTATCTGAGCTGCCTTTTCCACTCTCATGTGTGGTTAGAGGCCTCACATTTTCAAGGCAGGTGCTAGTTGCCACTGAACCATTCCACCAGACCCAGGAACTATTTACTTTTGTTGTTTTTAAATCTTCAGTGCCTAATCTCTCTCTCTCTCTCTCTCTCTCTCTCTCTCTCTCTCTCTCTCTCTCTCTCTCTTTAACCTAAAACATGATTCTAATTAACTTTACTTTCTCCAATCAAGATACAAAAATTTCTGGGGGTGGGAGGTTTGGAGGGAGAGGTATTGGGGATCTTGGAGGAGAGAGGCAGGCATACTGGTGATCTTGAAATGACATACACAGGAATACACAATAATGACATACATTATTGGCTGTATTGTAAATCAATTAAATGTTATCCATTTTTAAAAATTAAGATGCAAAATTCCACACACTTGAGCGGAACATGCATTAGTGAAGTCCCCTGGAACCCAGGTAATGTGGAACTTTGTGACCTTGGACTCTGGGCTCAACAGGACTCAGGAACAGAGATCCCCTACCTGCTTCCCCCAGTCTCCGACGATCCAGGGGTCATACCCATAAAGCCACCTCCTGCCAGTGCCAGATAAAGTCCTCATCAGCCACCCTCCAGAACTCACAGCTGCTTCTCCCAGAAGGGAGCATAAAATGAGGCTCCGATAACCATGCCATCAGACTCTGCGCCAGGCTGTTTTCACTCGGGGCACTCCAGAGGGGGGCAGATGAGATCCCTCTTTGCCCCAAGGGACCTGGCCTCAGCAACCAACTACCCAACCACCACCATGCTCCAGGCCGCTTTCCACACGTTTGGGCTGAGCCTCACATATGAGTGAACATATTTCTGGACACATCATAAGACACTTCCTACCCATTTTCCATAATTCTACACCATATTTTATGGGGTTCAGATAGTAGGCAACAAATCATAGACGGATATATATATATATATATATATATATATATATATATATCTAGGAAAGCCCAGTAAGCTGCCGAGAGTATCCTGCCTGCACAGCAGAGTCTGGCAAGCTACCTGTGACATATTCGATATGCCAAAAACAGTAACAATAACTGGTCTCTTTCCCCTGACCCTGAAAGAGTTTCCAATACAGCAGCGCTAGGAAAGACGAGTAAGGAGAGACTACTAAAATCCCAGGGCTTGGACGAATGGAGATACAAAAACAGGGGCCAGGGTGATAGTACAGTGAATAAGATGCTTGCCTTGCTTGTGACCAACTGAGGTTTTATCACCATTACCCTATAGGGTCCCCTGAGCCCCATGAGGAGTGACCCTTGTTTGCAGAGCCAGGAGTAAGCCCTGAGCACAACCAGGCATGCTCCCCACCCACCCATAAAAAGATACTGCTACAGATTTTACTGACATTTCCAGTGAGATGTGACTGTAGGGGCCAGATAGATAGGACAGGTATTAAGGTACTTGCTTTACATGTGGCTAAATCTGACTTGATCCCCAGCCCCGCAAATGATCCCCCAAAGCTCACCAGGAGTGATCTGTGAGAACAGAGCCAACACTGCTTGATGTAGCCAGAACAAGCATACAGAGAGAGAAAGAGAAAGAGAGAGAGAGAGAGAAAGGGGGGAGGGAGAGAGACAGAGAGAGAGTGAGGGGAGGGAGGGAGACAGAGAGAGAGAGACAGAGAGAGACAGACAGAGACAGACAGAGACAGACAGAGACAGAGAGAGACAGAGAGAGAAGGGGGGCTGTAAATGGCAGAAACTTTGAGTGAAGTGGCATAAATTTTAAATTTGCATTCTTCCAGTATTTGGAGTCTTGAAACTACGCTTCTATTATTTTTGGGGGGAGGAGGTGGAGCCGCACCCTGAAGTGCTCAGGAGTTACATCTGGCTCTGCACTCAGGGAAGCAGAGGCCGTGCTGGAGAGGAAACTGGGGCTGGCCTAGGGAAGGGAGCCTCCTCAGCCCTGTGATATTTGGCCCAGGATCTACAATTTATTTTAATTTGACTATATTTTATTTAGTCACCATGATCAGTTTCAGGCATGCAGTGCCCAACTCCTGCCCCTTCACCAGTGTCCACTCCCCTCACCAACGTCCCTGCCCTGGCCTTTGCCTCCCACCCACCATTCTCTCTATGAGAAACACTTTTTTTTAAAAAAAAAAAACTTTTGGCAAAAGGCTAATAAATTTGTCTTCATAATGATGGCTTGAGAATTGACTAGTGACCTGGGCAGCCAAGAAGTGAGGTGAGGATGCAGGAGAGACTCCCACAGCGTGAGGAGGTAACTAACTGGGCCTCACCTGTGTCACTGTCTGCAAGGGCAGCAAACTTGCCCATCACTTTGAGGGGACACTGACAGGGTACTGTTGGGCGCCTGCCCTGGTTGGTCTTCTTCCACCTTTTCTGTGACTCAGGCTGGGCCAGCAAGAGCCTGGCTGCCACTTTGCTTCGTGACCAAACACACTCTAGTTTTGTTGGCAAAATAACCAGCTTGAATTCGTGTGTTTATTCCAATTGACCAAAGTAGCTGGTGATTCTGAAGACTCACCCCTCAATGCCAGGTTTGCCCAGGCAAATCTTTTTTTCTATTCTTTGACATCTCCTGGATTCCCTCTGGTTGACTAAAAATAGTTCTAATAAGTGGTACAATTACCATCTTTTGGTTTCCAAAGTTAAACAAGTCGGTTGACGCTCCAGTGAGTCAGTCGGGTTGCCTAATATAGACCCCAGACACAGTTCTTCACCGAAGTTGTAAATAGAGAAATACGTGAAAACTCCCCGTGGAACTTCAACTTTTCCTTATGGCAATGTACGGTGCTTTTAACTCTGTGTATTTTGAGCTTCTGACAAACTCTGGAGCCTTTTCTCCTCAGGGTGGGAAAGCCTGATTACCTGGGATTAATTTTGTTTTCATTTGGGGGCCACCCTGGGTAGTGCTCAGGCTTCCTCCCGACTCTGTGCTCAGGAATCACTCCGGGATACCGGAGATCAAACCTGGGTCGGCCATGGGCAGGGCGAACTTTCTCACTGAACCGTTGACTTCGGCTCTCTGCATTTCGGGAAGTGATCAAAGTTGATGGCACATGGACCTTTTTGAGAAACACTTTTGGAAACCACTTGGCAGGAATCATACTTTCTGAGAGCCTTGTGATTTTTCTTTTTTAAAATTTTTTTGGGGAGATTTGCAGGCAAACAAGCCTCCCTGTTAGTTTAGTTTAGTTTAGTTTAGTTTATTTGGGGAAAAAATATCTGCCTGTCTGGTAGAGTTTACACCTAAATGCAGAAACAGCCAAAGAAATACAATGAGAGCTTTGGTCAGATTCTCCCTTTCTGAAATGACCTTCCTTGCTCGGGCGGTCACGCACGGCCAGTCTCAGAGACACCAGCTGCTCCGCCCTGCCCTTCCCTTTACTCTACAGCTAGATCTCAGGCCTGCAGTGCACAACACTGGGAAAGGAACTATCGACCCTTTCTCCCCTTCCCTGTGTTGCTACTTTACAAAGAACAGGGGTGCAGGCACTTGGTCATGGTGCTGGCCAGGGGTCCCAACTATGGTGGCACTTGCCCCCTAGGTTCAATAGAGCTCACACGCTGGGTTATTGTGCCCAGAGAGTCCAGGAGAGCAGAGAGTAGAGATCATGCAAGGTTTGTGCAGTGCCACCAACTATCAAATTCACAGTCTCAAGCTTTCAAGGCAGCTGTAGCCACTGACTCAATCCCAGACCCTCTTTTGCACCCTCTTTCCCCTTTTTTCCCCAAGGGGACTGCTCTTGGGGCCAGAGAATCAATATAGAGATTAAGGTACTTGCCTTGCACACAGCTGATCCTGGTTCAATCCCCAGCATCACCCCCTAAGTGTCACCAGGTGTTTCTCCTGAGCTTAGGGCCAGGAATAACCTGAGCATGGTTGGGTGTGGCAAAAAACTCAAAGAGGAAAAATATGGGAGGAGATGGGAGGGAAGGGGAAGATGGGAGAGGGAGAGAGAGGAGGGGAGATTAGGGATAAAGGAGGGGAGGGGAGTGAGTGGGAGAAGAGGGGGAGAGAAAGGGGGAGAGGGGAATGGAAGAGAGGGGAGGAAAGAGGAAGGAAAAAGGGGAGGGGAAGGGAAGGGAGGGGAGGGAGAGGGAGAGGGAGAGTATGGGAGAGAAGAAGAAGGTAGGGAAATAGAGAAGGGAGGAAAGGGAAGGGGAGGAGAGAGGAGGAGAGAGAGGATGGAAGGAGGGGAGAGGAGAGAGGACGGAAGGGGAGGGGTTAGAGGGAAGAGGGAGAGAGAGATCTTGAAGGGAACTGTCTCAGATGACTGGGAACCTAGGGTTGGCCCAGGTGGTTTTGGACCATGTCTTCAAGCAAGTGCAGCATTATTTCTTTGTTTCTTACACACATTAATCTTTCTTCCCTGGAAGCCCCTACAGAACCATCAATGATGATGCAGTGTCTTGTTTTCAGAGAGTGTCATCTTAACTCTCTGAGTTAACATTGATGCAATCCTGGATTTAAAACTGTCATGTACATGACCATCCACGGCCAGGAGTGCTCAGGTGCTGGGATGCTTGTATGTGTTTACCGTGGCCAGTCAGATTTTTGTCTTGTGTGAGGTGTTTGGGGACCTCCTGGGGCTGGTGGCAGATGGAGCTGGATAGTAGATCAGGGCAGTGTGTGAGCTGTGTCACCACCCGAGCACATCCTGTGCCCTCTAGTGGAATGGTCAAAATCGCTTCCTTGGGGCCGAGAGATAGTACAGCAGGGGGCATTTGCCTTGTGCACGGCTGACCAGGTTTGCTCCCTATGAGGTGCCCCGAGCTCCGTCAGGAGAAAGCCCAGAGCACTGCCGGGTGGGAACCCAAAGCAAAACAAATCCCAGTTGGATTCCCTTTTTTAAATTTTTTTTTTTTAATTTAGGAGTATTGCTGGGTCTGGAGCGATAGCACATCAGTAAGGCATTTGCCTTGCACGCAGCACAGCCAGCCCGGCCGAGCCGGGTTCAATTCTTCCGCCCCTCTCAGGGAGCCCAGCAAGCTCCAAGAGTATCTCGCCCGCACGGCAAAGCCTGGTAAGCTACCCGTGACGTATCCAATATGCCAAACACAGTAACAACAGGTCTCACAATGGAGACATTACTGGGCCCGCTCAAGCAAAATCGATGAGTAACGGGAGGACAGTGACAGTGACATGTACATGAGTTCAAGCATGGAATTACCTTGATATTTTTCACTTAGAGAAATAAAATGACTACACAGTTATGTTTAGCAATGATTACTAGAGCAAAGTGTTGATAGTAATGGGATGCAGCCTAGGTTAGCTATCAGTCAGGAGATTGATGGGAATTAAAGAGGTATCATTTTTGTTATGGGACTGTCCCTCCCAAACAGGCCACTGCTAGTGATACTCAGCCAACAGGGATGGCAGTGCAGTGCTTGGGCTTGAGGAGACAGAACTGTGCTCAGGCCATGTAGTGCCAGGGACCCCAGGACCACCCTAGGGGAGCTGGGTGACCAAGTGGTTGTTGGGGTTTGAATTTGGGTCCCAATGTACACACCCCTGGCTGCCGCACAGACTCCCTGCCCCCTTCGAAGAACTTAAAGGAAACATGGTTAGTAATTCATCCCCCTAGCACCATCTAGAAATTCAACTAGAAGCTGTGTGTTATGTTTACTGCTTTAATGTTTGGTTTTCAGGGGGCTAGAGAGAAGAGGGGTTAAGGTGTTTGCCTTGCACAGGGTCAACTCTGGACTAACCCCTGCACCCTATATAGTTCCTCCAGGGAATGCCAGGAGTGATCCTTGAACACAGAGCAAGAAGTTCTGAGCACTGATGGGTGTGGCCCCCAAACTTCCCTCCCAACCCCCCACGAAGGGACCACCAGACCATAACATCATTATATGTGCAAATACTTGCTTATTTGCTGATGTTTCTATTAATGAATGAAATGACTGCTAAAGGTCTTTGATTGCAAACGTCTTCCAAGGTTAATCATTCCTTACAAAACAGAGAAGAAAAATTCTTAAACCCACTTGTGTACTTTATTCTTACTTAGTTCTCTTCCTCTCCAAATAATGCCTAAGGTCAGTTTTTCATCCCCAACAATTGATAGGCAAATTTATTGAATGCGTCGGTGTGTATCTACAGGTACACACTACCTTACACAGTAGCACTGTAGCACTGTCCTCCCATTGTACATCAATTTGCTTGAGTGGGCACCAGTAACATCTCCATTGTGAGACTTGTTACTGTTTTTGGCATATCAAAAATATCACGGGGAGCTTGCCAGGCTCTGCCGTGTGGGCGGAATACTCTCGGTAGCTTGCCGGGCTCTCTGAGAGGGGCAGAGGAATCAAACCTGGTCAGCCACATGCAAGGCAAATACCCTACTCGTTGTGCTATCACTCCAATCCACCTTGCACAGTAGACAAGATTATTGAAATGTATGAACCAAGCTGTGTAATTCCACTTTCATATGAAACATACCCTCAAGGTTAAAAACAAAAAAAAGTTCTTCCAAAGAAGTGTTTGGGAAAACACAGGAGGAAATCCTGTGTTTTAAGAGTAACTATCTCAACAGTAGAACTACTATTTATAAAATGTTTAACTTCATTTTTTTTTAATTATAATTTAGGTAATATGGTTATGAGAGTGCTAACATTTACAAAGTTGCTGCACACCCCTAAAGTGACCCAGACCCCTCACCAATGTTTCTGTTCCCCTTAGTTTGTCTCTTCTTCCCCTCCCCCACACTGCTTGATAATAAATTTTATAATCGAAGGCCAATGGTTTGTCATTCTTCAACACTATCTACTCCTTTGTTTTGTCTCTATACCACAGATGAGTGAGATCATGCAGCTTAAATGCTATATTTTTCCAGAAATAAATAGAGATACCAAATGTAAGTCCATTTATTTTTTTCCTTCAGAATGAAAAGCCAGTCTTGAAGGTGGGGGTGTGGGAGGGGAGGGACATTTGAAGCTTGTGCAGGTCTGCAAAATTATATATACCATATGCTTCAAACTTCGGATTGTGATTATTTCGATTTGATTTATTGCTTTTATTTCATAGAAAACATAACCACTTTATTGGAAAGGCTTGTTAAATATTCCACCACTCTGTTGAAGGAAGAATTAATTGAAACAAGAACATCTCACATTACCCTAAGTGAACACTCCTTCAGTACTTTGCCAGATTGTCTTTCCGGCGCTGAAGAATGTGAAAAATGCTGTTCTTGCCACAGTGATGTCACCAGCATGTGGCTTTTGTCCTTATGGGCACCAGCTGGGCTTCCACTTACAGGGGCTTAACAATACAAACCGAGCAGACTGTCTTCCCGTGCAGAACAGACCCTGTGGCCAAGAGTTTGTCCATGGTATTGAAATACACAGAGGTGTTTATTGACTTTAATTCAGTATTTTTTAAATGATTTCATTATTTTTAAATGATTTCGACAAAGCGGCTATTGCTCATGCACAAAGTCCCCAAATTCTTAGCAGATTTGCAGCGGATTAGATTGCCCAAAACCACCCATGAAGAATGTTGACTATTATTCCTGATGTTACAAGAGAAAGGTGGTAGATTTTATAAAAGACATCTCCCGGAAGTTCCGGCCACTTCAGCAACTCAGAGTTCCTGAAAAACCAAGTGCAGAATGGCTAGGTTGCTGATTCTCCAATCCAAAAACCAGGGGGAGAGACAAGAGCCGCATTTTGCTCAGTGACTTGGCAGCAGTCCAGGTGAAGGTTAGCTGGAAAGCTTTCACAGTATTGATTCCATTTCGTTTTGGACGAGTTTTTCCATCCAGATGGTGAATCTTGACCATCATTGAGGGCAACATGAATGCAATTTATTTTTAGTTACTTTGGAAATTTAAAAACTACACAGCACACAAAGTAAAGATGCTCATGAGTTCTTTTTTCATTTCCTCCTGGCTGTTCATACCTCATCTCTCTTAAATTAGGTTGCTAAGACTGACTACCAACCCAGTGAGTTACAAAAAAATTAAGTATTTTCTCTGTATCCTGCCCCTGTGCCTGGCTGTCCTCACCGGGGCCCCTTGGAGGGGGGCGGGTTGAGTTTCCCTCCCCACCCTGAGCAGAACCCCATCAGCCGAAGACCTCCAGAACCAGCCACAACCATGCTGAGATCACTCTCCACACGCATGAAGGTACTGGCAGAGGAACAAAGGCATGCGGGTCCCGGGGCTGAGATCTCCAAGCCTGCTCAGATCGGGGCTGAGCATCCTCTACCCAGATTCTCCATCTTTCACTAGGCGGGGGTCACACCCACCAACTGACCCCCTCCCCACCCCCCCACAGCCCCATCCCCTCACCCCCCCCGCTCCGCGTAATCCCATCAACGGCCAAAACCCAGAGACTATAAAACCCAGCTCCTGAAAGTTCGCGGCCGAATTTGCGGCCACGCGACATCTTATTATCTCATTCTTGCTTTGGACAGCTTGGCAGGCTACCGAATGTAACCTGCCCACACGGCAGAGTCTGGCAAACTCCCCATGGCATACCCAGTATGCCAAATACCAGTAACAATGATGGGTCTCGTTCTCCTAATCCTGAAAGAGCCTTGAATGTGGCATTTTTTAGAATCTCAGGGCTAGGACAAAGGAGACGTTACTGGTGCCTGCTCGAGGCAATCGACGAACAACAGGATGATTGTGATCATGATCGTGATACTGGAGCTGAGATGTCCAAGACGAAGGTGTGGCAGGTTGTCTGCTCCCCTATTCTTTGGGAGGTTACCCCTCTGTGTGCCTGTGTTCAAACCTCTGCTTTGAGAGAGAGAGAGAGAGAGAGAGAGAGAGAGAGAGAGAGAGAGAGAGAGAATTTCAGCAGAGTTCTGGAAGTTTAGGAGCCCCCTTGGTGACTCTACATTTACCCGGCTATCAGGTGAACTGACTGTGCCATCAGCTCAGCAACAAGGTCCCAAGGATTCATTTCTGCTTGGGGCCTTCGGTGTCCAGGGTACTCGAGCCATCCCAGAGATGCTGGAGGCCTCCAGGGCTTCCTCTGCCATGCTCAGGGGACCATGAGGTGCTGGTAATGGAACCCAAGCAGGGTGCAGGGACCCTAACAGCTAGATAGCTGCCCTACCCCAAATCTTCCCTTCTTACAAGAACTCATTATATTGGACTAAGGGCTATCCTAATGGCTTCAATTTAATCTAATTGCTTCTTTGAAGACCTTATTTCCAAATACAGTCACAGTTTGCAGTCCTGAGGTCAGGAGTTGAACAAATAAAATGATGGGAAGGGCACCCTTCATCCAGGATAACTGCTTTTGGGGGGGGGAGGCAGCGTGCTCTTTCATCAAGATGTGCGGAAGATGGAGTCATTTCTCTTTGTGGTTGGGGTAGCCAGTGATGATTTGTGCCTAGATTCCAGAATTTATTAGGGGTTTCAAAGAAACGATGTCCTAATTCTGCTGTTCCTTCTTCATTAAGTAATTCCTTTGATCTTTGAAATCTTGCCTCCTCTTCTATTTGGTTAATACAGAAAAGGAAAATTTATTATTTTGTTCCTTCTTTCTGTTTACTTGTCTTCCAAATAGTAAGTTGGTGCATTGGAATCCTCTTTTGTGATCCGTTTATTACATTTTTGTTGTTGTCGTTGTTGCAGGGGGTTTAGGAGGGCCTCCCAAGTCATAATAAGGGGGGGGGTCTGTGGGGTCCTCCTGGCAATTCTCTGACAACCAATCAGGGGTTCAATTAAAGAGCCTGAGAATGTGATACTGGTCCGGCCCTGTTGTGCTGTGAATTCTTCGGACCACCCTAGCAATCCTTGGAGGTCTCCACAGCCACATCCAGCAGGTGATGGGACCAAATTACGCCAGGGATCAAACCAAGGTGAGCTAATTGCACCCTAAACCGTGTACTATATCTCTGGTCTCTTCTGTGTTTTGTAAATGACATTATGAAGTCATAAATGTATCCGTGTATACACAGTGTATACATCATTTGACTGTGTACATGTATGGTAAATTTAATCCATTACAGTTATCCCCTCCCTTTTGCCCTTTTTTTTGGACCATACCCTAAGTGATGAGGGGCTACTCCCAACTCTGTTCTAGGGGGTGCTCCCAGCAGTGATCCAGCCCCCAGAGCTCTTTCCCCTGCACACTACTTTTTCTTCAAGTTGTTTTTCTTTAGCCAATGGGATCTTTTTAAATTGGACCCCTAAGTGTCTCGGATAGGAATGTAGTAGTCTTGGAAAGCATCTCTGTTCATTATGACATGATGTATTAGGCTCATGTTTTCAATTTCCTTCTCTAGATCCGTAGTCGGCCATTTCTCCAAGAAGCCCCAATTCTTCATTATTGGTGAAGGTCTTTCAAGAGTAGAATTGGGGTGTGAGGGGAACTCGCAGTTACTGAGTTGGTTCCTATGTCTGGGTCCTTCTAACAAACAGAGCTATGAAAACAATGAATGTAAACACACACAGTCACACCTGTATGTGCACACACACATATCTTCTAATAAAATTCAGGGTCTTTCCTCTCTTTAATCTTGACTTTTGTATTTCCTCTCTCTCATCCCACGGATCCTGACACTCATCAGACCATGAATGACTAAGCATATGATATATTACTCATTTGCTTTCCCCACGTGACAGGGAAATTCTTACAGTGCACCATGCTTTTGGCAGTCATTTTGACTTTAGAGTCTCCCACCCCCCGCCCCCTCGCACTCACCTAGAGACTTCTACTCAGATTACGGTGCTTTAAACTTCTTCGTGCTTTACATTCCTTGCTTGTGAGATAAACACACATCATTTTTATTTCATGTGTATTTCAATTCATTTATTTTGTAAGAGGAAAGACCTGGGCACATCTTACACAGGGTTTATGCAGGTTCCCAAATCCAACCAAGTGTGGAGGCAGTATGCTTTTCTATTTCTTTCCTTGTCGTTACCATATGTGACTAGCCCAGGAAAGGGCTGGGTGGTGACATATTTGGGGGAGGAGGCGATGTCTGAATCATGTCTTACTGAACAGCTGCAAAGAGCGACTTCAATTCTGGGAGAAACTGTCTTGAAGGCTCGAGTTCTTCTCAGTGAAGAAAACATTTGTTCTGCCACCCACCACCTCAAGCATCTTTGAATTTTAATGAGTTAGCCTTTAGGCTGCTAGACAGGAAATAAACCACAGTCTTCTGCACAAAGCTGGTCATCTTTATACATTATTTTAGAGAATAGACGTGAAAATGATGTGTGATAATGGGCCCCAAGGTCAATCATCTTAACATGCTGTGTTCCAAGCATAGAATCTTTGACTCTACAACAGGGCGCCAGAGTCCTGGGATCAAGGCAATTACCTTGCATGCTGCATGCAGCCAACTCTGGTTTGAACCCCAGCATCACACATGGTCCCCTAAGCTTTTCCAGGAGTGATGCCTGAGCAGAGAGCCAGGAATAAGCCCAGCTGGACGTGACCCCTCTCTGCAAAAGTACAAAAAAAAATTCTCTAAATACAGTAGTTCTAGAAGCTCAGGAGGATCTTATGGATCTTTCCTGATTCACCCATTTAGCCTCCCAGACTCAGCAAAATAGCTCAAAAGGCTGTAGCACATACTTTGCATGTAGAAGCCCTGTCTCCTATCCCCACCACTGCATGATCCCCTGAGCAGGCTTTAGATCCTCTTAAGCATTCTGCATTGTAATAGGCATGGCCCTTGTTTCACTGTTAAGAATCAAAATCCAGCACTGAATGATGTCAGGGACAAAGAGATGGTGAAGTTTGGTTGATTCTGTATTTCCATCACTGCATCCTAAGAGACTCGAGGGCAGCCTTTCTCAACCTTTTTCTGATTACAGCCTGGGTCCCTGTCCTGTTGGTTGACCCTCTGCTCTCATGCCAAAGTCCTGTTTTATGTCAATTTCATCTGTGGCTCTTGGAATATCCTGGGGCCCACCAGGGAGCATATGGACCCCAGTTGAGAAATGTTCTACACAAACTATGTTTTTGTGTTTCTTCCCATCACCTAGGTGATAGACTCTCTGAGTGCAGGGTTTGTGCATTATTTGCTTGGTCCTATGCTGGTGAAATAAGGAATAGAAGGTAAGCTGTTGGAAACTAAATTTAAATTCTAGAGGATGCACAGAGATGACCGTGAAGATCATATTATTTGTACAAAACAGCATTTCCAGAGAAAAATGATGAATAGTTCTACTCATAGACTCTCCACCGTGGCTTCATACAACAGTCTTACCTCTCTGATCACAGGCAAATATAAGCAATATTCCTGGATATTTTATTCTTGATTTAGCTTTTCCGGGGGTGGGGGGGTGGCTTGGCGGTTACTCCTGGATGTGCTCATGGTTGATCCCTGGTGGCGCTGGGGGCACCATATCTGGTGCTGGGGATCAAAACAAAGTCAACTACATGTAAGGCTTTGCTGCTGATATGTCTCTCTGGAGGGCCTCTATTTACTTTGGAAGTAGTTAATTGTTTATTTAGTCCATCCAGAATTGATTTTCGTGTATGTTATGAGGCATATTGTAATTTTATTTTTTCAAATTGGTTAGACGGTTGCCTCAACTCTGAATTTTCTTGTATTCCATGTGTTCTATATATGCTATATGTCTTCAGTAGGACAATCAGATAATCTTGCTGATAGGAACCTGTGAGGAACTTCAAATTTGCCTTCAGCCTTCGATCAAAAGCAGCCTTTTCACTCTTTCTCCACACATACCCTCCCAAGACCTTCCGTAGCTATCCCAAACCTTCCTTCCACCTCCAGACTCTCCCTCAGATGATCTCACTCCCAATATTTTTATCCAATAGCCTGTGCAACAGAGCACGCACCACTGCATTGCACACTGGCAGATGATTAAAGGAGGCAGGGGAGACAGTTCAAAGGGCTGGAACTTAGGCTTTGCAAGCAGGAGGTCCAGGCCCCATCCCAGGCACTGCATGGTCTCTGGAGCACTGCCAGGAGCAACTCCTGCGAAGGAGGCTGATGCAACTCCTGAGTACCTCGGGTATGGCCAAACACAAAAGATGAACGCAGGACTGGGGAAGAGAACTCAGGGGCTGAGAAAGGGAATGCAGATAGTAACTAGGCACAGGGGCTGGGGTGCATGCATTGCATATCAGAGCCTGGTAAAATAGCACGATACACCTCTGGGTGGATCCTCCCAAAAGAACAAAAAGGTGAAACTCAGGCATGTTATGTTATGGTTTTTATGTTAGGGATCACCATAACCCCCCTGCTGTCATTCATCAGCAAAAAACAAACACTTCTTGGAGAAAAAAAAAACCCTAAGACCCTAAGTTCTAAACTTTAGCCACCACCATCAGCACCGTTAGGCTTACACAGACAAGTACACTCCATCTACACACAAGGAAATCCTACCTCTTCCTGTTGGTCTGTCAGCCTTTCTCCCCATCTGGACTTCCATATTTCCCTATGTCCCGGGAACTCCTACCCCAAGACATGGCACTACCAGCAGAACCCTTTTCTAGATAAAGTTTCTCATACCTTAAAAAATATCCTTCATCTGTGCCCAGTTACTATCTATATTCTCTTTCTCAGCCAAACTTTTAATTTGGGGAATTAGAGAGGGAGCTTTGGGGACACACCTGGAAGTGTCAGGGGGCTACACCTGACCCTTGTGTGACCCCTAGCAGTGATGTCAGGGATCAAAATGGGGGTGGATCAGGGGGATGGGGGTGGGAGGGAAGCTGGGACCCGTGGTGGTGGAGGATGGGCACTGGTGGAGGGATGGGTACTTGATCATTGTATAACTGAAACCCAAGCACAAAAATTTATAAGTCTTTAACTGTACCTCATGGTATTTCACTAATAAAAAAATTTTTTTTTAAAAGTGGGGGTGGATCACGTCCAAGGCAAGTTCCATATCCCCTGTGTCTCTCTGATTTCATCTTCCAAGTTTTCAAAACCAATGCTAGCACTTCACCTCCCATTCATATTTTAACCCTTTATGCCGTCACATTTCTAACCCTTTTTCTCAGATTATTTGTTTTCTCGGAAATTTATTTCTGAGATTTGTTTGTTTCACATCAAGATCTCCAATGACTTCCTATTTACTTTCTTCAATAACATTATTTACATCTTATTTAACTTTGGATGCCCAGTCCTCCTTCCTCCTTTCCTTACTTTATCTTATTTCATTCACCTCCTCCCCTCTCTCTCTCATACACACACATGTTTAAATTTCCCACCATTTTGCTCATATTTTTGTGGCTTTCTATGGTCATCCACTCACATATTTTCAAATATAATCTAAATATGGTGACAACAACAAAAAAAGTTCTTCCATACTCTAATATCTGAAGTACTAAGAGATTACAGAACAAGGCCCAGTGAATTTGTAGTATCTCTTTCTTACATATTGCAGGCATCAATCTTCCATAAATTTACACAAAGCCTATCTACAGGAAGGGTCACAGTTTACAACTAACTGAATTTTCCCTAAGTTAGGCATCAAGGGAACGTTTCCCTCTCAAGAATTACAGCCTCTGAGTACAGGGGACAGTGCAGGGGGTTAGGGGGCAGGCCTTGCATGCAGCGGACCTGGGTTCAATCCCCAGCACTACATATGGTCCCCTGTGTATGTCCAGGAATGATCCCTGACCACAGGGCCGGGAGTAAGCCCCAAGCACAGTTGAGTGTGACCCTAATACTTACCCTTCTCCCACCAAAAAGAAAAATAACAGCTTAGAGGTCAGGGGCACATGTGCAGGTGCCTGGCCCCATACAGCTCCCTGAGCACCACTAAGTATCGCTCTGTTGGTCCCCACAAATCTTGGGAGTGGCTCTAGTGGTCCCCAGCCCTGGAGAGTTGAGTAGTTCTGCTGAATCAGCTCTGCTTGGCAGAGCACTGCAGAAAGTGACATCTGAACTGCCTGAGCACTGCTCGGGTGGAAATCGTTCCCCCCTCCCCAGCCAAATAATAACAGAATACCATTTTACCTGTCTTTCCTTTCAAAGATAGCAATTTATTTTTAATTCAATTTCATTTTGGTGTTGGCGATGAAACCAAGGGCCTTCCAATGGGCCCGAGCACGGAGCCACAAGCTCAGCCTGCGAAACCGTTGCTAGACTTGCGCTAAGAGGAATGTTCACTCCTCGTTTATTAGAGCTTACATTTCTCCCGTGGCCCCGCCACAATGAAATGATCAATTAGGCTGGTTTTGTCTGACTCTCCCAGAGAGCCCGCAGGAAGGCAGGATGATGTCTGCTCTGTGATCATTCCCAAATTCCCGGGAGCCTGGTACACGGCAGGACGAATACACGGACTTGGGCTCTCATGCAGCAGCTGGCTACAGCTGCAGCCTTTGGAGAACCCCACTCCCCACCCCGCGCCCAGGGTGGGCAGAGGCCAAGTGGTGGGTCCCGGGAGGAACTTTAAAGACAGTTTCTAGGTGATGAAACCAAAGGGCTGAGTTGGAATCGGAGCTGATGAGCTCAATAATTACAGAACTTAGCTACTTCAGGCTTACTCAAACCCCTTCAGTGTGCCAAGCGCTGACAGCCTTAAAAATAGAAAGCCACCAAGATTTATGGATGCTTGAAGGAAAACAACCCCGAGAAAAAAAGGCATTCAATAATGTACCAACATATTTTTAAATAGTGGCTGTCATTAAGTCTATGCAAGTTTAGCAACTGGTGTTGGCAGGATTTCATTATGGAATAAACCAGGCAACTTTCTACCCTAGAAAGGTATTGCGGAACGCAGGCGCACCTCCCGCCGTTTTGAATCAACAGAAAGCTCTGTTGATTCAGGCCAGCCAGTATTTCTCTAGAACTCAAAGTCCTAGTGTTAGGAATATTTTTTTTTCAACTTAGCAACATTAACTGCTTCAGTTCTACTTGCTGGTGTCTATTTTTCGGGTTTATAACAGGTTGTGATTTTTATCAGCATACGATGCTTGCACATGTACGCTGCGAAGCTCCCCTTTCCCCATGTTAGCAAGCTCATCTAAATACATGTTCACAGGTAAACATGGAAATAGTCCCCAAATACTTAGGCTAGAAAATTACTCTCCACCCTATTCCAGCGTTCCTTACTCCAAAGCAGCCACATTTAGTTCACTGGTTTCTGTGGCACTTACTTGACTTAGTATCTGTCTTCCACAGGCTTCCTCTGGGGACCCCACTTGTCACTGTCTGAATGGATTTTACCAGGGACCTCGCATGGTCCCATGAGGAACTTTCCTTTGGCAGCAGCTGGGGAATTCCTTAAGTCTCTCTCCTTTACTGGGTCTCTAGTTTCCTTTCCCTACTCCTTTGTCTTTCCTTATTTTATTCTTTTGTCTTGCCAGAGGCTATTCTCCACTTGCTTCCTAGGAGACATTCTTTTTTTTTTTTAAAGCTACTGTCACTTTCATGGCCGACCGGAGTTCGATTCCTCCGCCCTTCTCGGAGAGCCTGGCAAGCTACCGAGAGTATCTCGCCCGCACGGCAGAGCCTGGCAAGCTCCCCGTGACGTATTCGATATGCCAGACACAGTAACAACAAAGTCTCCAATGGAGACGTTACTGGGCCCGCTCGAGCAAATCGATGATCAACGGGAGGGCCTTTACTTTACTTTACTTTACTTTACTTTACTTTACTGTCACTTTATTTTTTTTTCTTTGCTTTTTGGGTCACACCCAGAGATGCACAGGGGTTACTCCTGGCTCTGCACTCAGGAATCACCCCTGGCGGTGCTCAGGGGACCATATGGGATGCTGGGAATCGAACCTGGGTTGGCCGCGTGCAAGGCAAACACCCTACCTGCTGTGATATTGCTCCAGCCCCGACATTTTTTTAAAAAAAATTGTTTTAAAAGTCACCGTGAGCTTATTATTAATCCATGAGAAAAAAGTTCTACCCATTGCATCAATATTGAAAAAATAATAATAAAAGTCACCGTGAGATACACAATCACAAAGTTGTTCACGATCGGGTTTCAGTCATACATTGATCCAAGACCCTTCTCTCCACCAGTGTCCATTTCCCACCACCAATGACCTCAGTTTCCCTTCCGCCATCCCACTTCCCTAACCTAACTCTGTGCTCAACGTCAGGCACTTTACTTTCTCTCTCTCTCTCTCTCTCTCTTCTCACTCTCACTCTGTCTCTCTCTCTCTCTTTCATCTGCAACACAGATATGGAGAGGTTATCGTGTTTGTTCCTTTACCTACTTTCAGCACGAAGTTCCTGTCCAGAGTGATCATTTCCAAATATCTTTGTCATAATGGTCCCTTCTCTATCTCAATTGCCTTGTACCCCAGCACTTGAAGCAGGCTTCCAATAGTAGACTAATACTCCTGGCCCTTGTTTCTACTGTCCTTGAGTATTAGTCTCATATTATGTTTTTAATATTCCACAAATGAGTGTGATCATTTTATGTCTGTCCTTCTCCTTTTGACTAATTTCACTCAGCATGATATCCTCCATGTCCATCATTTATAAGCAAATTTCATAACTTCATTTTTCCTAACTGCTGCATAGTATTCCATTGTGTAAATGAAACATAGTTTCTTTAACCAGTTTTCTGTTCTCAGGTTCTCAGGCACATGGGTTGTTTCCAGATTCTGGCTATTGTGAATAGTGTTGCGATAAACATAGAAGTGCAAATGGCATTTCTGCAGTGTGTTTTTGGGCTCCCAGGGTATATTCCCAGAAGTAGTATTGCGGGGGTCATATGGAAGCTCAATTTCTAGCTTTTTGAGGAATGCCCATCATGGTCACGGTCACAGTCCTCCCGTTGTTCATCGATTTGCTCCAGCAGGCCCAGTAACGTCTCCATCATGAGACTTGTCATTACTGTGTTTGGCATATTGAGTACGTCACGGGTAGTTGCCAGGCTCTGCTGTGCGGGCGAGATATTCTCAGTAGCTTGCCAGGCTCTCCAAGAGGGGCGGAGGAAATCGAACTCGAGTCGGCCATGTTCGCTGCGTGCTAGGCAAATGCCCTACCGCTGTGCTATCGCTCCAGCCCATATTGTAAGAAAACATTCTTTTTTTCTTCTCCTTCTTCTTTTTGGGTCACACCGAGCGATACACAGGGGTTACTCCTGGCTCATGCACTCAGAAATTATTCTTGGCGGTGCTCGAGGGACCATATGGGATGCTGGGAATCGAACCCGGGTTGGTCACGTGCAAGGCAAATGCCCTACTCACTGTGCTATTGCTCTACCCCAGGAGAATATTCTTGAAGGCACATTTGTATTTAGCAAATCCATGCCTAAAAGATGTCTATTTATTTTTCTATCTTTCTTTCTTTCTTTCTTTCTTTCTTTCTTTCTTTCTTTCTTTCTTTCTTTCTTTGGCTTTTTTGGTCACACCCAGCAATGCTCAGGGGTTACTCCTGGCTTTAGACTCAGGAATCACTCCTGGCAATGCTCGGGGGACCATATGGGATGCTGGGAATCGAACCCGGGCCAGCTGTGTGCAAGGCAAATGCCCTACTCACTGTGCTATCACTCTACCCCAGGAGAACATTCTTGAAGACACATTTGTATTTAGCAAATCCATGCCTAAAAGATGTTTATTTTTTCTAACTTCTTCCTTCCTTCCTTCCTTCCTTCCTTCCTTCCTTTCTTTCTTTCTTTCTTTCTTTCTTTCTTTCTTTCTTTCTTTTGATTTTTTGGGTCACACCCGGCAATGCTCAGGGGTTACTCCTGGCTTTGCACTCAGGGATCACTCCTGGCAGTGTTCGGGGGACCATATGGGATGCTGGGAATTGAACCCAGTTAGGCCGCATGCAATGCAAATGCCCTACCCGCTGTGCTATTGCTCCAGCCCCTCTAACTTTATACTTGAGTGTTTGGCTGAACGTAGAATACTAGGTTGAAAGTCACTTTCTTGGGGTCAGTGAGATACTACAGTGGGTAAGGAGTTTGCTTTGTATGCTTCTGACCCAGTCCAAACCCTGGCACTGCATACGGATTCCCAAGCTCACCGGGAGTGATCCCTGAACACAGAGCCAGGAGTAAGCACTGAGCACAGCTGGGTGTGACCCAAACACCCCCCACCACAAAAGGAAAATCGCTTTTTCTCTTTTTGGTGGGAAGGGGATGGGGAAGTGTGCTCAGGGACCTGGAGGGCCACACCTGGGGGACTCTTGACTTTCCGAGCCTAATTGCTTTCTGCTCCGAATTGCGAATGCAGTTCTGCTTGGACTTTGAGGAGCTGGGGAGCACCAGGGTCACCCTAAAGTTAAACTTAGAGGGCTTGTGTTACCAGGGAACATACCAGGGAACATACCAGGTAGCCCCCCTGTGCTCTGTCCACCTTCATTTTCTCATATGAAAAATCATTTGATTGATTTGCCATTGGTTCATATCCTATTTTGGAAGTGCAGCTTCACACTTCTACGAGTGTTTAAAACTCAGCTCTCTCTGCCAATGTTCCTGTCACACCGTCACAGTGACCTGTCTCCCAGTCTGCCCACCTACCAACATCACTGCCTGCCAGACCGGGATTCCATTGGCCCTGGTCTTCTCCAATTCAGCGCTGCTGCCGAGAAGTAGGCATTGGACTGATTCCTAATTCTTGGTATGGACCCTACATTACCTTTCATCCAGAGGTAACTTTGACTGGTCTTCACCCCATTCTAACAGCATTTTATAATGTGTACTTTGGTGTGAACTTTGGTTTGTTTTGATGGGACTTTTCTGTCTGGAAACAAATGGTTGTTCCTTCGAAGGAAACAGACTGCTACTATTGATTTTCCTCTCTTTCTTGTCTTCAGAGGGGCACACCTATTGGGACCACACGCAGTGGCAAGCAGCAAACCTGAGTTGGCTGCATGTAAAGTAAGTGCCTTAACCCCTGGACTATCTCTCTGGGTCCTTCTTTTCTTCTTTTTAATCTGATTTCTTTCTGGACTCTTTATTAACCAGATAATAGACTAATTTAATTGATATCTTGTTTTTATATTACCCCCTTCTTTTTTCATCTCTATTTTAGAGATATTATCTCAGCTAAATATATGAAATTTCTATTCTATACTGAATCTCTGTACTGAAAGATGACAAAATCAACTTTATAATGTTGATTTTAATATATGGATCTTGCTATGTTTATCAACATGCCTCAATTTCTAAGGAAATAGGTTACATTTGTAAATAGAATGACCTAATTTGCTCAGTCTAGTGACAGTTTAGTCTGTTGCCTTGGTGATCCACTTGATTAACTTTTTCTTTTACTCTCAGAAGTGTAATATTTGGGAGCAATAAATTATATGGTCACCCTATTTATCGAACACTTAATATGTACTGAGTGTTGTTCTTAGAGATGTGTGTGTATAACATATGTACACAACAAGCCCATTGAATAAGTCCCTTTTTCAGTCATCTGAACTAATAGAGAAGTATGGTCACCGGTCACAGTCACCATCCTCCCGTTGTTCATCGATTTGCTCGAGCGGGCCCAGTAACATTGTGAGACTTGTTACTGTGTTTGGCATATCGAATACATCACGGGTAGCTTGCCAGGCTTTGCCAAGCGGGTGAGATACTCTCAGTAGCTTGCCGGGCTCTCCGAGAGGGGCGGAGGAATCGAACTTGGGTCAGCCATGTTGGCTGCATGTAAGGCAAACGCCCAACCCGCTGTGCTAACACTCCAGCCAGAGGAGTATGATAAATTTTTAAATAATTGGTACATAGCTAAAGAGATAGAATGGGGGTTAAAGTGTTTGCCTTGCACATAGCCCTGCCTCATTCAATCCTAGCACCATATGTGGTTCCCTGTGTACTAGAAGTGACCTCTGAGCATAAAGCTAGGAGTAAATCTTGAGTACTCCTAGGTGTAACCCAAAACTCATTTTAAAAAATGGTTGATTTGCTGGAGACACAGTACAGTGCATAAGGCACTTGCCTTGCACGTGACCTACCCAGATTTTGTCTCTGGCACTGCATGTAGTCCGGAGAAACACTGAGAGTCATCTCTGAGCACAGAGTCAGGAATAAAAGCCCTGAGCACAGCTGGATATGACCCCTCTCCCCGGTCAATAAATTAAAAGCTTGTGCAAGTTGTCCCACCAAAGTGGTCTTTAAATATCTTCAGCTGGCTACTGCTTCATCACTGCTTACAGACCCCCTATTTGGGGGAATATTCACTTATTTCTGAACTTGCACTACTTTGAATATTGTCAGACTTTTTAGCAACCCTTTCTAAATCTTTCTTATTTCTGTGGGAGGGATAAATTCCCAGTGGAATCAGCTTTCTCTGTTCCCAATGAAGATCTCCTTCATGCATGCTCTGCCTGGTGTCTCTGGCGGATGATCACTAAGGAATGCTTGAACTGAAAAGGCAGAGAAAGAAGTTCAGGGGGTGGGTGGCACTGTGACCAGAGCTGTAACCCAACAATGCACAGGTAAACAAAAAGGAAGGAGAGACTGTAGCTCATTCTGCCTCTGCGACACTCCTTTTTCTCTTCTCTGCATCTGGGCTACTTGTCCTAACTCTGAAATTTGCAGCCTCCCGAGTGGTCTGATGGTGGTGATTCACAGGAAACTGAAGCATTCCTTAAGACATTATTCTTAAGACATATCCATAAATCAGATAGGAAAGAAAATAACCGATATTACTCACTCCCAGTTGGCCACAACACAATCTTGTAGTGACCTTCAATTGGAATGATCTCAGCAAATCTTTCATCTGCATGGGTAAAAAGTTCTCCCAAATATAGCCAGAAATTTCCCTTTAAATATTCCTTTGAGAGATAGTTTAAATTCCGTCTTGCTGGGGTTGGAGCTATAGTGCAGTGCTGTTGTCAGGGTCACAGTCCTGCGGTGACTGGGGGTCCCCTGGTGCATTTGGGGCTGATGACCATCCTGTCAGCAGCTGAGGGATGAAGGAATGGGGGCCACACGCTGGTTGGTGATCAGTGGCCATTTATTCAAATATCTCAGTGTTAATTATAGAGAAATCATGAAGGGTGGGGGGTTTGCAATTACACATAGGTGTGGTTGAACATTAACAGTACAGCAGGGGGTTTGCCTTGCACTTGGTCGACCCAGGTTTGAGTCTTGGCTTCACATATGGCACTCCCGAGCCTTCCAGGAGTGATCCCTGAGCCAGGAGTAAGCCCTTAGCATCTCGGGGTGGAGCTCCCAAACGAACAAAATTTCATCTTAAGAAGTTCCATGACTTGAACTCATTAATTTTCTCCAATTTGTGCCTTTGAAGTACAATGAAGGTCTGGGTTTTATCTGACTGCAAGTGTGTACTGAGCAGTCACCAATACTAAGTACTAGCACTACAAGAGTCTGTAGCTAAGGAACATATTTAGTTCTTGTGTTGGTTTGTTTGCTGTGTTTTGTTTTGGTCTCCCAAGGGGGATCAAGAGACTGAGGGTCCATCTGGTGATTCTCAGCCTACTGGACCCAGGGCTCAATGCAAGAGCCAGAAGTCATAGTCCTGCTCACCCTGCTGGTGACACCATTGCCCCGGCCCCTTTGGTGGTGCTCAAGGGGTGATGCTGAGGGGTCACATGCTACCTGCAACAGACACTGAGTGCAGCACCCCAATGGTTTGAATGCCTCCTGGCCCCAACACTTTTTTCTTCAAACAAAAGACTGCCAGTTCCCTTTATTGCCACGCCTTCTCCTATGACCTCCTCTAAGTGGTCTATGAACTCTTCGTCCATTTCCTATGTGTGCCTTTTGACACTCCTTGTTGAAAACTGAACTATTGTTTGTATATACTGGAAAACATCCCATTGCAAACAGAAAAGACCATATAAAAATGAGTTAATCCTTGGGTCATGTACAAGAATGCTAACTTTAATTTGGGAGAAAAAATAAAATGGCCAGCCCGCTCCCAGTTACAGAAATTGTTCTTCATCAATGTACCTTCAGCTGAAATTTTTGCTTGGTATTTATGTGTTTGGAAAGTCCGTGTGCTACTGGGAAGTTAAGGGGCCAGGGGCACGGGAGAGATTGTACAGGATCACAGCACATGCCTTGCATGTGGCCAATCTTATTTCATCCCCAACACCATATATCCCTGCTGTTGCCCCTGTCCCTGGCATCACTGGGTACAGCTCTGCAGACCCCCAAGTGTCTCATGGATGGCCTGGGCTGATTCTTAGAACCACAGGACCCAGGCACCGAAGCCCCGACTGTGCAGATTGAAGGACCCCAGGCCTCCTGAGTACCATCTTAGGCCACCCCTACCAAAAAATGTAAAAAAAAAAAGAGTCTCTGAGACAAAGAGGGTCCTCATTTATGTTTGTTGAAGTATTTCTTCATGGGTCTTTAGGACGCAATAAACTCTCCCACATTTATGCAGTGTATTTGTAAACAATTATTATAAAACATCCTGCTTTCAAGAAAACTAAACATTTTAAAAGTCTGCCACAGAACAGAGAAAATCCTGTAATTATCCTTTACTGGATTTCTAGTCTCAGAAACAGTGGACGTTTGCCTCCATGATGTCAGCAGACAAAAATTCTTCAGTATTGGTTACGTTAACTCAAGTCATCTTAGGCTGCCTACAGTGCTTTTTCTGCAATCAGTGATAACTTCCATATTACGGAGGTTAATGTTTCCCTTAGGTTTTCATTTCCTTGTACTAAACTGCTCTCTTTGAATTTCATTTCTGACTTTTAGTCAACCTTTTTCTGTGGTTTCCGAGCCTACTTTCTTCAGTGGCTCTTTGCCACCTTATCCTTGAGATGTTCCCAAGGCTTAGTCCACTTCTCTTCTTACTCTTCCTAGTAGTTCTCAGCCCTAACTGCATAGCAGAGTGACTTATTTATGTGCTGGAGCAATAGCACAGTGGTAGGGCATTTGCCTTGTGCACAGCCAGTCTGGCCGAGCCGGGTTCGATTCCTCCGCCCCTCTCGGAGAGCCCAGCAAGCTACTGAGAATATCTCGCCCGCACGGCAAAGCCTGGCAAGCTACCCGTGACGTATTCGATATGCCAAACACAGTAACAAGTCTCACAATGTTACTGGGCCCGCTCGAGCAAATTGATGAACAACGGGAGGACAGTGACATTTATTTATTTATTTATTTATTTATTTTTTACTTTATTTTTTCTTTTTTGGGTCACACCCAGCAATGCTCAGGGGTTACTCCTGGCTCTGCACTCAGGAATTACATCCCATGAGGGACCCTATGGGATGCCGAGGATCGAACCCAGGCCGGCTGCGTGCAAGACAAATTCTTTACCTGCTGTACTATCACTCCAGCCCCGATTTTTAACTTTTTTATTTTTTAACGAATCAATGTGATATAGTTACAGATTTACAAACTTTCGTGATTACATTTCAGTCATACAACAGCCAAGTACCCATCCCTCCACCAGTGCCCATTCTCCACCACCAATGATCCCAATAACCTTTCCACCATCTCCACCCCATCCCTCCACCCACTGCCTCTGTGACAGGCACAGTCCTTTTTACTCTCTCTCTCTCTCTCTCCCTCTCTCTCTCTCCCTCTCTCTCTCCTTTTGGGTATTATGGATGTAGCAGAGTCACTTACTACCACTTTAAAAATGTCCAACCCCAGGGCCAGGAGGATTTATCAAGAGCTTGAACCAAGCTTTGCATGCAGAAGCCCTATTCAATCCCTGGCACCACAAGGTCTCCTGAGCACCACCGAATTCAACCCCTAACCCCTAGTCAGGAGTAGCCCCCACACACTGCTAGGTAGAGTGAAAATAAATAAATAAATAAATAAATAAATAAATGACTCAAGCCCAGATCCAGGCTCAGATCAAATGAATCAGTCAACTTGGACTGTCATATAAGCCCTGTTTACCTTGATCTTGCAACTTAACCTCTGAAATTTAATGTCTTCACCTGCAAAATAGAGATGCTATTCAGATACATGTCATCTGATGCTCAGCATTGCAGCAAATATTGTCTCCAGTTCTCCTCCACTCACTGAAGGCCTCACTTTCTTTGAAAGTCCAGCACAAATCCTTCCTTCTCACAGGTCCTGAAAACATAATTTATTTGGCTTCTTTGTAAAGTGCACTAAAATCTCAAGGCAGGCCTAATTAAATATGAAGTGGACTCTGGGCTGATTTTCCAGCAGCTATTCTTGCTGCCTTTCAGTTCTTTTTCCACACAGCACTCCAACATTCCAGAGTGATATTTCGTTTGTTTGTTCTTAGTACCTCAGATGAAACCCAAGGCCTTCTCCACGCGAAGTGTGTGTCCATCACTAAACTCAAACAAACAAACAAACAAACAAAAACCCAACACACAAACCCTCCAACAACTGACATTTGCTTCTTATTTTAAAATATCCCATTGAATTATTATAGTTCTTACACCAAAATCAAAATTTAGCCTGATAAGGTTCAGTGAAATCTGACCCTCACCTTGCCACCTGTCCATAGTTGCACTAGTCCTAATTGGATGGACTCTTGCCCAGCTCACACTGCTTCCCTCCTCAGGATGATCTCCAAACTTCTCCAAAGCCAGGTTAACAGTGACTTCCTGGGGAACCTTCTCTGACCCTCTGTCCGGGTAGCTTCTAGAGAAACCTCTTTCCACAGCCCATAAATGCGCTTTGTCATGAAATACTTTATCATGATCTGTTAGACTAGGGCAGCATATCAACTTTTTCTTAATAGGACTCTATCTTGTTTGATTTGTAGCCACAAACACAAATGCATGAATTAGGTTTGTTTTTACAGTGTGGGGAATCAAATCCAGGGCCTTATGCATATAAGGCATGTGCTTTACTGGTGAGCTATATCCTCAACCCTGTCATTTAAAGACACCTATAAAAATTAAAAAAGAAGGCCTGGGCACATTGCTGGTATAGAAGTGTGGTGTATGCATATATCTAAAACTCAGAGCCAAACACACTGTAAGCAGGAAACCCAAAGTTCAACAACAAAACTTAAAAATGTGCCTTTCTTGGAAGCAGGCAGGGGTGGGGAGTTGGGAGGGAACCGGGAACATGAGTGGAGGGAAGTGGACACTGGTGATGGAACTGGTGCTGGAAAACTGTAGGCCTGAAACTCAAATGAACCAGAAGTAAACCCTGAGCATCACTGGCTGCGGTCCCAAAACCGAAACAAAAAAGGAAGCCAATTTAGGGGCTTTAAGAGTGTGTGGCAGATAGGGCTATAAAAAGTGAAGCAACCTAAATTCAATCCTCGTCATCCCATATGGTTCCTGAGCCCACCAAGAGTGATCTCTGAGCGCAGAACTAGCCAGGAATAAGCCTGGAGCATGGCTGGGTGTGACCCCAAAAAAACCCAAAAATGAATAAATAAAAGATACCAGTTTAAAGAAAAGCATATCTTAGGTTTGTCTCGTTCACCGCTGAGGCAACAGAATCTAAGCTTCCAACCCTGGATAGGTTGAATTAATTGAGTGAGCACCATTGACTGAGAACTGGGAGCTAAGCACAGATCTTTCCAGAGGCAAGATGCCCCTCAGACCAAGTCCACAAAGGAAAGGGGGTGGGGCACATTCTGTTCAAGAGCATCTTTCTAGTTCAAGAGTGATGTAGGGAAGCCTCTAAGCTTAGGTATGATTTTAATGTCAAGAGGGAAGAAGTATTTAGGGCGTTGGCATATCACTAGCTAGAAATAAGACATGATGGGCTGGAGAGATAGTAAAGATAGTACAGGGGTTAAGGCGCTTGCTTTTCATGCTGCCAACCGCCACATATGGTCCCTGTACCACCAGGAGTGATGTCTGAGTACAGAGCCTGAAGTGAATCCTAAACACAGCCGGGTGTGGTCTAGTCCCATTCCCCCTCTTCCTCCCAACACACAAACCAATTAATAAAAAAAATAAATAAAAGGCAGAAACCACAGTTAAGTCCAGAAGGTCATCCGTAGATTTTTGAATTAAATTTGTTTTCTAGTTGCAATTGTCTTCCCAGATACTATACTTGGGCTGGAGCGAATAGCACAGCGGATAGGGCTTTTGCCTTGCATGTGGCCGACCCAAGTTTGATTCTTCCTGGGTTCGATCACCAGCATCCCATATGGTCCCCGGCAAGCTACCGAGAGTATCCCACCCGCACTGCAGAGCCTGGCAAACTCCCCATGGCATATTCCATATGCCAAACACAGTAACAACAAGTCTCACAATGGAGACATTACTGGTGCCTGCTCGAGCAAATCGATGAACAACGAGAGGACAGTGCTACAGTGCTACAATTGTCTTCCCTAATAATTTGTCACTCGATATGTAGAAATTGGTTTTGTTATTTTTCTTCACATACACATAAACCCAATTTCCAGATGAATCCATAATCCCCTAAGTAGGAGATATTTACATAAATATTTCTCATACTCATTATGCGGCATAATCCATATATTTCCTAGAAGTGAATATAACCAACATTCTTTTATCCAAGAAAAATGTGCAAACACCATTGTTTCTCAGATACTTTCTCTAAAACCCCACATTTGATGTTTAAATAAATATAGTAGATTCTCACACTTCTATCATCCATGCTTGCAGAAGTTACTTTTTCAGTAACCCTCAATGCATTTCCTAGCTTGGAAATAATTGGATGGGGATTTTCAGATAGATGCCTGCAATATTATCTGAAAAACTGAAGTACAGTATGCTAATCAGAACATACACTTTGCAGATAATGGATTATGACTTTTTCCTGTGCTTTAAAATATCAGGCATGCCTTGTCAGTTGAACTAATTTCCCAATGAGCTCCTCACAGCCCAAGAATTATTTTGTAGTCACTTTGAGGCTTTCATGGAATGTTGGAAGACTTGTCTTTTGTCGGTGCAGTTCATCCTTGTGGTGTAGCAGAAAAAGACTAAAATTTGTTAGTTTTGCACACATGAAGAGCTGTGTCTTTCAACCATTAGAAACGAAAATGAGATGAAAGCGTCTTTAGTAAACCTCACCTCCAAAATTCTCAGGGTGAAAACAGACATCATTGAATCTGTGGCCTCAAAAGAGCAATAGTGATTGATTCCTGCCTCTTAGAAACCGAAAGTCCATGTTGCCTCTAGACGTTGACAAGCCCATGTTTTGTTCTTTCCCCATAATTTGGCACACCTTGAGTTAGACATGTTTAATACAGATACGTTAGGTGCCTTCTTAAGATAGCATGGATTCAAGCAATTATGTGACTTCAGCCGGACTGCTTTTATTAACCACGATTACCCATTATGAAGGTTTCTGGGCAGACAGCATGAAGTGATATCTTTGTAACAACAACAAAAAAATATTTTGCGTTGGTTTTTTTTTTCCACTGAGAGAATTATTTATGTAGCTAAAGCCAACCTACTCGTCCAGTTGTTATTCTTAATAACAGGCTTGGTTCTATTTTTATTTTGACAGTTTCTTACTTTCATCTATGCCTCCCTTAATTAAAAGTTAGTCGATAAAGAAAATTTTATACCTTTATTAGACATAAAAATATTAATTTTACAGACAAACTATATGGAATCAGAAAAGAAAGGGGCCGGAGTCAGAGAGATAATACAGTGGCTAAGGCATTTGTCTTGGGACACATAAATGACCTGGCTTTGATCCCTGGAACTCTGTATTGTCCCTCTGATGCCTGACAGGAGTGATGTTTAAGCACAGAACTTGGAGTAAGCCCTGATCACTGCCAGGTATGGCCCCAAAGCCAGTTAAAAAAATAGGGTTGGGGTGATAACTCAAGGCCTGGAGTTCACGCATATGCGTAAGGCTTGAGATCCATCCTTCCTACCATATGGCTCTCCTGAGCTCCCCTGGGGTAGTACTCGTGGTCCAGTACTGCTCGGCCTTGGCCCCATGGCTTGACTGGCCTGAGCATTGAGACTTCTAAAATTTGTTAGTTTTGCACACGCAAATAGCTGTGTCTTTCAAAAACAAAAATGAGATGAAATGGACTTTAGTAAACCTCACCTCCAAATATCTAAGGGTTGCAAACAGACATTACTGAATCTGTGGTCTTGAAAGAGCAATGATAATCAATTCCCAAAGCAGGGCCCAGTCTCGTTAGGAATAGCCCTCAGCCTCTGGAGCACTGCTGGGGAGTCCCTTCTCAAAACAAAAGGAATAAAGAAATGAAGAGAGACACTGGTGACAGTTCACAGGGCTTGTTTTGTATGCCAGATCTCTGCGTGACCTTCAGAGCAGCCCCCAAGAACCAAGCTGGGAGTAACAGCTGAGCCACACAAGGCGTGGCCCCTCAAAAGAACAAACGACAGCCAAAATGTGAAAGGCAAGGGAAATTTTAAAAAGTTAACCCTGGGACCAGAGACATCATACAGCGTATAGGGTGTTTGCCTTGCATGTGGTTGATAAGGGTTTAATTCCTGGCACCCCTCTATGATTCCCCAATCCCAACAGGAGCTATCATTGAGCACAGAGCCAGAAATAAAGCACTACTGGGTGGGGAAAAAAGAAAATAAAATATATTAATATGTACTTACCAAGGATTTTGATATCGATGGCCTATCTTCTCAATTACACCTTGACTTGGTTCCTTATACTGTAAAACAAAAAATAATTACTGTATCCAAGGTAAATGTCTAAGGGTCTGTGTTCCTAATGAAAAAAGTAAGTCAAGTTTGGAGTTATATAGAAAAATAGGTTTAGTTAAAACCGGTGGTCTTTGGGGGCTAGAGAAATAACATAAAAGTTAAGGCATTTACCTTGCACAGGGTCAACTCAATTTGACCACCAATATCCCATATGATTCCCACAGCCCTTTCAGGAATGATCCCTGAGCAGAGAACCAGGAAGAAGCACTGAGCACAGCCTAGAGTGGCCCCTAAACCAGAAACAAAACAGTTTAAAAAGTTCTTTGAAGGCAACTTTACAGATGAAACTCAACTAGCTAAAAGGCACATAAAGAAAAAATGTTCGACATCACTAATCATCAGGGAGATGCAAATCAAAACAACAATGAGATATCATCTCATACCACAGAGATTGGCACACATCAAAAAAGAACAAAAGCAACCGGTGCTGGCAGGGATGTGGGGAGAAAGGGGATCTCATTCATTGTTGGTGGGCATGCTGACTGGTCCAGCCTTTTTCGAAAACAATATGGACATTCCTCGATAGACTAGAAATTGAGCTCCCTTATCATCCAGCAAAACCACTGCTTGAAATATACCCTGGAGGTCCAAAAACACACAACAGAAATACAATCTGCACTTCTATGTTTATTGTAGCACTACTCACAATAGCCAGAATCTGGAAACAACCTAGTGCCCGAGAACAAACAACTAAATAAAGGAACTCTGGTACATCTACACAATGGAATACTATGCAACTGTTAAGAAAAATAAAATCATGCAATTCACTTATAAATGGACAGACATGGACAGTTTCATGCTGATTGAAATGAGTCAGAATGAGAGGGATGGACATTGAATGACTGAACTCATTTGTGGGACATAAAAAGCATAGTATGAGACTAATATCAAAGGACAGTAGAATCATGGGCTAGGAGAGTTGGCCTACGGCTGAAAGCCTGACTCAGGTCTTGGGGTAGAAGGGAGTTGGAATAGAGAAGGAAACGCTATTACAATGAGAGAGAGAGAGAGAGAGAGAGAGAGAGAGACAGAGAGAGAGACAGAGAGAGACAGAGAGAGACAGAGACAAAGAGAGACAGAGACAGAGACAGAGACAGAGAATAATTGTGGAAGAAAGAGAGAGAAGAAAAGTGCAGGCCATGATTCATTAAAAAATATATATTTTTTAAAGTGCCTGCCATAGAGGCATGCTGAGGGGTAATGGGAGGGAAACTAGGGTCATTGGTGGTGGGAAATGTACACTGGTGGAGGGAGGGGTGTTGGAACATTGTAAGACTGAAACCCATCACGAACAGCTTTATAACCATGTATCTCACAGTGACTCAAAAGAAAAATATTAAATTAATTTTTTTTAAAAAAAGGTCTTTTGATTCTTAAACTAATAAAAAATGCACAAAATAAATAAACATGACTATGTGTTCTGCTGCCCCTCTCCACAATAGAACAAGAGTTGGGCAAGAAATTATAGCTCATCATCCCTAAACTCATTTGTGGCTCTATAATTTTTTATCTTAATAAGCAGGCATTCTCAATTATGACTTATCATTTAAACCCAAGTAGTTGAGCTTTTTTGCTACACCTCTTCTCCCAAGAATCAGAAAATGTGGAGAAAATCACTTGGAAATAGTTGTATTACCAATGACAGCTCAGAGTGCAGAGTAGTTTTGAAGACTCCCTGCAGAAAAAAATAATTTATAGCGTGGGTGAGAGGTGAGGTGCTGCCTTGTGTGCTCCTCACCCTGGTTCTTTCCCCTTCCTGTCAGGTGACCACTCAAATGCCATCAGGGCCCACTAGAGCCCGCAGAATGAGAAAGAGTTCCTGAGCCCTACCCTCCCTCTTTCGCCCCACCCCAGAGAAATAAAATAAAAAGCCTAACATAACATAGGAAAACTAGAAAATATTTGATAGCCTAAAATTTCTTCCCACATTAAATAAAAATTCCGCACATCCTCTCCTTTGCATCGAGGTGATGTTTTATTACTGAGAATAAGTGACCCTCTAATTCTGTAGTAGCTAATGGATGGCACAGCTTACAAATGAGCATGGGTGTAGGCAGGGGTGTCAGATTTATATTAAAAAGCATTTTCAATTTATCACCACTTCTCAATTTTCCATGCTAGTTTAGACAATGATATGGGTTATCAAAAGAACTTCACTTCACACTTCAGTTTTGGAATACCTTTTTTTTCCTGATTTTAATGTTGGAGGTTGTATTCACAGCATCTCAAAAAGCAGCACAATTATATATTTTTTGTTTGAGAGCTACAGTTGGTGATGCTCAGGGGTTACTCCTGGGGGTACTTGGAGAACCATATGGGAGGCTGAGGATTGGAACCCAGATTGACCATGAGCAAAGCAAGCGCCCTACCTCCTGAACTATCTCTCCAGTCCCATTAATTTTTTTTAAATGAATTATCGTGAGGTACATTATATACTTATAAACTTTCGTGCTTATGTTTCAGTCATACAATGATCGAAAAGCCATCCCTCCACCAGTGCCCATTCTCTACCACCAATGGTCCCAGTAACCCTCCCACCACCCCCACCCAATTCCCACCACCACACCCCACCTCTGTGGCAGGGCATGCCCTGTTGCTCTCTCTCTCTCCTTTTGGGTGTTATGGTTTGCCATGGAGGTATTGAGTGATCATCATTTGGTCTATAGTCTACTTTCAGCAAGCACCTCCCATCCTGAGCGGGCCGTCCAGGCACCCTTAGTCCCATTAATATTAATTTTAACACCAGATACTATTTTTTTCTATAGAGCCTTTTCAGTGATACTTTTCCACATGTACTACACCCCCTTTAGTTGTCTTCCTGACTCCCTAGAGAATCTCTTTTCTAAAACTTTGCTTCAGGTAGGATGTTAGGCACTTGCATGGCATTTGACCAATCCCAGTTCTAATCCACAGCACCACATGTAGTCCCTGAGCACTGTCAAAGATCACTCCTGAACTAAGTCAGAAATAGGCCTGGAGCACCATTAGGGGTGCTCAAGTAAACACACACACAAATCATTTTAAAACTTCACCTCTTTTCCCCAAGTTGTGGTTTAGAATTATTTTCCTGGATGGGTATTTGATCGTGGTATGACCGAGATCCAAGCACAAAAATTTGTAAATCTACAACTGTACCTCATGGTGTTTCACTAATAATAAAAAAAAAAGAATTATTTTCCTAATCAGATGTTTTAAGTTATTTAAATTATTTATGTTGGGGAAGAATTTTTATTTAATCAAGTCATTTTTCTAAAAACCAAAGACCTAATTCACTACTGGCTCTAGGATCCCCATATGTAAAGATATAAGGAAAAAAATTAAAAAACCAGAGTTAAAATCTTAGACCGGCCATTCATTGGAAAGATAAAAAAGTATTTATCTGCATATAATAAAGAAGATCACATTTTTATGATTTTTTTTTTTTTGCTTTTTGGGTCACACCCAGCGATGCTCAAGGGGTTACTCCTGGCTCTGCACTCAGGAATTACTCCTGACAGTGCTCGGGGGACCATATGGGATTCTGGGAATCGAACCCCAGGTTGGCCGCGTGCAAGGCAAACACCCTACCCGCTGTGCTATTGCTCCAGCCCTAGTTTTATGATTTTTGATTTCTGATACATGGTGCTCTGGAAATTGACCCTATCATATGATATAATTTTAATGGCAGTTTGTTTTGGTTTTCTGTTTAGGGACCATATCAGGCAGTACTGAAGGATTATTCCTGGCTCTATGTTCAGTCACTCAGCAATAACTTCAAGGGATCTTAGAGAAACAGTAACAACTGATTTATGTCTATTTTTTATATTAAGGAAATCATGTGAATCTTTTAGTGTTTTCTGGAATGTTTTCAATGAATGAAAAGTAGTTGAAAAGGATGATAGTTGCAAATTAGTAGAAAATGAGAATTACTCCAAATTGGATATTTTGTTTTGAGGCTATATTTGGCTATGCTCAGGTCTTAGTCCCTGCTCTGTGCTCAGGGGCGACTCCTGGCAGTGTTTGGGGAAACATATGTGGTGTTGGGAATGGAACCAGGGTCTGCCTTCTATACTATGTCTTACCTCCTATACTATGTCTCCAGCCCCAAATTAGATATTCTAATTTAACATGCTCAATTTTGCTTCTGTTGTTTTTGTTTTCTGATGCCGGGGATGAACCCAGGCCTTATGTGTGGGGCATGCGCTCTACCATGGAGTCATAGCTTGGGTGCCCAGTTATGCAATGTCTAGATAAACTGAGGCACTAACTTTAACTTATAATCAGCCTGAATTCGACACAATTCCTGAAATGAGTTAGAAACCGTTCAGTTTGGGTTGTTCATCATGACATTTGGGACCTATTCTAACTGACAATGAAAATCGTTACTTAGTACTTTCCCTTTTAATCCTAAACCATGTTGTGTCTGGTCCTGATATACTTAGGAAGTCTTTTGGGGATTGATTGCTGGGAAATCCTCTTATTTTGTCATTAGAATTGACTCAAGATGCTTTCCTTAATATATCCAGTTTAGGCTTTCCCCTCCCAGATAGAATTATTTGCCGTATCTGTAACCATGGGCAATCTGTCTCCAGTAGAATGAACTCAATGGCGATGCAGCTCAGGAATGCCTTGACACTAGGGTTTCTCTTCTCTCACCTCCTTCCTGCCAAGGATTGCTCTTAGCACCAAACATTTGAGTGGAAAATTCCCTAAGGCTACCTTTTCTTATGCTAATGTACTTTTTTCTTCACTTGCCTCAATTTGCAAAATATTATTGTTAACCCCTTAGGTGTCCTTCTTCCCGCAGCCACTCTGAAGCAATCTCATTGCAGCTGGATTGTCCAATTGCATAATGTTGCCTACTCTTGACTGGAACCATTGAAGGGAGAAAAGGGGCATAAAGGCCTTTGTGTGAATGAAGTATTTGAAGTATTCATTATATATTCAGAGCATGGGCAGAAACAAAACAATTCTTTCTGAAAATATGTTTAGGGCATGGATTTCGTGATGCATTTCTCTTATTAAAAAGCAAAAAAAAAATGAATAATGCAGAGACCCGTACTTTAATTTATGCCACATTCTGTGAGGGTTTGATTATCAACATGAATTGTATCCTGATCTTTTCTCTTTAAAACAGTAGTGTTTTTTTTTTTGATAATTTGAATTAGCAAATCAACTTTCAGCAAATAAAACCAGGAAATAATAATAATAATAAAACCTTGGCTTCTGTGAGTTTGTTTATGAAGCAGGATCTCTATTTTCTGTGTAGTATCTAAATAGTGAACAACACATTTCATTATGTTTTGGCTATGTTCATAATAATACAACTCAAAGACCCATATAAGCAGAAAATACAGTATACATGGACAATCATATTTTAAACCTCACTTTCTAAAACACTTTACTAGATAAAATAGACCTAAGTATTTCATATGTAAACCTCAATTAATTAAATATTGGTCAAGTATTATTGTTAGTGCTGTAATAATAATCTCTGTAAAATTCTAAAATATTCCTAAAGATTAGCAACCGTGGTATATACAACTTCTAGGTATTCAGTCAAATATGAAATATCTAGGTGTTGGTATGAAGAGATTTTTTTTGTTTATTTTTTTGATCTGGGGCCCAGACCTGGCAATGTCAGGGCTTACTCCTGGCTCTGTGCTCAGGGATCACTTCTGGCAATGCTTAAGGGACTATATATGATATATCAGGGATCAAACCAAGGCTGGCTGTATGTAAGGCAAGTGCCTTACCTCTGGACTATCTCTCCAAGCCCTGCTATGAAGAGATTCGTGGGAGATTCTATCAAGATCCCAAATAAGGGCCAGAGAAATAGTACACAGAATTAGGCACCGGCCTTGCGTGTGGCTGACCTCAGTACTACCCCCAGTGCCAAGGCTCTGACTCCCTGAGTCTTACCAAGAGTGGTCCCTGAGTACTGAGACAAGAGTAAGCCCTGAGCATGACTGCATCTGGCTTAGAAACAAAAGCAAAACCCCTCAAAATGCCAAATATGATTTATGAAAATAATTAGTTGAGCTCTAAAAGGAATTGGGAATGACGTAGAGCCAGGAGAGGCTCTTCGACAAATGGTTTTAGAAAATCTGAATAGCCATTTGCAAAAAAGTAAAGCTGTATCCATCTTGCACATCACTAAAAAACATAACATAAAGTGGATTAAAGACCTTGAGACTTGGCAAGAATCTATAAAATATATTGAAAAAATATATAGGTAGAACTCTTCAGGATATGGACCTCAGAGGTGTCTTTCATGGTTCAGCTCCATTGGCAAAGACGACCACAAAAATAAACAAATGGGAATATATCAAATTCTAAAGATTTTGCATGGCAAAAATACTGAAATAAGACACCCTACAAAAATATTTGTACACAGTACATAAGAAAACAGGCTAATATCCAAGATACACTCACAAAGTTCAACAACAGAAAAATGGATAGCCTCCTTCAAAAAATGGGGAGAGGAAAAGAGAAATCCTGAAAAAAATAATGGGGACTGGGGATGAACTGACCTATTCCCCAAGAAGACATATGGAATGGTCAGTAAGCAATGAAAAACTGTTCACCATCGCTTACTGGCAGGGAAATGCAAATAAAAATAATCATGTGATATCATCTCACACTGGCGAGAATGTCATGTATTCAAAACGACTCGGCATAACCCGCGATGTGACTCAGTGGGAGAGCATGGGCCAGGCAGGTGTGAGGTCCTGGGTTCTATTCCTGACATGAAAACAAAAACAAAACAAACCCAATATGGGGGACAGAGCAATAATACAGTGGGTAGGACATTTGCCTTGCATGAAACCTACCCAGAATGGATCCCCAGCACCCACTATGGTCCCCAGGAAAGATTCCTGACCACAGAACCAGGAATAAGCCCTGAGCACTGCTGAGTGTGGCCACAAAATAAAACAAGGCTGGAAACAGTGTTAGTGAAATGTGGTGAGAAAGGAACCTTCCTTCATTCATTGTAGGGGGGAATGTCATAGGGCTCAGCCTCTGCGGAAAACTTCTTTAAAAATAAGAGTAGAGGGCAGGAGAGATAGTAGAGAAGGTAGGGCACTTGCCTTGCATGCGACCAGCTAGAATTTAATCCCAATATCTTATATGGTCCCCTACATGCCACCGGGAGTAATTCCTGAGTGCAGAGCCAGAAAGTAACTGCAGGCGGTGCTTGGGGGACCATATGAGATTCCAGGGACCAAACTCAGATAGGTTTCATACAAAACAAGCACCTCACATGCTGCCCCTGCGAGATCTATAATTGGCTAATGTTTGCTTGCGAATTACAGTGTTTTATTTTTTTCATTTATATAACAAACAGATTTGTCCTCAAAAGTCTTATGAATGTTAGTTTGCCTCATTTATTCTCAGAGAGAAGGCAATTATCTGCTATTTTCTCCTATACTTCAAAGGAAATAAATGTTTTCCTTATTGAATCTATAACTCAAGATGTATTAGGAATTTCTTTGAAGCAAGACTAGAATTTATTCTGCTGGGCATTGTTAGGATTTGTAATGAATAACCAATCAGTTAGTCAAAGATCAGCCTTTTATCCAGCATTGGGTGATGACCACTAATAGGGTCTGAAGTCTGAGCTGATTCTATTCAAGCTGCAAAAAAAAAAAAAAAAGCTATATAAGATCTTCCCAAGTCTCTCTTTGTTCAGCATAGTTTCTGAAATAAAATCAAGAGCTCTTTTTTTCAACTGTTCTCACCCTTGGAGTTCTCTAATGTGTTTGGCACTGCTGTGAATTCAAAGGTTAAAAAATCTGCTTCTCCCAAGTTACCAGTTTAATTAGCTTTACAACATGGAATTAAGCTAGGGGTGGTAACTCATGCCTTGTAAACAAATAACAGTACAGCTAAGTTTCCATATTTTAAAAGGTAAATAATTTTCAAATGATTTTGTTGAATAAACTAGGAGTAGAACAATTCTCAGTTGAAAGTAGACTCAACATTTCCTTTTTCCCCTCATCTACAACTTGATTTCTCGATCAACTTGAAAAATGGCACAATTTCAGGCTTCATCACCCATCTTTTATAAATGAGCATCTACCCCCTGTTAGATGCTGTTCATAGTCAACGAAAACAGAGTTCAGATCTTAAATTGCTTAAGGCGATTTGGAATGTGACAGGGCCAATCGATGACAAGAGCCAAACTAGAAACTTCAACTAGGAAGAAGGCACAGAGGGGCCAGAAAGATAGAGATTAAGGAACTTGCCTTGCATATGGCTAACCCTGATTCTAGCCATGGCATCCCATGTGGTCCCCCATGCACTGCCAGAAGTGATGCCTAAGCACAGAACTAAGACTAGCCCAGAGTACCACTGCATGTGGTGTCCAGACAAAAACAATCAGTGGAAAGAAACTGTCCCGTGAATCTTCCCAACTAAAGGAGCTGATAGTAGATTTTTTGTTTTCAGTGCCATTTTCTTTAAATCAAGAGACATAGGAGGTAATAAGGAATAAGGGCCTCCGATATTTAATGAATTCTTTCACCTTGCTCAGTTAAGATTCCTTGAGAGGTTAGATTCAATCCTGGAAACATACATTTGGATGGCTAAACTCGTGTATTATGTATTCTGTGCATTTTTATCAATATGCTTTAGGAGTAATGTACATGAATAATAGGAAAATACATGATTCTAAATTTGCAATGATTTAAGAATTTATCTTGAAGCTCTTAAAACTTTAGACCAAATGCCATAGTTAGAAAAGAAATGATGGGGCCAGAGAGATAGTATAGTGAAAAGGGTGCTTGCCTTGAATGACGCCAGCTGAGGTTTGATCCCTGGTACCCTATTTGGTCTCCTGAGCACTGTCAGGAGTAATTCCAGAGTGCACAGCCAGTAATAAGCCTCAAATACTTCCAAGTGTGGCCCCCACACCAAAAAAAATAAAAAAAATAAGAAAATAGCATTTTAGCACCTTGTGCCTGGGATATTAGACTATGCACAAGTTCTAGAGGGGTTTTTTGTTTATTTTGTTTGCTTGTTTGTTTTTTCTTTGTGGGTCACACCTGGCGACGCTCAGGGGTTACTCCTGGTTCTGCACTCAGGAATTACTCCTGGCGGTGCTGGCGGAACCATATGGGATGCTGGGAATCGAACCCGGGTCGGCCACGTGCAAGGAAAACGCCCTATTCACTGTGCTATAACTCCAGCCCCAGTTCTAGAGTTTTTTGACAATACCCTTGTCCAAAGAGCTGGCTATAGACATAACTTTAGCTTCATTAGAAGTTGAAGCAATCTTTTCTCTTTTTTTGTTGTTCTTGGTTTGTTTTTGTCTCAGGGCTTTACCCAGCACTGCTCAGGGCTTTTTCCTGGCTCTGGATTCATGGATCATTCTTGGTTAGTCTAGGGGGGTCCATATGGGTTCCCAGCAAGTGGTGTCAGGGATTAAGTTTGGGGCCTTATGCATGCAAGGCATGTACTCCAGATTTTTTTCAACTATCTCCCAACACAACTTTTTTTCTTAGTTTTGTATCTTTCTGTCATCATGAAATAAGATTTCTTGAAAACTTCATAGCCCACTTTTTCAAGTCCAATGGTTTAGGAAAACATCTCAGCTGCAAACTTCTAGGGTTCTGGGAAAGAGGATGGAGCCATCTGAGCACCAAGTATCCCATGTATGAAGGTCTGTTTTCACTCCCACTGACTGGACAGCGAGTGACTCAGTTTTGGAAGCTTAAGTTGGAACTAGAATTGGCCACTGTCTCTGGTACTGCTGGGGGCCTCCACGCCTGAAGCGAGTCCTGCCCACCCCAGGCCAGTAGCACAGCTGACTCACAACTGACAGACAGTTGCTTTGCCTGGCCAGCTCAGTCTCGCCCAGTCCACAGTCCACAGTTGGATGCTTCCAAAGCATTTCCAGCTAGCAAGGGCCCACACAGCCTATGCAGATGTTCAGCAAGCTTGGGGCTAGAAGCTACTGCTGCCAATGAAGTCCAAGTGGTCATACAGATTGTTCTTCACACACAAAACTGTGCACATGCAGATCATTAGGTTCTGGTGAAAGTGACCCCTCCAATGCCAGCCAAGCTAGCCTGATAAGAGGGCTCAGGGACTGTGGGACATTTGCCACATAAAGCCTACCAGTCCGCGACATTTGAAAAGTCTGCTTCACTGCTATCCTAGAATGCACACAGCCAAATTCCCAGGTCACTACCATCTGGGTCCTTTGAAACTGGCACCAAAATACAGATGCAAAAAAGAAGTGGGCGGCCACCTCGGAGCTTTTTGGAAAGCCAGGTATGAGCCAGTCGTGACGGGGGCGACTGAGACCTCATAGGAAGGGGGGCGTTCCAGGATCGTCCTTCACGCCCTACCGAGGTCACGAGTTGCCCCCCATGAGCGGCTCTCCGGCACAGCCATGGCTCTAGAGCCACAGAAACCAGTCTTATAATTATCTGACTCTCAGCAGAAATACTTCCAGGCTTAATAAGTAAAATATCAGAAATCCAAAATTGCACGGCCTTGATAGCAGCTGCGCGTCATCATTTGATTCTTGTAACCAGCTATAGAAACAAATTATTTCAGAATGTCTTTTCAACAGGTCTGATTTGGGGGTGTAAACTCTACATAATCATAGTGCATCTTTTGTCAAAACAATGAATCTAATCAAAGTAGATAGAGGGTTAACTAGAATTCATCTGCCTCACAGGCATTGGGAGGGCCGGGAGGGAGGTATATTGGGGTTCTTCTTGGTGAAAAATAAGAACTGGTGAAGGGAAATGTGTTTGATGATTGCATGACCGAGACTTAAACCTGAAAGTTTTGTAACTTTTCCCACAGTGATTCAATAAATTAATAAATTAATTTAAAAAAAAAGAAGTGAAGGTATTCAGCCTCATCAATGGAAAGATCTGGAGTGCATGACTTGTATGCATAAGGCCCCAAACTTCATCCCTGGAACCACATGTCACCCCACCCCCGACCCCCACAGCCAAGCACTGCTAGGTACAGCCCTGCTGCCCTCAGCTTCACTGGACTTGGGCAGCACTGCATTCCTGTGCTCTGGCTGCCAGGATCCAGCATGCCAAGCTGCCTGAAAGACCCTCTAAAACTGGCACAGACTCAATAGAGGTAATAGGGACTGCATCCCTGCTCATCTTTAAGAACTGCTGAGAAGTTGCCCTCAGTGATAGGACGTGGGGATGTGATAGGACGTCCTTCACATCCTGGAGTGATAGGACGGTGGGGAGGGCATTTGCCGGCTGATCCAGGTTCAATCCCTAGCATCCCATACAGTCCCCCAAACACTGCCAGGACTAATTCCTGAGTGCAGAACCAGGAATACCCCCTGAACATCACTGGGTGTTACCCAAAAAGCAAAAAAAAAAAATGCCCTCAGGCATACGGGACACATATGAATGAACTTTATTGTGACTAGAAAGATACTCTCAAACAATCGTAGCCTCATCTGATAGAACATACAGCACTACCCACGTCTTCAAAAGCAACTGGCAAACTCAAACCCTCTGGTAGTAATGAGCATCAGCTCACTAAAAAGCTGTTATTGGGTCCACATGACCATGATCCCCAGCCACTGCTCAGATCCTTTGGACTTTGCCTTCAGGTCTGCCAGCCTAGCGGAAGCAACTCTGAACTTAGGGTTAGAGTCCAGGCCTGCCTGACCTCCGTACAGCAGCTGCTACAGGGCACCTGGGAGCACAGTCCTCGGTGGACTGGACAGCCAGGTCCACCCAACCTCAGAGCCACATGAGCCCAATTGGTGGCTCCTATCAATCTATGAAACAGTGCCTTCCCCCACCCCTCACACACAACGCCAGATATAACAAAGGAATGATGGTATTCAGCCTCACCAATGGATAGGGTTAAAGCCCCAAAGTTCTTAAATGCACTGGATTTTTTTTTTAATTCCTCAAGGAAAATTTCCAAACAATAATTATGTCATTGTTTAATAAAATAAAGAAAGGAGAAGAGAACATCAGTCCACTGAGATAAAGTATAAAAGAAAGCACCGAATAAAATCCAAAAAGAAATGAATGCGTTAAAGTAGAGTAACTAAACTTAGACAATGCATTAGCTTTTGACTCAATAGCAGAAAAGAAAAAGCCAACAATCAAGTCAAGGGAGAAATATAAGATATAAGGTATAAGGGAGAGAGGGAGGGAGATAGAGGGCAAAGGGGGAGGGAAAGAATTTTTTTTTTTTAATGAAGTCTTAAGGGATTTACGAGACAGCGTTAAGAGGAACAACATTCATGTTGTAAGCGTTCCAGAAGGCGGGGGAGAAGAGTTGCTGGGAAAAACAGTAGCCAATAAATTCCCCTATCTGAAGAGAGACATAAATTCAGATTCAGGAAACCTAAAATTCAAAACAAAACGTAACCAACTGAAGGACACCAAGACACGTTGTAATTAAAATGGCAAGAACCAAAGAGAAAGATAAACTCCAAAATCAGCAAGAGAAAAGTAAAACACTTACAAAGGAATGCGCCCCCTCCTCCTCCATTAAGACGGCATATTTCTCCATTGAAATTCTACAGGCCACCAAGGAATGGCATGATATATCCAAAGTCTTAAATGAATAAAACCCCAACCAAGAATCCTCTATCCTGTCAGCTTGTTACTCACATCTGAAAGAGTGATAAAAATATTTTCAGGCAAACAATAGTTAAAGCAAGCTTTATTTAAGCCAGCTCTGTGAGAAAACTCTATGAAAGGCAAGGAAGCCCCATGATATATATAAAAATACAAAATTGAAAGAGAAAGAAAGTAATAAAAGGAACAACCACAAAGAACTAAAGCTGACTTGCTTTTTATTTAGGAGAGGCTTGAACTACTGGTAATGTACACGGCCAGAAAGATGGTACAGCCGATGAGGTGCTTGACTTGCACACAGCTGACCTGGGTTCAATCCCTGGCACCAAACACAGTCACCGAGACTGCCAGGAGTGGTTCCTGAGCATAGAACCAGGAGTAAGCCCTGAGCATCACCAAGTGTAAGCCCCTCCACCAAAAAATATTGAATAAATGTCAACTAAATGGTAACATCTAAGCTAACATAAGTAGAAAAAACTAACAAGAAGAAGTGAATGGAAGCTGATTACTACTGGTATCAAAGTATTCACTGTAGCACTGTCCTCCCGTTGTTCATCAATTTGCTCGAGTGGGCACCAGTAATGTCTCCATTGTGAGACTTGTTGTTACTGTTTTTTAGCATATCGAATACTCACAGGGAGTTTGACAGGCTCTGCCATGTGGGTGGGATACTTTCAGTAGCTTGCCTGGCTCTCCTAGAGGGATGGAGGAATCGAACCTGGGTCGGCCACATGCAAGGCAAACGCCCTACCCTCTGTGCTATCATTCCAGCCCTATCAAAGCATAAATGGAGAAAATAAAGGAAAGCCAAATAAAGGCAAACTGAAAAAATCTCATAGAAAAAAGGCAATACATTCCCATAGGTCAATAACTTCTCTAAATATAAATGTATTAAACTCCCCGCCAAACACCTGGGAGGACCAGGAGACAAAACTCCACCTTCTGCTGCTTCTATTAGAACCATCATGATAAATGTAGGCACAAGCCAATGTCTGAGCTTAGTAATCAGACAGCATAGGCCTAGCCACAGCAATCAGACAAGGAGAAGTGAAAAGGACTCAAGTTAGAAAAGAAAAGTTATGATTCCAATACAGGATAATTAAATATATATACATATACATATACATATGTGTATATATAAACCCGAAAGACCACCAAAAGTCATTTTAGAAGCAGTAGACCAAATACAGTGTCATAGCTAAAGAAATCAACACACAACTCTTTTTCGTTGTTTTATGCAACAATGAAGTAGAAGAAAACATCCAATATGATTAAGTTCAAGAGCATCAGGTAGGAATCAGCTTAACAAAGGAGGTGAAACACATATCAAAAGATGTAAATCACTATGAAAAGAAAATAAAAAAATGGAAAAATATTCCATGTTCATGATGGATGGGAGGAATTAAAATTGTTAAAATGATCATTCTACCCAAAGTATTATATAAATTTGATATAATCCCTATCAAATTTCAAATGGCACTAAGGAAATAGAAGAAATGATACAAAATTTATATGAAACCTCGAAGTCCTCCAAATATCCAAATAAATTCTGAGAAATAAAGAATATGGGAGGCATTATATTCCATGACATTAAACTGTACTGCAAACCTATTGTAATAAAAAAGAGAAAAAAAAACCCTTGGTGGTACTGAAATAAAAGCAGGCTCTCAGAACCATGAAATAGGACTGAAGGCTTCAAATAAACTCTCAGATACAGTGACAGTTATTCTACAACAAAGAAGATATGGATTAAGGAAAAACTTTTCTTTTATTATTATTTTTAATTGAGATACAATAGTTTACAAGAGAATTAAGTCATTATTTTTATCCCTAGAGAACTACAAAACTCAGCAGCAAAAATACAAACATTCTCATAAAAAAGCAGGAGAGGAATGAATAGACACTTCCTTCCAAGAAGACCTGCATATGGACAGGACAACAGGCATATAACAAATGTTCATCTCTCTGAAGATGATAATGATAAGGAAATGCAAATCAAAATGACAAGGAGATATCATCTTATACCAGTGAGCATAGTGGTATATATCAAAAAGTCCAGTAACCTGGGTAAGGGATGGTAGAGCCTTGCATTGTAGTGGTCCCCTGAATATACCAAGAGCAACCCTTAAACACCAAACTGGAAGCAGCCCTGAGCACCTCCAAAACCAACGAGCCAAAATAAAAGAAAAAACTGAAAAAGACCAGGAATAAACAGTATGGCAGGGATGTGATGAAAATTCCTCCCTCGTTCACTGTTAGTGAGAATGCAGTCTAGTTCAGTCTACTATATAAAATACTATGGGTACTTCTCAAAAATATTAAAATAGAACTTTCAGATGATCCCATCATTCCAGTCTTTGTCATTTATGCAAAGATCACAAAACTTAATTCAAAGCATATATACACAGCCAGTTCATTTTAATATCATTTACAATAGTCAAGATCTGGAAAGAGTCCAAACATCCAATAAACGAGTGGGAGTGTATGTTTTGCATGCAGGAAGCCCAGACTTGATCCCCAGAATAACAAGTTCCCTCAAGCAACACCAAGAGTGATCCCTGGAGTAGACTTTGCTAGATATTGACCCCCAAATAAACTTACCCCCCAAAATGAAATTGTAATATATATAACTCAGGGGGAAAGTACTGAGCTATAAGAAATCTTGTCTTTTGCAACAGCTTGGATGGCACTGGTTGGTGTCATGTTAAGTGAGATAAGTCAGTGAGAAAGACAAATGCTGGATGAGCTCACTCCCATGTGCTGTACAGAGAAACAAAGTAAGGGAATAGCCAGTGTCCAATGCAAATAAACCCTCGGATTCCACAGCAGATTAGAGATTACCAAACAGCGGGTGGGCGGGATGGGAGGGGGTAAGCTGTGGGGGTTGAGGAGAGGCGTGGGAAGGCTGGAAAGGTCAGAGGGACAGCAGTAGAGGCTTTGGGCAGTGTGATAGTGGTGATAGTGCAGCAACTTTGTGCCCCAAGAACATCAACACTAATCTGTGTTTCCTCAATAGGAAGAATAATAACAATTGGATATAAAAAATAGTGAAAGTTGAACAACAAAGAAAAATGAAAGAGCTTATGGTAATACATAATTAGTCATGTTAAGAAGCATAATTTGGGGGACTGGAGAGATGTGGAAAGGGCCTTGCATGAGGCCAACCCAGTTCAATCCCCAGCACCTCATATGGTCCCCTGAGACTTGACAAGAGTGATTCCTGAACACAGAGTCAGCAGGTAGGGGACAGGGAGGAAAAGGAGGAGGTGGAGGAAAAGGAGGAGGAAGTGGTAGTGGAGGATGAGGAGGAGGAAGAGGAGGAGGAGGAGGAGGAGGAGGAGGAGAGGGAAGGAGGAAGAGGAAGAGGGGGAGAAGAAGAGGAAGAGAAAGAGGAAAAAGAGGAGGAGGGGGAGGAGGAGGAAGAGGAGAAGAAAAGGAGGACAAGGAGAAGGAGGGGGTGGGAGAAGGAGGAGGCAGGACGAGGAGAAAGAGGGAGATAAAGAGGAGGATGAGGATGAAGAGATGGAGGGGAGGAGAAAAAGGAGGACGGGAAATAGGAGGGTAAGGAGAAGGAGGGGGAGGGGGAGGAGGAAGAAGAAATATAACTTGGGGCTGGGAAAATAGCTCAAAGGGCTGTAGTATATGACTGGTATGCACAAGGTCCCAAATTTGATCCCCAGAACAGCCCTGGATGTGACTTTGGAGGCCCCAGCATCACTGGGCCCAAGTGTTGAATGGTCTGGTGACCTAGCTGGTCCCAAGCAGCACCAAGTTTAGCTGTTGTGTCAAATGAACACTTCTGGATGATCTTCCCTCCAAAAACATAAGGAAAGGTAAAATTTTTAAACAAGTGACATTAGCATTCAGATCCATAGTCAAGATGATGTTGAGTTCTATAAATGTTAGTAACCACCATAGAGTATTTTTAGCCTTCCCTAATTAAGGAACAAAATCATCCTCTGGGCTCTAAATTACTTTGAGTTCTTTTTCTTTCTTTCTTTTTTTTTCCCTAACGTTTTCTCCTCCTAAAAACATGTGTGAAAATTGAGATGTATCTGCTCCCCTCCACTGAATTTTCCAGTAATTGTCTATAAAGTCATGAGCAAGCATGCCCTGTGTTTAGTTGGAGACCAGGTCATTGGGGGCTGTAGCACCCAGGGATTGGCAGAGTTGCTGGAAATCCACTTAGATTCTCACCATCCCACGCACATTATTTTGTGCGGAGCTGCTTTAAACACAGTTCAGAAAGTGCAAGTCATTGCTATGTGGCTCTTGTGTTGTTTCCTTGTCAGGAAACATGAAACATAAAATATGTTTTCTAGGGGATGGAGAGACAATCCAGAGGGTAGGGCACTTTCCTGGCACACGAGACACACGGGTTTGATCCCTGGAATCCCATAATGTTCCCTGAAGCTGCCCTACTCCTGCCCCTCAGGAGTGATCTCTGAGTTCTGGTGGTTGGAACCCAAAAATTAAAAATAAATTAATGAAAAAAAAAGTATTTTCTAGAAGTTGCACTCAGGTACTTTGACTGGCCTTGGTTAGCTCCCCAGCATCACACTGGGTCTCCGGAGCACCATCAGGGCTCGCTCCTAAACACAGAGCCAGAAACAATCCCTGAGCATAGCCATGGATGGCCCAATTTCCAAATACACCTATTTTTACAGTGGAAATATGAATAAGATTTTTATAAAGAAATTCTTCTTTCAGTTGATTAAAAAATAATCCTAAGAAACCAAGTCTTGTAAAATGAGGAAATGTGAAGTCTGTGTTTCTGGTTATTAGTGGTGTTATGTGTGATTTTGATCCTAGCATTAATAAGTTCTGATAACCCACTACCATCGGACCAGCCATGGTCAAACGGGATGACAAGTGATACAAGTGATGTATTATTTTGAAAAAAAAAAAAAAAAGAGTTCCTTGGCCTCCCTTAGTCCAAGTTTTGCCTTCCTCACACATTTGGCACTCCTTCCAAGTATCAGAAATTCATTACTTTATGCATTCCTACGAATGAAAGTTGCTAATGTAATTATTTTATATTAAATCACTAACTGTTAGGAGGCAAATAACTAATAAGTACAAACCGAGAACACATCCATCTGAGAAAGAAGAGTAACAATCCCAAGATGTACCTAATTTTAAAAAAGCTATTTTCTCTTTTGATTTTATAAGTTGGTTAGAAAGGAAGCTTCATAATCATTTAAGTATCTGTATTGATGATAACATCTGGAAATTAAGCATGTAAGACTCTTCAACTTTCGATGAGAGTCCAAATTGGTAACTGTTATTTGTCTACATAAATGCAAAGGGAAAGGAGAAATTTAGGATAAAATATGAAAACAGGGACTGGAGCAATAGTAATGTGGGTAGGACATTTGCCTTGCACGCGGCTGACTCAGACTCAGTCCCCAGAATCCCATATGGTCCCCCAAGCACTGCCAGTAGTAAAGATAGGAGTAACCCTGAGCATTGCTGGGTATTCCCCCAAGATCATAAATAAAGACATGCATATATACATACATAAATAAATACATAACAGAGACTGGAGAGATAGGAAGAAAGAACAATAAAAACCAGAAATTTTGGAACACGTGATGCCTACTTTTTCCTCCATGTGAATTTGAAAACGTCCCCGGGCATTGCTGTGTGGGAGTAGACGGCATGGCAGAATGGGCTGGGGCAGGCTGAGAGAGGGAAGTAGTAGGTGCGGGTCCCTGGCACTTCACTGAGGTGGCTGCTTTTCAGCAGAATGCCAAAGCGGGCATCAGGTAAGGTCGCAACATGTTCCGTGCTGATTAAATAAAAATTCCAAAGGGCTACTGAGACTTCCCATTATATCATTTCTCAAGTGTGTGGGTAATCGCTACAATATTCATTCTAATATTAAGAATGCCTACATGTCTTGGAAAATATGACGCAGAGTGGGAAGATGGGGGGAAGCGAGGGAATCACAGAGAAAGCGTGTCTCACAGAGAGTCCATGGCCATGGACTTTAGACATCCCTGTCTTACAGAAAAATGGGAGCTCAGATGTTCACTGTCTTTGGGCTGTTCTTGAACTGCGTTTCTAAGTCCTTGAACCTGACATACTGACTCCACCATCTACTGTAGAATCACAAACAAAACACATTGCATGTCACCACCTCAGTTTCCTCATCTGGAAAAAGGGAACTTAACCACAGTATCTTCTACACATATTTAATATTTGCTCACAGGTAGTACTTTTGTGCTGACATTCTCTAAATAAGTTCATTGTGAGAAAAATGTTAAAGAAAGCAATCAGCCTCAAATTGGGTTTTTCAGTGACCATCAAGAAACTGTATTCTGGTCTGGAGAGAAGGCACAGGGTTTAAGGCATATGGCTGATCCCAGTGTGTTCCCGTCACACCACTTGGACTTCTAAGAATCCCTGGAAGTAGCCCTGAAGGCACCCAGCAAGGCCAGGGTGGTCTGGGGAGTCCCCAGCATAATAGAGATCAAACAGCTCCATATCCTTGGACTCACCTTGAACCCCTGGTCCAGTTTTCCAAGAGTTCCCAGGAGGAGTACCTGGATTTCCTGAGCACTTCTTGGGAGTCATTCCACCCCCCATACATAATAAAAGGGGAAAAAATCAGTAAGTCTACAAAAGTGTCACAAGGCAGTCCTGTGTATTTCCTAACTGGAATTGTTGGCATTTAAAAATGAGGTAGAAGTTTATTTGGTACATTTACACAATGGAGTACTATGTAGCTGTTAAAAAAGACGAAGTCATGAAATTTACAGACAAGTGGTACTACATGGAAAGTATCATGTTAAGCAAAATGACTCAGAAAGAAAGGGATAGACATAGAAAGATTGCATTTATCTGGGGAACATAAAGGAACATAATAGGAGACTAACACCCAGGAATGGTCGGGATTAGTACCAGGAATTTTACTCCATGGCTTGGAGGCCAACCACACATGCTAGGGGAAAAGGGAGCTCAGATAGAGAAGGGAACACCAAATAAAGGTGTTGGGAGGATCCTCCCAGGATGGGAGAAGCATGCTGAAAGTAGACTATAGACCAAACATGATTGTCACCCATTGCCTCTTTTGCAAACCACAACACCCAATAAGAGAGAGAGAACAAAAGGGAATGCCCTGCCACAGAGGCAGGGTGGGATGGGGGGGTATGGGGAGTGAGAGGGATACTGGGATCCGCGGTGGTGGAAAATGGGCACTGGTGGAGGGATGGGTATTTGATCATTGTATAATTGAAACCCAAGCACAAAAATTTGTAAGTCTGTAACTGTACCTCATGATGTCTCACTAATAAAAATTTAAAAAATAATTTAAAAAAATGAGGTAGAAGTTTTAGGGCTGGAGCAATAGCACAGCGGGTAGGGCATTTGCCTTGCACACGGCCAACCCAGGTTCAATTCCCAGTATCCCATATGGCCCCCTGAGCACCGCCAGGGGTAATTCCTGAGTGCAGAGCCAGGAGGAACCCCTGTGCATTGCTGGGTGTGACCCAAAAAGCAAAATAAAAAATACATTAAAAAAATAAAAATGAGATAGAAGTTTCAAAGCCTTAAGATTATAATTCTATGCCCCAAAGTAGGGAGGGAGAGAGAGAGAGTGAGTGAGTGAGTGGGAGAAAGAGGGAGAGAGAGATGGGGGGAGGGAGAGAGAGAGAGAGAGAGAGAGAGAGAGAGAGAGAGAGAGAGAGAGAGAGAAGCCCCTGCCATAGAGGCAGGAAGGGGGATGGTGGAGGGTTGATGGGAGGGAACCTGGGACACTGGTGCTGGGAAATGTGCACTGGTGGAGGGATGCGTGTTGGAATACCATATGACTGAAATTCTACCTTCAACAACTTTGTAAGGGTCTATCTCACAGTGATTTAATAAAAATAAATAGATGAATACATTTTTAAAATTTAAAAAATAAAATTTAGCCATTCTTTGAATTGTTCAATGCCTTCTAATAGCTCTTTGTGAATACATTTGATGTAAGGGATCCATGAAAAAATTAAAAAAACTGTGCTGAGTCTTTGATTGAAAGAAAGAAAAAGAAAAAAAGAAAGACTGTAGTTTTTCTTAGATTAGATTATATAAACTATTGCCATGTCTCATTGTGTCCTTGTTTTACTTTCACAATCCTAGCTTTGATAGTTTTCAAGTTGTAACATTGGTTGTGACATGCTATGATTTATTAACTGATGTCTTGCAACTCACGCAGCTTAACACAATTTCTGTAAGAAAATGTAAATCGCCTTTGACGGTGAAGAGAGAGCAAGAGCAGAAAATGACAGCAGGAAGCAGCCTATAAGATTGCGATATGGGGAGAACAAGCAGGGCAGGGAAGTTACCCAGGCCTGATGAACACATAGTAGAAGTCTCCTAAAACCAAATGACTGGGGCTGGAGAGAGAGAGCACAGCAGGGAAGGTGGTTGCCTTACAGCCTGCTGACCCCCATTCAATTCCCGGCACCACATACAGTTCCCCAGGCCCCACCAGGAGTGATCTCTGAGCACCAAGCCAGGATTAGCCCCAGAGCACAGCTAAGTGTGGCCCCAAACCAAAAACAACAAAGGCCCCGCACCAACGGCCTTTCTCTGCTCCTGCTTTTGCCTTTCCTCCCGCTGTTGATGTTCTAGATGATGAGGAGTGACTCGTAAGCTTGGTAGTTGTGCTCGCCAAGGTCACATGGTTTTACTGGTTCACTGGGGTGGACAGTGGCCGTGTCTCAATTTGGGCTGTGGTGCTTGCCATCCTTTATCTGTCGGACTCGCCAGAGCTCATGCCCTTCATTTGGGGAGCACGCGTGCCCTATCTGAGGTGCAGGGGGAAGCTGCCTGCTGCCCCAGGAAACTCCAATAGCATGGCTGACAGGCCCAAAAGCTGCCTCCAGAATCACACTTAGTGTTAGGGGGCAATGCCACAGATCAAATTTAGAGCCTTGTGCCTGCAAGGCAGATGCTTTAGCCACTGAGCAGCCTCCCACCCCCCACTATACAGTTTAGCAGAGATTAAATCCCTTAGGAATGAATGCGAGGAGTTGGAGAGACAGAGGAGGGGAAAGCACTTGCCTGTACGAGATCAACCCGAGCTCAATCTTCAGCACCACATAGGAGTAATCCCTGAGCACAGCTCCAAGAGTGAGTCCTGAGTAATACAAGGCACAGTTTCCCACCCCCATCCTACCCCTGAAAGGAATGTCATGCCTTAAATATGAGATGGTAACAAAAGCAATGATTCTTACTTGTAACATACATATTGTACTTCACATGAGTGTGTGGGAAATAGTTAAATGTCCAAAATCCAGAAGAGAAAACAGACTGTGACTTTTACTGCCATCTGTGCGCTGGGGTAATTTTTCAGGTGTCAGTCAACCTGGAAGTTATTATCTATATCTCTGCTAGAATCCAGGTGATCCAAGGGTATGTCTAGTGCCCAAACTAGAAAGATCATTTTCAGGTAGGAAGCAGCTGCTCCAGGCACTTTCCCAAGATCTTTAGGGGCTACAGAGCTTCTTTTGTTGCTTGTCTTACATATACACTGAGCACCAAATCCGGAAGAACTATTATCCGGGCCATAAAACTGCACTAGATAAGAGTTTGGGCTTTAAAATCAATCTGAGTAATTGCAGTGAGAATAACTAAGAGGTTTCTGCAGTCAGACAGAGGTACCATCTTGATTTGAACTATTACAGACAAGGCGGTATGTGGAAGGGTCTTCTAAAGACAAGGAAGCAAAGAAAGAACAAGACACATACGGCAACATTTCCTTGAGTTGCGTCATATTGAGGAATTTGCCAGCCAGTGAAGAGCGGCACGAATTAATCCTACAGACGCTCATGTAATATTTGTCACAAGGAGCTTGTGTTTATGCATGGAGTTCTGTGTATCTATCACTTAATATCTCGATTCATGCTTCGTGTTACTGATCAAAAGCAGCCACCGAAAGCACATTGTTGATAAGGAATCAGTGGAGGCTCGACTCAAAAGCATTTTCCATACAAGCCTTGAAGACAGAGAGAAAACTGTAGCTTTGGGCAGAGGTGAAGATTAGCCATTTTAATGTCAAAGTTTAGGCTTTATTTGGAATTACATTATATATGGCTCTTTGCTGATTCGTACAGTTATTCTCATTAATCTTCTTTTGGGATTAAAAAACTTAATGCAAACTTTGAAGTTCAGGACTGGAGAGATTGTATCAGGCAGAAGTCCCCTGCCTTGCTTGTTACCAATCCCAGTCTGATCCCGAATGCCACTTATGGCCTCCTGAACTCCACTAGGAATGCCTGAACACAGAGACAGAAGTAGACCCTGAGCACTCCCATGGATGGCCCAACCCCCTCCCCCTCTCAAAAGAGAGTTTTAAGTCCAGGAAATTCTTTAAAGTGTTGTTTAAGATAATTACTTGGGGGAGTTGGAGAGACAGTACAGTAAGTTAGGGCGCTTGACTTGCAGGCAGCAAACCCAGGTTTTATCCCTGACACTCCATATGGCCCCCTAAGCCCCACTAGGAGTGATCTCTGAGCACAGAGCCAGGAGTAAGCCCTGAACACAGCTGGATGTGTCCAACCTTCCCCCTCACCACCAAATTTTTTTTTTAAATAATCTGAGACAAGTTGGTCCTTACAGCAATTGCTTTCAAAAATGACAAGGCCCAGAAAGCGCACAGATGATCAGAATGTTGCTTCCAGCAGCGTCTGAATGGGCCACAGATGGGGGGAGAAAATTACTGTGTGACAGTCATTGCAGCACTTGGTACAGTAGGCAGGATATGGAAATAACCTAAATACCCAATGGCAGATGAATGGATACAGAAGTTGTGGTTATACACAGACAATGGAATATTATGCAGCTCGCAGAAAAGATAATTCTTGCAGTTAATTGCAGCTTGGAGAATATCATGTTAAGCAAAATAAGTCAGAGAGAGAAGGACAAACACCAGATGATCTCATTCATATAGAGAAAAACAAAACAAAGAAGTAGTCTTGAATGACGACAAACCCTTGGCCTTAGATTACAAAACTGAGATTACCAAGGAGGAGGGGTGTGGAGAAGGGAATAAAAAAGATGGACAAATGGACGATGATGCAGGGCCATGTGTGTTAGGGAAGTGTAATAACTGTATACATCAGAACTACGAATGCTAACACTATTACCTAAATGACGGTAATTTTTTAACAAGTTGATTTCGTGTCTTACTCTCCATCCCACAGGAGTAAGAGGACAGTTCTATGAAGCAGAGCAGCAATTCAGGCCTCTGGGTGAATTACGAACAAAAGAAACAGAACAAATACTTTCTTGGAAGACCAACTCACAATTGGCATGTCTTGTAGACTCGACACTTCTTGTTCCAAAAAATCAAGAAATGCCTGAATGCGCCTCATCTGAGCAAGACAAACGTGTTCTCGAGTTAAAGATGAAGAAGAAAGAGAAGTTTTGCACAGGCAAGATGGGCAGACAGATTGGGGCCTGTGCAAAAGGAGGGTGCTCACCCAAAGAAAAGCAACGTGGCGACAAAAGTGCTGGACCAAGTTCCGACCAGCTGACTTTGGGGCTGTGCTTGTCTCGCTGGAAGCCAGCTTTGCTATTGAATCAAATTTCTGATCTTCCTTTTTATTGCCTAGTTGGAAGAAGACACCGTTTCAGAACCTGATCGGTCATTGTATTTAGCAGACACCGAGCGACATTCACTGCTACCCCCCTAGAACTAAGAGCCGAAACTTGGACGTCAGCCACGTGCCAGGCCTCATACTTACTTTGTTCCTCGTGTTCTCTTATTTAATCCTCACGGCCTAACAACAATAATATTCAGCACAGAGAGGACTTGATATGTGCCAGGCACTGTTCCCAGAACTTGACAAACAATCATTTGTTTAATATTTACAACGGTCCAATGAGGTAAACACGAATATGAACAGAGAGCACAGAGGCAGGGCGGCCTGCTGAGGAGCATGCACAGCTATTAGCTGCAGAATTGGGACAGGCTGGGGGGCTTGGACAGCGTGCAAGGGATGGAGCATGTGCTTTGCGTTGCCCTGGGTATGACCCTCAAACCTGAGAGAGAGACAGAGAGAGAGAAAGGAAGGAAGAAGGGAGGGAGGGAAGAAGGGAGGGAGGGAGAAAGGAAGGAAGGAGGGAGGGAGGGAGGGAGAAAGGGAGGAAGGAGGGGAAGATGGAGGGAGGGAGGGAGGGAGGGAGGAAGGGAGGAGGGAGAAAGGGAGGAAGAAGGGGAAGATGGAGGGAGGGAGGGAAGGAGGGAGGGAGGGAGGGAGGAGGGGAAGAGGGAGGGAGGGAGGGAGGGGTAAAAGAGGGAGAGAGGGAGGGAGGAGGGGAGAACAAAAGAAAGAAAGGAAGGAAAGAAGAAAGAAAAAGGAAGGAAAGGAGGGAGGGAGAGAGGGAGAGGGAGAGGGAGAGGGAGAGGGAGAGAGGGAGGAAGGAAGGAAGGAAGGAAGGAAGGAAGGAAGGAAGGAAGGAAGGAAGGAAGGAAGGAAGGATGCAGCAGCTGACCTGGTTCAATCCCCAGCACTCTGTATGGTCCCCAAGCATTGTCAGGAGTGGTCCCTGACAGAGCCAAGGGTAAAAACACTGGTGTGAATACTGGTGGTGGGTGTGGCTCAAGACTCCAAAATGGTTTTTTTTTTTTAATTTTTAAAAAGAAAAAGACATTGCTGTGTAAAAGAAGAAAAGCTAGAGGTCACTAGCTCAGAGTCAGTTCTAACTTAGAGTCAGGATCTGAACCCAGTTCTGTCTAGATTTCAATAATTAAGCTATTTATACACCGTGGAATACCATGCAACTCTAAGAAATGATGAAATCTTGCATTTCACTGTGATATAGATGGAAATAGAAAGTATCTATCATGTTAAATAAAATAAGTCAGAGAGAGAAGGACGCTGTGTGATATAATTAATCTAGGGTATAAAAAAACAGTATCGAATAATGACAAGCCCTTGGTCCCACATTAAAAAACTGAGTTGACCTAGTGATGGGCAGAGGAGTTGATTAGATTTTAGGCAGTGGAGTACGGTGATGCAAGGTCATCAGTGGAACTGGTAAGTGTATAATAACTAGACATCAATACCGTACATGTTAACACTGTTGCAAATACATTTTACCTTGAATATAGCAGTTTGGAAAAAAAATCTAAATTTTCAGTCACTTTCCTGGACTGCCCTAGGTTAGACCAGAAAAAAAATTGCCTTCTCCTATTTATACTTTACCCCCAAAAATATAGCTGCATAATATAAGCTTTAGGATTTAAGGAAATTGGAGGTTGCATACTTAATATGTTTACTTTTTATATATTAAAAAGAAAGTCTGAGTTTTTAGTTCTCCAATCACCAGTGATTGTTTTGTTTGTTTGTTTGTTTGTTTGTATTTTTTAAACTGGGATACTGTCAGGATTATTCACGCCTGCAGCTGTATCACTGAAAAGACTCAAGACAAAGTTTCTAAGCTATGTTACAAAGTCTCAGGTATGGATGACCTGATTTACCAGCATCTCAACAGCGGATTTTAAAGCTCTGAGATTTATTTTCTAATTTGGTGGATTGCGTCCTGCCCAGGCTGCAGCTTTGATTCCTCCCACTCCTTGGGAGGGTTAGGATGCAAGCCATGAGTAGAAGTGTCTGGGATAAACTGGAATCTGAACGCGTTCCATAGCAAAAAAAAGAATGCTTTTGGATTACTCAGGGTTTCATTCCCTTCACACCCCTCCTCTCACAGATTAAAGAGAATGAAGTAGCATTAATGTACAATGATGTAGCAATAAATGTAGCAAGTACATTTAGTGACACATTTATCTTTCTGTAAAACGGAAATCCCCCTATCTCTCAATGACACACACAGAATGCTGTGTTTTTCTGTGGAAGTAAACTCAAGAGTTCAAGGCAGACAACCATATTCTTTGAAAGTATGGGGACCAATTTGACTACAGAATTCAGAAATCGGGGGACCAGAGACAAATGAAATGGAGCATGTTCAAGACTATTAAAGGTGCCAGGATATTTCAGAGAAAAGTACCATACCTTGATATGAAAGCCAGTCTGCAGCCTTGTTCTGTTGATAAAATCATGCATTGGTATTCCCCAACCAATTTCGCCAACATGCTCGTGCTTGTATTTGGCTGGCAAGTTTATGTCGGGGGAAGGTCTCCATAAATAGTTGAGATCTCCAGTTTTTTCTACTGTCGTGTGCTTTTCTCCTATGTAGGAAGTGTACCGGCAAACTCGAGGTAGATGATCCGTTACATAATCCGGGCCTGAAGAGAAAGAAAAATGAGTTAGAAATTAAAAATGTACCATTTTTTGTTGGGAGGATCCTCCCAGGATGGGAGAAGCATGCTGAAAGTAGACTATAGACCAAACATGATTGCCACTCATGCCTCTTTTGCAAACCACAACACCCAAAAGGAGAGAGAATAAAAGGGAATACCCTGCAAAAGAGGCAGGGTGGGATGGGGGAATGGGGGGTGGGAGGGATACTGGGATCTGTGGTGGTGGGAAATGGGCACTGGTGGAGGGATGGGTATTTGATCATTGTATAATTGAAACCCAAGCACAAAAATGTGCAAGTCTGCAACTGTACCTCATGATGTCTCACTATTAAAAATTTTTTTAATAAAAAAAACCCGAAAAATTTGAAATAAATACTAAGACGTGAAAATGATCCAAAAAAAGTACCTTTTTAAAAATGTTTTATTACTTTAAAGGACAAATAATAGTCAGTGTTTATGTAGCATTAATTGTGTCCTATGTATTATTTTAGGACTTTAGATATGTCAATTCAACTAATTCTTATAATAACAAATGAGATAGTATCATTTCCTCTTGTTTAAATATGAGGAAAGGAAATCTCGTTCACTGATGGTGGGAATGCCAAAGGTCCAGCCTCTATGGCAAATGATATGGAGATTTCTCAAAAAATGTAGGAATGGAGCTCCCATTTGACCCACCTATCCCATTTTTAGGTATCTATCACCCAAACACAAGAACATTCCTCCAAAGAGATAACACATACCTCATTGTAGCTCTTAATGTAATAGCAGGGATATGGAAGCAACCCATGACCCATGGTAGAACAGAAAATGAATGTGGCACATATCCATAAATTAGCCATTAGTAAGAAAATCTTGCAGTGGCAGCAACTTGGATGGAATTGGGGGGAATCCCATTAAGTGAAAGAAGCCAAAGGCAGAAGAATAAATACAGGATGATCTCACTGAGAAAGAAATCAAGGGTCTAGACAATATCAAACAATGATAAACCTCAGAGACAGGAATACGAACCTGAGCATGCCAGGTTAGGGGGTGCAGTAGGGGGGTGGATAGACTTTGGAGAAGTAGCACAAGGGCATTCGAGGAGGGTCTTGGGCACCTGATAAGGGAGGTCACAGTCGGCACTAAAACCCTAACTATCAATGAACAAATCATGGGGCTAGGGTGGGAGAGAAGGAACATTTGGACCAGAGAGGACAAAGGGATGGGGAAGAAGGGTCCTGGGCACTTTGGTGGTATGGTGGGCAGTAACTTTATACATTAATGCTATAACCCTAAACTGTGAAAAAAATTAATAAAGATGGGGGAAAGGCCCAGGGATAACTCAGCAGTGGAACACCTGCCTTGTGAGCATGAGACCATGAGTCTGATCCTTGGCACCACCCGACATCCCCAAGCTGGATGGGGAAGAAGCTCAAGAAGATCAGCAGTTCAAGATTTCCATCCCCAGGGCACCACAACCAGGTGTGTGAGCGCCACAATGAAAGTGAGCAACCACTGACAAGGACAGACAACCACCTGGTCACAAAAAAAAAAAAAATAAATAACAAAGAGGGAAAAAAAGAAAGTCTACTTGGAGCAATAGCACAGCGGGTAAGGTGTTTGCCTTGCAAGCGGCGACATGGCCAACCCCGGTTTGATTCCTCCGCCCCTCTCGAAGAGCCTGGCAAGCTACAGAGAGTATATCGCCCGCACGGTAAAGCCTGGCAAGCTCCCCGTGACATATGCCAAAAACAGTAACAACAAGTCTCACAATTTGTTGCTCGCTAGAGCAAATCAATGAACAACGGGAGGACAGTGAGTGACAGTGACCCCCCAAAATAGTTATGAAAGAGTTTGCAGGCTGGGCTCTTCACTGCCCCCAACATTCAGTTTTCTGGGGGAGATTCCTCCCAAGCAGGAGGTTTAGGGGCCAATGATTCTCAGCCGACAGGACTATTGGCTCAATGCTACTCAGACTCTGCAGGGCCAGGGATAACAGGACACTGCAGCAGTGCTGGGGGACTCCAGGGATACACGATGACGTACAGGGCCCATGTGGCATGGGGATTTGAATGCTTGCCAGGTTCATGGTAGACTTGCTGTCACTAGTAATTGCCTGTATACGCTGAAAATTCTCAGGTGTCCTATTTACATGCCTGCTTTAGGTATCAGCTAGGCAGACTTTGAGATGAAAATCTGGAAATTATTGTCTGCCATAGAGGCAGGGGGAGGGGTGGGATGGGTTGGGGATACTGGGGACCTTGGTAGTGGAAGATGTGCACTGGTGGAGGGTTGGGTGATCAATCATTGTGTGACTGAAACTCAAACAGGAAAGCTTTGTAACTGTATCTCATGGTGATTAAATAATAGTAATAATAAAATAAAATTAACATTCTGAATTTTAAAAAAAGTAACGTGGAGTTCGTGCCCAATTCAATCAGCTTAACCAATGAATGGCTGAATAAATATCAGTACTCCTACATTAAAAATTAAAAAATAAAAAAAAGAAAAAGAAAATCTGGAAATTCCCCCAAATGGACCAGACTGTCAGGTGACGACAACTTTTGACACAATATCACTGAACGAATGCTGGTGTTTTGTTTTATTTCTATTGTGGTGGGACCACACCCAAGAGTGCCCTGGTGACCCTATCGTGCCAGAGATTGAACCCAAGGCACATGCTCTATCACTTCAGTTCAATCCCTGACACCAAATATTGTTTATTTTAAATGAAAGAAATGAACAAAACAGGAATCAGTGGATGGGGAAAGTATGTGAACCAGGTAAGACAAGAGAAGTTCCAGGCTTCGAGAGAAATAATGAAGTGGCTTAGATCACCTGAATGGTAAGATCAAAAGTTCGACTCCTTGTGCTGCCACATGCACTCACAGTGATCCTGCTAGCTCTGTGGTCTGTGGTCCCTGGCATTCCAGGTGCTTCTGGCGACCCCACAGTTGGATATGTGTAAACACCCCAACAGCACATAAAAGGGATACAACACACTGTCAAGCACAGCAACCAAGGCAGATGTGAGTTTCATGACCAATAAGTGGCATCCCTGACAATTATGTGTCTAAATCCCACAACCGTGTGTGTGTGTGTGTGTGTGTGTGAGAGAGAGAGAGTGTGTGTGTGTGCACGTGTGTGTGTTTGTGAGTTGTACTCAGGGCTGCACTTGGCATGATGCCCCAGTAACTGCACCAATCAAGGGAAGGGAAAGTAGAAAACAAAATAAAGCTTAATTTTTAAGGTTTTTGTTATCGTTTTTGTTGTTGTTGTTGTTTGGGACCCACACCCAGTGGTGACCAAAAATTACTTCTGGCTGGCTCTGTACTCAAGGATCACTCCTGGGGCTATATAGGGTGCTGGCAATCAAACCCAGGGCTGCCACTTGCAAGGTAAGTGCCTTCCCCGCTGTACTTGGTATGGTTCCTAAAGCTTAAATTTTTGAAAAAGAGAAGGAAGTGAGGATGTTAATATGTAGAAGGAAACAAAGACCATGTAGAAGACTCATCATGAATCAAAGACAGAGAAGATGCCGGCCCAGAAGTCACAGGATTCCGCAGAGCCATAGGGGCAGAGAGTGAATCACTGAGCAGAGAATGAACTTTCCCCCTGTTACCAGAACTTCACCGAAGATGAAGAAACAGAAGCTGTACTTGGTCACCACCGGGGTTTCTCCTGACCAGTTGACTCTGCATTGTGCTCTCAGATCAGAGAGCCCAGAATTTGTACAAGAACACAGCATGGGCTACGATTTTGGCAGCTACTTGGAAGGAATGTTCTAGATGCTAGCAAGTTTATCTTTACAAGGCACCCTGAGCTTTCCAAGGAAGCCAAAAACTCGAGAAATTTCTCTTGAGACACACGATGCGGGCAGATGTTTGCAGTGTTTCCCAACCACTGTGATGCCTGGCATGTAGCTTGTGGCTAATTTCCCTTGACAGAAATATCGTGGCTTCAGTTTTATTTGCTTCAGATTTTCACTCAGCTCTGACTCCTCTGGTGAAATACGGAATGATGTGAGCTAATAAAATGGTCCCTGACGAGTGCTGAGGTCTCAGCTCCAACCCTCTGGTTTTAAAGAGTCTTTTCTCAAAGAGAACGGATCACTGAGTCAATGATGGTTGGAGGAATTGATCAGGAGGGGAGATGTGTGCAGAAAGTAGAAAAAGGATCAAATGTGATAGCCTCTCAGTATCTGTATTGCAAATCATCATGCCCCAAAGTAGAGAAAGAGTATGGGGGAAATTGTCCACCATGGAGGCAGGGGGAGGGTTGGGATGGTGGGATATTGGGTACACTGGTGGTGGGGAATGTGCACTGGTGGAGGGATGGGTGTTTGATCATTGTATGACTGAAACTCAAACATGAAAGCTTTGTAAGTGTTACAAAAAAAAAAGGGAGTCTTTCCTCTCCTCCAGACAGGTCATGGTTTGGACTGTGCTCATCTGGCTGGAATTTCAGGGCATGTTGAGGCCAGTGCTTTCCTGTACGTTTCGTTAAACGCTGCTCCCAAGCATGTACCACGTGGCTGCATCAGGAGATGCTCCAGAACTCAAACATTTGGGAACATTGCTTGCTGTGTTACCTTTTCAATAGTCATAGCAAATGAGAGCATATTTTAAATTGTCTAGTACTTTTCCTACTCGTATGTGGGATATAGAGAGACCAAGTACGGGGACAAACCAAGGAGAGCAAACATGCCAACTCAGCACTGCACACTCTGTAACTCAGTTACCAGAAGAGGAAGTGGGAAGATGAGACACAAGGGATCCAGTGCACTTTGGTGGAGGGTTATTGTCCTTTGCCGGTGTCCCAAGATAACTGGTTTTGCTTTGTGGGGACACACCTTGGAGTGCACAGGATTTGTTCCTGGGGTTCTGGATTTATTACAGGTTACACCTGGTGGTGATCAGGGGAACACGTGTAGTGCTGGGGATTGAACCCAGTCAGCTACGTGCTAGGCAAGTGCCCTACCCACTGTACTCTCTCTCACTCTCTGACCTGTAACATTCTTGAAGAGTCATGAATTGTATTCTTAAAACATACACATTTGGGTAAACTAATGTTATATCAATATTTTTTTTTATTGGGGACCTCCAAGCAGTGATCAGGAGGCGTGAGGTTTTTTTTCTGGTGATTCTTGGCTAAACAGGCTGGGATTTCAATGTGAGGGCCTGAGTGTTTCCTGGATTCTGTAGTGTCATTTCACCCCCAGTCACCCCAACAGGCTGGGGGGTCCACTTAGCAGTGCTCAGGAGCCTCCAGGGCTGTACTCAGTGTTTTTATAGCAGACCATATGGTTCAAGAAATCAAATCCAGAATGGTTGCATGCAAAGCATCTACCTCAACTCCTGTACTATCTCTCTTGCCTCAATTGAGAATTTACTTTTGTTCTAGAAATTTTATGATATATAAGCCCAATTTTTTTTTGCAATGATCTTTCCAGCACTTCACAAACATAATTGAACTGGGATCTTTTTGCCCTGTTGGGTCACATATAAACATCCTACAGCTACCAACACTGTCACTGTCACTGTCCTCCCGTTGTTCATTGATTTGCTCAAGCGGGCCCAGTAACGTCTCCATTGTGACACATGTTACTATGTTTGGCATATCGAACACGTCACGGGTAGCTTGCCAGGCTTTGCCGTGCAGGTGAGATGCTCTCGGTAGCTTGCTGGGCTCTCCAAGAGGGGTGGAGGAATCAAACCTGGGTAGGCCAGGTCAGCCGCATGCAAGGCAAATGCCCTACCCACTGTGCTATTGCTCCAACCCACACATTTTTAGAAATGATTCACTGGGTAATGTTTGAGGGACTGTTAAAATTTGGCTACCTCCACATATTGCAGCCCAGACAAGAGCAGACATGTATCTGTAACTAGTTTCTTGGTCACTCTGTGTTTCACAATCAGTGTTTTTTTTTAAACAAAACAAAAAAACAATTTACTTGGGGCTGGAGGGATAGTCCTGCAGGTAGGGTGCTTGCTAGCACGTGGCTAAGCAGGGTTCTATCCCTGGTATCCCACATGGTCCCTCAAGTGCTGCCAAGAGTGGTTCTTGAGTCCAGAGCCAGGAGTAACCCTTCTCAGCAGGAGTCGCCCCAAATAAGAGGGTCTGGCCTGGGGGAAGTGGGCCTGTTTTTTTAAAAATAAATTTTTAATGAAGTTGTTACTTGCCAGTTTAGTCAAACATGCTTTGCTTTAGATAACACAGGGAAGGGGCATTTTCTCTAAAACCAGAGGAAGGTGGGTGGGGGGGTCATAGCGAGAGATTCGTGAGATTTTTTTCGAGACCCTGGACTTAGTGCTAACTAAGGACTTGTCTTCTCTGTGCTTTGCAAGTAGTATGATTGGGTGGGTATGGCACAGGACCTCTGCAGAGACCTTGTTCTGAACCCACAGCTGTCTCTGGGACCCCAGCTTGCTCTAGCCAGGCCCTTGTTTCCCAGCACCCCCCTCCCCTAAATACAGAGAGAGAGAGAGAGAGAGAGAGAGAGAGAGAGAGAGAGAGAGAGAGAGAGAGAGAGAGAGAGAGAGAGAGAGAGAGAGAGAGAGAGAGAGAGAGAGAGAGAGAGAGAGAGAGAGAGAGAGAGAAGCAAGCCTTTCCCACCTCCTTCCCCTCCACCACGCAGACTCATCTTCCTCTTGAGTAGCTTGGAAGTATGTTTGGCCTTTGATGACCCATTTCCCTCTTCCCAGCCTCATCTTTCACAGCTTATCCGGGCTGGGTTCCTTGCTACAAAGTTCTGCTTTCTGGGAGCCTTGAGTGTTCCTTTCACAGCTATCATCTCCGGGAGCTACTGTTGCAACCCCCCTTTCCTGTTTCTACTTTTCTCTTCTCAGGCAAGTTTTGTTAGTGCTTTCCTGATCTTCCCCATAATATCAGCCCTCAATAGCCAGCAATGAAGCTGGCAGCTCCTGGGTTAGTAAAACCCTCTCGCTTACACTCTTGAATCAAGTTTTCCTGCATCATTCGATCAGCCCGAAGTCTCCACGGGTGACACCTGTGAGGCCAGAGAGTAGATGTGCATCTGATAATGCCTCTGCCAACCCTTATGGGTCCATATTTCTCCCTCCGGGAAAAACTGGTAGTGCAAAGTGATTTCACTTCCTCTCTCCTATCTCCTTCCCTCATGCTCAAGGTGACGGCTCATTATATCTGAAATTCTAAAGTCACAATAAAAGGGTGTGTGACTTGTTTAGTTGGTTGATTTGTTCTGGTTTTCTGGTCACACCCAGCAGTACTCCTGGCTTGGTGCTCAGGGGTTGCTGTAGGTTGTGTTCTGCGGACCAGGCAGACCAGGAATCAAACTTCTGCCTCATGTATGCAAGGCTAGTGCTTTACCACCAAAGTGCATACCTGGTCCACTGATCATGTTTTTTCCATTGTTTTGTTTGAGGCACGGTGGTTTACAATCCTGTTCATGATAGGGTTACAACACAGACGTTTCTCAGTACTACACCCTCCACAGGAGTGTCTCAGGGAAGGCCTGACCTCTCCAACCCCTTGGAAAGTTTGAATCTGTAGATCAGTTCTCAGGTTTTGTTGCCTTCAGCCTCCTGTTATTCCCTTACTATGGCTGCTCATATCCCACATATGAGAGAGACTATCCTGTATCTGACCTGCTCTTTCTGTCTGACTTATTCAGTATGATTCTATCTAGTTCTATCCATGTGGCCGCAAACTGCAGGATTTCATCTTTTCTTAGAATTAAGTCACATTCCACTGTGTATTTTTATGCCACACTTTTCTTTTTTCCTCCTTTTTTTACGGAGATGCACAGGGGTTACTCCTGGCTCATGCACTCAGGATTACTCCTGGCAGTACTTAGGGATCATATGGGATGCTGGGAATCGAACCTGGGTCGGTCACATGCAAGGCAAATGCCCTACCCACTGTGCTATCAATCCAGCTCTGCCGCACTTTCTTTATCTTCACTTTTATAAAGACATATGTATGACCAAAAAGTATATTTTTAAAAATTCTCTTCATCATCTATCATCAGGGAAAGCCAATCAAAGCAACAATAAGCTATCCTCTCACACCATTGAGACTGGTACACATCTAAAAAGCACAAAAACCATCAGTGTTGGTGGAAAGAAAGGGGGAAAAGAAACAGCATCCACCACTGGTGTTGGAAGGCTGACTGGGTCAGTCTCTCTGGCAAAAATATATGACACTTCTCAAAAAAGTAAGAATTGAGCTTCCTAACAATTCCACTTCTTAGTCTCTATGTCAAGAGCCCCAAAACTCGATTCCGAAAGAGACACTTGGGCTCCTATGTTCTTAATAACACTATTCACAACAGCCAAAACCTGGAAACCCGAGTGACCTAAAATAAATGCCTGGGTAAAGGGTGTGGGTTTGAAGCTAAACTGCTATAGGTTCAAATCCTATCTCTGTGTGGTGTTGACTTTGCATCCCTAGAAAATTAATCCACCTCTGAGATTTGGATTTGTCAGTGTAAAACAAGGAAAGAGATGCCTGTCTTACAAATCGGTTGAAAGGAGAGAAGAGAATTGATTTTATGTAGAGAAGTGCTAGTTCTGAACCTGGCATATATACTACACACTTCATGCTGATTTCTCCGCACTACTCAAAAGTAGAGTGTTCTTATGAGAACTGCCCAAGACTGGACTATTTTTAAGAGAAGAAAAATTGCTATACTGATAGAAAAAAATTTGAGTGTATCCAGACTCAAATACTAACCAAACAAATCACACTAAATAATACATAAGACCTAAAAATAAACACCAAAAAATACAAAAAAACTGTATCTAGGGAAAACAGGGATGCCTTGACAGGTCCACAGCTGGGGAAGGTGTTCAGAGGTGCCTCTATGCTGGGAGAGTGCTGAACAGCTGCCGCAAAACCTGTGCTGAATGTCACGCTTTTCACCTTTCGTGGCAAAATTCCACTTTGGCTTTTCTTTCCATTAGCAAAAAAACAGGCAGTGAGGCAGGTCTTTTGTGAAAGGGAAGTGACAGAATGTGAACTTTTGAGAAGCATGAATGGCTGTATTGTTTGTGTCTTTGCCTTCTTTTATTTCCTTTTTTTTGTTCTATTTTGAAGCTTTGTCTTATTTATTTCATTTAAAAATATTTTAGAGACGCCCAAGGGATAGTATAAAGGTTACGGCACTTGCCTTGTATACGGCCAACCCCAATTTGATCCCCTGCACCATATGACAACCCGCATGTACCCAAGGACACAGGTTCTACTGGTTCTGAAGTAAGGAGTAAGCCCTAAATACTGCAGGATGTAGCCCCCAAATAAAAATATGCATATACTTAGAAGGGAGCCATACCTAGTGGTATTCAGGGGCTACCTCTAGATCTGTGCTCTTGAGGTGCTTGTATTATGTGGGTGCTGGGAACAAATGTGGCTCAGACACATGCAAGACAAGTGACTTCATCCTTCTTCAACTTCTCTGACCCTTAAAACATGTTTTTTAGGATATTTCAGTGATAAATAATTTATTTCTTGTAAACAAACAACTGGAGCTATAGCACAGCGGGTAGGGCATTTGCCTTGCATGCAGCCGACCCAGGTTGGATTCCTCTGTCCCTCTTGGCGAGCCCGACAAGCTACTGAGAGTATCCCGCCAGCACGGCAGAGCCTGGCAAGCTCCCTGTGGCGTATTCAGTATGCCCAAAACAGTAACAACAAGTCTCACAGTGGAGACGTTACTGGTGTAGGCTCGAGCAAATCAATGAACAACAGGAGGACAGTGCTACAGTGCTAAATAAGCTTCAGATCCTTTCTTGAGAGCTCTTCTATATCAAGAGTTTGCAACCATGTCCTGTAAAGCAGCAGAATACCTTTGACTTGGTGGAGCATACAGTCTCTGTCTCATTGGCAACTCAGTTCTGCCATCCTAGGGCAAAAGCAGCCATAGGGGATATGCAAATTCATGAGCATGACTATGTTCCAATAAAACTTTATGACACTGAAATTGCAACCATATAATATCTATGTGCTAGGAATTCTAAATTTTCTTTGGCTTTTTCCCTTCTCTAAACAGTTTCAAATGTTACCAGCTTTCTTTATTTCTTTTCTTTTCTTTTCTTTTTTCTGGAGCAGTTTCACACACATATTTGGCCTACTGCCTTCTTTCCAGAAAGAGAAATCACTCTATGGTTCCTTGAAAGTTTGCTTTTTTTTTTTAAAGTAAACACACAGAAATCACCTTCCACAATTTCACCTGAGGCTGCTACAGCCAGCAGGATGGGTCTAGTATCCTCAACCCCAGAGAGACAGTACCACTCACTCTGGGAAGCACTGTTCAAGAGCCCCATAACAGGTAGCAGGATGAGTTTGATCCAGGAGCTCTGGTTGACCAACCTCTATTCAGGATTGTGGGAAGATGGTGGACACTGAGGAATGGAAAGTCGTAGAGGTTGGGAAGAGCACAGATGGGAGAATTGGGGAGGTTTTTTTCTTTTTTTTTTTTCTTTTTTTTTTTCCCTTTATTTTATTTTATTTTTTTTAAAGTTGTAGATTTACATTTTTTTTGTGCTTTGGTTTCAATTATACAATGATCAGATACCCATCCCTCCACCAGTGCCCATTTTCCACCACCATGGATAATATCCCTCCCACCCCCATCCCCCCATCCCCCCTGTCTCTGTGGCAGGGCAATCCCCTGTGTTCTCTCTCTCCTTTTGGGTGTTGTGGTCTGCAAAAGAGGCATTGAGTGGCAAACATGTTCAGTCCATAGTCTACTTTCGACATGCATCTCCCCTCCTGGGAGGATCCTCCAAACATCCTTTATTTGGTGCTCCCTTCTCTATCTGAACAGCCCTTTCCTCTAGGATACCCGGCTGGCCTCTAAGTTATGGAGTAATCCTCCTGGTGCTGATCTCAGCTATTCTTGGGTATTAATCTCATATTTTGTTACTTTATATCCCCCAGATGAATGCAATCTTTCTATGTCTATCCCTCTCTTTCTGACTCATTTCGCTTAGCATGATACTTTCCATATTGTACCACTTGTATGTAAATTTCATGACTTCATCTTTTCTAAGAGCTACATAGTACTCCATTGTGTAGATGTACCAAAGTTTCTTTAACCAGTCATCTGTTCTTGGGCATTCAGGTTTCTTCCAGTTTCTGGCTATTGTAAAGAGTGCTGCAATGAACAAACAAGTGCAGATGTCACTTCGACTATACATTTTTGCCTCTCTGGGATATATTCCCAGGAGTGGTATTGCTGGGTCAAATGGGAGCTCAATTTCTAATTTTTTGAGAATCGTCCATACTGTTTTCCAGAAGGGCTGAACCAGTGGACATTCCCACCAACAGTGAAGGAGTGTCCCTTTCTCGCCACATCCACGCCAGCATCGGTTGCTTTTGTTCTTTTGAATGTGGGCCAGTCTCTGAGGTGTGAGATGGTATCTCATTGTGGTTTTGATCTGCATCTCCCTGATGATTAATGATGTAGAGCATTTTCTCATGTGCTTTTTTGCCATTCGGATTTCTTCTTTGAGAAAGTTTCTGTTCATTTCATTGCCCCATTTTTGGATGGGGTTGGATGTTTTCTTCTTGTGGAGTTTAACCAGTATTTTGTATATCCTGGATATCAACCCCTTGTCAGATGTGTATTCGGTGAATATCCTTTCCCATTCTGTAGACTGTCTTTGTATTTTGGTCACTGTTTCTTTGGAGGTGCAGAAGCTTCTTAGTTTAAGATAGTCCCATTTATCTATCTCTGTTTTCACTTGCTCGGCCAGTGGCGTGGCATCTTTGAAGATACCATTAGCTTCAATGTCATGGAGGGTTTTGCCAACTTTATCTTCAATGTACCTTATGGTTTCTGGTCTGATGTTGAGGTCTTTAATCCATTTTGATCTTACTTTTGTACATGGTGTTAGGCAGAGTTCTGAGCCTATTTTTTTGCATGTAGCCGTCCAGTGATGCCAACACAATTTATTAAAGAGGCTTTCCTTACTCCACTTCACATTACTTGCACCTTTATCAAAGATTAGATGAGCATATGATTGAGGAGAGATGTCAGTGTATTCAACCCTGTTCCATTGGTCTGCAGTTCTGCCTTTGTTCCAGTACCATGCTGTTTTAATTATTACTGCTTTGTAGTACAGTTTGAAGTTCGGGAGGTTGATTCCTCCCATTTTCTTTTTCCCAAGAATTGCTTTAGCTATTCGTGGGGGCTTCTTGTTCCATATAAATTTCAGGAGTGTTTGCTCCATTTCTTTGAAGAATGTCATGGGTATCCTTATAGGGATTGCATTGAATTTATACAATGCTTTCGGTAGTATTGCCATTTTGACAATGTTAAGTCTTGGGGAGGTTTTTTTCAACACATACCCTCTATTGCCAAAACTCAGGAAAGACCCAACTATGGTAAATGTCATTAGAAAATGGAAATTGTGGGTCAGAAAGATAATAAAAGGGTTAAGGTGCTTGCCTTGCATAAGGCCAACCCTAGCTTGTACCCTAGCACTGTATATCATCTTATCCCCTGAGCACTTCCAGGAGTGATCCCTGAGCACGAAATCAGGTGTAAACTCTGAGCTCTGCTTGAGTATAAAAAAAAATCCTCCCAAAGGAAATAAAAGAAAAAATTTTGTGCTTGAGATAAAGGTCTCTTTCTAACCTCTTGACAGCATTTGCATGGGTACATTTAATTAACTTATTCATTTATTCTTTTACTTATTTTTTCAGTTGTTTATTATACAAATATTTATTGAGCTGTAGGTACATCTCACTGATCTTGTGTGTTCAGATACAGACCTGAGCAATAAGGCAAGTCCCAAAAATCTTTGTGTTTGATCCCTGGTGTTTCCTGGTGGTCCCCAACCCTGTGGGGACCCTACAGCCTAGCTCTATGCAGGTGCAGTTCTTAAGCACTACAGATGTGACCTCCCACTTTTTAAAAAATATTTTAATTGAAATATATTTAATTCATGATAAATATTTTAATTGAAATATATTTAATTCATGATAAACTGATGGTGTACAACACACTAATTTGGTTATATACAAATATATATATATATATTTGCCATTGCAGTGATAATTAGTATTTCTATAACATAAACATCATTTCTTTTGGTGGTCAGAATAATTAATGTGTATTTTTTTGTTGTGTTTTTTTTTGTTTTGGGAATACACACCTGGTGGTGCTGGGGGCTTACTTAGGCTTTGTGCTCAGAGATCACTGCAGCAGTCTTGGAGACTATATGTGTGCTGGGGCTCAAACTCAGGTCAGCTGTATGCAAGGCAAGCACCCTACCCACTGTACTATAATGTACATTTTAGGAAGTTTGATCATTATAATACACAAAATTATTATCTATATTCGTTCTATGAATATAGAATATCTTAGCTTTCTAGACTCACTTAATAATCAGTACAAGTGTGTACCCTTTAAAAAATAATTTTATTTTCATAAAGTTGTTCACAATAATGGATTACATTCAATATTTTGACACCAATCCCACCACCATTACACCTTCCCACCACCGTTATTTTGAATTTTCCCGCTACCACTCAAACCTGCCAAAAAGGCAGGTGCTAGATAATTTATTTTACATTGCTTGTTATGAATAGCATAAGGTGTTTCCCGGCCATGAGAGTGGCTGTGTGCTCCTAGAATTCTGAAATTTTAGATAATTAGGGGAGATGGGTAGGACCAGCCCATCCTCTATCCCTAGAGGCCTGGAGTTTGCCATCACTGAGCCTGTGTACCTACACTTCTCACTGGGTTCTGGAAACTGGTGGCCACCAGGATTCTTAGGGGTCAGGTCGAGGGAAGATGCTTGCTCCTGGTGAAGTCAGCCTGGTTTAAAATCCAGAGGCATCTCTGCAGCGAGCTGCTTGGTTCTGAGATTCCTTTGTGTGTCTCTGGATCATGGACATTAAGGAGCTTAAATGAAGTGTGTACCCTTAAATGACTTAAATGACCTATCTCTGACATTCCCCCTGTCCAGCCCCAGCTCCTGGGAACCACTAATTTATTCTGTTTTTATAAGTCTGGATTTTATCTGGGTCCACATCTAAGTGACATTATACAGTATTTGTTTTTCTCTTCTGATTGATCTCCTTTAGCTTATTGCCCTCAGGGTTCATCTGTGTGGTCACAAAAGGCAAGAGGTCTTTCTTTCCCATAGCTGAGTAATAATATTCTACTGACAGATGGTCTCTGGAAAGTCTTTCAGTGCCAGCAAAGTGCTATAAACAGTAGGTCCTCAAAGAATCTGAGTTAAATGTTGAAGTAAATTTTAGGGAACCTTCTCAGTAGTGCTTCAGGGTGGGGGAGGGAGGTGCTGAAAGCCTTCCCCCATAATATCAGCCCAGCATGACCACCCTTACATTTTAGAGCTTGGCCCAAATGATGCAATACTACTTATGGCATGGGGGTGGTGAGAGCTGCCAGGGCCATGCTCAAAGTACCCCGGAGGACCCCGGGAGTAGAGTCACGGTGTTTAGGGAGTCATGGGTGGAATTCACGACCTGGCACCTGAAAAGTACAAGTTTCACCCCCCTAAACTGTCACTTTGTTCCCTGGGAAAAATTTTATTTTTTACTGGATAAATGAGAGAATTCAAATATTAAGACAAAAATATATACAGTCATATTTACCTATCTGAAGAACAATGAACCCCAGGGCTACCTTAAATCCTCTTACTCCAGACTTTATGACTCAAGGGGTAAGGTCAGAGGAAGCAGTGGTTTTCACAACATTTAGCTTTAATGCAGGCAGAGAGAAGGATGAGAGCTCATGTTAGTACTAGTTCATTCTATAATATTGCCTCATACGGCCAATTCTGCACTTCAATGACCAAACTGAAATATACCAAGGAAATATAAAAAAAGAAACCAAGTAGAACATAGACACGAGTGCTTTCATAAGTGTATGTGAAAATCTGTTGACATTATGGGCATAATCTGGCCATTGCAGATGCGCCATGCTGAACAGCTGGGCTTGTTGGGAAAATCAAGCCAAGGCAAAGGTCAGAGGCCGGTGGTGGGAATAGGAAATTAGGAAATCAAGTCTAATGGACACATCTGACATCTGTCTCTGCAGGGAGGCGAGAGGATGGTTAGGATGTTAGAGATGAATCACAGCTTTTAATGTGAATAGGACTCTGCCCTTCTGACACTGGACACAGAAGGGACTCATAGACTGGGAAAAAAATTTAAATGCCACGTTTTAATCCGGTTGGTGCAATTATGTAACGGGTCTAACTACTGAGCCAACAGAAAGGTTGTTTGTCAAATTTCTATGAGAGCTAAAGAGAAACCAGACAGTCATCCTTGCTATATGCGTTTGCTCTTTCTCAAACAATTAACCTCCTATAGACAATCTGGAGACATTAAAGGGTTATTCCAATTAACTCCTGGGATTATTATGTCATTAAGTAACAAAGGATTATGCTAAGAATCAGAAAATAGGACTCAGAGTCGTGAAGCATTAGAGAATTCACTTGATCCTTAGGCACAGTTCAGCCAACAACTCAGCTAGTAGAGATGGCGCCTTTCCTGCATGTTGGGCTTGGGGTGAGTGTGAATGAATGGTCTCTGTTCTCAGCTTCCTTGAGTGCTATGAATTGTTTGTGTCTAACCTAATTCATTTTAACCCCTACAGCCCAACTTTCCTTTTTCTTTTTTTCATACCCATCCCTCCACCAGTGCCCATTTTCCACCACCACGGGTCCCAGTATCCCTCCCACCCCCCATCCCCCCATCCAACCCTGCCTCTGTGGCAGGGCATTCCCTTTTGTTCTCTCTCTCTCTCCTTCTGGGTGCTGTGGTTTGCAAGAGAGGCATTGAGTGGCAATCATGTTTGGTCTATAGTCTACTTTCAGTATGCTTCTCCCATCCTGGGAGGATCCTCCTAACACCCTTTATTTGGTGCTCCCTTCTCTATCTGAGCTTCCTTTTCCCCTAGCACGTGTGGCTGGCCTCCAAGTCATGGAGCAAAATTCCTGGTACTAATCTCGACCACTCCTGGGTGTTATTCTCCCATTTTGTTACTTTATATTTCCCAGATGAATGCAATATTTCTGTGTCTATCCCTACAGCCCAACTTGAGGCCCTACAGCCCAACTTGAGGGCAACAGGAGACACAGCCTTTGGAAGGTGATTCGGCCATGAGGGCAAGGCTGTATGAATGACATTAGTGCCCCTCTTATAAAATAGATGTCAAAGCCCCAACAGCTCTCCCTCTTACCGCCCGCATTCGGTGGACTCAGCCATTCCCTTTTCTGGGGTGGCTGATGCCATAGGCAGACGAAAGAGGAAACAGGGCTGCGAGGCTGGTTGGTGATCAGTTGCTGTTTATTCCATTCTCCCCACGCACCTGTTCCTGTCACACTAACGCCGCCCATTCTAGTCTCACACTCCCCCTCATTCCCATCTCCTCCTGTCTCTCCCACTCATCTTTCTGCACTGCCTCCTGCAGCCGCATCTCTTGTCTCTCCATGCTCCTGCTCCTGCATTCTTCCTCTGTCCCCCTTGCTAATCTCTCTGCCCTCCATCTTGCTGCCCTCTCCAGTCTCTCCCCAACCCTCGCATTGGGGGTAGACCCCACAACCCCTCCATCAGGTAGCACAATCAGCATATCAAAAGCCCTTCCTGATCAGGCTTAGGCTCAAGGGAGGGAAATACCACCTAGGGGTATTCCTCCTCTCCTAAGTCCAATAACGTAATGAACATCTTAATGAACATCTTAATTCTACTTAATATTAGTTATTTTGTACGGACATAGTAAGAGAAACATTAAGCTTGTAAGCTCTCCTATGGATATCTCGGTATAGACTCAGACTACAGTGCTCAGGCCAGATGAATCTTTCCTAACCTTAGCAGGGTCCTATTCCAGTTATTGTTTTTTGGATCATGACAGAATTTGTCCATGACCATGCTCTTAACTTATAGTTAAGTATTTTGGCACTTTGGCCTGGCCCATTTTGATGCCAGACTAGCTCACTGCTTGCCCTGGGTTCATCCAGTCCCTCATAGGGATGCTGCTTTTGGAGTTCTAGGAAATAAGAGCAATTGAGGCTTAAGTAGAGAGAACAGATGCCCAGGGGTGAATATCATTCAGAGTCAATTAACTCCCAAGTTACAAAAGCATAGCATTAATTGTCTTCCTGTGTCTATACAAAAGGGACATTGCTCCAAATCAAGTATGCAAAGGACTAATACTTACAAGTCACAGAGCACAAAGAAAGAAGTTACAAGTAAACACAGAGGAATGGGAGCACTATGATGGGAGTAACACAATAAACCTAAACACTCTGTTAATGTTATCCTACACCCTGCGTAATGTACACTGTGAGGTTGTACAGAAACACAGTCACCTGTGTGCAGGATGTCGGCTTTCACCAGGCACTGAATCTGTCACTCTGGAAATCTTGGTCATGGACACATTCCTGTTTCGGAAACTGTGAGAAATAAACTTCTGTTGTTTATAGGTCCCCTCATCTATGCTGTTCTATTACCATAGACCCCCTATCCCTAGAGTAAGATCCCACACAATTCTGTAAGACCAGGTTTCTTTAGAAACCCTGGCCTGCTCTCACGACAGATAGCAGTGCCACTTCCTGAAGTTTCTGCGTGTAGTTGGATCTGTCTCTCATGAGTGCGGTTAGGTTTCCTGACTATTTTTCTTTTGTCTTTTAAGGTCACACCCAGTGATGCTCAGGGGTTACTCCTGGCTCTGGACTCAGTAAATCGTTCTAGCAGTGCTCAGGGGACCAGATGGGATTCCAAGGATCGAACCCAGGTTGGCCATATACAAAGCAATAAAAAAAAGTCCTCCTCGCTGTACTATCGCTCTGGCTCCCAGTTTCCTGACTATTTTATGAGTGTCTTGTTTCTGCTTGTCAACAACAACTCTCTGTGAGTTCACTGTCGATTAGAACTGCCTTCTGTTTGTTTTCCAGAGCATGCTGGGTGGCTTAATACACCAAGTGCATTGAAATATTTGTTGGAAAATGATGATTGAATCATAAAAATTGCTGATGTGATAAAGATAGAGAATACTGTATTGTGTGTGTGTGTGTGTATGTGTGTGTGTGTGTGTAAGGACAGAAAGAAGCAAGATGAAAAGTTTAGTAAATAGCTTGGCATTTTTACTTGGAACATAAAACTGACAGCCTCATCTGGACAAAACCCTGCAGAGACACCTTCTTGGAAATAGCAGAAGAGAATATGGGAAGCAAAGCTCTTCCCTCAAGGGGAGCCAGAAATCAGCTCATTTCACAGAGAAATAAAAACCTCACTCACTCACAGCCCAATTCACCTGAGAGGAACATGCATCCAGATATTTGAAAAAATTTCCCCTTGAATAAGTTCTCAGTTACTCTAACCCGAACTCAGACAGGACAAAGACTGAACGATGTTTTCTATAAGTAATAGAATGTCTTTGATTTAGTCCACCCCCCACCAAAAAACATCAAGTTTGTAACCAAGTCATTTTTCAAAAAATCCCCCTGATAACCCCCAAACTATTCTTTATTGGTTCATCTCACTTGAAGAGCAAATATAAGTAAATAACCTTAAATAACTTTCTTTGTGACTGAAAGTTTTCCAGCATACACATGCATGAAAGAGTCCATTGTATTTTAAGGAATGCTCAAACATTAATGGAAATAAGTTCTAGATGTTTCCATGAAAAAAAATAAAATAATGAGATATAGAACTAATGAAAAAAAATAGACTTGGACAAGCAGTAAGAAATCCTGTTGAATTAAATAAATTAATGGTATACAAGTTCTATCAATATACTCTGTATTCTCCAAGTACCTGGGTGCCTACAGACCAGAAAGGGTCCCCCAAAAAAGCTGTCACAGGTTCAAAGAGGAAGCATTTGTGTGCATTTTATCACTGGAGAAGTCTTTCCTAGAAAACCTCAGGTGAATTCTTTCTCGTTTCATCGACCAGGACTGACTCATTCATCTTTTCCTCAAACCAAGCATTGACATTGAGGCTGGGATTTCAGTGACAGGCCTGGATGAATCAGGACTTAACTCTGAGTCATGTCGGGCCAGGATAGACACCCAAATAAAATGGAAGACTTAGAAAGGAATAAAAGTAGGCAGGCTTAAAGAGAAACATTCATTACAGAAAAACAAAAACAAACATCAGCTCTGTCAACATTTTGGGGCTTTTAGGATACTTTAAGATCACATGAAACGATGTTCAGTCACTATTATTAATCTAATTCACATATAAATTATAATGTGCTTGGTGTTTATGCAATCATGCCTGAGTATATGGCTTGGTAACAAAACAATAAGAAGCAACGGGGGCCCAACTAGGCTTCGCTCAGAATTCACCTTCACAAAGTACCAGGGAGAGAGAACAGTTGTCAGTCTTTGGCTTTGTTAAAGCCTTTTGGTGGAGAGCAAAGATTGTCGAACTTTTCTGCCAAGTGTTTGAGCCTTGCTGGCATGGCATGATGTTGAAGCCCTTCACCCCATCAGAGCAGGTGGAAGCAGCCACAGATGAGGACGTGTCAGTGGTGGTGTGGGCTCTCAGGGTCATTAGGTCACAGGTCACAAAGCATTTGTGGTTTGTTCTTTTTTTTTTTTTACAGTTTTTACAAATTTAAAGTCAGGGTTTTTCTTTTTAATTTTTATTAGTGAAACGCCATGAGGTACAGTTGTACACTTACAAATTTTTGTGCTTTGGTTTCAATTATACAATGGTCAAGTACCCATCCCTCCATCAGTGCCCATTTTCCACCATTATGGATCCCAGTATCCCTCCCACCCCACCCCCATCCCTCCTGTCCCACCCTGCTTTTGTGACAGGACGTTCCCTTTTGTTCTCTCTTTCTTTTGGGTGCTGAAGTTTGCAAAAGAGGCATTGAGTGGCAATCATGTTTGGTCTATAGTCTACTTTCAGCATGCTTCTCCCATCCTGGGAGGATCCTCCTAACACCCTTTATTTGGTGCTCCCTTCTCTATCTGAGCTGCCTTTTCCCTAGCATGTGTGGCTGGCCTCCAAGCCATGGAGTAACCTCCTGGTATTAAAGTCAGGTTTTAACTGCACAAGAGCAGACACTGAGGCTGATTTGACCTCTGGGCAGCAATTTAATAACCTCGGATGTAGAGGTCTTCAAGAATGGCTGTTGGTAGTAGGGGTGGGGTCACACCTGGTCATAAAAAAGGGTTCTTCCGAGCTCCGTGCTCAGGAGTGATCTCCAGCAGTGCTCCAGGGACCAGGGATTCAAACCTAGGTCAGCAGCATGCCAGGCAAGCCCCTGACCTCCAGTGCCACCTCTCTGGTGTAAGATAAAAAAGAGCTTTTTAGCTTATACCACCTCCAGGCATACTTTATTTTCTCTTTTCATTAGAGGCAGCCAGTTGAGTGTGTCAAAATGAAAAATACATAGTTCAGCTATCTACACTATTTTGCATATCCATAGAAGAGTACACTTTTGATTTATACAATAGTTTTTAGGGAAGAGTATTACTTTATCCTGCTCAGTTGAAGCTAATTCGCCCCTATCCTATCCTGACTTAGTGACAGCTGTCTTAAATGAGGAGTGCAGAGATGCAAACACGTTAACCTGCCAGGGAAAATTTTTTAAAAAATGGGGCAGAGAACTAAATGGACAGATTAGAATAACAACATTAGGCACGAATGCCCTGCTTGTACCCACACTGGTGGGAGCTGAGAGTATGCTCTGCTCCATTAGTGCTCTGAGTAATGATGGTAATTACCATCTAATCCTGAAAGAAGAGCATAACTAACATTGGACAGGGAGCAAATAGCTACTCCAGCTCTGGTGCTAAGGGTTATCAAATGTACCATTGACTTCATCCTAGGTTTGCTTCAAAAAGAGAACAGAAGTTTACCACTCTAAATATAGATGTTGATAGTGAAGGCATATCACAATTGCAAGAGAAAATATAATGTGTTAAAATAATACTTTTTATTTATTTTATTTTTTTAATTAATTTATTTATTGGATCACTGTGGGAAAAGTTACAAAGCTTTCAGGTTTAAGTCTCAGTCACGCAATCATCAAACACATTTTCCTTCACTAGTACTTATTTTTCACCACCAAGAACCCCAATATACCCCCCACCCAACCCTCCCAATGCCTGTGAGGCAGATGAATTCTAGTTAACACTCTATCTACTTTGATTAGATTCATTGTTTCAACAACAAAAGACGCACCATTATTATTTAGAGTTTACATCCCCAAATCAGACCTGCTGGAAATGCATTGTGAAATAATTTGTTTTCTACAGCTGGTTACAAAAACCAAATGATGTCGCGCAGCCTCAACAGCGGCCACGCAATTTTGGATTTCTGATATTTTACTTATTAAGCCTGGAAGTATTTCTGCTGAGAGTCAGATAATTATAAGATTGGTTTCTGTGGCTCTGGAGCCATAGTCGTGCGGGAGAGCCGCTCGTGGGGGGCAACTCGTGACCTAGGTAGGGTGTGAAGGACTAGCCGGGAACGCCCCCCTTCCCATGAGGTTTCAGTCGCCCCATCACGACCAGCTCATACCTGGCTTTCCAAAAAAGCTTGAGGCGGCCGCCATCTTGCTGTCCAGAGGGAAAAAGGCGAAATACTTTTTAATCTATGTAAATGGAGTGATTTTTCTCTCCATTCCTTGGATAAACAGTGGATTGAGGAAGAATTGTTGATGGATGTGGAACTAGGAGAGGAGAGACACAGGGACAATGGCGGAGGGAAGAGACGCTGGTGGAGCGTGTGGTGCTGAAATAATTGATGCATGAGACCCGCCATCAGCAATATTGTAATCCAAAGTCCTAAAAATAATTATTTTTAAGAAATAGAAGTGGGGGGGGGGCTTGAGCGATAGCACAGTGGGTAGGGCATTTGCCTTGCACGCAGCCAACCCGGGTTCGATTCCCAGCATCCCATATGGTCCCCCGAGCACTGCCAGGAGTAATTCCTGAGTGCAGAGCCAGGAGTAACCCTTGTGCCTCACCGAGTGTTACCCAAAAAGAAAAAAAAAAGAAAAGAAAAAAAAAGAAGTGGGGAGGGTGGTTTGGGGAGTGGGCGGGGAAATAAACCACACTTTTGTGTCAATTAAAAGTGACTGTGGACTGAATTTGGATCCCTTTTCTCATTAAAAGTCAAGTCAGTACAATTTTAATTATCATGAGTTGTGACTATTTCAAAAATTAAGTTGGAGTACAGGAGAGACAAATGATATTTTTACTTCTAGAATGAATTTAGAGGTTTATTATTTGCTGATAAGAGAAAATGCTGGGGAAAAACCCTCAATTTTAATTATTCAAACACAGAGTTTATGAGTTTTCTTTTTTTTTTTTCAAAAAGAGGATTTTCCCACTCTGGAAAAGACCATATTCTCTCTTGAACATTCCTCTCTTTCCTCTCACATGTCTCTAAGTAAATTCCTTTCAGTAAAAACTAGTTTGCTCTCCCATAACAATATGGGCATCTCTCAAAAAACTAGAAACTGAGCTTCATGTGACCCAGCAATACCACTTCTGGGAATATACACTGGGGGCACAAAAACATACAGCAGAAATTCCATCTTCACATCTATGTTCCTTGCAGCACTATTCACAATAGTCAGAAATCCAATCATGAACAGCTTTGTGATTGTGTACGTCACAGTGATTCAATTAAAAAAAAACTAGCTTGATTCACACAATTTTTTTTTCCTTTTTGTTTTTTGGGTCACCTCCGGCAATAGTGTTACTCCTGGCTCATACACTCAGGAATTACTCCTGGCGGTGCTTAGGGGACCACATGGGATGCTGGGAATCAAATTTGGGTTGGCTGTGTGCAAGGCATATGCCCTACCCACTACAAAAAAAAATTTTTTTGAAAAAAACAAGAAAAAATTATTTCCTTCAAGATAGTAGGAAGTGACTTTAATCTAAACCAGAGCAATTTAGCTTGTAATTGCTATTTCTCAATCTTATTAATTATGTAATAGACAATAAAAATGACTGAAAGAAAATATGCTGATAAACACCAACATACATATTTGCTTACATGGGTCAAATTTTAGGTATTGAATCTAAAAGGTATTTATACATTGAATCTAAAAATATTCGCATAACCCAACTCATAAAAATTTTGATCATTTTTAGTTTAGTTTGAAGCATAATCATTTTAGGCTTTACTTTTAGGTTTGTGGTCAATTCCAACTAAATTTTTATATATGAAGAAAATACTCTAAATTCAAGTTTTGTGTGTGGCTAGCCAAACGATCTCGCCATGTTTGGTGAAAAAAAAATACCATTCTTCACTGAACTGCTTTGCACCTTGATCTTAGGTATGCATGTGTGTATCCAAAAATGCATGTACACAAGGGGCCCGTTAACAGGGTCCTGTGTAAAATGCCTTCCTTACGGTAGGCTATAAGCAGAAAAGTTTCAAAGTCACTGATCTAATTAATGGCCACCATTCTTTTCTTCTTTCGCAGTTGGTCTCTAAATCAGATTTATCAATTTATATTCAGTCCTTCCTACTTCTTCAATTTCCACTGATCCTCTAGAATTTTATTTTCTGTGAGAGCATATTTATGATCATCTCAGGAAAGCATGTTTTCCCTGCTGTTTCCATTCTTTCCTCTTCCTTAGGAATCAGGAAATGATGAAATGCTGTATTTCTCCTCAACAAGTTTATAGCACTCTCTCTGTGTAATTCAAACTCTGCCCTTTCATTCAATATTTCTTGTGGTTTGCAATTACTTTACAGCAAACCATTTCCTTTTTCATTTGTTTTGCTTTATTGAGAGGCATCGTGGTACGGATGAAAAAGAGAATGAACCCTACTTCATCATAACTATTTCATCAGAGGTTTATAACCTTTTTCCAAATACTCTTTCTCAGGTTCAGTTTACCTGAAAAATAAAATTACATCTAACCACCTCATATAGTTGCTGGAATTTTAGAGAGCTATTGTCTGTAGCATGTGTGTGTCACATCTAGACATGACCCTGGTACATAACAGACTGAAGGTAGCTATTTCCTTAGTATGAACCTTCTTGCCATTGCTCTTATTTTGCATTTCCTTCCACGAAATACCTTTTTCTATGCTAATGCCATTGTAGCATAGAAAAAGATACAAGATTCGGCCTTACAAGATTAAATTCAATGCCTGGAATGATTGTACTAAGTCATATTTAATGACATTACACAGGCAGTGTCATCGTACCAAACAGATGGGAATCAGATTTCCCTTGATCCTATTTTACTCCAAAACAGATTTTTCTTCCACAAAGGAGATCTTAAAATCTCCCTCTTGTTGTCAAGGTAGCTGGCAGGGTGTGGGAGGGGGCTGTTTCTCTCTAATGAGACTACAAGCGTTAGAAATACTAACCAATCAGCTAAGGCCCTTAGGTTCAATCCCCTAGAATCTAAAAGCCAGAAACATAAATTCATAGTGACTTCTGAAAGAGAAGAGGTAATAATTCCCTAACCTTTACTAAGTCTGTTTTTATTTTGTTTTTAAAATGTGCTAGAAAGACAGTACAGAAATGAAGACACTTTACTTGCAAACTGCTGACCCCAGTAAGATTCCCAGCACTGCATCTGACCTCCTGCCCTGGGTAGAACCAGAAGTAAGCTGTGAGCACAAATGAGTTTGCCCCAAAAACCAAAAAAAAAAAAAAAAAAAAAAAAAGAAAGAAAGAAAGAAAGAAAGAAAGAAAGAAAGAAAAAAGAAAATGCAAAATAACTGTATCATTGTCACTGTCATCCTCAATTTACTCGAGCGGGCGCCAGTAATGTTTCTATTCGTCCCAGCCCTGAGATTTTAGCAGCCTCTCCTTATTCGTCTTTCGCAATGATTCGAGGCTCTTTCAGGGTCAGGAGAATGAGACCTGTTCTAGTTACTGTTTTTGGCATATTGAATATGCTACGGGGAGCTTGTAAGGCTCTGCCCGTGCAGGTGGGATGCTCTCAGTAACTTCAAAATGCGAAATAAGTTTGAAATGTTTGGGCACGTAAAAAAGAGAGATTCAGACTGGATCTCTATCTGCTGAAGAGTTAGCACCTATTTGGGGCCAGGAAATTAGTTCAAAGAGCTGGATGATGTTCTTTGCTTGCCGGAAACCTCTGTCTGATCTGTGGCACTTCATGGTCCCCCAGGCACTACAGGGTCTGAGCTGGGAGTAATCCCCACGCATCACTGAGCTGGTACCAAAAGTCAAAACAGCAACACAAAATATTATTATTTGTTGAGTCTATTGTGAAGAGGAACGGAAGACTGAATCTACTTTATATTTTTGTTTTTGTTAAATATTAAAAACAGAAGCCAGAGTGATAGTACAGAGATGAAGCTACTTGACTTTTATGCAACTGACCCTGGTTTGATTCCCAGCAACTGTGTGGTCCCCTGAACATCTCCAGGAGCAACCCACAGCATAGGTTCAAAAACTACTAAAAATAACCAAGAAGCTACTTACAAATTCCTAGATTCCTAGAGTAAATGAATCCTACTTGATGATACATAATTGATATCCTGGCACCTACTATGATGGTTCAATTTGGGGGTTTGGGGGATGAAGGCCGGAGCCTCTCCTGATGATTTCTGGGCAACTGGGCTGGTGGTTCAATGCAATGGCATAAGGGTATGATGCTGCTCAGGCCTTGCAATGCCAGGGATATCCTGCGAAGCTGGGGGCCTCCAAGGTTACACCTGGAAGTGCTCAGGAGGTCTCCAGGGATGCACCCTGTAATGCTCAGGGGACTGGGGGATGCCAGGGATTGAGCCATGGTCAGCTAAGTGCAAGGGATGGGTCCTAACCACTGTACTACTCCCCAGGTCCAATTGTTCTAGCTTTTCACTATTTCACAACTTCAACAAACGTACTCGTCTATATTTATATGCAATAAATATTCTAGCTGTTCTTCACTATAACTGATTCATCATTATTTCTCCTACTCATAAGCCATGACCTGGTCAGAGCTCCCATTTCATTCAGCCTTCAAGAGTCTCCCCAATACCTCCTGGGACTCGCAACAAACCATCCCCATCACTGTTCACTGTATCCCCAAAGGAAGGCTCATCAAGAGTTTCCATAGTTATTAATTATGACTCTTAGAAGCTTTCAAGAAATTGGGTCTGCGTGGTGACTTGTCTAGTGACACTCAGTTTGTGACAGAGGTAGAGGAAATGACTGAATCACAAGTTCCTCCCAGGCCTCCTGGTTCTCCGAGGAGTTCAGAATGAGCACATCTCAGGCACCAGCGTCACTCAAGGATGAGGCTGGGGCCCAGAGAGATGTGACTCAATGGACTGAGTGTATGCTGTGCATGCAGGAGGCCTGGGTTTGATCCCAGTCTATGTGGTACTCCCACATGGCCAGAAGTGATACTCGCTCCGCCCCCACCTAGCACTGAGACAGGAGTAACCCCTGAGTACTGCAGGATAGAGCCCCCAAACAAAAAGTACAAAAACTCCAAGACATGAATGTGAAGTTCAGCCAGGATGATTGGTCAATGCATTACTCAGATTCTCTGTACAAAGATGACACACTGGGAAACTGAGGTGTAACTTTATCAAACCAGCAGCAATCTTAAAGTTGCAGCAAAAAGAAAAATCCAGGGTTATTCGAGGATGAATTTCTAAACAGGATTTATCCAAGCATTCACCCAGAGGAGACTTACTCTGAATTTAAAAAAGATTAGCAGGACTAATTTCAATAAGCTGAGTTCAGCTTCAGAGAACTGACCCAGGAGAGGGTATCAAAGAGCTCTCACAAGAGTGGAACCTCCTGGGTTTGAACAAACCCTTGGCTACAAGTCAAGCATTTGGGGGTCAGAGAGTGAGCTCAACGGGCTGAGCACAAGCTTTGCCTGCAGCAAGACTGGGCATCCCATGGTCCCCAGTAACCTCCAGCACCCTTGGAATGGCCCCCAAACCAACCCAAAATAGCTTCAGAAAGACACAGAATAGAGAGAAAGTACAGGGGGTTGAAGTGCTTGCCTAACTCACAGCTGACTCTAATTTGATCATCTCCAATACCAGATATAATCTGTCAAGCCCCACCATGAGTGATCACTGAGCATAGAGCCAGAGTAAGTCCTGAGTACTGCCGGGTGTGGCTCCCAAAGAAAACCAAATTACAGGCCAGAGTGTTTCACTGGCTACTTCATTCCAAAACCTTGTTAAAAAAACATCAATTGGGATGCTTGAATATTTGGGTTTTCCAAACTATTATTAGTCTGAATTTTAACAAGTCTTGAGCTGTACCTGCTACAATAGGAGTCACTCACTCACCACAAGTGGCTGTTGTTAAAGACTGAGACCAACTTGAACCAGCTATAAAAACATACTAGATTTCAAAGAATGGTGCAAAAGAGAATGAAAAGCACTCATAATTTTTATACTATTTTCATAATAAAATTGTAGCAATTCAGATCTGTCACTGTCACTGTCACTATCCAATTTGCTTGAGTGGGCCCAGTACCAGCTGTATTAAATAAAATGTATTATTAAAGTTACTTTAACTATTTTGGTTTAGAAATTATGACTAATAAAAAGTTTTTCCTTATATCTGGGGCTGAAGCCATAGCACAGCGGTAGGGCATTTACCTTGCACGCAGCCAGCCCGGCCGAGACGGGTTCGATTCCCTCGCCCTTCTCGAAGAACCTGGCAAGCTACCGAGAGTATCTCGCCCGCACGGCAAAGCCTGGCAAGCTCCCCATGATGTATTCAATATGCCAAACACAGTAACAACAAGTCTCACGATGGAGACTTTACTGGGCCCACTCGAACATTATATCTAATATTTACATTATATTCCTATTGAACCACGCTGGGCTAGAGTTGAGAAATTTGTGAGAGTCTATGACGTGTAATTGTGATGAATGATGATGATGGCTCATTAAAATTGGTAAAACTTGTTACTATAAATGCTAGGGAGGATGAGGTCTTTAGTGCACGTAACTCACCCAGGAGTCAGACAAAAGCAGCCTAGAAGGGTCCATTCAGAAACTCCGAATCAGGACGAATCACGACCATCCTGTTATTTGTCGATTGCCTCGAGCAGGCCCCTGTAACGTCTCCTTCATCCTAGCCCTGAGATTTTTAAGAAAGTGCTATATTCAAGGCTCTTTAGGAGAATGAGACCCATCATTGTTACTGGTATTTGGCATATTGGATACGCCACAGGGAGTTTGCCAGACTCTGCCATGTGGGCAGGTTACATTTGGTAGCCTGCCAGTTTGTCCAAAGTAGGAATGAGATAATAAGATGTCATAAGATGTCGCGTGGCCGCAAATGTGTCCGCGCGGTTCAGGGAGCTGGTTTTTATAGTCTCTGAGTCTTGGCCGTTGATGGGATTACACGGCGCCAGGGGGCCAGTTGGTGGGTGTGACCCCCGCCTACTGGAATTCGGAGGATCTGGGTGGAGGATGCTCAGCCCCGATCCGAGAAACTCCAAAGGAAACTAATTTGAGCTCCTGTGTTTATGCAGGGGCAAATACACCTGAGCATGTGGCTAAGTGTGCCACACCCTGTGGATACAATATCATGTTCAGCTTGTTACTCATCCCTGAAACTTGCCCCCCAGGTTTCTATAGCTAATTGTTCACAGTTGGTTCCCTCTTAAAGTGAGATCATGCTCCCCACAGGATATGTGGCAAATGCTGACGTCGCAAGAGTTTCTAAGATTTCACTCCACGTCATACTCACTTTAGGTTGCTTTATGACTTTCTGCAAAACCCTGAGCACGGAAGATGAATGATTGCCAATGCTAAGTGGTGGCAAATGAAACTTTCCCTTCTAAACTAGTTGTGATCAAATCAATACAAAAGAAATTTAAAAAGCAGATGGGGTTGAGTCAGAGACCAATAATAATCTGATAATAAAGTATCAATAGAAAAATGTCAAGCATTGGTGTTTCTACCTCACAGAAACACAGAAAAGAAGGGGCTGGAATGGCAATAAAAAATCAATTCTTGGACTGAGTGTTAAAAGTAGGTAAAGGAGGAGGGCATTACCAGCTCGTCCTTCACACCCTATCGAGGTCACGAGTTGCCCCCGACAAGCGGCTCTCCAGCATGGCCATGGCTCCAGAGGCACAAGAACTTTATGCAGATCCGGGCAGCTTGTACAGAAAAGTGAATGGACTATGTGTTAACCTACAGCACCATGCCTCCCCAGGAGGGAAAGGGTGTCTTGTCCCTTCCGCCTTTAACCCCCCACCCACCCCCGGCAGCAAGGTGGCCGCCACCCCAGAGCTTATTGGAAAGCCAGGTATGAGCCAGCGGTGACTGGGCAACTGCAACCTCTTGGGAAGGAGGGCGTTCTCAGCTCGTCCTTCACGCCCTACCGAGGTCACGAGTTGCCCCCCATGAGAGGCTCTCCGGCATGGCCATGGTTCCAGAGCCACAGAAACCAATCTCGTAATTATCTGGCTCTTGGCAGAAATCCCTCCAGACTTAATTAGTAAAATATCAGAAATCCAAAATCGGCGCAATCCCGGCCACGCGACATCATATGGTTCTCATAACCAGCTATAGCAGATTATTTCACAATGTCTTTTCAGCAGTTCTGATTGTTGGGTGGAAACTCTAAACAATAATGGTGCATCTTTTGTTGAAATAATGAATGTCATCAAAGTAGAGAGAGAGTTAAGTAGAAATCATCTGCCTCACAGGCATATGAGGGGTGGGAGGGGGGTATATTGGGGTTCTTGGTGGTGAAAAATAAGTACTGGTGAAGGGAAAGGTGTTTGATCATTGCATGACCGAGACTTAAACCTGAAAGCTTTGTAACTTTTCCCACAGTGATTCAATAAATAAATATAACCCAAAAAAAGTCGGTAAAGGTATACTCTTGACAGCCCTTTAGTTATCAATATTGTAGACCACAATGCTTCAAAGGGGAGAAAGACATGGGACAGGAGAGGAACCAGTACCTCTTTTCCCCCTGCCCCATGGGACTCTGAGACGATACCCACAAACTGCCACTGGCTACTTAAGCCCCCACACGGCCATGATCCAGAGACACACAAGTGAATCTTGGAACTGAGCAGCTGGAGGCAGAGATCTCTCCAGAGCCTAATTATTGAAATTTTAGAATTCCTAGACATTATAGTCTATCCATAACAAGCAGTGCAAAACAAATTGTCTAGCATTGCCTTTTCGGCAGGTTTGAGTGGCAGTGGGACTGGTGTTAAAATATAGAATGTAACCAAAGTAGAGAGTATTGTGGAAATTGTCTGCCACACAGGTTAGAGGAAGGGTCGGATGGGGTGGGATACTGGAGAATTGGGTGGTGGAAAATGTGCACTGGTGAAGGGATGGGTGCTTAATGATTGTATGACTGAAACTGTAACATGAAAGCTTTGTGACTGTATCTCACGATAAATCAATAAAAAGGGGGGCAAATTAAAAATTAAAAAGGGGAGAGAGAGGAAGAAAGAGAGAGAGAGAGAGAGAGAGAGAGAGAGAGAGAGAGAAGAGCCTGCTAAAGAGACAGGCAGGGGGTGGGGGTGGGGGTGATGGGAGGGAACCTGGGGACACTGGTGCTGGGAAATTTACACTAGTGGAGGGATGGGAGTTGGAACACTGTATGAATGAAATCCAATCATGAACAGCTTTGTAAGGGTCTATCTCACAGTGATTCAATAAAAAGTTTAAAATAATCTCTTCTTGAGAAGTGTAGCGTGAAAGAGGAGCCTTATGATGGTCAGGGCATTCTAGTTTCAGGACACCAGCTAATGTTTAAACATTGTTTACCCTGGACTGCCAGTGATCTAATATTATTCTGTGAAAGTATTGATGCTAGTACTATTTCTTCAAATCTGAAGCATTGGATTTTATATCTTAATCTTCTAGTGGTAAATATGTATTTAAATACAATAATTACTGTGTGGTTGCTATCAGTTCACTGAGAAATGTTCTAGATTAATTTTTTTCCCAGTCATTATGTGTAAAAGCACCAGAAATGGTTACCTGGAACACCCTGTACATATTGTGCTATACATCTGTGTCTCTAATTTCAGGGGTTGTTTGTTTGGTTTGTGTTTTTTTTTGGGAGGGGCACACCCAGCAGTGCTCAATCTGACTCCTGGCTCTGTACTCAGGGATCAAACAATGACCTTATTCACTGTCCTATCTCTCTGGGTTTCATTCTTTATCCATAAAATACAGGTAATAATATTTATGTAACAGATTTTTAAAAATATTTCAGTTGATATAACATTATAGCATGTTTTGTGTAGGCATCATTATCAATCAACATTATAATAAAAACAGAGTAGGTTCATTATTTATTCATTAATATTTTTTATTGGAGCCATACAAGTTATGCTCCAGACTGTTTTCTGGCTCTGAGCTCAGACATCACTCCCAACAGGGCTCAGGGAACCATGTGTGATGCCAGGAATTAAATCCGGTTCAGTCATGTGCAAGGCAAGCATCTTACTTGCTGTACTATCTCCAGCCCCAAGTAAGTCTATTTAAAACGGTCACGGTCACGGTCCTCCCGTTGTTCATCGATTTGCCTGAGTGGACCCAGTAACGTCTCCATCATGAGACTTGTTACTGTGTTTGGCATATCGAATACGTCACGGGTAGTTTGCCAGGCTCTGCCATGTGGGCGAGATACTCTCCGTAGCTTGCCAGCCTCTCCAAGAGGGGCGGAGGAATCGAACTCGGGTCGGCCATATTGCCCGCTTGTAAGGCAAATGCCCTACCGCTGTGCTATCACTCCAACCCATTTAAAACAATTTTTAATATAAATGTTTGGGGCCAGAGCTATAATACAACGTGTAGGGTGTTTGCCTTGCATGCTACTTACCCAGGTTCAATCCTTGGTATCCAATATGAGCATAGCTGGGTGTGGCCCAAAAAACAAACAGGAGTAATTCCTGAATGCAGAGCCAGGAGTAACCCCTGAGCATCTCCAGGAGTGAAACCAAAAGCCAATAGATAAATAAATAAATAAACTATAAATTTTAGCAGTAAAAATGTTCTCCCCTGCCTTTTTTTTTTCATATTGAGATGACGTGATTTGCAACCAATCACATATTTTTGTCTTATTCTTCCAAGGCTTCTTCACCACTAACCACTGGCATTAGTAACCTCCTACCTCAGTTTCCTTGTCCCTTCTCCCTACCAGCAGGAGCCTTCCTTAAGCACATGGGGCCTAAGTGATAATACAGCAGGTAGAGCCCGTATCTTGCATGCAGCCAACCTGGGCTTGATCCTCGGCATCCCTTATAGTCCCATGAGCCCATCAGGAGTGATCTCTGTGTGCAGAGCAATGAGTAAGCCCTGAGCATAGCTGGGTGTGGCCCAAAAAACAAATGGACGGGGGGGGGGGAGGGGGGGAGGGCGGGGGGGTAGGAGGGGATAATTAGACTCTTTTTACTCAGATTCTTTTTACTCTTTTTACGTTTACTTGTATAATTACAAAATAAGGTGAGAACACAGTTGGCAATGCAGAGTCCCAGGGGAAGTTTAAGGGAGAACTAATTTGGCCCCAGATCTAAGGTCCAAAAAAGATGTTCTTAGCAAACCTGAAGGAAGTGACTCTCCTAACTGCAGAGGGACAACACCACCACTGCAAACAGGCTATGCTCACTGTTCTTTCGGTTCCATCTTTGTCCAAGCTTGTGCCTATCTTTCTAATTTACTATTCTTCAGCTGCGTGTTGCACATGTACACAGATTTTTTGCATGTCAGCCCTACGTTTCATTGTGCAAAACTTTTCCTCCTCCTTCTCCTCCTTCTCCCCCTTCTCCTCCTCCTCCTCCTCCTCCTCCTCTTCCTCCTTCTCTTCTTTCTCCTCCTTCTCCTCCTCTTCCTCCTCCTTCTTCTCCTTCTTCTGTTCTTGCCTCACGCACCTGTGCTCAGGTTGACTCCTGGCACTGCACTCAGGGGTCATTCCTGATAAATTTCTAGAAACCATATGATTGGCCAGGGATTGAACCCAGGTTGGCCCCATGCAGGGCAAACACTCTGCCTGATGTACTATTTTTTCCACCCAATAGTCCATAAGTTTTCTTAACAATAGATATATAATGTTCTCTAATGTATTAGGGCTTACTCGTAGTTCTGCACACAGAAATCACTCCTGGTGGGCTCATGGGACTATAAGGGGTGCCGAGAATCAAGACCAGATTGGCTGCATGCAAGATAAGGGCTGCTATATTATCATTTAGGCCCCATGTGCTTAAGAAAAGCTCATACTGGTAGGGAGAAGGGACAACGGAGCTGAGGTAGGAGATTACTGACAGTGGTGGTTGGTGGGCCACACTCAGTGGTGCTGGACTTACACCCTGAATCTTACCCCTAGTATTCAGGGATCACTCCTGGAGGGACTCTGGGAACCACATGCAGTACTGGGATTGAACTGGATTGACCTCATATAAGACAACCACCTTAAGCCCTGTACTGTCTCTTTGGCCCCTATCAATTATTATTTTTATTTGGAAAAGTCAAACAATTTATTTTCACAATATTAACAAAAAGAAACCACGGTGCTTTTATTAAACTTTCAATTGGTGGGGCCAGAGAGAGAGTACAGCAAGTAAGGTGTTGTGTTCAATCCCCAGAACCCTATATGGTCCCCAAGCACAGTTAGGAGAAAACCCTGAGCACAACTGGATATGACTCTAAAATCAAAAATAAAATAAAATCTTATTTGTATTTTTTTCTATAACTATATCTGAAGTATTAATTTTAAAACATAATTCAATCAAACTGGCATGGAAATACACATAGCACATAGAAAGAAGTGTGAATTTTAGCATATCACTGTTCTAGTAGGGTTATCATATTTAAAATGTTATGCATTCCATGTGACAGATTTTTAAAAAGATAAAATGAGATGACTGGGGAGATAGTTCAAAGAGCTGGAGTGCATGCTTTGTATGTGGGAGCCTTAGTGTGGTCCCCAGCACTGCCTGGCCCCCCAAGAATCATTAATCATGACCCTCAGGCAACACACTGGGAGTATCCTATAAGTGTGACCCAAAAATAACAATTTAATAGAGTTGAATGAGGTCATTTATCTAAAGAACTCAGAACAATGTCCATATATTCTAAGCAGTCAGTAAATGTTTGATGATGATGAACTAATACATACATTCATATTCATTTGGTGATTATAAGCCTATGTTCATTGTCACATTCTAATCTTGATATACATTTATGAATAGGAGCAAATGTTGACTATTTCCTACAGCAGATAATATGTACGATGTATTTTAAGGTTTGTTTTAATCCAAAAGTACACTTCATTCATGAAGTAACATGAACTTCATTCTTATTAAATCCTTCCAGCACAATATAATTGAAAAAATATTGCTGTGGGTATCTAGCAAGGATTTAAGAAATAGTTATAAAGTGTATGAATTTGAGTAATGCTGCTTTAGACATTAGATCATCCAATATTTTTATTTTAGCTTTGCGTCTATAATAGTGGTTTACTGGTAAAATGTTTAACAACTGTTTCTAGAGGACAAGGTTATGATTGTAGAATTTAATATTTTCTATGGATCAAATATTCTCACTCTGGCCAATTTCAACGTCAATGAAGGCATAATTGACAAGAGTTGCCAGGGGCTGAATAGATGGTCCAGTGGTTAGTATGCTTGCCTTGCACACAGCTGATACAGGTTCAACCCCTCATGTACCATATGGTCTCCTGAGCCCCAAATGGGAATGAGCCCTGAGAGCAGAGCCAGAAGTTAGCCCCTGAATAGTCCTGGGTATGATAGGGTGGGGGGAGGGCGTTGGAAAGAGTTGATTCCACTGAGCACATGAAGTACAAATGAGGTGGATCCTTCCCACTACCCGTATAGGTACCTAATATATATATTTGCATTTTGGGTCACACCCTGCCATGCACAGGGGTTACTTCAGACTCTGTACTCAGGAATTACTCCTGGCAGTGCTTGGGAGATCATATGGGATGCTGGGAATCAAACCTGGTTTGGTCATGTGCAAGGCAAACACCCTACCCGCTGTGCTATCACTCCAGCCCCGATGCCTAATAATTTTTAGGTATAGTAAGAAGGTACTAGATAGAAAGGTGGACAGACTCTGTTGGTAGATTAAACATGACTATTGGCAGTATTTCAGATCACGGTGCCGAAATAAAATACTTTTTTCCCGTTCTGCTTAAATTAGTACCTACATAAAATACTTTTCTTGTTCTTCTTCGTCTTCTTCTTCTTCCACTTATTCTTCTTCCTTCTGTTCTTCATTCTTTCCTTCTTATTCCTCCACCTCATCTTCCTCTACCTTTTCCCTCCATCTACCCCTGGCAGTGCTCATGGGCTAAATCCTGGATCTGCATCAGGAGACTAGATGTGGTGCCTAGGATTTCAATCAGGGTAAACTGCATGCAAGGCAAGCATGTTAATCTCAGGCCTCAGAGTTTTGATTCTTAAAAGTGTATAATTAAGGCTTATAAAATGATAATTCATGTAATATTGGGATCAGAACTGGAAAGAGCTTAAATGGTAGAGCACATGCCTGTATGTTCACGGCCCAGAGCTAGAGGCCTGGAGCTCTTAGTCACTTCAGCATTCAGGTCCTTCACCTCCAGCACTGCTGGGAAGGAACTACAATGCTATCCCACATATAACAGAAAAAGATCCCTGCAAGCACATTAGAAAATTGGCCAGAGATGTGGTGTACCAGCATTGTATCCCTAAAACATAAATGTGTACACTCTTGTAAAAGCATGTTAAATTAAATGTTTAAATTTAAAAATTCTAAAGAAACAGTACCCAAGTTTCTCTGCTGGGATGTACCCAAGTACTCTGCTAGGATGACAATACTGCAGGAAGTGCACCCTGGCAATGCACTTTTGGGGAAGTGATAAAAATTGAGGGGGCTGGAGTGATAGCACAGTGGGTAGGGCGTTTGCCTTGCACATGGCCGACCCGGGTTCAATTCCCAACATCCCATATGGTCCCCCGAGCACTGCCAGGAGTAATCCCTGAGTGCATAGCCAGGAATAACTCCTGTGGAACACTGGGTATGACCCCAAAACAAACCAAACAAAATTTAAGAGATTTCCTTGCTCTGAAGTAGTCCCAGAGCATAAAGATTCTTCGACATGCAAAACTTGAACTCTTCGGAGAGAAGAAATTGTGGCACTACCAAAATGCAGAAATCTAGGATCCCAACTAGAGAAGGGTGGATCCCTCAGAGAAGAAAAAGTTACAAAAGACTCCCTAAAATTATTAGAAGACCATCAACAGTGCAAGGGATGAGATTTTGAGAAGACCAGAAATAGCACAAGGATTTCTTTGACAACACCTAGGTTATTTTTTATGTATGCAGAGAATTCCAGGAAAAAAAATACCTGAAGGGGCTGGAGTGATAGTACAGCAGGTAGGGAGTTTGCCTTGTACCTGGCCAACCTGGAGATATATAGTCCCCTGAGGACTACCAGGAGTAATTCCTGTGTGCAGAGCCAGGAGTAACTCCCCAACAATGCCTAGGTGTGACCCAAAAAGCCAACAAACAAAAACAAAAAAACCAACCACCTGGAGAAATTGTCTATAAGCTTCTCCTGCTGGCATTTGATGCTTGCTCTTCCAAGTCTGTGTTCTCTCTTGAACACCTTTGCTGGCTTGTTTTTTCCACTCTGGAGAAATCTGTGTTCTCTCTTGAACGCTTATTCCTCTCTTTCTCTCCCTTGTCTTTCTAAGTTAATTTCATTAACTTAAAAGCATCTTGCTTCACTATTTCTTTCATTTCCTCCTGAAATTCTTTTCTACATGGGAAGACAACATACCCAGAAAGCCTGTGCCACGAGTAGGACTGATTTTCTTTCCTTCAAAGAGCAATTTCCTTCTTCGGTCTGATTCCACAACTCCCCCAGGAATTGAGCAGCAGGGATCGTCCATCCCCTGCAGAACAAGTGGACTCCAGGCACAACTTGATGGTTGCCTCAGGGGACTGAACATGAGCATCCATGAAATGTAGGTGCTCCTAGCTAACTTCACTAATTCTGTCTCAAGTCTGACATATTCTCCAGTGGCGGAAGTGGGTCTAGCAGAGTAGTGGAAGCACTCTCCTCAAACCTACATCTCTCACTCCCACTTTACTGAGCCACCAGCCACAGTTGCTAGATCATTTCATCTTCAAATATTTCCACATTTCAGCAGCTATTCAGAAGCTCTGTGAATTGGGTAAGTGCAGCCGGTTGTGATTCCTGATGAATTCTGCAGTACACCATTGAGGAAAATTCCTACACTAAAACAAATCAATGTCTTGTATTACTGGACAAATTAATAAACTTGGGTTGCCAGTCAGTTGTTTGGAATTCATGTTAATACAAGCCTAAGCCCATTTATAAATTATCCATAATACTGGCAGAGACATACACATTTCCAGAGTGTTCTTAGGGACTTTGATTAGGTCTTTTAGACATCAGAAAGTATGACTTCATGTCTTGGGTAACGTTACCACTTTAGATGATCTTTATCCAACTGTCAAAATAGTCCTAACAGTAGAAGTACATAGCACAGCGGGTAGGGCATTTGCCTTGCACACAGCCCACCTAGGTTCGATTCCTTCATCCCTCTCGGAGAGCCTGGCAAGTTACCGAGAGTATCCCTCACGGCAGAGGCTGGCAAGCTCCCATGGCATATTTGATATGCTAAAAACAGTAACAACAAATCTCACAATGGAGATGTTACTGGCCCCGCTCAAGCAAATCGATGAACAACTGAAGGACAGTGCTACAATTATTCTTCCATATGTTGAAGTGAAATATGCTTTTCTGTAACATACAAAAGTCGACTCTAGATCCAAGTCAATAATGTGACAGAGACTGCTCTCTTTCCATTGAAAGTCAGAAATTATGTAGTATTTTTCATGATTTCAATCCTGGAAGCCACTGACAGTGACTAAAGAATATTGACACTTTGGTGGTAGGTATGGTATAGAAACACTGATTCCTAAGAGATAAACACGAATGCTATTGTAAACCATGCTACCTCAACAATAATAAAATATTTTTAAAAATATAAATCCTGTTTCAGTGCATCACTGGCAGTTTACTGGGAAAGACCACACAAGTAGTTTTGACAAATGCTACTTTCCCTCTTCCATCTGAAGTGCTTTTGACACGGTTCTTGAATGTTTCAATATCCTACCTCTTAAAGGTCTTCAAGTGCATTCAAACATGGGATGAACAACCTAAAATTATGCTATGATGTGGTCAAATCAGGGGAGAGTTGGCTGGTTATTGAATACAGAAGTTTGATCATATTGGCTTGTTGGTAAACAAGGGAACTGAACCAGGCTCATCCTGAGGGTACAATCGACCTCTATTCGAGTTTCACAATGTCCTACTATCTTGACTCCATTATAGGAGTGTTGTTTTCCACCCTATGTGTAAGATTCATGTAAAACTAGAGGTTTTTTTTTGTTTGTTTCATCCCCTATTTCTTTTTTTTCCTGTTGCTTGGGGGCCATGCCTAGAGGTGCTCTCTGCTTGGGAATCACACCTGGCAATGCTGAGGGATCACTCCAGGTTCTGTGATGACACCAGGTGATGATCGGGGAATTATATAGAGTACCAAGGATTGCCGCTGTAGCGTGCTTGCCTTGCACGCAGCCAACATGGCCGACCCGAGTTCGATTCTTCCACCCCTCTCGGAGAGCCCAGCAAGCTACCGAGAGTATCCTGCCCGCACAGCAGAGCCTGGCAAGCCACCCGTGATGTATTCGATATGCCAAACACAGTAACAACAAAATCTCCAATGGAGACGTTACTGGGCCCGCTCGAGCAAATCGATGAACAGCGGGAGGGCCTTTACTTTACTTTACCAAGGACTGAACTGGGGTTGGCCATCTGCAAGACAAATGCCTTAACCCATAAGCCATCTCATCATCCTTTTAACCCCTAATCCTCAGGTACCATATTTTAATTCAAAATTGCCATCTAATATTTACTCTGTCTTTCTCCTAGGTTTATACCTTCCATTTACACAAGCCTGCTTGGATCGGGACTGGGCCTCCTCCACCCAGATCCCCCATTTTCTAGTAGCTAGGCAGTTATACCCACAAACTGCCCCCAGTCCCATGAAATCCCATCAACGGCCGAGATCCAGAGACCATAAAACCAAGCTCCTCTTATAGTCTAGTTCTCCTTCTCGAAGAACCCGGCAAGCTACGAGAGTATCCTGCCCACACGGCAGAGCCTGGCAAGGTCCCATGGCATATTTGATATGCCAAAACCAGTAACAATGATGTGTCTCATTCCCCTGACCCTGAAAGAGCCTCCAATGTGGCTTGGAAGGACAAGTAAGGAGAGGTTGCTAAAATCTCAGGGCAAGGACGAATGCAGACATTACTGATGCCTGCTCAAGCAAATCAATGAATAACAGGATGACAGTGATACAGTGACACAGTATTTAACCCATAGTAAGTTTTCTGTGTTGCTCTTCAGATCAATGGGAAACCTTGACCAAAAAAAGAACTCCCGCTCTCCTCCAATTGATCATTAGACATAAAAGTTTAAAGCTAGAATAAAATGCCCCAGTCAAGTACTAGTTAGATATTGATCTTCACTTCAGTCTTTCTTTCAACTATAGTAGCTCAAAAATTTTAAATGCTATAATCATTATAAGTAGTTCCTTGAGAATTCTTAGAATACCTAGCAGATATTCAATATTTGACAACATCCCCATTTTTTGCCATGTACAGAAGAAGACAGTTTAGATAAAATCCTAACTCATGAAACTGGATTAATTCAAGTACTTAGGAGCATTATGCTGGAAAATACTGCAACAAAATATAGATCTTCTGCAATTTTCTATGGGTTAATTATTTTGTGTTTATGAAAAATTTTTCTCAAGTTGATAACAATTAGAAGGAAAGAATTTTAATACATAAGCCGTATGGTATATAACCTCTACATACAATACTGTGCTCTGCTTCTTACAGGAAATCAAATTCACTTTATACATTTGAATAATGTATTGGTTGTCCAAAATTTAGTTATTACTACAGATCCCTCGCAGTAATAAAATATCGTATTTAAAATTTTTATTCGCTTGAAATATTTACTGTTGGGGGCAGGAGCAATAGCGCACCAGGTAGGAAGCTTGCCTTGCAGGTTCGGTGCCTGGCACGCCATATCCCCCAAGTCCCTCCAGGAGTGATCACTGAGTGCAGAGCCAGGAGTAAGTCCCAAGCACTGCCATGTGTGACCCCAAAACAAAACAAGATTTTTTTTTAAATTTTAAAAAACTACCGTTTTATTCCCTCCTTTCTTTTTGTTGTGATGTTGGCATGATACATACCTGTTGTGGCACCGGAGTTCCCAAACAGCAGTGCCCAAAAAGATATATCCATTTGGATAGTTCCAAACAGGTGTATCTGGATTCTTAGATGCTTTATTCATAACAGTCAAAAGCGAAAACAGAACTCCAGGGTCAATTGATGAACCAATGAATAAGCAAAATATGTATTAGATAGGCCTGCATTTTAAAAATCCCAGAGGCTGAGTGTGTTGAATAATACAGACATTTTCTGAGTTTTGAAGGATGAAAATGTAACATCAAGACCAAAATGATGTCAGGGATAGTTTCTAGTAAGATTTCTCTGTGCTTTGCAGAGTTCTCTTCTCTGTCATTTTATTTTTTCCTCTATGCACGTGTGGAGAGAAAAACTTGAGGGTTTCTTCCTCTTCTTATAAAACCATCAACTCCATGGAACCAGGACCCCAAGTTTACAGCCTGGAGCTGTAGCACAGCAGGTAGGGTGTCTGCCTTGCACGAGGCTGACCCGGGTTCAATTCCTCCACCCCTCTCGGAGAGACCAGCAAGCTACCAAGAGTATCCCACCTGCACGGCGGAGCCTGGCAAGCTACTGTGGCGTATTCGATATGCCAAAAACAGTAACAATAATGGTCCTCACTTCGTGTTCCTGGAGTGAGTAGACATCATTGAATTACACTAGCATATGACAGGGATGAATGGAGACATTACTGGCACCCGCTCGAGCAAATCCATGAGCAATGGGATGACAAGTGACAACTGACCCCCTCACAGTGTGCAAATAACAATCACTTATGTGGATGATTGTCCTGAAACACAAACACTCAAACATAGGTCCAACATGAGTGTGACAAGCCTTCAGTCAATCATTCAGGGTCTACTTCTGTTTTAGGCATTTTTTTTTGCAAATATACTTGGTGGGGATTTCATCATCTTCATCTATCTTTCCACAGATAAATCACCATTTAATTATTCTCATGTGTGGTCATCACCATGAAAGTAATCAAGCTATTTACTGAATTATTGGAAAAGCAATTTGGGGACTTCCAAGTCCTGCAAGATGATCATAAACTGAGTGATTTTGATCATCGACTCTAAATGAGTAGAATTGGAACATTCCAGATTTGTTTGGCCGTTGGTTTCTTCCTTTTCAAGAATAAAAAAAGGGGGGAGCTGGAGAGATGGCACAGTGGGTAGGGCATTAGCCTAGCACTTGGCCAACCCAGGTTCATTCCCACCATCCCATATGGTCACCCAAACCAGAAGTAATTTCTGAGTGTAGAGCCAGGAGTAACCTCTGTGCATCGCTGGGTGTCACCAAAAAAGTGAAAGAATATAAAACAATGCAGGACATGGGGCTAGAGCGATAGTACAGTGGGTAGGGCATTTGCCTTGCACGCGGCCAATCCGGGTTCGATTCCCAGCATCTCATATGGTCCCCGGAGCACCTCCAGGAGTAATTCCTGAGTGCATCAGCCAGGAGTAACCCCCGTGCATCGCCAGGTGTGACCCAAAAAGAAAAAAAATGCAAGACATTCTGAATTTAAATATACTATAAGAATCAATCTGTAGAAAAACAATGTAGAAAAACAGTGCTCTGCAGGCTGTGGAAAGAATTCCCTTGCATGGGCTGGACAAGTAGTACAGTGAGTGGGGTACTGGTCTTTCACGTGGCTGACCTCCTTTTAAGCCCCAGAACCCCCAAAAGTCCCCTGAGTCACTCCAGAAATTACTCCTGAGCACAAGGGCAGGAGTAAACCCTGAGCATTTCCAGTGTGTCCAAAACCTTAAAAAAAAAAAAAACCTCTTAGCAAAGAAAGTAAGAAAAATCCAGTATCTCATACAAGCTGGTTAAGTACTGACCTCCCATAAAGCACTCTGAAAAAGTATCACACTATTGCAGAAATAATTCAGGTATTAAAATACAGATGATTTTTTAAAGAAAAAAAATAAGCAAAAATTAAAAGAATAGCACTGCACTGTAGCACTGTCCTCCCATTGTTTATGGATTTGCTCGAGCGAGCACCAGTAACGTTTCCATTGTGGGACTTGTTACTGTTTTTGGCATATCAAAAACGTCATGCGGAGCTTGCCAGGCTCTGCCATGCGGTGGGATACTCTCAGTAGCTTGCTGGGCTCTTCGAGAGGGACAGAGGAATCGAAGCCCGGGTCGGCTGTGTGCATAAACAAAATACAGACACTCTTGCATTTAAAAAATCTATTTGCAAAGGCTTGGATTTGATCCCCAAACATGGCTCCCCAACTAATGTCAGAGAACCCCTGACTGTTGGCCCTGAGCACTACCGGGTATGACCCAAAACCGAACCAAAGCAAGACTCTTTTCAAGTATATCAAATGATTTAGAAACAAAATTTAATTTTTATCACATCGTCCCTTTTATGTAACAAATACTAGGAACACTGATATAATTTCTGGATATCAATGCTTTTGAAAATATAACAAAAATTTTAATACATGCTATGCAAAAGGAAAATAGTTTAGAAAGAAGAGAGTTGGAACAAAAGATCCTGATCCCATCACTTAGTTCCATTTGTAAAGCAAAAGCTAGGAACACTGAGGTGAGAGTAATAGTTTAGTGGATAAAATCCTTGCCCTCCATGAGGCTGGCTCACATTAGATCCCAGAAAACCCCTAACATCGCCAGGAACAATTCCTGAGTACAGAGAAGGTAATAACCACTGAGCATCACTGGGTAAAGGTAAAGGTAAAGGCCCTCCCGTTGATCGTCGATTTGCTCGAGCGGGCCCAGTAACGTCTCCATTGGAGACTTTGTTGTTACTGTGTCTGGCATATCGAATACTCTCGGTAGCTTGCCGGGCTCTCCGAGAGGGGCGGAGGAATCGAACTCGGGTCGGCCATGTTGGCCGCTTGTAAGGTGAACGCCCTACCCACTGTGCTATCGCTACAGCATCACTGGATATGGCCCAAAAACAAACAAAGAGAAAGCTAGGAACAATGGTGCAATTTCTGGATATCTTAATATTTTTGCAAATATGGTAAGACAGAAGTTTTGATGTTTGCTAGAAAGAAGAGAAATAGTTCAGAAGGAGTAAAGCTGGAACAAAGAAACTCAGATTTGTGATGCTTCTCATTGTAATTTATGTATTAATATAAATGATGCACTAAAATGCTGACAAAGAATAAAAATTAGAAGTTAGCACAGTTAGACTGATTGATTATAGCTGCTTAAAAATATATTAAGTCCTTACACGTGCAGTGTTATGTTGATAGATGAGGAGGAGGCGAAAGAATAAAGCTTGGCTTGGCCCATGGAGAATTTATAATCTAGCTTAGAAACTAGTCCAGCAAAGTAAACAAGTAGAGAAGGTTGGGTGATACAGTTGTTCAGTGAGGGGGAGAAAAAAATGAAGAGAAGGGCATGCTGAGTGAGGAGGAGTCAGGGAAGGGGTGGAGCTGAGCAGGATTTGGATGGATGAAGCCAACACACAGGCTTAAAAATTTAGAATTTGTGACTTTAAAAATAAAATGTAGATGGACTGGACTCATCAGATAGTATAGGAGATGAGGCACTTGCTCCCCATGTAACTGGCTCTTCTTCCATCCCTGCGGCCATATAAAGCCCCACATGATGCAAGGAGAAATCCCTGAGCACACCCAGATATAGCCCAAACCTCCTCTCCCTGCGGGAAAAAAAGAGTAAATGTATAATAAAATACATGTGAAATGTGGGGGATGGGCAACTTACGTTCCCCTACTGTGTAAGAGAAATGCAACGTAAAGCAGATTTCCAAAGCACTGCCAGGTCCTACTAATGAAGCCATCATGACAAGCTCTGGGAAAGGATGAAAACCCACCCTGGGGCTGGAGGTGGCTGGTCGGGAGTATTGCACGGTAAGCACCGACATGCCCGCAGGGCAATCAAGTGCATTCAAACACCACAACTGCAAAGTGTGCGACCCGCTCGCTCCTAGCTTTTACCTTTCCTGATGCAAAGTAAGGGCAGATTCATCCTGGCTCCTCTTTTGCTTCTCTCTCTCTCTCTCTCTCTCTCTCTCTCTCTCTCTCTCTCTCTCTCTTTTCTTTTTGGGTCACACCCGGCGGTGCACAGGGGTTACTCCTAGCTTGTGCACTCAGGAATTACTCCTGGCGGTGCTTAGGAGACTATATGGGATGCTGGGAATCTAACACAGGTCGACAGTGTGCAAGGCAAACGCCCTCCCCGCTGTGCTATTGCTCCAGCCCCTTTCCATTCTCTCTTAAAGAGGCCTTCTCCATTTTGTCATCTTTTGTCTTTTTCTTTTCTGACCTTTTGTTGGTAACTCTTCCTGGCTACAGCTACGGATTCAAGGTGGTTTGTGAGTCAAAAAGGTAAAAGCCAGGAGTCCTTCTGGCTCCCCATGTTGCTTTTTTTGTCACAGCAGTCTGCCCCCAAAAAGGAGGCACTGAGTAGGTGGCAGCTGGGCCCCTGGAGGAAGGAGGGGTTCAATGCATTCCTCTTGAAGGTGTAAGATAACCTTTCTGGGGCCGCCCACAGTGCATCTGTGATACCTTCACTTCTCCATTTCTGTCAGAAAACGGATCTCTGTCTCCCCAGAGGAGCATCAACAGCAGAACGCACCATCCCCAGCACTCTGGAGCTGAGTGTATAGGGACTGAAGGGAGTAGGAAGAAGCTCTATGTTTAAAACCTGCGTCTGGGGCCGGAGTGATAGAACAGCAGGTAGGGCATTGCCTTGCACGAGGCTGACCTGGGTTCGATCCCCACTATCCCATATGATCCTCTGAGCACCACCAGGAGTAATTCCTGAGTATCGCCAGGTGTGACCCCCAAAAGGGTTTTTAAAATCTTTTTTAAAAAAATAAATATATAAAATCTATTTCTGGATGCTTCTCTCAGCAGTGATCTATTAGCAAATGCATTATCTACATCGCTGAGAAAATGGTGTCCGAGAAATGTTGAATAAGGAAGAACTTACTATGGAAAATTTTTATCCTTGCCACCAATGCACAACTACTCCAAACAAAGAGGCATTAAGGATTCTGAACCACAATGTGTTTCTAATGGGAGATGAGTATTATCTTACTATAGGTATTATCCAGTTTAAAAACAAAGATCCAGAATGACTCTCAGGATAGGAGAACAACCGGAAACACATGTTAGCACCTATAAATTTTTATGACAAAGAAAAATGTCTTGGTCTGCAAGCATCTCAGGAATGCGACCAATGGTTTACATGCCCCTTCCTGCCACACTCCTTGTTTGTTTGTCCTGTTTGTTTTTAAGCATGCACTCAGTGTTAGATTGATTTCGGTGCTATGCTGTCGTCCTATTCTTTGAAGCTAGAAGCGAAAAAGGTGAAACACACACACACACACACACACACACACACACACACACACACACATTGCCCAAAGAAGCAGCTTCACAAGACAGCCAGGATGCTAGCTGCCCTGTGTGTCTGTTCCATGTGAAACCCAGAAAGGCTCCTGACAGACTCATGATGGACTTCCTAGTTGTCAGTTAAACTGCATCACAAGGGCCTCAAGAGATAGTACAGGGGTTGCACTCAGTTTCCTCCCCAGCTCTGCCTTCTCAACCAAGCACTCTCTCTCAGTGAGAACAGGTAATGTTCACTGCTGAGCTAAACACCACCAGGCTCAGAAGTTGATGCAGCTAAAGAAGAGTCATGGCAGGTGCTGGAAGAGCTGCAGGTGTGGCCACTGTCTCTCTCCAGCCAGGAGAACCCACACAGCACCATAGCATATGGCCTGCCTCACCGCTTCACGGCCAGACCAACTTCCGGAGCAGACAAACAATGCCCATTTGGAATTGGAGAACTAGCACAAGGGTCAAAGTCTTGCATCGAATGCAGCCATCCCCACTCTGATTCCCAGCACTATGTGTGGTCCCTGAGCATCAACAGAAGTGGTCCCTGAGCATAGAACCAGAAGTAATCCCTGGGTATTACCAAATGTGAACCTCCCCCCAAAGGAAAAAGAAGAAAGAGGGAAAAAAATAATATATACTGCTTCATTTTTGCTCTCTAGTCTCACTCGAAATGTTTCTCGTGGTCCAGACTAACCCAAAACTATGCAGAGAAGGAAATCTCTGGGAGGTAACGTTGTACACTACCAACTCATCACATTTAGGTTGTGCAGACTCAGTCTAGGTATTGAGGGGTTTGCCTGTTTGCCCTTTACATAATTCACTTCCTCTGAGGCAATGTATATTACTTAATAACAGAAATTGAAAATACTCATAGACAAGTAATCATCACAAGACAAAAAAAGATATCCAACATATTAAAAGAGAAAGGATATTTTAATTGTCATCTCAAAACAAGTATGACGATCTAGAATGTTAGTCTGCCTCCCAACCCTACTGCCTTGCAAAAATCCGGAACATCTTGAACCATGGAAACAGCTTGAAGGTCAGCTTGGGTTTACAATGAACTCAACAAATGGACTGATAATAATGATCTTTTTTGAGTGGGGGAGGAGAGGAGGTTTTGAGCCTCATCCAGTGGTCCTCAGCGGTTGATCCTGGCTCTGTGCTCAACTTTTAGCAGTGCCTGGGGGACCATAAGTGGTTTTGGGAACTGAACTAGGGTCAGTCACATGCAAGACAAGTGCCCTAATTCCTGCACTATCTCTCAGGTGCCACAACCCAATTATCTTTAGTCAAGATAAGGAGGAGACAGAGGTAGTGAACATTGCTTGCCTAGAGCTTAACAAGATTTACTCTGAGTCAAGGTGAACTTCTACCTGTGATAATTGTGGGACAGATAAAATTTTTTTCATATTTCTCTGATTGCAAGGCAGAAGGTTAGTCAATCATATTCAGTATATGGTGGAACACTTGGCACCAAGTGCTCTGACATCCCTTACAAGTCCCACTGAATTCAGATCATGAAGTCTACCTGTACCTTGAAGTGAATGTCTTGAGTTTGAAGAGCTTGGACTGGTTAGGGCAGCAACTAGATTCAGAATTTCATCATTTTAGTAATAAAAAAAATCAGTTAAATGGCTTGTCCTGAATAAGATTGAACAGTCGAACAGTTGGCCATCCTAAGGTCAAAAGTGTGTATGATTGGAACAAGATGGCCTCAGTCTGGACAACAGAAGAAGCTCAAGTGAGGAGAGCAAAGCCAACCCATAAGGATGGGGACCACAGCCATGTCACTGTTGGATTTGCTGCCGAAAGTAGAGCTGTGGTAAATGAGCACTGTACAAACACTTGAATTTCAGAGCTCTAATCAGAATGAGAGGGATTACACTCTCTCGTGTAATCCCATCAGCGGCCAAGACTCAGAGACTATAAAATCCAGATCCCGGACGAGAACAGTGCAGTCTTTGCCCCCGCGCCTGGGTGTCCCTCGCCGGGACCCCTTGGAGGGGAGCGGGTCGAGCTTTCCTCCCCGCCCCGACCGGGGCTCCGGCAGCCGAAGACCTCCAGGACCAGCCACCACCATGCTGAGACCACTCTCCGCACACATGAAGGTACTGGCAGAGGGACAAAGCCACGCGGGTTCCGGGGCCGAGACCTCCAAGCCTACTCGAATTGGAGTCGAGCATCTTCCACCCAGATCCTCCAAATTCCAGTAGGCGGGGGTAACACCCACCACCTGGCCCCCTGGCGCCGTGTAATCCCATCAGCGGCCAAGACTCAGAGACTATAAAATCCAGATCCCGGACATCTTATTATCTCATTCCTACTTTGGACAAACTTGCAGGCTATCGAATGTAGCCTGCCCACAGGGCAGAGTCTGGCAAACTCCCCGTGGCCTACCAAATATGCCAAATACCAGTAACAATGATGGGTCTCATTCTCCTAAAGAGCCGTGAATATAATCTCAGGGCTAGGATGAAAGAGACGTTACTGGGGCCTGCTCGAGGCAATCGACGATTAACAGGATGATGAAATGAAATGAAATGAAATCAGAATGAGAGCTTCGTGTCCTTTGGCAGCAGTTTAAAAAAAAAACTGTGAACAAAAATGGTCTGCGTTTAGACCACAACACCCATAAGGAGAGAGAGAACAAAAGGGAATGCCCTGCCACAGAGGTAGGGTGGGGTGGGAGGGATGGGGGTGGGAGGGATACTGGGATCCGTGGTGGTGGAAAATGAGCACTGGTGGAGGGATGGGTATTTGATCATTGTATAATCGAAACCCAAGCACAAAAATTTGTAAATCTACAACTGTACCTCATGGTGTTTCACTAATAAAAATTTTTAAAAAAGAGATTCTAGATAATAAAAATAAAATGGTCTGCGTTTTTTGAATTATTTTGTTCTTCATTCTTCCTCTATCAGATACTCCCAAAGAGATATCACAGGGAGAGGGTGGGGAACAGTCAGAGCTTAAGGGTAGATCAGTGAAGTGGTGAAGGTAGGAGATAGAGGAGCCAAATTCTTGTGATTCCTTGAGAGAACAAACGACAAAAATGATCAGAATGGTAGACTTGTCACTGAGGCTGCCTCGGATGGGAGTACGGTCCTCTAGGTTTCAGTTTGTGTCTAATTGAGATATGAGAAAGAGAATGCAAATGAAAGTATCTCTGACCTTGGGCCTTTTCGGGCTAGGCAGTAGCTACTTTCTTTCCATTTTATCTAGGGGAGAGGGGGTGAGCCTATCCTGACTTCTGGGACCTCTCTACTTGAAGCAAACAAAAACAAATAGTCCTAACTTTTGGTACAATGCATAATCTTTTCTTTGGGGAATCAGCCCCAAGTCTACGCCTCAGCTTCAAAGCCTTTTAAGACAAAGCATTCTGTCATCATCACTGGTTGTTTTACAGTAGTGAACGAGTGGTTATGCACACAGATTGTGTCTATATTTGTTATGCCCTCATGCAAATATGTCTGGAAACTCCTAACCAAATCTGGAAATGATGTTTAGAGACACTTCGATGTAAAAGACTGGAAATACCACTTCTTGGCATCTGATTCCCAGACACAAGAACTTTAATTCAAAGAGTATATGCACATGCATATCTGCAATCAGCATAGGATATATGCTTTTGTAGTGCATCAACCTAGCCAGGATACGAAAACAATATAAATGTCCCGGATACAGATAAATCGATCAAGAAACTGTGTTACATAAACACAATGGAATATTATGCAGCTATGAGAAACAATAAAATCATGCTATTTGTTGCTACATGGATAACACTAGAGGGTATTATTCTGGATGAAGTCAGAAACAGAGGGACAGATACAAAGTAATCTCTCACATATGTGGGATCCAAAGTTGCTTAGTCAAGGGGCAACAAATGGCAAAAGTAAACGGAACTGGAGAGTTGATTGAAGGGGAAGGAAGGAGTCTGTGAAACATTGGTGAATGGAAGCAGACAATGGCGTGGGTGTGATACTGGAACAAGTATCGTTTCTGCATGAAACGATCAACAATATTGTAAATCACAGTAACCTCAATGAAAATGAGGTGGGAAACTGCATGCACTTGGGGGAGGGGTGGGTTTGGTCATATCCAGTAAGGCTCAGGGCTTACTCCTAGCTCTATGCCCAGGCATCACTCCTTGGCAAGGTTAAGGGGGCCACATTGGGTGCTGGGGAATCAAAACTGGGTCAGACAAATGCAAGGTAAGTGCCTTACCCATTGTCCATTGTACGATCCCTTGCGCTGGGGTGGGGGGAAATGTTTTTTTAAAGGTTGGATGTTGGAGGCCAGAGCAATAGTACAGCAGTTAGATTGCTCACCTTGCATTCCAATTAACCCAGGTTCGGTCCCTGACACTCAACAGAAATGATGTCTGAGCACAAAGCCAAGAGGGAGCCTTAACAGCTCACATAGAGAAGGGAGCACCAAATAAAGGGTGTTTGGAGGATCCTCCCAGGAGGGGAGATGCATGTTGAAAGTAGACGTGAACTGAACATGATTGCCACTCAATGCCTATTTTGCAGACCACAACACCCAAAAGGAGAGAGAGAACAAGGGGGAATGCCCTGCCACAGAGGAAGGGTGGGATGGGGGAGATGGGTGTGGGAGGGATACTGGGATCCATGGTGGTGGAAAATGGGCACTGGTGGAGGGATGGGTATTTGATCATTGTATAATCGAAATCCAAGCACAAAAAAAAATTGTAAATCTACAACTGTACCTCATGGTGTTTCACTAAAAAATATTTTTAAAAAATTTAAAAAGAGTGAGCCTTAAACAGTAGCCCCAGGTGTGGGTCAAAAAGCCTAAATAGTTTTGTTGTTGTTGTTTTTTTTTTTTAAATACTGGCTGTTGGGTGTAAATATGGGACTTGCAGTGACATCCTCCAAGGCCATTAAAGCAAGAGACAAGTACTGATTGCCGAGTGGAGAAACGACATGAAGATGCTGATGGACAGAATGATCACAGGCCTTAGACCCCAAATCATCACAAAGGCAGACTTGGAGTCGACTTTATGGATGGGTCGACCTGCCACGGTCCAGCTCCCAGAGGGCCTGGGGGAGAAGCCACAGGAAACTGCTCACTCCTGGCCACGAGCCAGAGGAAAGGGAGCACTCCCCGCCTGGGTCCCGACAGCAGCCTTACCTTACAGACACTGTTTCCAGCGTCCCACCTCTCCCCGCCGGAAGCAATAGAGCCGAGGCTTTACTGCACACTCTCATTTCTGTCTCTATTTTCTGAGTAATTATATACTGAGGTCAATGAGTAGCTTTTTTTTTTTTTTTTTTGGACTCAGTTCATGGAAGTCTGACACATTTTGCTTTAGAAACTAGAAAAAAAGTCCGTGAGAGGTAGAAAGGAGGCTTGCTAGGAGGGTGGTTTGGATGCGTATGTGCGTCCCCGCCGAGTAGAGGAGCGAGCAGAGCCTGGTGCCACTACACGTGGGAGCCCATGGGCGCCCAAAAGACACGCACGGCGAGGGTGGGGGGAACAAGAGTGAGTTGAGGTGGATATGCTGGTCTAAGGGGCCACGCTCTCCCCCGAGAGAAAATGAATGAGCTCTGCCACGTCAGTCCCTGGGGCTGGAGGATCTGAGCTTTTCAAATGTCTTTATTTAGTTCATGTCTCCATTGTTCTGTTTCCATTTTGTGGAGAGAGGGTGGTGATGACTTAGTCTTGTAAATTGAAGTTGGAAAGTCTGGAAATCCCTCCAAGAAAGAGATGTGGGAGGTAGTATTTCCTCCAAGGAACAAAAGAATGTACCTAACCTGATTGCGCTGAGCATGTATTCCTGAATCTTGCCTGAACTGCAGAGAGCTTTGTTTGCATAAGTTTTGACTACTTAGATTCCTCATTATCCTGTCATCAGCCCGTAATTCACTGAGCTGAAAAAATACAGTTTTATATAATCATGTACAGGATGATATGGTTAATGCATTAATTTGAATTACATAGCTATTCCCATCCTTCTGTATTTTTTAAAGTGTGAACTTTTAAAATTACTTTAAAAGTGGCCAAAGAACTAGTACCAGAGTAAAGACCCTTGCTGTGCATGAGTTCAACTCCAACTCCATCCTCAGTACCACACAGGGTCCCCTAAGCATTGTTAGGAGTGATCCTGAGCACAGAATCTAGAGTAAGCTCTGAGCATTTCCAGATATGGCCCAAATACCTCACCAAATAATAAAATAAAATTACTTTAAAAAAATCAATAGGGGCTGGAGCAATAGCACAGCGGATTGGGCATTTGCCTTGCACATGGCCAACCTGAGTTCAATTCCCAGCATCCCATATGGTCCCCTGAGCACCACCAGGAGTGATTCCTGAGTGCAAAGCCAGGCGTAACCCCTGAGCATCGCTGGGTGTCACCCAAAAAGCAAAAAAAAAAAAATCAATAAAGGTCTGGAGAACTAGTCAGAAGTTTTGACATTTGCCTTATCACTGTGAATCTGGTATAGTCCCCAGCTAGCACATAACAGGTTGCTCCTGAGAATACAGGCAGGAAGAGCCAGTAAGTATCATAGGGTATGGCACCCAAACAAACAACAAAAACCAGGACTGGTGAGCTGAGAGTCGGAGTATTATTAGTGAGCAAGGCACTTGTCTTGCTCCCAGGCCGCCAGAGTTTAATCCTCAGCATCGTATTTGGTCCCCAGAGCACAGAGGCAGAAGCAAGCCCTGAGTAGCACCTGTGTGCTTCTATACTTAAACACAAGAAAAGGAGTGGTAAACTGAGACTTCTGACTGCAGGGAAGTTAGAAAAAAAGCATGGGGAGTGAGAGTGAGTTTCCAGGAGCAGAAAGCAAACATTTTGAGGACACTATTTCCTTGCTCACATGCAGGTCGGTTCTAAGGGCCCAGGAAACAAATTCCAAGTCTGGGGCATTCATTGCTCTTTTTTAAGGAATCCCTGGAGCTACACTGAGTATACAGCTGGTCAGACTCTTGCCTTGCACACAGGGGACATGAGCCACCCTGGGTTCCCCAACAAGCCAGACGTGATCCCTGAGCACAGATATAGGAATAAGCCCTGAACACAGCCAGCTGTATCCCCCAAACAAGAAGAAACAACAACAACAAAAAAAATCCTTAAGTATTTCTGATGCGGGTAGGATTTTGAGAACCAGTGCCCTAGATTGGGGGGAACTGTGGTTAGCTTAATTACTCTTTCAGGGGAATTTAGTTTTACTGGCACCAAATGTGACAACCAAAGAAATGGCCTTCCTCAGACTTCAGGGCATTCTCTCTCTTCCTATAACTGCATACGCCTCCACCCCCCAACCCACCACCAACCCGCCCTGCCAACTCTAATTATTTGCTGGGTCGTTGCTGAATCAATTTGGGAGCTAATATATATGTTAACTATAAGGGTTTTTTTAATATATAAAATTATAAGTTATTTTACTTATTCATTCAAAAAAGTGACGATTTTTCTATCACGGCTAACCTGAGTTCGATTCCTCAGCCCCTCTGGGAGAGCCCGGCAAGCTACCGAGAGTATCTCGCCCGCATGGAAAAGCCTGGCAAGCTACCCATGACGTATTCTATATGCCAAACACAGTAACAACAAGTCTCATGATGGAGACGTTACTGGGCCCACTCGAGCAAATCGATGAACAATGGGAGGACAGGACATTTAGTCTCTCTCTAGTCTAGTTCCCAAACAAGGCTCAGGGAACTCAGGGCAATTCTGGATATACTCAACCCCGCTGGCCAGATGATGGAATACAGCCACGCAATGCTGCTCAGGCCTGGGGTATTGGGGGGCATCAAAGCTATACCCAGTGGTGCTGAAGATGTGGGAGTCTTGTGAAGGGCATGAATTCAAGACCTTAGGCAGGCCTGCCTGTGCTCCAGCCTTTGAACCCAACTCAATCTTGTTGTTTTGTTTGTTTTGTGTCCATAACCAGTAGTGCTTAGGGTTTACTCCTGACTCTGAGCTCAGGGATCACTCCTGACAAGGTTTGGGGAACCACCTGGGGTGCAAGGCCTTGAACTTGGCTTGGCTGCCTGCAAGGCATGCTTGATCCCTGTTGTACCAGTGCACCTGCCCATCTAATCTTACTCATATCCACATATACAAGACAGACCCAAGGAGCTTCTGCGCTTATTCTAAATTACTTCCATTGTCCTGGTTCTGCCTTTAGGTCCGGCCACTTCCATTCCCTGGGCAGTTCATGTTGCTGCCCAGAATAAGGCTTAGAAATAAACCAGGTCGAAATTTGCTTATAAATGGATAGACATAGAGAGTATCATGCTAAGTGAAACGAGTCAGAAAGAGAGAGACAGACATAGAAGAACTGCACTCATTTGTGGAGTATAAAACAACATAACATGAGGCTGACACCTAAGGACAGTAGATACAAGGGACAGATAGATTGCTCCATAGCTGGAAGTCGGCCTCATGAGTAAAGGGGAGAAGGCAGCTGAAATAGAGAAGGGATCGCTAAGAAAATGAGGGCTGGAGGAATCGGTTGGGATGGGAGATGTGCGCAGAAAGTAGATAAAGGACCAAACATGGTAAATGATAACCTCTCAGTGCCTGTATTGCAAACCATAATGCCCAAAAGTAGAGAGAGATTGGGGAGAGTAATGTCTGCCCTGGAGGTAGGAGGAGGGTGGGAAAGGAGGGGTATACTGGGGATATTGGTGGTGGGGAATGTACATTGGTGGAGGGATGGGTGTTTGATCATTGTGTGATTGTAACCCAAACATGAAAGCTTGTAACTATCTCATGGTGATTAAATAAAATTTTAAAAATAAAATTTTAAAAATAAATAAATAAATAAACCAGGTCTGGGGGCTGGAGTAATAGCACAGTGGGTAGGGCATTTGCCTTGCATGCGGTCAACCCAGGTTTGATTCCCAGCATCCCATATGGTCCCCCAAGCACCGCCAGGAGTAACTCCTGAGTGCAGAGCCAGGAGTAAGCCCTGTGCATCGCTGGGTGTGAAGTCAAAAAGAAAAAATAAGGAAAAAAGAAATAAACCAGGTCTCCTCTTGCTTCCACAGGAAGATTTCCTAAGGCTGTTCCAGGTCCTGTCCAAGAAACACAGGCAGGCTTAGCCTCTGCGGGGAAATGGACCAGTAGGACCCTCTGCTGATTCACCCCTAAAACAGAAAGACTGCAAATCAGTCTTCTGATTTTCTTCCCCCTCAAATCACCTCCGTGCCTACAATCCTGTAATTCCTGAAAATTATTTCCTTTCATTTAGATCCTGGGACCCCAAATAAATGTTCTGACCATATCAATGACTCGAGGCCTCTCTCAGTGCTATTATTCTCAGAGGCGTAGATAATTTCTCGCCATCTCAGACTTTTCCCTGGAGTGTACTTTTCTAAAAGAAAGGTATCGGTGGTCAAAGGGGCCTTTTAATAGGCGCGGTGAAAGATTCTACCTTTTCTGAGATAATTGCTGGCAACTGGGGTTAGCAAGACACTGAGGCATTTTATCCTTTAGCACTTGCTGTGAGTGAAATTGACTAGGATCGGACCCAGCGGGAGTCCCGGTAAGTGCCTGCTAGCTGGAGTTCAGCCGGCTGGAGGCGAGGAAAGGCAAGGAAAACAGACTTCAGGTTAAGAGACAAAGGTGATACCTGTAGTGAAAGACTTCCTACCCAGAGCACCCTAAGGCGATCTTTCTATTCTCCCCGACTATAGAATGACACATCGTTTTCATCAGCCAGATTACGTAAATTAATGAGGTGAATAGGTGGTATTCCAACATCTGCTGGTCTACCCTAACATCCTTTTAGTGAAGCTTGATTGCTATTGAATTTTTAAGATCAGGTTCATTGGGAACTCCAAAAGACTGGTAGTAGGCTAAAAAAAATCTTACTTTCTATGGACTCTAACTATTTGCATCACAAACACTTCAATCTTTTGAGTCTGAGCTAGTCTATTTTTTTTATTACTAGTGATCTATATAGGGCCAGAGCGATAGCACAGCCGGTAGGGCATTTGCCTTGCAAGCGGCCGATCAGGCCAACCCACAGGTTTGATTCCTCCCCCCTGGCAAGCTACCCAGAGTTATCTCGCCCACACGGCAAAGCCTTGCAAGCTCACTGTGATGTATTCAATATGCCAAACACAATAACAAGTGTCACAATGGAGACGTTACTGGGCCCGCTCGAGCAAATCAATGAACAACGGGGGGCAGTGACAGTGACAGTGATCTATATCAGATAATAATATTTGTTATCGTGTGTGTATGCGTGTGTGTGTGTGTGTGTGTATGTGTGTGTGTTTCAACACATGCTGGGTACTGTTCTAATTATTCAAGTAGATATTAATGTTAGTATTTTACAGAGGTTTAACTTGAACACAGAGAGGTTAAAGTCATTTAAGTTTCAAAGTCATATGTATACAAAATCTGCATTCTTAGCAAGAGCCTAGATGATTTATATGTACACTAAAGTTTAAATATCATGGCTTAAACCATCTTAGGTTCTTCTGCCTCTATTAAAAAAAAAAAAAACCCTGCTTACAGGGCCAGGAGATAGTAAGCAGGTAAGGTGCTTACTGACCTCCAGGTTCAATTCCTGATACCCCAATATGGTCTCCTGAGCCCACCAGAAGTGATCCCGGACCACATAACCAGGAGAAAGCCTTAAGTATGACTGCATGTGGCACAAATAAAACACAAATAGAAATTTAGGAAAATGAAAACGTGCTTGTAGTATGGAACAATGAAAAGTGAAGTGCACCCATTGTATGCGCTTATTATTTGATTGTTTTTGGTCACACCTGGAGGTGCTCGGGCTACCATATGTCGTGCCAGGATTTGAATCGCTGTGGCAGCTGCAGTCATACCCAGGCAAGTGTCTTAACCCCTGCACCATCTCTCCTGGCCTTATTCTATAAAAGGAAGGATTTTAAGAGGATTTTATGTCTTCTCTCTAGCATCTGCCTCTGAATAATAAGCTTCTCAAAAAATAAATAATAAGCTAAAGCCTTTTTTTTCCTTTCTGGGGGGATGAAATCCAGGTCTCATTGTACTTTACCACTTACACATATTCCTGGCCCGTTAGTACTGCTTCTTAGGGGGAAGGAGTCCTTGAATTCATATTATTTCACAGGGACTTTCAACCATGAAATCATGAAGAGAAAACCATACAAATTAGGCCCTATTATTCCTGGATTACAGAGGGTAAAACTGAGATCAGCAAAGCTCAGGGGAAAAGTTATGATGTCTGAGTTCATGGTTGTTGAGGGGTTTCCCAAGGACTGGTCGCTCCCAGTGATGCTCAGTCAACAGATACGAGGTTCATCGCTATAGCCTGAGGAGGAGAGGCAGGACCATGAGAGCAGGTGGCCAGGGGATCTTTCCTTACCCCCACAGTCTTATGGGGTTCTGGGGGCCACTCCTGCCAATACTGGTTCAGGTGCTTATCCTGGTGACACAAGATTGGTCAGATGTGGTGGTACTGGTAGCACCAGGCCTGCACATGGGAGTTGGGGGCCTAGGCAGTGCTGGGATTTGAACGTGCAGCCTTAATGTATGTCTTCAACTGTTTGAGCTATCTCTACACCCTGTTCTTGTTTCCTTTCGTGTGTGTGTGTGTGTGTGTGTGTGTGTGTGTGTGTGTGTGTGTTTTGAGTCACATCGACCAGTGCTCAGAACTTACTCCCAGCTCTGTGCTCAGGGATCACTTCTAGCGGGCTCAGGGGACCATATGTGGTTGGGAATCAAACGCTAGTCAGCTGCATGCAAGGCAAGCTCCCTACCCATTGTACCATCGCTCCAGGCCCTATTCTTATTTTTTAAGCAGGATCGTCATGCTTGTGTCTAATCCCTAGAAGGCTGCAGTGCCTGGCATATTATAAAGAATCACATTACTATGACAAAGAGTGGAAGCGTTGAAGCCCTGCTTCAATTTTTTAAAAAAAATTATCAGTGGGGGCCGGAGTGATAGCACAGTAGGTTTGCCTTGCATGCAGGGGATCTGGGTTCGATTCCCAGCATCCCATATGGTCCCCCAAGCACTGCCAGGAGTGATTCCTGAGTGCAGAGCCAGGAGTAACCCCTGTGCATCACCGGGTGTGATCCATAAAGGGTAAAAAAAAACCAGAAATAAAATTAAAAATAAATAAATAAATAAATAAATAATCAGAACTGGAGATTTTTGTCTAGAAAACAATATTTACATGGGAGGGCACCCAGGAGGGACCCTTGGGACACTGATGGAGGGAGGCAACCACTCTGGCGATGCATGTGGCATTGGAATGATGATTGTATGAAAAGTATAATGAATGGTTTTGTACATCTCCCTACCTCAAATAAAATAGTAAAGTAAAAAGTTAGTTTAATTGATAGGAATGTGCTCTATTAACATGTAATATTAGTCCAAAATATTAAGCTCTCAATTTTAAAAAACAAATCAGGAGGGGGGCTGGAGCAATAGCACAGCAGGTAAGGCGTCTGGGTTTGACCTGGGTTCGATTCCCAGCATCCCATATGGTCCTCTGAGCACCGCCAGAAGTGATTCCTGAGTGCAGGGCCAGGAGTAACCCCTGTGCATCGCCGGGTGTGACCCAAAAAGCAAAAACAAACAAACAAACAAACAAATCAGGGGCCAGAGGTAGGGAGGTTGAGGAGAGAGGGGTGTTCTGGTGGAGGGTGTGGTGTTGGGACATTATATATGTAAAACCCTATCATGAATAGTATTGTAAATCGCAGCATCTAAGATATTTTAAATTGTTTTTTTAAAATCCTTATGTTCATTTAACCCTAAACATTTTTCCTGATTAAAATATATTTACAAATTTGGGTAAGAGGGGTAGGTAGTACAGGGACTAAGGCACTTGCCTTGCAGGCTTCCGACCAAGGTTCAATCCCTGGCACCACATATGGTCCTACAAGCACCAACGAGAGTGATCCCCCAAGCACAGAGCAGGAGGAAGTCCTGAGCAGAATTGGGTGTGATCCAAACACCTCTCTCCAAAGTTACATTTATAAGATCTATCACGATCACAAGCACGATCATCCTGTTGTTTGTGGATTGCCTCGAGCAGGCCCCAGTAACGTCTCCTTCTCCCTAGCCCTCAGATTTTAAAAAGTGCCATATTCAAGGCTCTTTCAGGATAAGGAGAATGAGACCCATCATTGTTACTTGTATTTGGCATATTGGGTACAACACGGGGAGTTTACCAGACTCTGCCGTGTGTGCAGGTTACATTTGGTAGCCTGTCAGGTTGTCCAAAGTAAGAATGAGATAATAAGATGTCGCATGGTTGCGAATGCAGCCATGCGCTTCCGGGAGCTGGGTTTTATAAGATCTATTTTAGTCGCGGTCACGGTCCTCCTGTTGTTCATCGATTTGCTCGAGTGGGCCCAGTAATGTCTCCATCATGAGACTTGTTATTACTGTGTTTGGCATATCAAATATGTCACAGGTAGCTTGCCAGGCTCTGCCATGCGGGTGAGATACTCTCGGTAGCTTGCCAGGCTATAAAGTCTCAAAATTTGGAAAATTAAATCAAGGCGAATAAATCCTATCCTCTTCTGTTTATGTGATAAAGGTGTTTACTATTAACAAAATGGAAAAACTAGAGAATGAGACCAAGTTTGTCTTAGAAGGCCCTCTTCTTTGGGTGGGGATGGGGTTTGGGTTCATGCTGGGAGGTGCATAGGGGCTATTCCTGACTCTGTGCTCAGGTGTGATTTGGACCAGGGACCCTGGATGCAAGGCAAATGATACCTCCCATACTATTTCCTCGGCCCTTTCAAAGTTTTATGTGAAGGGCTTGACCTGCAAATCACAACTAGTAATGATTGAGACCAAGCATTTCTCAACTTGAAGCCTCCATTTCTCACTTAACACCCCCTGTAGGCCTCCAGGATATTCCAAGGGTATTTACATGATATTGCAATCCTGTGAATGGGGCTCATGACACAAGACTTGGGGATCAACTGGTAGGAAGGGGAAAGAGAGGAAGCAGAAAGAGGGAACAATTTCAGAAGGGGGCAATGGTCAGAGGTAGGCTGAGGAACTGTTTCAAATGAGCAACAAATGAAAGCAAAATTGATTTGGAATTGCTGACACTTGTAGATAAATTGTGACTCAGAGTAAATCACATGCTAGAACCACAGAATAAAATGCAGATTAGTCGACCAAATGTATCTGTGTCATCCAAATAGCTAAGCTTTTAGCCTGAATTATTTTTTTTTCAGTCTAAACTATTTGCTTCATGAATTACAGAGATGAGACTTAAGCTGGATTTGGACTATTTCATTCTTCAAATGGAAAACCGCTGGCAGTTCAGTGTGAAGTCATTTTCTATTTTTAAAATAATTGAGTTTGAGACATAACTATTAGTGTGACAGTCTCACAGGGGAAAGAGAGAGAGAGAAAGATGAATAAATTGGACTGAAATCCAGGCTAATGGAGCCATGCTTTTCAAAATTACACATACATTTATGTACTTCCCCTACCACTTAAGAGTTTCATTCATCATATTTGTTTTTGATCATTTCTTAGTAGGCATAAAGTATTTTTCTAATGGGAACTCCATGACGTGATCACTCCTTTCTAAGGTGGAATCTGCAAAGTTTCTGGGTTACATGAGCAGATGTTCTAGTGTATAGATGACAGATAACAAAATATATATTTTAAGTCAGTCATCAATCTGTAAATAATGCACATAAATTTGTGTATTACACATTGTATAAATGGAGTAGACAAAGGCTTCCATCACTCTTATCACACCAAGTAGCCTTGGACAAATCATTTAGCATTCTGAACATCAGTATTCCATCCCAAATATTATGAATGAAATTATCTGCTAAGGTAGCTAAGTTAAGATGCCTTTCAATTTCTGGAGCCCAGGGGTGGGAGAGATAGTACAAGAGGTAAGGTGCTTGCTTTGCAAGCAGCCAATTCTGTTTTGACCTCCCGGCATCATATATGGTCCCCCAAACACTGCCAAGAATGATTCCTGAGTGCAGATCCAGGAGTAAGCCCTAAACACCCACCAGTGCGGTCCAAACAACCCCCCACCCTGCAAAAGAATTAATTTAGCGATCTACACCGTCTTCCACAAGTCTCATTCACTTGGACCAAATGGGAATTCATACAAAAGATCTAAATTAGGGGTTGGAGTGATAATATAGTGGGTAGGATACTTGCCTTGCACAAGTCAACACAGATGCAATCTCTACAGCTCATATAATCCCCTGAGCCCTGCCAGGAGTGATACCTGAGCACAGAGTCAGGAGTCATCCCTGAGCACTGTCATGTATGTGTACACCTACTGCAAAAAAAAAAGGAAAGAAAGAAAGAAAGAAGGAAGGAAGGAAGGAAGGAAGAAAGAAAGAAAGAAAGAAAGAAAGAAAGAAAGAAAGAAAGAAAGAGAAATCCAAACTAGGAATTGTATTCATTCATTTTCTTTTCTTTTCCATTTTGGACTTTGGACACACCCAGCATTACTTGGAGCTTATGGGCACAAAGGAGATTTTTCAGGCAATGAAAATGCTGTTTCTTGTTCTAAAAGGTAGATGCTGAAACTCACCCCTAAATTATGTCCCTACTAAAGTATTATTATACATCAATCTTTTTTAAAGTTTATTTTTTAGGGGTATAGGGGCATACTGGCTTATCTCAGGGCTTATCTCTGGTTCTGTGCTCAAGGAACTCTGTGGTGCTGGGGATCAAACCCAGGTAAACTGAGTCAAAGACAAATGTCCCACCTGCTATACTATCTCTCTGGATCAAGGTTGGTTTTGTTAGTTTGTTCTTAGAGTTTGAGGGTTGAAGAGACTAGTACAGTGGACAGGACACCTTCCTTGATGCGGCTGACCCAAGTTTGATCCCTGGAATTCCATATGGTCTCCCTAAGCCCACCAGGAATAATTCCTGAGAGAAGATTCGTGGGTAACTCATAAACATCTCTGGGTTATGGGGAAAAAAGTTGCTATTAGTGTTTGAAGCCACATCTGGTGGTGCTCAGGGCTTATTTAGCAAGCCCTGTACGATGTGACCCTCAATTTCATTTTTAAGTTTTAAATGCTGGACTCACTGATATTTCAAAAAGAGACCTCTATCCTTTGTTGGGCTGGAGTGATAGCACAGCGGGTAGGGCGTTCGCCTTACAAGTGGCCAACATGGCCGACCTGAGTTCGATTCCTCCGCCCCTCTCGGAGAGCCCGGCAAGCTACCGAGAGTATTCGATATGCCAGACACAGTAACAACCAAGTCTCCAATGGAGACGTTACTGGGCCCGCTCGAGCAAATCGACGATCAACGGGAGGGCCTTTACCTTTTACCTTATCCTTTGTTAACTGCAAAGTAACTAAATTCTTAGGTCAATCTATAATTTTGGAGGTCACTTTTAATAGATGCCACTTCTCATATTCATTAAAAGAAATGAGTACAAAAATAAAATAGCCCAATAGCCATATGGCTTGGTTTTGTGTTCTGTGAGGTAATTAGTCTTGTTTTGGCCTTTATTTGGCATTATTTCTTAAGACCTTTCCAATTGAATTTTTTCTTCCTTTTAATGCCAGACCAGGATGTGTTAATTTATTTGAGTTAAACAAATGAAACAATTGATAACATATAGTGTCCTAATCAGAGAAAAGGAATATAAGCTCTGGAACAGAGAGGATCTTTAATTCAGGCTCCATTTTATGTCCTCCAAGCATGTATCCCACACTTAATATTATATCAGGTTCAATGCATATTTGTAAAATTAAATTTAAAACATATAATAAAAATTTAATATAAAATAGTTTTTTTCTTAAATTTTTATTAGTGAAACACCGTGAGGTACAGTTGTAGACTTACAAATTTTTGTGCTTGGGTTTCAGTTATACAATGATCGAATACCCATCCCTCCACCAGTGCCCATTTTCCACCACCACCAGTCCCAGTATCCCAAAGACATGTGTAAAATTAAACTAAACGAGACAAATTAGCTAAGTAGTAAGATATGCTAAATATATACGGCATCATCACATAGAATAATGAATTTTCAATTTGAAAAACAACTCTATTGTAATATTGTTATTTTTGTAATATGAGAGTAATGTTCTCTGAAAGGAATAAAAAGAAAATTTTAATTTTCAATTAAAATTTTGATGAAATAAATTAGAAGTCAATAAAAATTCTATAAAACTCTTAAAAGTACACTGAATCATCCTCGGAATTGTGTAAAATTTGATGGGAAGTGGTGGTGGGAGACTCAAGGAATGAAGGGGTTGGCTGGGGGTGAAAGTGCTCCCCTCCCCAGACCCAGAAGGCTCAGGGACACACTCCTGACAATATTTGGTTGACTGTGTAGGACTGATGGCTCAGTGCTGGTGTTCAGTGATGCTAAGCACCAGGGGTGCTGGGAACCACAAGACCAGCCTAGTCATGCCGAGTGGGTGTGTCAGGGAATGTGGTAATGGGGACTGAGGTAGGGGCATGCATTCCAGCCTCCGAGCAATCTCCCAAGCCTCTTCAGCCATTTTCTTATCATCTTAGAGTACTGTTCACTTTTTTCTTACATTCCAGAATTCTAATCATTTGCAGGGACTCTGCAAGATGGCTCGTTTGCTTGAAAAGCACAAAGCTGCAATTCAAACCTCAGAGCCACCATATGCTTTAGACAGACCAATGGTCTTGATCTCCAGAGAGTCAAAGAGTGAACCAATAATGAATGAAAGATATAGCAAATAAATGAAAGATTTGTGGTAGAGGTGTGCCTTGCATGCATGAGATCTAGGCTCGATCCCCAGCACTGGAAAAAAACCCAAAAAATCCTATGCTTTGGAACCAGAGAGATAACACTGAGAGTAAGGTACTTACTTGCTTTGCAGATGGCTGAACTCAGTTTGATCCCCAACATTGCATATAGTCCCCTGAGGACCCCCAGAAGTAACCCCTGAGCAAAGCCAGGAGTAAACCCTGAGCACCATTAGGTGTGGCCCCAAAACCCCAAAAATAAAATTTAAAAAATTTTCAAAGATTATTTCCTATGGCATTTTGTTGCTTTTTTATTAACAACTGACAGAACATCTTGCTTTTTTATTGCTAAACAATATTTATGTGCCATATGGATTAAATCAGCTATTTGTTTGCCTCGCATATAACCACCACTGTCAACATTTTAATGAGAACACAGGCTTTCCATTAATAAAAGTTCCACATTTGGAAGGAAAGTGTCCAAGTGCCATTAAATTAGAAAGTACTAAGAGTTGAAATCATTGTTTGAACTGCTTAAAAGTCAGGATGTTGTGTATTGACCACAACAGCATCCAAGATATCGCTTTCCTAAACACTTCAGTGTGACTGTAATGAAGCTTCTAAGAATCAAATTCAAGTTACAGAATATAGAGAAGGAACAGATTAAATTACATGACAAGAAAGCAATAGTAATCCAGAATATTGGGCATTCTATTAAATAAATGAAGCAAGTTTTGCAGCAAGTGAGTAGCAAGATGAAAGGGAAGATGATGGGGAGAAAATATGAAAACCATTGGTGGAGAAAGGTTGACACTGGTAGTGGAATTGGTGTTAAAATATTATATACCTTGAGGCTGGAGCTATAGTAAAGTAGCTAGGGTGTTTGCCTTGCATGCAAATGACATCGGTTTGATCCCCAACATCCAATAAAGTCCCCCAAGCACTGCCAGGAATCATTCCTGAGTGCAGAGTCAAGAATAACTCACTGAGTATCCCTGGGTGTGATCCAAAAATCAAGAAAAAGAAAAAAGAAAAGAAAGAAATATTAGATTCCTAAAACTCAATTATCAATAACTTTGTAAATCACAATTCTTCAATTAAATTGAAAAAAACAACAAAAAGACTGAACCATCTTCAAAGGTACTTAGAGAGAAAGCACAGTCAAATGCAATTTGTGGCCCTTGTTTAGAATCATAGTCTCAAACCAGCTATAAAAATGTCTTATGTCATTATGAAATTGATATGCACCCCACCATTGAGTTTTATCTCTAGTTCCCAAAGTATACTTTTTTGATGGTATGAAACTAATTCACCTTATGTACAATATCCGAGTTATGTGAAAGTTAACTCAGCTATCATGAGAACTGTGTATTGCTATACAAGGGGTCTAGGGCAAGACTGAAGTTTCATAATACAATTAGCTATGTCCTATAGAATCAACATAGGTGATTAGTGTTGTATCCATTAGGAGTATTAACGATGACAGTGAAGGAAGAAGGAGTTTGAGTCTCCTTGTGAAAATAAACACAGAAAGTCTTTACCTGTAAAAATCATGCGCTTCCCCACATTCTCAGAGATTGACTCTCGATACGCTACACATGCCATGGTAAAAGTTGTAAGAGTGCCACTCTTTCTTCCTCAGCTTCCCAAGACTAGTTTATTGGCACCAGGAATAGTTAAAGACTCTGTGGTCTCTACTCCTCTACTCTGTAACCTGAAGCAGCGGTTGCTAAGTGTTCTTTATGACAGGGAATAGAATGTTCCTTCTCAGAGCTAGTATCCTAGTCTCCAAGCACAGAGATGTAATGGTAATATGGCTGGGACTTGCATCCAATCCTATCTTTTCCTTATGTGTTAATATCAAGTCAAAACAGACCTGTTCAGTTACAAAATCTTGAACAGGCTTATATCACAGATAACTAAAGACACTCAATTCTTTCAACCATTCCCCAAGGAACTGATGCAGAGGGTGGCACTGAAAATTACAAAGTCATAGAGAGATAGCCCAGGGATTAAGGTGTTTATCTTGCATGAGTTTGTTTCCAGTTCAATCCCCAGCACCCTCTGATCCCCCGAGCAGCAGCAGAAATAACCCCCAAGAAAAGGCAGCTCAGATAGAAAAGGGACCACCAAGTATGGGGTGCTTGGAAGGCCCACTCGGTATGAGAGATACGTGCTGAAAGTAGAGTACAGACTGAATGACGGCCATTCAATACCTCTATTGCAAACCACAGCACCCATAAGGAGAGAGAGAGAAAACGGAATGCCCTGCCACAGAGGTGGGGTGGGGTTGGGGTGGTGGGAGGGATACTGGGATAATTCATTGGAGGTGGAGAATGGGCACTGGTGAAGGGATGGGTACTCGATCATTGTGTGACTGAAACGTAAGTACAAAAGTTTGTAAGTCTGTAACTGTACCCCATGGTGATTCATTTAAATAAATAAATAAATGGAAATGGCCACCCAAACATACATTTAGTTCTGGCTCTACCTGCTAATATTTCCTTAAATGTAATCTGTGCCTTGGTCAAATAATCTACCAGTGGTTTCCATAGTGGAGCATGTTCTTTCATCTTCTAAACCCTTACTCTGTAATTCTATCCAGTGTGTGTACATCATGTCCTCAGAAAAGGCAAGCTTGCATCCTCCCAAGAAGATGCTTCAGACAGTCATTTTTTTTCCCTTCATGCCCCTTACTTGGACTGGAGCCATAGCACAGTGGGTAGGGCGTTTGCCTTGCGTGCAGCTGACTTGGGTTCAATTCCTCCATGCCTCTTGGAGAGCCCAGCAAGCTACTGAGAGTATCCCGCCTGCACGGCAGAGCATGGCAAGCTACCCATGGTGTATTCGATATGCCAAAAATAGTAACAACAAGTCTCACAATGGAGATGTTACTTTTGCCTGCTCAAGCAAATCGATGAACAACGGGAGGATAATGCTACAGTGCTACAGTGCCCCTCTACCTGCTATGGCTTCTGTTTCTAATCCCCCCCCCCACCTTTAATCTACCACTTTGTTTCCCACAAGAATGTACATCTCCAAAACTTATAGGGAAAATAAAAAGGGATTATGGGGAAAGCATTTTAATTCATATTTCTAGAGACTGCCATGCAATAGATACATAATAGATGTTTGTGGGTTGAAGAAATAGGTTTCTTTCATTTCAGTCAGTCCAGAAATATAATATTGATCACGTGAGCATCCATGAAAATCCTAATTTCAAGTGCCACACTAAATGTATGGAATTTTTTTTTTTGCTTTTTTGGTCACACCCAGCGATACTCTGGGGTTACTCCTGGCTCATGCACTCAGGAATCACTCCTGACGGTGCTCGGGGGACCATATGGGATGCTGGGAATCGAACCTGTGTTGGCCATGTTGGCTGCATGCAAGGCAAACGCCCTACCCGCTGTGCTATCGCTCCAGCCCCATGTATGAAATTTTTTACTGATAAAATAATACCTTTTTGTTTTCTGAGGGAACTCAAAATAAAACCATTCCATATTAAACAGAGTCAGGGAGCAACAAATGGCCAAAGAACTAGAGTGGGTCGACAGACCTGAGCTTACCTGGGAGTGGATGGGAGGGTTGGTGGGAAGGATCCTTGGAGATATCAATGGTGGGAAGCAGGTACTCTGGAGATGGGTTTGATATTGCAGTGATACCTGCAGTAAGCTATCATTCGTAGTATTGTAAATCATGATACCTTAAAAAAATGGAAAGGAAAAAACATTCTGTATTAACTAGGAAGCCAATTGCATTGATTGTGGTGCTGGGGATCAAACTCAGATGGACTGAGTCCAAGACAAATGCCAGAAAGGAATGACAGTGACCAGCAAAGAAAGGCACCGACTATGCTGTCCCTTCAAGAAAGGACTGTGGGTCTAGGAGAAGCAACCTCCCCCACCCCCTCAACTTCCAGAGCACCTGACCTATGACAGAGAGGCTAGTGGTGGACACATAAATGTGTACCCATGAACGCTTCTACGGGGAAGCATCTCACTTTCACCAACTGGCCTCCATCTTTGTTTTGTTATGGGTCTTCAGTGTCATATTCACTTGTCCTGTCCTGCCCGTACTTTGCTCTGGTATCCTTTGGCCATTTAAGAAGGGTTACTACTCTTTCTGTTTTCCTAGTCATTGCTATTATTGTCAAGGATTATTCAGTCTTATCTGAAAATTCTCTCTGAAAAACTCCCTATTTGGTTCCTTGGAACTACCAGTTTCCAAGTCAGCCCCGACTGTGACTTCTGAGTGGAAGAGCAGCACAGGATCTTCGGGCATGCCACACTGCCAGGATGAGAGACCAAGGGGCAACCTGAAGGAGGAGAGGACTTCTTTAGCAACACAAGCGAAAAATAGAACCAGAAAACCAGCTTTGCCAGAGGCTCCCATTAACCCAGCATTGCAATTTCAGATTCCTACTTTGCCTTAGCAACATTTCAAGCAAGTGCTCTGTATTCACCAATACAATAGTGGATTCAGTTCATGGCTCCAACCTGATTGACTTTGTAAATGCAGAATGTGTTGATAATAGGGACTGACTATAAATTACATCTGACCTTTCTTCTACATGGGGGCTTGCACTCCTAACTCTCCTGTTGTACAGGGGTTCACTGTATTAATTAGATGTGGACCTCTCTGTTCTGTGTGTATCAGGTTAGCAATGTCATTAAAATTAAACCCAAGTAATCATAAAATGTTGTGACAGGTACTAGACTCATTAGAGGGATTAAAAATGATCTCCCATGGCCACCGGCTGCATTTCTATTAGAGAAAATCCTTATTGTTTATGAATCAGTAGCAGCCTCCTTTGATGAAACTCAGGGTTTGCTGCTTGGCACAAATAAAATCTGGGCCATTGTCTTGTTCCACTAACTTAACCACCACTTTCAAGTTTATAACCACTTCAACATCCAACTGGGAGGACTAAGGCAGTGACTCTGCAAAGAGGTCTAATTTTAACACTTGGGAAAGGGTCAAATCTTACATCTGAATGACATAAAAGTGATATGAATTACAAACAATTACAATTCATCCGGACCATATGTCAGAATTTGTTAAAATTACATAAAATCCAAATACTAAGTATACCTTGCAAACTGGAGAGCTTGGCATCCTGTACCACTTTTTCTTAATGCTTTTAGGGTTTGGGGGGCAAGGGAGCTGGGAGTTAGGTACCAGTCCTGACTCAGAGCTTACTCATGACTCCTGGTGGAACTCACGGGAGCATATAGGGTAGGAAGGTTCAAATCCAGATCAACTGCATGCAAGGCAAGATCCCTACCTTTGTACTATTTCTAATTCTCTTGATGCTTCTAAACACCAAATATTTAGGGGTCCTTTCACTCTAGTCCTGTTTTCTGGAAGTAATCGGTAAATACATTGGATGGGTTTGGCTTCAAAACACCATGACTCTTTTGTGTAAAAATGTTTGCTTGATTTACTGTTTGAGAATCACTCTGCCTAGCTCCAGGGCAAAAGAGATAATGCATGGCAAATTTGAGTCATGGTACCTGGCACATTAGCATGTTCTCAATAAATATTTGCTATAATAATAGTCCCCCTCCCCTTCACCCTTACCACTTCCCATTCTTCTCCTAGAAAACACACAGAACCAGGGTAAATTCAAACTATGGCCAGCAGAACCTTAGTTTCTTGTTTGGTTTGGCAAGATCAACTCATGAAGGGTCTCTATTTTTTCCTACTACTCATTTAGCTAGAATGCGGGTAAGTTGGCAACGGGAATACTGAGTGCCATTTCCTGCACATCCAATCAACCCAATTTCCCAGTTGCAGTTCATTTAATTGGGGATTATAGCATGTGCACACATCTAAAATAATTTTTAAAAATTAAACCCACAAACATCCTAATTGTCACTCCCTAATGGCTACACTATACACTAAGAAACAATAAATAATTAAAGTGTGTGTTTTGGCCACAGTAATAGTTATATCTTTCAAATGTGTGAATTATTGTTAAGAGGAATCTCAGCTATTACTGAGACTAAGCCCCTCATTAGCTGTAACCCAAGGTAAGAAGCAGAAGCAGGACAAAAACCCAACCCCCAAGACCTCTGCTCAGGGATCTTTTATTTCTAACAAAAGAATCTGTGATCTTTTCTCCTGCTTGGTGCAGAGGATGTTGAAAACCCTTGGGGTTTGCTCTAATGGTTTGTGTGGTCTTTCTTTTGCCACCAGCTTAATTTTCTGATGCAGCTTTCTTTACTGAGCTATGAACGCTGATAATTGGACTCTTGCTAGGTGCCAGACACTACATTAAATACTTTCCTCAAAGTTTTCTCATTACCTACACAGCGACTCCAGGACACAGAATTATTATCTCTGATTTATTGAAGAGGTTGGTGAGTTCCAGCAAGTTTAATGTCAGGGTTTTGTTCTCTGGTGCTCCCATGACAAAGGATGTAGGTCCCCCAACTTGAACTGGTTATATCTGAACTGTTAAAACTGATAGCCAAGCTTGATCTCCAACAAATATATTTGTGGAAATGCTCTCTTGAGATGAGTGAATTTCTCCCACATGCAAAAAAATGATGATGGGTGGATACCAATCTTTCTATGTTCTGTGCAATACTCCAACATATAAATGAATGCCAATGGCATGAGAATAACATAAGAATAACACCCTAAGTGTTCCTCTTAGAGTACCCACCGCCTCCTTGGTTACCGCATTCAACACCCTTCCAAATGTCTCTTCTACTTCCACCAGTATAAATCTCTAAAGGTCCCCAAATATCCATACTTCCTTCTCTCTCCAATAGGCTGCTCCCAATTCAGTTCCCATTTGCCTGTTGCTCAAACACATTTTGTTTAAGTGAATGGAGTGCCCCTCCATACTGGTCCTTGCCCAAAGTGACATTCTACTCATCTCTGTTCCCCGGCTCAGCCTGTGACCCCTGGGCTCCAGGCTCCCCTTCTGTCACCTCTACTACCATTCATGCTCCAACAGAGAGGGAGACAGTTCCTTCCTCTGAGACAAAGTTTTCCAAAGTATGTGTTGTGCAACGGAGAGTTAGGAGGAAGGGGGCATAGCTGTCTCAGGTGCAATTAGAGGGTGCTTTCTTTTTGCTTAAAAAGTCAATTTCCAGAGAGGGGCTAACTTTTTTTTTCATTTATTGGATTTTGGGTCACACCCAGCATTGCAGAGGGATTACTCCTGGCTCATGCACTCAGGACTTACTCCTGGCGGTGCTCAGGGGACCATATGGAATGCTGGGACTTGGACCCTGGTTGGCTGCGTGCAAGGCAAATGCCCTACCCACCTTGCTACTGCTCCAGCCTCCCCCCTTTTTTAGGGTTTCTTAGAAAAGGGCAATCGATCAAATTGTTCAAGAACCTATAAAATCTTGGAGGAGACAGATATTTTCAGATCCTGAAGGAACAGGTGGCACAAGGCTCTGAATTAACTTTTTAAATTAAAACAAAATTTCTAAAGGGTCCATGCCAGGCAGTCCTGGGGACCTCTGTGTCAGGGATTGAAACAGAGGTCTCATTACAGAAAATGCTCTACCATTTGCATTATTATCTCCTCTGCCCATGCATACATTATTTAACACTAACAACTCACAGTGATCAAAATCAAATGGTAGGCCAAGAATAACAAAAATACTTGAAAATCATTTGTTTTCTTACTAGAAAAAGTTCAAGCTGGAGCTGAAGAAATGGTACAGGTTAAGGCATTTGCCATGCATGTGGTTGATCCCGATTTGATCCCAGGTATTCATGTGGTTCCCCAAGCTCCACCAGTGCAGAGCCAGGAGTCAGCCCTAAGCAAGGCTGGGTATAGCACCCCAACCCCGCCCCTGCAAAAAAAAAGAGAGAGAAGAGGTTTAAGTCATCATGGAATTATTTCCATGTCTGGGGCTGTATCTTCTGATGTTCAAGACTACTTCCGGCTCAGTGTTCACGCAGGGTGGTGGTGGGGGGGGGGGGGGCGAGAGGGGAGAAGGGGGGGAAAGAAGGGGTCAATTGACCCTGCAGGGAATCATAACCATAACCATAACCATAACCATAACCCTAGCCTCGTGCCTACAAATCACTCATTGCAGCCTATCCAGCTGCAGCCCAGAATTATCTACGCATCAGACCCGTTTTACCTCCATCTTATACATTGTAACAAAACTATGAGCATTTTTAAGTAGATGCGATCACAGACACGTTATTTATTCTGGACAACTGACATTTTCTTAAAATAAGTGGAAAATTGTTCTCATAGCAGCTCACACTAGAGTTTCTCTTGGGCCGAAACGTGCTTTCCTGAAGGAGAAGCCTGCAGGGCATGTCCTTAAGGAACCCAGGCAACAGAGAGAGTTGTAAATTGTTTCACGAGAGAAATGGAAGGAATGTGGGGTGGGGAATGGCCCCGAGAGAGAAGGGTAGGAAGTAGAAAGCGAGAGACTGAGACAGGAGGCTGCAACTGGACTTAAAGGGTGTGCTAGTTATCTATGGCCACATAACAAATGATCCCAACGCTTGGGGCTTAGAGCAAATATTTATCACCTTGCAGACTGTGTGCTGGGAATGCGGGTCCTACTTAGCCTGGTGTCTGTATTTCAGGGTCACCCATGAGTCTGCAGTATTGGTGTCAGTGGTAATTGACATCTCATGGGCAATCCCGCTGGGGCAGGATCTGAATCCACACTCATTTACTCCACTGACGGAAAGAATCTGGTTGCTGGGTGCCTCTCTCCACAGGGCCGTCAGCTTCCTTCAGATGGACAAGTCAGAGAGTGGGTTCTCAGCACAGACCCACAGAGCTATAGTAATTGCTTAAGTGACCGCCCGTCACCCTGGCCACATGGGTGTTTGCTAGAAAAGGGTCACTAAACCTGGCCATATGGAAGGGGAGCACCATGCCACATGCATGCATGCCAGGAGGTAGTTGGGGACTGAGACACCCTCAGAGGCAGCCCCGCCAGGGCTATTTCAAGAGCCTGCTGGTAGACTATTGACCTTTCCATTGTTTGCAGAGTTACTTCAGCTTCTGAAACAGCAAAACAGACTCTTGCACCATCCGTCTTGCACCAGTGAAGCTAGAGGTTGTGAAGAGGTTGGGTATGCAGCCAGAGTGATAGATAGCACAGTGGGTAGGACCCTCCATCTCTGTCCCCCCATCCCTTACCCACACACAGTTCACCACCAGAACGGATCCCTAAGTCAGTCAGGAGTCAGTCCTGAACACTGCAGGGTGAAGACCCTCCAACCAAAAAAAAATAACAAATAGAGGTGGGAGGTAAAGTGAGGAGGGTCTTGGAGGGTGGGTCAGAGTGCAGCTGGTTGATTGGTTTTATTTGGGGGACACACTTGGCCATACTTAAGGCTTGCTTCTGGCTCTGAGCTCAGGGATCATTCCTGGGGGTTCTGGGGGACCATATTCAGTGCCAGGGATCAAACCTGAGCTGATGGTATACAAGGGAAGTGCCCTGCTGCTGTACTGTCGCTCCGAGACCATGTACAGAGTTGGCTATTAGCCAAACATTGATTTTTTTTTCTCCTCTCAAGTCCACATTCCTGTATTCTCTGAGGCTTTACTGACTTCAGCTCCATCAGTTCCTGGAGACCAGGAGTCTTTTGGAATTATAGACTTAGAAAAGTCGAAGATATACGCAAGCAATGTTTTTTATGAAAGACCTCTATGTATCATCCCACTCCCAGTACTACGGCCTTGTGTCCCCCAGCATTGCTGGGTCTGAGCACTAAAGCACCCCGCATGTTGGGAGAGTGTCATGGGGAGCAGCCCTGAAGCTCCCCCCAAAGAACTATATAAAGTAGGTTATTAGTTTTTATTGATTTTATTTTATTTATTTATTTTTTGTTTGTTTTTTTGGGGTCACACCCAGCAATGCTCAGGCAGGGGTTACTTCTGGCTCTATACTCAGAAGTTACTCCTGGTGGTGCTTGGGGACCATACCGGATGCTGGGAATCAAACCAGGGTCGGCTGCGTGCAAGGCAAATGCCCTATCTGCTCTGCTATTGCTCAAGTCCCAAAGTAGGTTATTATTGACCAATTATTAATCAACTCTGAAAGACATATATTCAATATTCAACAGAATTACTTATTCCTAAAAGGAATCCCAAACATGAACATAAACATTTATTTATGACTAAAACTATTTACTTACTAATTTAAGCCATACTAAAATAAATTTTTAGAAAAGCAATAGTGTGTGTGTGTGTGTGTGTGTGTGTGTGTGTGTGTGTGTGTGTGTGTGTTTAACTCCCTGGATCCTTTCTATTTTCTCTGATATGTATTAAGGGGAAATTCATAGTAACTTTTAAGTAGAAGACATTCCTCACATTCCTCCGTATTTCATTAGCTGATTGATAACATTTTTTTTTTATCTGCTAATGCTTATCATCCATTCTTAGGAAACCGAGTCCCCCACAGCCATCTATCTTGATCTCTTTATCTGCTGTCACTAAGTCACATTACAACAGACTCTTCCTAAACTGAAAAAAGACCAAGATGCTCTAGATAAGCACCCCAACCCCCAAGTCCCGTCCCCTATCCCCCAAAATAACCAGCCCTCTGCAGCACTTCCTGCTGGCCACCGAGCAATTGCTACAGGAGAGTAACGGAAACTCCGCAAACTAGCTTGCAGTTCAGCCTTGCCAGTGACGTGATTGCGCACAGCACAGCTACTTGGCTTCCCGGATCTGGTCTTTGGTTTCCTGGCGTTCTGTGTGATCTGAAATAAAATTCAGACGTTCAGGAAGACTCCGTTTCCGATATGAGAACCACTGATGGATAGCAAAGCACAGAATAACACCCCACAGAGAACACAAAAAGAAGAAAGCCAGTGACAACACACAAGGAGTACACTGGGTGAGACTTACCTGTGCTCAGGGCGCGCACCTGGGCCTGGGCTAAAAGATGCTGTCGTGTCCTTCTCGGGGCCACCTGCAGTTGCTCCGGTTTTCATCATGCCCCTTCGGAGCATGATGCTAGAGAACCACGCGTGGGGCTCAGAAGTAGTCACTGGCTGATTTGGGAAACCACGCGGAGTCCAGGGAAAGAACGCGGTGCCCAGGGCGCTGGGCCGGGCTCCTGCAGAATCCCTTTCCCAGCCAGGGGGTGCGGGGCCCGCTGGCACGCTCACAAGCAAGAGCGAGTGGAAGGCGTCAGCGCGCTGTCCGGCAGCGCGTGTTTCCCACGTTGGCCAGCCTCAATGTGCAGTGCCCCGGAAAGTGTTCCAAAGAACTTGCTCTGTATTGGGCTTTGTCTTTTCATCTTTCAGACAGGCAGCCTCCCTCGGCGCAGAGCCTTTTCCTTTCCATAGGCATTTCTGCTGGCACACAGCCACACGGAACTTGCAAATAGCAGAGCCGAGCCACGGAGAAGACGGGGGGGGGGGGGGGGGGGGGGGGGGGGGGGAGGGGTCTCCCCGCCCCCGCACCCAATTCAATGCAGAGGACTCCGCCTTCAGGATGCCTTAGGACCGGCTGCCTTGCTTTGCTTCAGAAGATTCTGCAACAACCAACTTTTTTGTTTTTTAACTAAGGCTTACTAAAAGATGCAGCGCCGAAATTACTTAAATTATTTTAAATCAGAAGGCAATGCCTAATCCTTAGTTTGAAGACATCACCTCGTCAGATTTAAACAACTCGAATGACTTGAAGTCGAATGTTGAACATTTAAAATGTTATAGCAAAAAGGTTCTCACTACTTAACCCTCAAATCATCACATCACAGAAGACAAATGAAAAAGCATTTTCTGACTATTGTCAATTTTCACAGGTTTAAGGGATTTCTGAGAAATTACTGTTTGGGGAAGAAAACATGTTAATTGGTCACTTTTCAATGTTCTACATTAAATGCAGACTAGCTTGTTGTAGCTTAAAAAAAATTAAATAAGGAGAAACAGCCGAACCAATTGGTCTTTTTGGAGTTCTGTTTTATTATACGTGAAAATCTAAGATATTTTTATCAATTTTTCTGAAAACACCACAATAAATACGTTTGTAAATCGTTGAAAGAAGCTTGAAATATATAGACGGCCTCAAGATTAAGAGTCTGATTAAAGGATGGAATGCAAACAAAATGATTTTAGACAGTCACTTACAGGATTTTTCATCAAAATTCCTTGAAGCTATTTATCAGCTGGAATGTTCTGGAATTTTGTGCTTCCTTCGGGATATTGGTCACCTGTTCTCAATTGTTTTTTAATTAGGTAAGGATCTACTTTAAAATGAGCTAAAACTCATGAATTTTATGTCTGTCTGGAGCAGAGTTCAACTTCCACAGAAGACTCCTATTTATGTGGCACTGATCATTTTATTTATTTATTTATTTATTTTTATTGAGTCACTGTTAGATAGACCCTTACAAAGCTGTTCGTGATTAGATTTCTGCCGTATACTGATCCAACACCCATCCCTCCACCAGTGTACCTATTCCCAGGTTCCCTCCCATCATCCAGGACCCCTCATCCCCCAGCCTGCCTCTTTGGCAGTCACTTTTCTTCTCTCTCTCTCTCTCCTTTTGAAATTTGTTGTTTGCAATGCAGATACTGAGAGGTTATCAGAAATATCTGTTTACCGTGGGGCTGGAGTGATAGCACAGCAGGTCGGGCATTTGCTTTGTACTTGGCTGACACGGGTCCGATTCCCAGCATCCCATTTGGTCCCCCTGAGCACCACGAGGAGTAATTCCTGAGTGCAGAGCCAGGAGTAACTCCTGTGCATCACCAGGTATAACCCAAAAAGAACAAAAAATCCCTTTACCTACTTCCTATTTTTAAAACTCAGTTCTTGTCCTCCGTGATCATTTCAGCACTGATCATTTTATCTGTCACAAAAGAGGCAGAGAATAAATTTAATGTTGAAGTCCCAACAGAAAATAGGTCTTGAGGTAAAAATTTCTTTGGACTCCCAGAATGAGAAGCTATTGATAGTCACTAGGCAATCTTGGGACAGCATCAAGCTACACAGACATCATTTAAAATTGTGCAGGTGTTGGTAAGAGGTGTCCTTCAGTGTGAACACATCATTACTCTGGCCCTGGGTTGCTTTCTTTTTACACCAGGGAAGCAAGGGAAGAAAGATAACAATGGCATTAATCACACCTCTCAATTTGACAATATTTATATTTTGTCTTTTTACTGCAGGGGAAACTACTGTTTCTTTATTATTATTCTTATTTCATGGGCCGACAGCTCTGACAAAGCAGAAAGACAGGTGTGAGCATCTACCTTTGGGGTTTATATGCGGAATTGAAGAAATAGCATTTTCCAAAAATAAGCCTGGCAACGGCAGAACCTGGCAAGCTCCCCGTGACGTATTCGATATGCCAGACACAGTAACAACAAAGTCTCCAATGGAGACGTTACTGGGCCCGCTCGAGCAAATCGATGATCAACGGGAGGGCCTTTACTTTACTTTCGAGCAAAGCCTGGCAAACTACCCGGGGCGTATTCGATATGCCAAGAACAGTAACAATAACAGGTCTCATTCCCCTGACCCTGAAAGAGCCCCCAACATGGCAGCGTCGAGAAGGACAAGTAAGAAGAGGCTGCTAAAATCTCAGGGCTGGGACGAAAGGCGATGTTACTGGAGCCCGCTCGAGCAAATCAGTGAACAGGACGACAAGTGATACAAGTGATGCATAAAATTTATGGTAGTGTAGTGGTCAGAAATAAAGGGAATTGGGAGAGAAAGGATTACCAGATACAGAATTGAATCTCCACCAAAAAGAAGGGGGGGGGGAACAAAGAAACAGTGCAACAAGTACTTGTAGTTTGCCTGTGCACAGCAAAATCGGAGTTTAATTCCTCATACCAAGTATCCACTGATCACTACCAGGAGTGATCCCTGAGCCCAGAGTCAAAAGTAAACCCTGGGCACAGCCAGGTGTGGTCCCAAAGAAGAAAACAAATAAAATCCAGAATTCAACCTAGATTCAGATATGCTTAAGAGAGAGGTATATAAAGTATTCTATTGCTAAAAATCATAGAGATCCTTCCAACATCCTCAAAAACGAAAACAAAGTGACTGTATAACAAGGTAATAGCTTTTGCCTGCTTTGAATTATGTGCAGATGAATAAAAAGTGGTTTTCTGGATGAGGTGCCTAATGTATAGATTCTTTTTTTCTTTAATTGTTTGAAACTGTTTAAGAATTGGTATAGGGTGGGGGTGGGGGTGCGGGCCTTTGTCTTTCTTCCACATCTAATACCACTAGACTGTCAGCTGCTTAGTAGAAAGGATTACATCACCATCTCTCCCCCTGCAAGCCTCCCCACAGCGCCAGCAACTTCAGACACAATAGGAACAGAGAAATATTGTTGCCTGAATTACTAAGCCACCACATTCAAAAGCACTCTCCTTACCAAAAGCAAAGTGAAGACTGTTTACATTGACATTATTTCCAAAATCTTTGAGCTAATTAAGGAAATCTTATCTGCCATGAGCTGAAACATCTATTAAAAATGAAAATGATGGGAAAGGGAATTCTTTCTTTTCGGCTGCCTTTGTTGTTCTCTCATTTATTTGTTTCCATAATGGCAAAAACATTGGCCTTGTAATAATATTCAGGTTTTTGTTCCCAGCAAAATAAAACTGCCTGTGATGTCAGAAGGGCTATGTTAAGTCCTAGTACCCAGCTGTGTGCAGAAATACCGTGACCTACCGACATGCTTCTTTTAGCAGTTCTTTGTGGGCTCTGACCGTCTATTTCATTACTGTTTAATATTTACTAAATCGTAGTCAGTTCCCAGCTTTTCATTTCCTCTCCTTCCCAGAAGGGGCCTGTGCTGGCATTTTCTCATCTTCCAGCTCCTTTTCCCTGCCCCCAAGCCCCCCAGCTACCTCCAGTCTCCCCATCCCAGCTCAGGATTCTAAAACAAACAGGCTTTTCTTGCAAATGCTTGATTTCTACAGATCCTACAAAAATATAAAACAAAAACCAAAAAAAAAAAAAATCCCTCAGGAGGAGGGAAATAGACGAGATCAAAGTGGAATCTAGAGTCAGTGATTCAGCAGGAAGAAGGTCTCTGGAAGGCAAAGCATCACCTTTATACAGCCTCTGGTCATGACGCGGGATGGAGCTTGCCCTACTCAGGTTTAAGGTAGGAGTTTCCATCTGAGGCCAGAGGCTGTATTTTGTCCAGAGTGTGGATTTCTTTTCCTGTTCCTTTTCCAAAGCACAAACATTCCAATATCAGACATTGTATCCAAGTATAAAAAGGTCAGCTTCTTTTGAAAAAAAAAAATCGGAGTCCAGCATCCTGAATGGAACCACCAGCACTCACGATTTAAGGAAATCATAAAATAAACACAAAACTGCACATTTTTAAGAACTTATTTTATTGAATCACTGTGAGATAGAACATTACAAAGCTGTTTATGACTGGATTTCAGTCATACAGCTTTCCAACACCCATCACTCCACCAGTGTATATTTCCCAGCACCAGTGTCCCCAGGTTCCCTCCCATCACCCCCACCCCCACCCCCTGCCTGCCTCTATGGCAGGTGCATTTTTATTCTCTCTCTCTCTCTCTCTCTCTCTCTCTCTCTCTCAATCTGTCCCCCCCCCCCCCGCCTTTTGGGGTATTGGGTATTGTGGTTTGTAATATTGATACTGAAAGGTTATCAAGAATATCACTTACCCACTTTTAACCTTCATATCTTGTCCAGCATGATCATTCCCAGCTATTATTGCCATACTGGTCTCTTCTCTATCTTACCTACCCTCAGCCCCACACACACTTGTAGTTAGTTCGAGCATTGACCAGTTCTCCTAATCCCTATTTTCTCTGGCCATGGCTATTATTCTTCTATACCATGAATGAATGTAGGCAATCTATATTAGTACCTATGCTGCTGACTCATTTCACTGAGCATGATACTCTCCATGTCCATCTATTTATAGGCAAATTTCATGACTTCATTTTTCCTGACAGCTGCATAGTACTCCATTGTGCAGATGTGCCATCCTTTCTTCATTCACTCATCTGTTCTTGGCCACTCAGGTTGTTTCCAGATTCTGGCTATGGTGAATAATGCTGCAATGATCATAGGCATGCAGATGGTGTTTCTGCTGTGTGTTTTTAGGTCCCAGGAAATATTACCAGAACTGGTATTGCTGGCTCAAATGGGAACTCATTTTCTAGGGTTTTTTTTTTTTGAGAAATGTCCATATTGTTATCCAAAAAGACTGGACATTTTATGCACACAGTCAAAGACCTATCCTCCCAGATGATCACAGAAGGCACCTACCCAATTTTGCAGGGGAAAGCAGTCAGAAAGTGGTACAAAATTTGGGTTTACATAAAGTTCAACTTGCCAGTGACGTGGTAAATGAGGGCACAGTGGACAGGGACAGTGGGGAAAGGGCTCCAGCACTTTTTTGGTGTGTGGTGTGTGGTAGCGGTGTGCATTAAAGCCATGAGTGTGAAAAACTACAATAATTAAGACTCCATAACAAAAGGCAGAAAGTGAACAATCCCAAAGATGCTACTCATTTCTACGTAAGGAAGCTATCTAATGAAGTACAATGGGGCAAAGGGAAAAAAATGTATCAAAGTCTCTGTTTTCCATGAATGTAAGCCTTCTTCCCGTCTTCTGAAGATGGGGTGTACTGTTCCCATCTGTCCTCACAAGGCTGTCATGAGGATTTTTCTTTTAATGCTTTGAGTCAGCAGCTGGGGGATGTGGCACAGCGGTAAAGCACATGCCTGGCATGCGTGAGACCTGAGCTCAATCTCCAGTCCTGCCAAAACAAACGAAACCAAAGAAAACAAAAACAATGAAATGATTTGAGTGAAAGTACCAAGGACGCGCTAAATTCCATGGTTGCCACTTCTTTGCTCAGGTCACCTACTCTCTAGGGCCCCTTTTAAAAGCAAGTTGGCAAGGGTGCTCGTTACCCTGATTTAGAATTGCATGAGCACATCTGGGAGGACCCTACGAGGGACAAGTTTGGGACTCCCTGGCTGGGACCCAGGGGCTCACACTCTGAGCTCCTTCCCCTGTCTCCTTCCACTCCCGGGGATCTCACATGGCTCCTGAAGGCTGGAAGTGTGTTTAGCTCTAAGATGCCCTCCAACCCTCATGGCTTAAGTCGTTCCTGACTGATACAGACCACACTGCTCCCTGTCCCGGCATTCACTCACAGCAGATGGATGCTGAGGTCTTCAATGATCTCCTTTCCTTTTTCCTCACTTCCTTCCTTCCTCCTCTCTCCTTTCCTTCATCCCTCCCTCCCTTTCTCCCCTCTATTTTCTCTTTCTGGTCTCCTATTAGAAATGAATTCATACTCTAGCCATGCTTATTGAAATTTGTCATCATCTCTCTCAACTCTTCTTTTATACTATTTTATTTTGTTTTTCAGTTTGGCGACCTTACCAGGCAGTTTTCAGGGCTTACTCCTGGCTCTGTGTTCAGGGATCACTGCGGTGGTGCACAGGAGACCATATGTGGTCCCTGGAATTGAACTTGCATGGGCTGTGTGCAAAACAAGTGACTTACCAATGGTACTATTTCTCCAGCACTTCTACTCTTCCTTAAAATTCATATACTAATGATATCTCCCCCCATTGCCATTCATGCCCCATCATTTATTGACGATCTCTCTTTAGTGATTTATGTTGGTTTTGGGGAGTACACATGAAGGTGCTCAGGACTTATTCCTGGCTCTGTGCTCAGGGATCACTCCTGGAGGTGCTCGGGGGACCACATAAAGAGCCAAGGGATTGATCCTGGATCTACCATGTGCAAGTCAAGCATTCTACCTGCGGTACCACCTCTCCGGCCCCAGCAGCTCCCCTTCATAGTCATTCCAGACACTAGAGCCCATATTTCCCTGTTCCAACAGCATTCTTGTCCTCTTTCACTCCTGAGAACCTCCAGCCCTCCTTCAGTGACCTCTTAAGCTAATGTTCCAAAATACATTCTTCCTCCTCATGTGCCTCAGTGCCCAGAAAATTATTGCTTCACATTCTTTTTTTTTGGGGGGGGGGGTTCTTATGGCCATACCCCACTGTGTTCAAGGGTTCTCTGCTTAAGAACAACCCAGGAAGTGCTTGGGGGAAACTTTCTGTGCTCGGAGTGGGCCTCATGCAAGGCAAGTGACTTACCCTCTATACTCAAGGCTCTGCTCTACACAAAACAGGTAACACACTGAGCCTTGATCTTACTTATGGTGGTCAGTGGGTGGCCACCTCCTCCTTTGCCCCTCCGGTCTGCCTGTCTTGCTCAGCTGAGCTGCGGCCTCTCTCAGACTCACTTGCTTCCTTGCTCTGGTAGCTGAACATCACTGGGTCTTTCTCCAAACCCCTCCCATCCTGTACAGAAAACGCTTCAAACCATAATAACCTCTGCAGCCTGAGCTCTGTTCCCACTGGGTCAGCAGTTTTAATTATCAAAGAGGATATTGAACACTCCAGGCTGAAGCCTATCTACTTAACTTATTCCCTGGTGCTAGGCTGACCTAAGAAATCTGCATGACTAAAAAGGCTTATCAGTGACCCTTCCCACCCACCCTTCCCAATAGAGTTGGAGTTTGCTTAAAGACTGCCCACCAGTCATCAGATTCATGGAGTCTGTGTTCAAGCAATTAGTGACTTCTGTTTCTGGAGAGAAGATCCTAAGGCTTCCTTAGACCTCCCTAGGAAAGGCATATTTTTCAGGAAAGACGTAAAAAGTTCTGTGTGTGGGAAAATACACAGTGTGCCAGAGTGATATTAGAAAGATTAAGGTCAGCACTAGAGCGATAGCACATTGGGTAGGGTATTTGCCTTGCACGTGGCCAACCCAGGTTCGATTCCCAGCATCCCATATGGTCCCCTGAGCACCACCAGGAGTAATTCCTGAGTGCATGAGCCAGGAGTAACCCCTGTACATAGCCAGGTGTGACCCCAAAAAGAAAAAAAAAGAAAAGAAAGATTAAGGTCTTGCCTAGCTGTAGCCTTTACCCTGGGCAGAGCTCAGCACCACTGGTGGTCCCAAGCACTGAGGAAGGGAGGAAGAAAAGAAGGGAGGAAGGAAATTTATTAACACACTGTCTGTATATCTACGGCATTACCTCTGTTCCCATTCACACGGTGCTTCAAATTGTTCTCTTCATACTCTCTGAGGCTTCCCTTTTGATTTCCAAATCCCATAGGGAATTGAACCTATGAGTCAACTTCAGAAGTTTAGTCATTTGAAGTCTTATCATTCCTTGCCTCAAGGAATTTAAAAAAAAATTCTTGCAGCCTGAGCAAGAATTAAGAATTTCACATGGTGAGCATTATGATCAATTATATCTGATCAGGTTCTGAATTTCAGACTAGATAGATAGCAGAGAATCAGAGGGCATTCTTCTGGAAAAGTTTTGTAGAAGAAAGCTTTTTTTCCCCAGAGGTGACTTCCTGTTCCCACTGTGACTGTTTGCCATTGAACACTATCTTATTCACACCTGTGTCAGCCAAGGGAAGAGCCCTGGGTTTGCTTAGATCTCCTCTTGCCTGCAGTGATAACCAGCATTCCCACACCTCCCCCTCCTCCCCATCCTCATTTCCTTTCCCACTCCCAGAGGTATGTTGTATTTCATTTTAAAGTGCTTAGAGACTACAGCAATATGCACTATATAAATAATAAATGGAATGCAATTGGATTGGAATCATCTTGCACCCCTGACTTTGGCTTATATCCCAAAACAGGCAGATTTAGACATGCAAAAGCTGCTTCTTTGACAGGCTGCAGGGTTGGGTTGGATTTTTTTTTCCTTCTGCTCCCTTTCTTAAAACCATCATTTCACTTACTTATTGGGATTTTTGTGCCTGATTGGAGGTGAGGGGAAGTTCACATCCTCTTAGCTCTTTTGTTGTCGGTGAATGTGTTCATGGTGGAATGTTGCTTCATGGCAAAGAGAAAGAATAAAAGAGAGGCAAGAGAAACTGCTTGAAGTCTAATAGGCTAGAATTAAATGAACTAACACTATACAGGTGCTTATTTTATGCCAGGCATTGTGCCAAGTTGCTACGCAGCTACAAAGAACTTTAAGGAAAGGGTTCCATTTTTCCAAAGACAATGGGCTCCCCACTTTGCCTTACAGAAAACTCTAGCAAACGCTAGTAGGAAGAAGTTCATTTCAGTTGGGAAGATCAATTAAGAAAGGCATCCCACCTGGTTGCAGATGGGATTTGGGAGATTTTGATGGAGAAAATAATAGAAACAGAGAAATGGAACCAGAAAAATCTCTGGTGGGTATGAGAATTCACAGCTGGCTTGGCTAAAGTAGAGCTTGAACTGGAAAGAAGAGAAAGAGGATGGACTTCAGTGAGGCGCTTCCTCCCAGGCCTTTTGACAAATGTTTACCCTGTCTTCCTGTAAAACAGAATTGTTCTCACTGAGCCAATGACCAAAGCAGAAGCTCCTGGTAAACATTGACACAGGTAAGAAGGTGCATTAAGCCTATAACTGTACCTCATGGTTTTTCACTAATAAAAAAAGAAAAAAAAAAAACCTCCCCCCCCCAAAAAAAATAAATAAACACAAAAAGTGGAAAAAAAAAAAGAAAAGTTAAGAATTTTCTTTGAGTGGGAACAAGCATTGCACTATATATACACATTACATAATCATGTTATACACCTTCTGAAAAAAAAAAAGAAGGTGCATTTGGGTATCCCAGGAACTATCCTCCTTCCATCTTACTGCCCTTCACCCATCTGTGCAAAGGCCTCAGAACCTGGATTTGAGATTTGGAATTTATGTATGGCCAGTTTGTGCCGTTGAAGAGTCTTTCCACAAGGGAGAAATTCCATGAGATCAGAAAAGAAAGCCATCTGCACATTTGTCTTCAGTTTGGTTCTTGTGTTTTATCTAGAACAAGAGGTCCAGACGAAGCTGTTAGCTAGCAAGAAATAGTAACTTTCATTCCCAGAACACCCTTTTACTCAACTTGATGAGTGGTTATCTGAAATAAGATTTTAGATCATTCTCTAATCATCTGAAATTAATCTGAGTGTTTTTATTACCTATGTGTGCAGCAGTTGAGGCAATTTTTCTCCTTTCATGTGGTTCCCAAAAGATGAATTTCAGGTTCCAGAGAGATAGTATGGTGGGTAAGGTCCTTGCCTCACTTGCAACCTGCCCAGATTTAAACTGTGGCACTACAAATGGTCCCACAAGTTCTGTCAGAAATGATCTCTGAGCTCAGAGCCAGGAGTAAGCTCTGAGCACCACCAGCTGTAGCCCCCAAAATGAAACAAGACAAAACAAAACAAAAGAAGGGAGTACTTCAATAGAAGAAAACTATGAAACAAAACAACTTACTATTTCATTATGCAACAAAAAAAGAATGTATTTCTTTTTTTTTTTCCCCTTTATTTTATTTTATTTTTTTTAAAGTTGTAGATTTACAATTTTTTGTACTTTGGTTTCAATTATACAATGATCAGATACCCATCCCTCCACCAGTGCCCATTTTCCACCACCATGGATAATATCCCCCCCACCCCCATCCCCCCATCCCCCCTGTCTCTGTGGCAGGGCAATCCCGTGTTCTCTCTCTCCTTTTGGGAGTTGTGGTCTGCAAAAGAGGCATTGAGTGGCAAACATGTTCAGTCCATAGTCTACTTTCCACATGCATCTCCCCTCCTGGGAGGATCCTCCAAACATCCTTTATTTGGTGCTCCCTTCTCTATCTGAACAGCCCTTTCCTCTAGGATACCCGGCTGGCCTCTAAGTTATGGAGTAATCAAAAGAATGTATTTCAATGTAATGCATTTACTAAAATGAAAGCTTTCAGCGTCATGTGATAATATAATATTTATGACATGATGCTGTGTGTGAAAAGCTGAGAATATAATTATAGTTGGGGTTGGTGTCAAATCTGGCAGTGTGCGGGGCTATTCCTGGCTCAGTTCTCAGGAGTGACCACTGCTCATGCTCGGGGGACCATATGTATTGTCAGGATCAAACTAAGGTCAGGGGCATGCAAGGCACATGCCTCCCTTCCTGTATTATATCCCTGGTCTGTGATTATAATTTTTTTTTAAGTCAGAATATGGGGACTGAGTACAGAGATTAAGATGCACCAGCATACCCTGGCTTAGTCCCTGACACTGCCAAGAGTGCACCATCAGGTATGGACCAGACTCCTCTCTGCCTGCCCAAAATCAGTATATGTATTGAGAACTAGAGAAGAATTATATTGGAAATGGTCATTTTTAATACTTGGGATATTTTTAAATACTTTGTATTTGGTTTGTTTATTACAAGGACTAAATCTGGGTGTTTGAGTGCCCAGGGCCTCTCTCGGGGGTGCCTGGGACCAACAGTGCTCAAGGACTATCAGGGCCACACCTGGTGATGCTCAGGGCCTCAGGTTCTCAGTGTGGGGGATGGGAGACATTTGGTCCAGGGATAAATTCAGGATCTTATAATACTAGGCATGTGCTCAACCAACCGCATTGTCTCCCAGCCCTTGTTTTGTCATTTGATTATTTTTCTAATAGTTTTATTTTCTAAAGGTCATGATTATATATAGACAGAAACATTCAGAGTAAAAGGGGACAAAAAAAAACACCCAAGAACAGGAATATCAAATCACAACTGACATTTTTTTATGCTGAGTAGTAGCAAAGGAAATAGAGTTTTTGTTTGTTTTGTTTTGTCCTTGATCACTGAGTATTTATATTGCTAAACCAGAAATATTTGATATTGAATGAAGGGAAGATATAGACATTCTTTTTAAAAATGTATGACTTGTATTTTCAATCAGGAAAACATTCACTTTATTTTTTTTTCAATTGTGTTTGTCTTCATCGATTGGAATAGACTTAAAGGCAATGCTGCCTAAAGGCAGAGAAATTAATAAGTACTTTAAAGTCTCTTTCAGGTATACAATTCTGTGACTATCATTCTAGAAATTCCCAGCTATTATAGAATAAAGAAAATAAATAGCTATGAAGGGAATAAAGGAAGCATGCTAAGAGTGACTTATTCCTAGTTAAAAGCTTAATTATGATACAGAGAACAATATACCTTTTCATTTTATGTGGCATATTCATGAAAATACAATAATATAAGGTAACTGAAACACGCGCCTGAATAGTACATTAAAAAGCACTTTCATACCCATTATCTTTACGGTTTCATAGAAAGTAAAAAACTGATCCACAAATGGCTAATAATACCATTAATTTCCCTTCCCACTTTAATTTTAGGATAACATTATAACAAAAATGCAGTAGTTAAGAGAGTAAGTGCCAATGCCATTGTGATAGGTTCTTTATAGAGTAAGATGTTTCGAACGTGGTCTTAATCTGCGAGATTTTCTGTTCTATACTGGATAGCAGGAAGGCAGCCATATATCAAAGAACAGTAGAGTAAAATGAAGAACAAAGAGAGAAAGACAATGATAACTGTCAGCAGACACATATGAATTCCAGTCACAATACCGGCGACATGTCAAGACCTCCCACAAGAGGCTGTGGTCTCCTCTTTGCCACCAACCCAAATCATCCTGGGGTTCCAAATCCTAAAATATGAATGTCAGTCTAGGTACATAAAAACACAGGGTCAGGGGCCAAAGAGAACAGGAGTTAGTGTGCTTGCACTGCATGCAGCTCATCCCAATTCAATCCCCAGCACCACCTGGTCTCCAAGCACCCCAGCACAGAGCCAGGACTATTCCCTGCACAGCGCTGGATGTAGTCCAAACCCCCCCCCCACTTTGATGTCTATATATATAGAGAGAAGAACTTGGAGAGGGAGATCAAATCAAATGTTTTTAATTTAGTGTGAAGTTGAGGAGAATTGATTTCTAGTTGGTTAACTTATTAACTTACATTACATTTATTTCTAAAGAATTTCGCTCCCTCAGCAAATAAAGGGTGTTGGGAGGATCCTCCCAGGATGGGAGATGCATGCTGAAAGTAGACTATAGGCCGAATATGATTGCCACTCAATGCCTCTTTGGCAAAGCACAGCATCCAAAAGGAGAGAGAGAACAAAGGGGAATGCCCTGCCATAGGGGTGGGGTGGGATGGGAGGTGGAGGGTGGGAGGGATACTGGGGTCAGTGGTGGTGGAAAAAGGGCACTGGTGGAGGGATGGGTACTTGATCATTGTATAACTGAAACCCAAGCACAAAAATTTATAAGTCTACAACTGTACCTCACGGTGTTTCACTAATAAAAATTAAAAAAAAAAAAAGAATTTTGCTCCCTTTCCTGATCATTATTGCTGTTGTGGGCACCGGGGATGACACACACTGGCTACACATGTGGTTACACACACTGGCTACACATGTGGAGCCCCACTGTGGGGCTCCCGGGTTTCACAACCCCAGGCCCAGGTGCTCACACACTTTTAGTCGCGCTGCTATCTGGGGGCTGCACACATTTTTCCTTATAGTGCTTGTATACAGCTGGCCCACAGCGGGCCCAAGGGTGTGTCCTTCATGGTACCAGAGAGCAGAGTTACCTGACACAAGCCCTGTGCATCCATCTCACATACAAAGCAGGGGCTCTGCCTCTGAGCCAACATCCTGGGGACCCTGGCAAGAACTGATTTTAAAATGCAAGTGATGGGGGCTGAAGAGAGGATGCCGAGCAAAAGGGACTCTCCTCGCAGAGAGCCAAGCCCTGTTTGAAACTCTCATGGTGTGTGGTGCCCTGAGCAATGCCCTGAGCACAGAACCAGGAGTAGTTCCTGAACCCTGCTGGGTGTGACCCCACACCAAGGTAATACTACTACTAATAATAATGTAGCACTGTAGCACTGTCCTCCTGTTGTTCATGGATTTGCTCGAGTGGGCACCAGTAATGTCTCTATTGTGAGACTTGTTGCTGTTTTCAGCATATTGAATATGCCATGGGGAGCTTGCCTGGCTCTCGGTAGCTTGCCGGGCTCTCTGAAAAGGATAGAGGAATTGAACCCGGGTCGGCCACGTGCAAGGCAAATGCCCTACCCACTGTGCTATCGCTCCAGCCCAATAATAATAATAATAATAATAATAGTAATATCAACCAGTCCAATAAAGAAGAGATGCAAGCCTAAGTACCTGTTGGGATCTATTCTTGCTTTTCTAATCTGGAGCTAAGGCTGAGACTGACCAAGCCCTCTGGTAGATGTAACTGAGCAGCAGTAAAGCTGGGACCAAAAGCCTAATATTTCCAACTGGGGCACGGATTTAGCCGGAGAGAATCTTCTTCTCTCTGACACTGGAAGAAACATAATAAGCAGGGTGATCTTAAACCAAGAAAAGTGGGTAGAGATAGTATAGATAAGGTTGGTAGGGGTAGTGTGGACAGGGAGGATAAAGCATTTTCTCAATCGTATCTGGAAGGGGCTGTTAGTATTGAAAACTAAGTGAATTCTTGGAGTGACCTGCGCAGTGGAAACTGCAGCAGCATCTTGGCATTTAACCCTGTGTAAAGCCGACCAAGAGGCAGAAACTCCTTCTGAAATTCATTAACCATGAATAAAGTCTCCTCTCAAATTCCTTTTCATAGGCCAGGTCCCTTTCACTATATAGAACATATCCATACTGGATATGTTTTATGGAGGGAAAGAAAAACAGCCTGAGAACAGCAGGAGAAACTCTGGAATTTCGCCTCTGCTGGGATCTGGACAGTCTCCACCGCTCTCCACTGTGGGGGCTGGCCCCAAACTTTGCCTCCCTTGGTCCCTCATAGCCCCCTGGTTCAGTTCTCTCCCCACAAACACAGCAGTCCCTTTAGCTAAGACTATGGACTCTCCTGGCCTTTGGCTTACCCAGGGGTACTTACTTGTTCCTTTTTTTTGTTTTTGGTTCTGGGCCCCTCTCAGTGTCGCTCAGGGATTCCTCCTGACTCTGTGCTCAGGAATCACTCCTGGTGGAGCTCCACGGCCCATATGGGATCAAATCTGGTCCAGCCAGTGTGCAAGGCAAGTACCTGCTATACTTCCTGTCCCGCTTTCAGATATTTGAGAAAGGCAGTCCAGGGCTCTTCACTATTCTTTTGAAACAAAATGGCAAGCTTGTAGGTGAACTGAATGTACGGAAATAGAGTTGGAACAGCAGTAGGAGGGGCTGGAGAGAGCAGAGGGAAAGGATAGGATGCTTGCCTTGCATGTGGACACCCAGATTCGATCCCCGGCTCCCCATAGGACCTCCCCAAGCACCAATACTAGTAATCCCTGAGCACAGAGCCAGGAGCAAGCCCTGAACACAGCTGGAAGTGGCCCACAGCCCCTTCCACTCCTCAAAAATAAGAAGGAGAGCAGGAGCACTATGGAAACTTGAGGGCTTACTCTAGGGAAGCTGTCTAAGTTTCCTGAAAGGAGAACCTGGCTATAATGGGGACGGGGAAGAGTGAACAGCAGGACAATAGGAGAGAGAGAGAGAGAGAGAGAGAGAGAGAGAGAGACAGAGAGAGAGAGAGAGAGACAGAGAGACAGAGAGAGACAGAGAGAGACAGAGAGAGGAGAGAGAGAGACAGAGAGACAGAGACAGAGGCAGAGAGACAGAGACAGAGACAGAGGCAGAGAGAGAGAGAGAGAGAGAGAGAGAGAGAGAGAGAGAGCTGGTTGCTGGTTCAGAGAGACTGTGATGAGCAGAGAAGCCAACAACAGTGGAAAGCACAGTTCCTGTCTGCAGGAACCACCGGCTCAGCTGCAGGACACACGGGTGTGATGAGAACTGCACCAAACATCCCTGATTGCCAGGAGGAGCCAACCCCAGCAGGGATTCTGCAGAGGCTCACATTGTCCCCTGGGTTCCCACCAAGAGGCTATTTTCATGATCTTTGAAAAATGATTCTAGAAAAGCTTTTCTCCTGCCAGTTGGCTAGGGCCTAAAAACATGAGTTGTGTGATTTGAAATGAAGATAATAACTAGGTCTGTTTGCTATATTAAAAACCTGGGGCCTGAGCAATAGTCCAGTGGGAAGGGCACTTGCCTTGCATGTGCCAACCCAGTTTCAATCCTCTGGTGGTTCTCTGAACCCTCCAGGAGTGATCCCTGTGCACAGAGCCAGGAGTAAGCCCTGGGCACTACTGGGTGTGGTCTCAACACCAAATCCCAACAAACCCTCCCAAACTTGAAGTTGTTTCATATTTTTTTCTTAGTTTAGGAGCCATTTGAGGAAGAGGGACACAGCCAGCTATGCTCAGTGACTAATTCCAGCTCTGTCCTCAGCAAGGTTTGGGAGTCCAGCCAGGGGCAGAAGTAGGCAAGGTGAAAACCATAACCCCTGTGCTATCATCTCTCTAGCCCTATGAGATACTCTAAAACGCCCACCCAGTATGAGTCATTCTAAGAGGGCAAGGTACTCTCACAAATATGACTTACTGAATTATCACCCCTTTGAGGCAAAGAAATCCATACGCGGGATGATTAACTGAATCTCAAGGCCAGGTCTGGTGCTGAGTTTCTAAACTCAAGCTTTTTTTTTTTTTAATTCCTCCCAGCCCTTTCTTTTTCCTATAAAGTGGTGTCTCTCTTTATCACCTCACTTGACTCTCTGGACTAGTCTTAATAAGTGCTCGTGATTCATTGTCTACTTGGTTGCCGATCCATTTATCTTAATTTGTTCAGGCTGATTGCATTTTTAAATGGTCTATCTCCCAAATGAGCTGATAAGAGTATGAGGGCATTACCATCTTGGTTTAAGTTCATCTATTTATGACTCAGCCCCACTAAGATAGCCGCAGAATAATACGTGTTAGGCTGTCTTCCCAAAGCAGTTCCATTCCTTTTGTCTTAAAGATCAACAAAAGTAGAGACTGAGCAAAAATAGGTTTACAATATGTACTGAAAGCCAGACTGACTCAGTAGGTTATTTAGCTTCATTGTGTTCTAAAAATAAATAAACTTGTCTTTAACAGGGTGATATTTTCCTTGTCTTTTTCATTGAAATTTATTCTTAAGCTTTCATTTTTGTTTAAATACTTGGAGGGGCATTGTTGAAAGACAGCTCTAAGAGTGCTATCTTTGATATTTGTAATTTCTGACCATACATTATTAATAAGAGTGATGAATAAACCATGACTCCAAAGAACTATGAACATTTTTGAATCAACAAAACTGGTTTAAATACTAGCTAGGACAGAATTCAAGCTGAGTATCTATGGGTTTCACTTTTCAATTTTTTTGTTATTTTTATTTTTGTTCTCTCTTACAAAATGATTTGTGTCTGAGAAGATAGTAGGATTGATAAAGGGCTTGCCTTGCAAGCAGCTGGCCAGGGTTCGATCCCCAGCATCACTTATTATCCCCCAAGCACTGCCAAAAGAGATCTTTGAGCTCACTGTTCAGTTAGTCCTAAGCACAGCTGAGTGTAGGTCCAAAAACGATTTTTTAAAAATTTGGTTTGCTCTTGATTTATAATATTATAGTATTTAAAGGGAGTTTCTTAAGAGACAGATGAGCACCACTCAGAAAGGCCAAATCAAGAGTCTTTATTCCAGAGCAGGCGACTGAGGTCAGACTATCATTCTGAAGAACATTTGACCCTGATTCCAGTCAGGGATGAGTCTAAAAAGGCAAAAATCACATCCTTGTCAGACAATGGGTCAGACAATGGATGAGGGACTACAAAAGCTGTGACCAGCAAAGCAAGTTTCACAAGTAGAATCAGCTAGTCAACGTTAAGCTGGCTTAAGGTCTCTGAGAACAAGGGGCTTATGTTCTCATAATGTTATGTTCTCATGGTTATGGGGGACAATCACAGTTAGGGGAGGGGCTGTGATTCTGGAGCTCCAAGGTTTTTTTTTTTTCTTTTTGAGTCACACCCGGCGATGCACCAGACAGGGGTTACTCCTGGCTTCATACCCAGGAATTACTCCTGGTGATGCTCAGGGGACCGTATGGGTGGTGGGAATTGAACCCAGGTGGACTGCGTGCAAGGCAAACGCCCTACCCACTGTGCAATTGCTCCAGCCCCAGCACAGTTTGTTTATGGGCTGTGTCAATGGGTTACTCCAGACAAAGGATAAGTTTCCTTCCTGCTAAGAGAGGAATAAAGCTGGAGTCCCTTATATCAGGAGTTCAGTAGGCTTTCAAGGGTACAGTTAATTGCTTCAATAGTACAGGAGTCTAGACAGTAGGCACATCACAGTTCCAGTTGCCTGCCCTCACCAATTTTTATTTTGTTGTTTGTTTTATATGTGTATATTATTATTATTTTGGTGTCTGGGATTAAACCCAGGGTCTCAGACATTCAGGGCACATATCCTGACACTCGGTTGTAATCTGGTATTGTCATTTTTCAGATTTCAGCAAACAAAAAAGGTAATGCAGAGGGCTGTAGTGATAGTTGAATTCCCAGCATCATATATGGTCCCCCGAGCACCACCATCATTACTCCTGAAAGCATCCTGGATCTGCACTCAGGAATTACTTCTGAGTGCAGATCCAGGAGTAAACCCTGAGTATCACCAGGCTGTCTCCACTCTCCCAGATGCAAAAGTTGAGGCGGAGCTTGTTGATGCCAAGTTCCCTCATGTTCTCCTTTTCAGCCCGGTCCTGCACCATTATGGAGAACAGGTAGGTCATTTTTTTATTATGTGTATTGAGGAGGAGGGGTGGGCCACACTCAGAGATTCTCAGGGGTTGCCCTTGGCTCTGCACTCAGCCCTCCAGCAGAATTTGTTTTTAGAACTGTGTTTTAAGATATTTTTCCTGACAAGGCTAAAGCAATAGTACAACAGGTAAGGTGCTTGTCTTGCTCATGGCCAACATGGGTTCAATCCCCAGCATCGCTGATGGTCGCGGGTCTCACCAGAATTGATCCCTTCAACACAGAGCCAAGAGTAAACTCTGAGCACCAACAAATGTGGCCCTCTAGATAAAAACCCAAAAATAACCATAAGACCTGTGTTAATTCTATTGTAAACATGTGAACCAAACTATAATAATTAAATCAAAACAATGAGGTCACTAAGATTAGGTGAGCTGCGGGGACAATGTACAAGGGAACGTGGGGATATTGGACACAAGTGGTGTTGGAACATCATATAACTGAAACTTTATTAATAACAGCATTGTTAATCACAGTGCCTGAATTTTTAAGATTTTAATTAAAATTAAGAAGATTTGGGGCTGGAGCAATAATACAGTAGGTCGGGCACTTGCCTTGCATGTGGCCACCCAGGTTTGATCTTCAGCATTCCATTTGGTCCCTCAAGTTCTGCCAGGAATGATCCCTAAGCACAGAGTTAGGAGTAAGCCCTGGGCACTGTCAGGTGTGAGTCCAAAACCAAAATAAGTAAATAAATATTAAGATTTTTTTAATAGGCCCCAAACATGAAACAGCTCTGGTTAACAACCCCAAAATCGAGCTAGGATAAATAAAGGACCATCTGCTCTGCCCTTCACATCAGTGGATGTAAAACCAAGAACATGAATGAGGTCTCTCTTTGCCCATTGCCAGGGGTGAAAAATTAATATTTTTAAAGGTGCTAATTTTATTCATGAGATTCTTTTCTAATGAATTAATCAACTTCCAAAAGGACTAATACAATCATCATATTATCATATCAAGGTATTATGATTTCAATACATAATTTTGGGGTAGTGGAACACAAACAGTCTATAAGAAACTGACAACTAATTTGTCAGTGGGTAGGGTACTTGTCTTACACACAGGCTACCTGGGTTGATCTCGGCACTGCTTATGGTTCTCTAAGTATTGTCAGGTGTGATTCCTTAGCACAGAACCAAGAGAAAGCCCCAAGCAGAGCCAGGTGTAGCTCAAACATAAAAACAAAAACAATTATTTTGAAATTTTAATTTAAATAAAGTCCTAACTGGTAGCATATATTTTGGTGGAATGGAATCTCCATTCCACATTCTAAAAAAATATCCTAAACATTTCTAGGTACATTCATCGTAGTGTAGCTTTCCTAAAGTGAGAAAGAATGTCTTTTCATGAATTTAATAAAAATTAAACATTTTGGGGTATATATATATATATCTTTTAAAGTGAATTTTTCTACATCATAGAATATAAGCTTCACAATGATTGTAGGTGTTTGTTTGTACTTTAGAGACTGACGATATTCAAGCACTGCTTTCCTTTCTCTTTGGCCTGGTTGGAAGAAAAATTATATCATGTTAATTATGTTTAGAAATCACTTGAAATAGAGTAACCAAAGGGGATTTTTTCTCCCCATTGTCTTTCTAATTGAATAGATTCTAATTTAAAATCAGTCTAAAATTTTAAAGAAATATAACTGTTGACTGATTAAAACAGGATAAGATACAGACCATTCATTTGGGAAATTGATTTGTACTGTTATCTGTGAGTTTCCCCAGACAGTGAAATATCTTATCCGAAAAGATCGCTTGACAATGAAATTGATCCAAAGGATCTGTTAGAGAAATGAGTTGTTACCTTCCTCAGTGTGTAACAAAGCTACATCTGAATAAGTGACTGCACCCTCCTGTGTTATCAGAATAAAGTTAAGCTACATTACTATGGTCACAATTGTCCTTGTCACCACGCTCCCAACTATGTGGCGACTTGTTAGCCACATTTTGCAGCTTTTGCACTCAAAAGCAACCTCCTGCCTGCTTTTTTAAACCTAGCCAGCTATCTTTGTCCTCTCAACATTTTTTCTTGCTTATTTTTTTCTTATTTACTGTCTACCTAATGAGTAGAATCTGACAAATTACTCATACCAATCTAATAACCTTCCAGTGCAGTGGCTTAAAATGAAGCCAGATTATTAAGCAATGAAAAATGACTTCAAAATAGTTTCTCAAGGGAAATAGTCGATAACTACTTTGAGTTTTTATGACCACATGTTTGTGACAACTCCCTCCCTCATAACCTTGAGAGTTATGAAGATCATCCCAAATAAGTGACTATAAATCTTTTATAGCATCTTTATATGTTATGCCCTTCTTCCCAGAGTAAAGTAGTTGCCTTGGAAACGATGACAATGGCTAAATACAGACAGAAATATTTGCCGTTATATATGCCACATGTTAAATATGGCTCTCTGCTCTCTCTGCTTCCTTCAAAGCAGAAAAGAGTTAATCTGGAGAGCAACATTCTAAAAATAATACTGAAAAATGTTCACGTGACCTGAGCATAACTGTATGGTCCCTGGCCCCCTACTCACACCTCAGTACCTCTGTGATGATCATTATTTTTTAAAGAAGACCTTATTTGTGAGTGTTGCTTCTTAAAATTTTGCTATACTTTGAGTCTTATTATCTATATTTGACAAAGGTACTGATGCAGCAGGGAAAAAAAAGGTATTTTTCCAGATCTCAGTATGGATTAAAATGCCCCTAGATTATGAGTTCTTGGGCTCTGGGCTCCTGCAAAAGAGAGACTTAGAATTCATTAATCTGCACAAACTCAGGACCCCCAAAAAAGCAGTTTCCTTACCACCAGAAAGCTAGCTCAAAGGGCTCATGCATGCTTCGCATGTTAGGGGCCCACTTTGAGCTCTGTAACTGTCATAAATGATCCAAAGCACTGCCAGGTATGATCTCAAAACCCAAAACCAAACCAAAAAAAAAATTTTTTTTTTTTTTTGCTTTTTGGGTCACACCCAGAGATGCTCAGGGATTGCTCCTGACTCTGCACTCAGGAATTACTCCTGGCAGTGCTCGCGGGACCATATGGGATACTGGGAATCGAGCCTGGGTCGGCCACGTGCAAGGCAAACAACCTACCCACTGTGCTATCGCTCCAGCCTTCAAAAATCTATATCTTTAGAGAACATTTGGCCCATTAAAGTTTAAAAGTGGGACCCAGAGATGATATATAGTGGCTAGGATGCATGTCCAGCATGCACTCAACCTGGGTTTTAATCTTAGCATCACATGGTCCCCCAGGGTCACAAGGTACAGCCCTGGAGGCCTGGGGGCATCATAGTGTGTGGTTTGGGAGGCCCCTAGTATCAGTGGAATGGGCCCAGGTTCCCCTACACTGAAGAGCCCAGCAGCATCTCCCCGAATCCTTACTCTGAACTGTCAGCCCAGTTGACCTTGCAAGAATCAATGACAGGGTCTCCCAGAAATCTAGGTATCAGTTGGAGTCCCTTCCCTCCTCCCAATTAAATAAATCTGTCACTGTCACTGTCCTCCCATTGTTCATCAATTTGCTGGAGCGGGCCCAGTAACATTGTGAGACCTGTTGTTACTGTGTTTGGCATATCGAACCAAATAGATAAATAAAATAAAAGGAGACTTCCCACTAGAATGAGGAATCAACAAAGAAAACTTGTCAACTTGCTCTGAGTGGAAGGACATGGGGTCTCTCTTTGGGATTTGAATGTATATACTACACTTTCACAAACATCTGTTAAGAAACAGACAGCAAATATTATCCGGTCTGTAGCGAAAATCCCTCTGCTATGTAGAACAAAGGCTGTTTGCAAAGGAAACAGATAAGTCTGTGTTTTAATAAAACTTTATTTACAAAACTATTCCTGAATACAAAGTATATTAGGAAACTCTTCCTTAAGTCCTATTGATGTCGTTTACTAGAATTCTTTCTCTTTAGACCCTTTAAGTGATAAAATTATCAGTAGGAGTTATAAAAATGATGTTACTCAAGGTATTAAAGGGTGATCTTGGAATACGAGAAAATAAGAATCTGTGAGAAACCAATGTATAGATTTGAAAGAAATAAATATAAATTTTATAAATGAAAAAACTAATGAAAATGAACAGTAATCAAAATAAAATGTCAGTAAAAATTATAGGATAAGAAAATAATATATAAATTATCATTTATATTAGTATCAGTGGAAAAGTTAAACAACAAGAGTGAGATCTGAGAAATTGCACATTTGGTCTTAATAAATCACCAAAATACAAGGACTGTTTATGGAGCTAACATGAGAATAAAACTTTATAATTTATTTATTTGAAATGAATGTATTTGTCTGATTTAAAAAATGATCACCCGTGCTGTAATTTGGAGAGATGAAAAGATGGCAATTAGTAAGACTGTGACTTTAGTGATACCATGAGGAGAATGTTCAATGGGTTCAAAGAAATGATAGCACAGCTAGTCAGCAAAGCACAAGAAAGTATGACAGTCAAAATAAAAAAAAACTACTATAATCAGAAATGACAGAAATGAAGTACATGGTAGGAGATATAAAAAAAATAGAAACTCTGAACAGCAAAATACTAGAACAGAAGCTGAGCAAAAGATCAAGGAGCTCCAAAATGAGGAAGAGGAAACTGCTAGAAAACAGCAGATGGTAGAAAATAGTCTGAAAAGAAATGAACAACATTCCAGAGATCTATGGGATGAGTACAAGAGGAACAATATTAGAATCGCCAGAGTCCCTGAAGAACAGGAAGGCAAGTGTGATGAAGAAACAATAGTCAAAGAAATTATCAATAAGAACCTCCCAGAATTGAGTATTACAGGCACCAAGATTGAAGAGGCCCAACGGGTCACAGTGAAAATAGACCCAAAGAATGTTCTATCCAACTAGGTCATCATTTAGATTTGAAGAAACTATACAAAAACTTCATGGACAGGGACTTTATAGCCTTGAAACCAGTCTTGCAAGAAGATTTTAAAGAACTCCTTTTAAAGGACAGGAGAAACTTCCTATCATGTGCCATTGAGTATGGCACTCAGGAATGCTGCGTGTGGATTAAGATTACTGGACGAAGAAAGGTTAAATAACATACTCCCATTAATGATCACAAATTGACTTTTTTAGTTGGTGTGACTCAGGAGAGGGCACAGCTGAGGGTCTCAGGCATGCAGGGCCCACCATTAGTCAGGAGACCATGGATCAGTTTGACTCCACAGACATCTGGAATGCTCCTCCGATTATTGGCTACCATGTCTCCAATTTCATCAGCATGAAACACAGTGAATACCCAATTCTCAGAAAAACAAATTTTCAAGCGGCCAGGGAACATGAACTAAACCCAGTGTAGGGCCTCAATCACGTAAGCAATGACTGACCACTATGTCCTATATATGTCCTACATACCTGTGTGCAGCTAAGTTAGACATTAGGGCATGAGATAAGAATTTTCACCATCAAGGGCTATCTCCAAGATCCCTTTTAGCCAGGTATCAAAGCATCAGGTTGCTTACAATGATATTTACAGTCGCTGTATCCCAGGTCCCTTGGGGGTGGTAAAGGGAAGGGGGAGTCCTGGGTGGGGTAGGGGAAGGGCTACAGTCAGCTTAATTGGCTGCAGAATTATATTCATGTCTTATGTCTCAGTACAGCAGAACCTAGTCAACATTATTCTAAGACTGAGATGCTATTCCATAAGAACACAAACCTCGTAAATAAAATTTATATCACAACGGGGATTTTAAAGGGAGTGTGTGTGTGTGTGTGTGTGTGTGTGTGTGTGTGTGTGTGTTACAACTTTACCTAGAGAGAAGGCCTGAATTTGAAGGATAATTAAACAGGAAGGACTTTGGGGAAAAAATGGCTAAGACTTAAAAAATACACATATGTAATCTGTAGCATCTAAAGGAAGGAATATTCTGAGAACAAGGGAACCCTTGAGGACTCACAAATCACACCTCTAGAGATTGTATCTATTGCTTTATTATTCTGATTTTCTCTGTTTAACTAAATTCAAGTCTCTTGATGATTTTAAGCAGGAGCAAAAATATCCCCCATCACATCTGTGTCTTTTTCCTCCTTTCTATTCAAGTTCTGGATTCATGGAAGGTGTCCAGTCCATGCTGGTCGAACACATAATTGGGCAGCATTTCTCAGTATAATTCATGACTCTTGAACTTATAAGTCTTCTTGGTGGCTCCTCTTCAGGACTAATAATGCAGTGCTCTCATGCAGTGATTCTTTTATCTCCTAAGTTACCTCCATATGGCCCCCTCCTGGAAAACATTTCCTCCTAAGAAAGGATTCAAAGTCTGTGCTGGAAATGTCACTCACATCGAGGATAGCTCCATGGTAGATGACATGGCCTGTCTGAATGACGCCCTGGAGTTAATCCCTAGCATCAAATTAATTAGCTAATTAATTAAAATTAAATCATAGGGCAAAGAGTACAGGGATGAAGGCACTTTCTTTGCATGCAATTGACCCTTATTTGATTCCCTGGCACTGTATGTGGTCCCCCAAGTCCTTCCAGGAGTGATCCTTGAGCACAGAACCAGTAGCCCTGAGCACCAATGGGTTTGGGTCAAAACTCTACCCTCCTCCGATTAAATCCTAATTCTGAACTCTTGGAATGCTTTTGAAAGTAAGCAATGGCAGAGACCTTTAGGAAATATAAATGGATGGTTTTTATTATTTTCTATCAAGCATTGATACACCTTGATGCAATATCAGCATGTGGCAGAGACTGAACTCCGGACCTCACACAGTACTCTATGTACCGTGTACAGTACTCTATGTGCTGTGTACTATACAAGGCCATTTTTATCACTGTAAACATCATAGGCATTTGTTTCTTTCAGTTGTTTTAATTCTCTATGATGCAAGCCACCTGAGATGCTTGATATGAAAAGAATCATCCCTGACTACTCCTTTGAATTTTGTCTTCGGTATTTTTAGATGCTGACATTAAAGAGTAGTTTCCACCTGTCTCTTACAGACTGTTGGAAGGCTTTGGAACCACAATAACAGAGACCGCTTGTGTAAAGTGCCACAGAGAACAAAGCAGGGAGTATTTCAAGCAGCATTACTCTAAAGGAAGACATTGATGGTTAACTTCTTTCAAAGCACGAATAAAAATGGGTACACTTACAAAAACTAACAATTAATCATGACAGAAGGACTCAGATGGGGGAAAGTTCAGATGGTTCTTATTATAACCTTCCTCTACCATGAATTTCCATGACCTGCCATAGTAGAAAGTATCAAACTGAAAAAGAGCTGCAGAGATTGAGAGAGAGAGAGAGAGAGAGAGAAAGCTATGATCTTCCATGCTATCAAATTGTTTAAAATAACAATATCATCATGATCACATTTGTAATACAATGCATACAATGGAATCAAAATTTTACAGGAGGCAGAGAGATAGCACAGCAGACAGGGTGCTTGATGCGCCAGGTTCAATCCCTGGCACCCTAATATGGTCCGCTGAGCCCTGTCAGAAATGCCCCATGTACAGAGGCAGGAGTGAACCCTGTGTGGCCCCCCTAAAGGATAAAAACAGAAAACTTTGTGGGGCCAGGGTTTGTGACACAGTGATATGTGTGAGGTCCTTCTTTAATCCCCAGGACTACAAAAAAAAGGAAAAGCTTTTGAAATTATAAACATCAATAATTGTGAAGTAGCGGCCAGTGAGATAGTACAGTGGATAGGGTGCTTGCGTTACATGCAGCTGACCCAGGTTTGATCTCTAGCACCATATTTGGTCCCCAGGAGTGATCCCTGAGCTCTGAGCAAAGAACCAACCTTGAATACAATTAGGCGTCGCTCAAAAATAAAACAAAAGAACAAAAGAATTATCATGTGTATAATTGAGCGATAGCACAGCGGGTAGGGCGTTCGCCTTACAAGCGGCCAACATGGCCGACCCGAGTTCGATTCCTCCGCCCCTCTCGGAGAGCCAGGCAAGCTACCGAGAGTATTCGATATGCCAGACACAGTAACAACAAAGTCTCCAATGGAGACGTTACTGGGCCCGCTCGAGCAAATCGACGATCAACGGGAGGGCCTTTACCTTTACCTTACCTTACAATTTAATCAATTGTTCTCATGCTAATGAGAATGCTCTTTGGGTCTCTCAAAGAGGAATCGAAAGAGCTATGCTTGGAGTATCACACTTCAATCAAGTGAGAGAAAGAATCCGGAGTTCCACCCTCCATCAACGCTCAAGAATCAGGGACAAGGTCTCGTTTGCCAAGGTGTCGAAAATCAGATGGGCTGGACACATAATGAGATTTAGAGACGACCCCTGGGACTAGAGCCATTACTGACTTGATTCCACGGGACATCAAAAGATCGCGTGAACACCCACCTATGAGATGGTCAGACTTCTTCGTGAAGACCCTGAACGATCGGTTTGAGGCTCTTCATGTTCCTAGAACGAACCGATGCCATTGGGTTATGCTAGCAGGCAACAGGGATGAATGGAAACGTTACTGGCCACAGCTCGAACAAATCGATGAGTAACGGGATATCAAATGATCAAGTGATAAACTGATTTTAAGGAAATAGAAGACACTACAAATGGCAGCATGAAAACGTGGCTGACCATGGCTTAGGGGGCCAGAGAGATGGTATAAATGTTAAGGCCCTTGTCTTGTGTACAGTCAAACCTGGTTGGACTACAAAGGGTCTACACATGATCAGGGGACGGCAAATGGTCTCTAGGATCTCCAAGAGGGATCCCTGAGTACAGATTCAGGTGCTCCTGAGCACTACCAGGCATGGCCCCCCAAACCCCCAGAAACCCCACAATAAAATTTAAGTAAATTTAAAAAATCAAAAAAAAAAACAACAAAAAATGATGGTTTATGGGTTTTATTTATTTTTATGGTGCCAGGAATGCAACTATAGTTGTACAGAAGCAAAACATGTGTTCCTCCACTGAGTGGCACCCTATAGGCCTCTTGCTTTCTGTTATTTAACTTTACTGGCTTTTAGGCCATGCCCAGTGGTGCTTAGGGCTTATTCCTGGCACTTGCACTGAGGAATCACTTCTAGCAGTGCTTGGGGACCCTATGTGGGGTGCCAGATAGAGATTAAACCCGGATTGGCTGCTTGCAAGGCAAATGGCTTACCCTCTCCAACCCTGTTTCAGTTGTGTGTTTTTAAGGCTCACTCTAGTTTTACCAGCACATCGTCTAATGTAATCTTGATGATTCCACTCTCGGCTTATGTTGCCTTATCAATTCACTAAGCTTTGACCTACATGGAGAAAACTCCTCTGAATATTGATGAAGTTTGGATGCCGTTGATCCTAGGCCCTTTTAAATCTAAAGACACATATGCTTTGAAGAACCTTAAAATATTAATATGAACCAAATGATACCTCTGTGAATATTTTGCTAACTTTGTAGATCTTTCTTAGCTTCTTCATACATGTTTTATTAGAGACTCCTCAATTTGGCAATCTATAATGGAGAAACCACACACAGGGTGCTCTAAAATGAAGACAGACTTTTTATCACTTAAATGTGTGTATACCCCAGAATCAGAGCTTCCAGTGCTCTGAAAGCTAAGAGTGATCGCTCTCTGTGTCATTGAGGTGGTGGCTATTTGTTTTTATTTTGTTTGGGTTTTGGTTTGGGGGTCACCCCTGGCTGTGCTTGGAGATCACTCCTGGCGAGACTCAGGGGACCATATGTGGTGCCAAGGATGGAGCCCGGGTTGGCTGTGCCCAGTGCAAGCACCCAATGCACTGTACTAGCAGCTCTAGCCCTGGCGAATGTTTTCATGAATGTTTTAGGAGGGAGTGTTGCCAAATGAGGTGTCATCACCTCAGAACCCTGTATGGTGTGCTGGAACCATTTGTTCTGGCTCAGGGCCATGTCCCAGTGGGCAGTGATGATGATGAGCAACTCCTGGCAAAAGGGTTTGCAGAAAGAACAATTGAAAGAGACTGTTGGTTGCCCTGTGGATTGGTTCCAAGGCACATTTTTGTCTCTGGATGATCAAAGCATGGTCTGATAGGCTATGAATGCAATAATTGGTATAATTAGCCAATAATTTTGCAGCAGAGTTATTAGCGCTAGCTAACTCGTTTGCATGCTAATGTTTGTTTGGGGTAGGGGGGTGAATAAAGGTTTTTTGAGGCTGACTTTTTTAAAAAAATGGACTTGAGTTCTGCTGGCTTTAGTTGTTGGAGTCATGTGAAGGAGATAATGCTGAGCTTGTGTCCTCAGAGAAACCTGTGACGAGGCTGGTGCAAGGCGCATGTGGTCCCTAGCTCTCAGTGGCCTGGAGTGCCTGTCCCTGTATGATGTTGTAAGGAGAACCGAGGGCAAGGGGGACAGTAGTGGGCTGGGATTTACAGATCTGTCATTTGGCCACAAGAAAGAAGAGTCAAGCCACCTGCCTCCTTTCATGATAGAAAAGCGACACAGTGATTGTCACAAAAGTCAGGCACACAAAAGGCAGCAGCAGCAGCAGCAGCAGCGCACTCAGCTGTGAAAAATGAGTGAAGCTAGCACCTGGCCCTGAGCCCTGACAGGGTGGAAGCCAACTGAGGAGCATCCCTGATACGTGAGTCATCAGCCCAACCTCATTGGCTACCTGAGGATCCTTTTGTTCTGTTTTGTTTTTCACCCTCAAGGAAAGGATTCTTTCCCTTTGGGAAAAGGAATGGGCATGTCCTTTGGTGCTCAGGGGTGACTCCTGGCTCTGTGCAGAGGAGTGAGGCTGACAGTGCTCAGGAGGCTTTGCAGTACAGGGGATTGTGTCAGGGTCACAGACACCTCAGCCATATGCAAGGCAAGTGCCTTACCTGACAACCTTACCTCCTGCACCATCTCTTGGGAACGCAGAGAGAAGGAACTTTTTTTTTTTCATTTTTATTTTTTTTGGCTTGAGGGCCACACAGGGCTTATTCAGGGCTTATTCCTGGTGGTGCTCTGGTGAACACATGGAGTGCCCAGGATTGACTCAAAGTCAAGGCCAGGCCTAACTCTTGCACTCTCTGCCCTGCCAGCCGCTCCCCCCCCCCACCCACCCAAAATTCTCCCTGTTGGACAGCAGTAGAGGGAACTGGACACCTTCACTCCTACTTTTCAAAATATGGAATTGTAGTGGAGGGTGATGTGGAAAATCAGGACATAATCCAGCGTTCTGGGTGCAGGATAGGAAGTATCTATTTTCCCTTAGAAAAAACGGAGAATTAAAGGTTATGCAGTGCAGTGAGCTGGGTTCTGTTAGGAACTTAAGTGCCACTTTGAATAATCTTTCCTAGGAAAATTTTCTGAGAGAAAAAACGACGTTTGATAGATGGAGGACAGCTTAGATTTGGATCTTTCTTTTGCCTGTCATCTTGTCGGGAAGTGTCCTTTCAATGTTCTCCAGCCTTCCTTGGTGATTCTTTCTGTGTTTTTTCTTTTGTGTTTGAATATTTTAATAATGTTCACTATTCGTCTTATAGATTAGAATTTCGGTGTTCTAAGAACTTCAGAGAATTGCCACACCAGAAATAATTGATATGCTTTAAACTAAACTTAGAATGTTAATAAAGAAATGTGCTTTGATCAGTTCAAAAAAAAGGTAAACTCTGTTGGCTTGCTATTTTTGACTATAGCACTGTAGTTATGTCCTCCCATTGTTCATCAATTTGCTCGAGCGGGCATCAGTAACATCTGTATTGTGAGACTTGTTGTTACCGTTTTTGGCATATCGAATACATCATGAGTAACTTGCCAGGCTTTGACATGCAGGTGGGATACTCTCCTTAGCTTGCCGGGCTCTCTGAGAGGGGCGGAGGAATCGAACCCAGGTCAGCTGCATGCTAGCCAAATGCCCTACTGGCTGTGCTATCGCTCCAGCCCATTTTTGACTATAAGAAGGCAAACCATACTTATACTTATGAACCATTTCCGATCTTTCCAAGGACTTCATTAGCTATGTTCACAATGGTACTTCCAGGGAAGTGGGTGATACATATTGTTATACTCACACAGATTATTGCAATGGATTAAGTGCTACATTTGTCTTATTTTCTGCCTTTGTTCTTTTCTTGAATCTACACAATGACATACTTATGGAGGAAGGCTGCCCTATTTAGAAAATACAGTTTTCTTCTCTATTATTTTCCCTAATATTCATTCAGGCATTATTCAGCAACAATAAAGAATAAGCCCAAGTCCACAGGGAATAGTAAAATAAAAACACTACAATTAACCACTGATGCCTAACCATACCTGTAATTTTAAAGCAAGACGAAAGTTCTCTCTCCTTTTTACACAGTCCACTTCCGTTCCTCTCCAAAGCCAGATAGTATTTCTTCTCCACCTCCTCACCCCATTCCAGGAAATTATTTGGACTAGAAAAGTCTCCAGTATATGTCCCAAAACAAATTAAATATGAGTAGAGGATTTCTGAAGACTCCTACTGATAAAACGTCCCATTGATTTTGATGTAGTTATTGATCAGGAGTTTTCTAAGTGCATTTCTGGACACTGAATTCTTTAAAATAACTGCATTTGAATATTAAAAATCACATCGGCTTGCAAAGATTTTGCTATTGTTTAGATCAGGACTTTGATTTAGTTGCATGAGGCAAAAGCTCCAATTCATTCAAGTGAAGAGATAACGCAACGCATTTGTTCACACAGTGGTGAGAGCAAATGGTCAAAGAGAGGACAGGACAGGGACCAAGATCAGGGACTGGAACTGGGCACTGGTCTCCAGGAACCTCTTTCGAGGACCATGTGACCATTTTTACTGAATTCTACTCTTCAGAAGATTCTGCTGGAGAGTAGCAAAGAGACCAAAGGAACCCCAAAGTTTGATTGTTCAGAAGAAGGCAACCTTTGAGGCGGGAACGGTAGACAGCAGTTAGGGCACTTGAGTTCGGTCCTTAGCATTCCATATGATTCTCTGAGAACTGTCAGGAGTGATTCCTGAGTTAGTGCAGAGCCAGGAGTAATCTCTGAGCACTGTCAAGTGTGCCCAACTGCCCTGCCCCCACTTAAAAAATAAGAATAAGAAGAAGAGGGCAGCCTTCACCTCTCACTTGGGAAATTCTGAGTGAAATATCTCTATCATGTGGCTTCACCACAGGAACGATTTTAGTAGGGAGGACTAATAGCATCTTTCCACCCCTGCCCCACCCTTGGGGGTACGGATGTAGTGAAGCAGTGTGGAATGGGCGTGTTTCCCAACAGAAGGAAAATGATTAAACCAGAGCAGAAGGAATATGCTACAATTGAGAGACAGATTATAATTTTACTGTATAGTATTCTGTATCATTTGTATTAAGAGTCTGTAATCAAGCAGATAACCTGAGGCTCTCATATTGATTAATTTGAAGCAACCTTGGGACTATTTACAAAGGTGTGAAGAGGAATTGATAAATCTCGGTGATACTGCTGTAAATCAAGGGGTTGCCTCGCTGAGGTCTAATCAAGGGGCAAGGACCATTTCCTCTACAGGAAGGGCCAGGGGTAGTAATCACTCCAACCTTCTCTCTCATATTGGACTCATGTGCCCTGTTGGTTGAATCTATTTAGAAGACAGTGGACAAGGGAGTCCATTGATCCAGCGCATCAGTGGAGTATCATGAAAAGATGAGAATGAAAAAGGGCAGAGATCTTGGGGGCACAAACAGAATATTTTTAGCACAGTCTTTTTGGGCAGCAGTTTCCCCAATTGGTGCTCAGAAAGCCTGGGCCCCCTCCAGAGATTCTCAGTCAATCTGGCCAATGGTTTAAGGCAAGGGCCTAAGAACACAGTGCTGCTCAGGCCCTGCAGTGCTGGAGATCACTCAGCGACTCCAGGGCTGTTGGCAGACCCCCAGGTCACACCCAGAGATGCTCCTGAGACCAGGTGGTGCTGGTGAACTGCATACAAGGCAAGGGCCTTGCCCCTGTATTATATCTCCAGTCCCTCAGCCCAGTCTTATGCAGAGACAAATACACAGGGGCCAGAGCGATAGTACAACAGGTAGGGCATTTGTCTTGCACATGGCCAACCTGGGTTCGATCCCCAGCATCCTGTATCATATAGTTCCCCAAGCACCTCCAGGAGTAACCCCTGAGCATTGCCAGGTGTGACCCAAAAAGCCAAAAAAGTATATATACACATACATTTAATATGATAGAAAATGTTATGCAATTAAATATCCAATACACGTTATATGTTAGCACAGCGGGTAGGGCGTCTGCCTTGCACGCAGCCAACATGGCCGACCCGAGTTCGATTCCTCCGCCCCTCTCGGAGAGCCCGGCAAGCTACCGAGAGTATTCGATATGCCAGACACAGTAACAACAAAGTCTCCAATGGAGACGTTACTGGGCCCGCTCGAGCAAATCGATGATCAACAGGAGGACTTTTACTTACTTTACTTTACTTATTGATAATATATGCTTATCATTATACTCTATCATAAGAAAATATTCTAGGAGCTGGAAAGGTAGTACAGCAGGTAAAGTTTTTGCCTTGCATGCGGTTGACCAAGGTTCAATTCCCAGCATCTCATATGGTCCCCTGAACCAGTCAGAAATGATTCCTGACTGTAGAGTGAGGCATCATCACTGAGCACCACACATACACACACACACACACACACACACACACACACAAAAGATAGAAGGAAAGAAAGAAAAAATATTCCAACTATATCATTACACACACGTATATGAGCCTAGAAGAAATTCAAAGTGACAGAATGCTGTAATAAAAGGTTTTAGAGACTAACTTAGATGTGATACTTTGCTCTAGTCTTGATCCTTCATCTTTATTTGTTGGACTTTGGATAGACCAGAGAAATTCTCTCTGCAGAATGGATGTGTCACAAACTAATATTTTGCAGCCTACAGTATACACAGAGCTCGAATATCCAAATAGCTCCAACTTAAAGTGATAGAATTAATGACTACTGACCAGTTCATAATATGGCTTTTTGTTTGTTTGCTTTAGGGGGGATGGAGTACATGTTTAGGTATTACTCCTAGCTCTATGTTTAAGAATTACTCCCAGTGGGAGCTGGAAATCAAATCCCAGTTTAGCCACATGCAAGGCAAGCTCTCTACTCTCTCTCTGGCCCTTGCCATTTTTTAAAAATATTCTGTGGATTCTCTTTAATATTTCTAGTGAATTCTTTGGTTTTCAGTTATGAACATTTATGAGCATTGGATAATGCTACAATTTCTGGTAGTAGGGGAAAAACATCTGGTTAGGAAGACTGACTGTTTTTTCCATGTCGCTTAGAGATTTTTGCCACTCACTTGAACTTTTTGACCAATAGTTAGTTCTCTGTAGCAGACACAACAAAGACAACAATGATGGTGATGCTGCTGCAAATGTTTATAGAGCACTGATCGATGTACTTCACACAGATCAATTCTTTTCAATAACTATGACTCAAGCACTGTTATCTTCATCTTATAGGTGAATGAACTGCAATTTTAAAAGGGTTATAAAAATAAGATAACAGGGCTGGAGAACTTATTTTTAGTATACTGTAGGGGGTGAGGCACTTGCATTACAAGCAGTCAATCCCTATTTCATGCACAGTACCATATATGGACCCCAGAGCACTACCAGGGGTCCTTTGAGCACAGAGCCAGGAGTAGCCACTAGACAACACTGTTTTGGCTCCAAAACCTCAAGTAAATAAAGTAAGGTCACACTACTAATTAAGCATTAAAACCCCAGTTTCAAATTCTGGTGTTTCTGGTTCTCAATCCTGTCCTGCTCTCGTCCGGGATCTGGATTTTATAGTCTCTGAGTCTTGGCCGCTGATGGGATTACACGGCGCCAGGGGACGAGAGCAGTGCAGTCTCTGCCCCCGCGCTTCGGTGTTCCTTCCCGGAGTCCCTTGGAGGGGAGCGGGTTGAGCTTTCCTCCCCGCCCCGGCCAGGGCTACGGCAGCCGGAGACCTCCAGGACCAGCCACCACCATGCTGAGACCACTCTCCGCACACCTGGAGGTACTGGCAGAGGGACAAAGCCACGCAGGTTCCGGGGCCGAGACCTCCAAGCCTACTCGAATTGGAGTCGAGCATCTTCCACCCAGATCCTCCAAATTCCAGTAGGCGGGGGTCACACCCACCACCTGGCCCCCTGGCGCCGTGTAATCCCATCAGCGGCCAAGACTCAGAGACTATAAAATCCAGATCCCGGACGAGAGCAGTGCAGTCTCTGCCCCCGCGCTTCGGTGTTCCTTCCCGGAGTCCCTTGGAGGGGAGCGGGTTGAGCTTTCCTCCCCGCCCCGGCCAGGGCTACGGCAGCCGGAGACCTCCAGGACCAGCCACCACCATGCTGAGACCACTCTCCGCACACCTGGAGGTACTGGCAGAGGGACAAAGCCACGCGGGTTCCGGGGCCGAGACCTCCAAGCCTACTCGAATTGGAGTCGAGCATCTTCCACCCAGATCCTCCAAATTCCAGTAGGCGGGGGTCACACCCACCACCTGGCCCCCTGGCGCCGTGTAATCCCATCAGCGGCCAAGACTCAGAGACTATAAAATCCAGATCCCGGAACCGCGCGGCCGCGAATTATCTCATTCCTACTTTGGACAAACTTGCAGGCTGTCGAATGTAGCCTGCCCACAGGGCAGAGTCTGGCAAACTCCCCGTGGCCTACCAAATATGCCAAATACCAGTAACAATGATGGGTCTCATTCTCCTAAAGAGCCCTGAATATAATCTCAGGGCTAGGATGAAAGAGACGTTACTGGGGCCTGCTCGAGGCAATCGACGATTAACAGGATGATGAAATGAAATGAAATGAAATCCTGTCCTGATAGTTATAAAATAACTATCTAATAGACTGTTCTGACCTATTGTTTTTATTCTGCCTGAATATGCTTACTTTATGGTTTTTTTGTTTGATCACACCTGGCAATGCCCAGGGGTTACTCCTGGTTCTGCACTCAGGAATTATTCCTGGCGGTGCTGGGAATCAAACCCAGGTCTGCTGTGTGCAAGGCAAATGCCTACCTGCTGTGCTATCGCTCCAACCCCCTACTTTATGTTATTATTATGCAGCATTCAATGAGCTATAACTGATTTCATAGTCATTTCTCATTATTTTATAATTGTCCTCATTTCTATTCGTTGGAATAATATATGTATACATATAATGTCTCATTATTATCAATTAATATTTCTTGAAATTTCTTTGAAAATAGATGTTCTTTTCAGGCTGGGGATATGGTCCTATGGCTGGAGTGTGTGCTCTGCATGCAGGACCCCTGGGTTTGTTCACTAGCACACCTGGTCCCAGAGTATCTCCTAGAGGAACCCCATAACTCGCTTTCTAGGAGTAGCTAGCCCTGAGCCCCTGAGTGTGACCTAAAAATACACTCCAAAAAGTGATGTTAAGGGGCTGGAGCAATAGCACAGCAGTAAGGCAATAAACCTTGCAGATTGTGGACCTTGGTTCTATCCCCAACAGCACGTATGACTCTCCAATCCCTGCCAACAGTAAGCCCTGAGCACCGTGGTATGTGGCCCCCAAACAAAATAAATAACTAAACAAACAATAACCTCTCAATCCTCAATCTCCTTCTCTCTCTCTCTCTCTCTCTCTCTCTCACTCTCTCTCCTCTCTCTCTTTCTCCCTCCCCCCCCCTTCTGTTTCTGACTCTCTCATTTTCTTTTTTGGGCCATTCCCAATATTGGTTTGGTGGTGGGGGTTCTTTTTGTTTGGTTTTGGTTCTTGGTTTTTTGGGGTCACACCCAATGATGCTCACGGGTTACTCCTGGAATGACTTCACTCAGGAATTACTTCTGGTGGTGCTGGGGAGATGGGGGGGGGGAACCATATGAGATGTCAGTGACTGAACCTGGGTCTGATGAGTGCAAATCAAATGCCTATTCGCTGGCCCCTCCCAGTGCATTGTTTGGGGATTGTTTCCCCGAATACAAAGCATGCTGACTGGCCCTTTGAGCAAGCTCCCCGACCCAATTTTTTTCTTTTAATGACTTCTCCTCGGAGAATGTGTTTATATTTGTGAGTTGGGGGCAGAATCGGTTTGCTTTTTTTTGGCTTTAGCCAAGAATTTAAGCTTTGTAATAGCTTTTACAAACTATTATCATGATTTAATAAACTTTATTTAAATAGAATATAAATAGGCTATTCATATCCAGCTGTATCTGAAACGCAAAATGAATTTTTCCTTTATAATTTAAAATCTTACAAAAACAATCCCATTCACTAAAGCAGACTACATTATGCTCAGAAGATCAAAGTTTACTGCATGACTCATGTTACACTTTATAGTCAAGCATGATATGAAGTGATCTTTAATTACCTAGACAAAAACTTCTTAAGTAACAGAATGATGGTGATTAACAGTTGGGAAAAAAAAAAACAACAACCAAGGGCTCCAACTAAATGAAACAAAGCAGCATCCTTCCCAACTAGTGAAATTTATAAATACAAAATAGTCCTGTTGTTGTAACAAGCAAGTTGTGCCTTCATTATCTTGTTCCTTTACTAAAGAGTCTAATCTGTACATAAAGAACAAAGAGTTAAAAAGTGAAGGCATCAAGGCAAAAAGTTCAAAATCAGTATTTGAACAAAGAAGCAAAGCAGAGGCCTGGGGGAGACAGATATTCACAAGATAAATCTCACTTTTTATTTTGCTTTTGCTTTAAAATTTAAGCTAAAAGAAGGGGGGGGTGAGAGGGGAGGAGACTAGAATGAAGAATTCTAGAATGAGAGACATGAATACATTTTGTGAAATGAAATTTCTCAGCAATTATCTTTTATTCCATGATTCCTGCACAACCATGAAATCTCAAGGGCTGCTCTGAAAACCCAGAGTCATAAACTGGACTGTAAACAGGTCCCAGACAATACCCATTAAATCAATGAATTCTTGGAGCCAGAGCAATAGTACAGCAGGTAAGGCCCTTGCCTTGCACATGGCTGACACAGTTTCAATCCCCAGCAACCCATACTGTCCCTAGAGCATTGCCAAGAATAATTCCTGAGTCAGGTGTGGCCTCCAAACACACACACACACACACACGTACACACACACACACACACACACACACAATTCTTGAGCAATCAGTTTAGAATGTAACACTAGAACACTGGTTCTACAGAATATTTTTATTATCAGGGGTTGAGGGGGCCATGATATTGAAATTGTTTTATCCTAAATGAAAATAACACCCTAGTTGAGAAATATTTGGGGTTCGAGTGCTTATTCTCTTATTTTTGTGTAAGATGCAAGTACCTCTGGTGGAAGTACTTCATGAAGCTGGTCAGTGCCTTTTAAATTAGAAATGAGCTTTTGAGAAGCTATCCTAAGCCTCGGAATGATAGCACAGCGGGTAGGGTGCTTGCCTTGCTCTCAGCCAACCCTGGCCGACCCAGGTTCAATTCCTCCACCCCTCTGGGAGAGCCTGGCAAGCTACCAAGAGTAGCACGCCTGCATGGCAAAGCCTGGCAAGCTACCCTGATGTATTCAATATGCCAAACACAGTAACAACAAGTCTCAAAATGGAGACATTACTGGGCTAGCTCTAGCCAATCTATGAACAATGGGAGGACAGTGCTACAGTGTTACAGTGCTATCCTAAGCCTAGTATTATTCAGTGACAAATGAAGAAAAGGGGAGGGAAAGAAAACTCAAGCTTGGGACAGGACAAGACTGGAAGTAAAACCATAACTTTGCTGCCTTGTGGAGACAGAGCTGATCAGAACACAGCTCAAACATGTCTTAGTTGCTGGATCCGCACTGCAACTTATAAACTGTTTTGTCATCTAAAACCAACCTAAACACATTAAAATATATTGATTTTTTGTTGTTGTTCGCTTGTTTTGTTCTCTGCTATACCCGGTGGTGCCCAGGGCTTATTCCTGACTCTATTTAGGAATCAATCTCTCCTGGCGGAGCTCAGGATACCATATGGAGTGCTGGGGATCCGAATGGAAGTCAGCTGAGAGCAAGGCAAGTGCCTTCATAACACTGAGTGATCTCATTCATCTTCAAACAGCTACTTTTTATTGTTTGGGGGCCGTACCCAGTGGTGCTCAAAGTTTACTCTTGACTCGGTGCTCAGGCATCACTGCTGGTGTGGCTCAGATGGCCAAATAGGGTGTTAAGGATCAAACCCAGGTCCGCTACATGGAAAGCAAGCACTCTACCCAACGTACTATCTATCAGCCCCAAAACATATTGATTTTTATTTAAGTTTTTTGGGATGGGGGGAGATTTTGTGACTGCTGTCTGAATGAGAAATTGGTTTAAACCGTGTATTTATAACAATTTGTGAATACTAAACCATGTATTTATAACAATTTGTGAATACTAAATTTTACCTTAGGCTCTACTTTAAGTTGTATTCTATAAATGAAATAAACGTATTCTATATGTATTCTATATAGAATTTATTATATATAGAAATGTATTCTGTAAATGAAAATAACCACAGGACATACTTTTTCACCTTTTATTTATTTTTATTTATATTGTTCTATTTTATTATTATTATTATATTATATTATTATATTCTCTCTTGGCTTTGGGGTCACTTCTGGCGGTACTCAGAGACTGTTCCAGGGTCGATGTTCAAGAGTCACTTCTGGCAACACTGAGGAGACCGTTACTGTTCAGGGGATTGTGCCTTGGCTTCCTGCTCACAAGCAGGCCCTCCAGATTGTTGAGCTTTCTCTCTGACCCATATTTTCCCCTGTCATTTATTAACCTTTGTTTCTATTTGCAGTTAGATTTCTGGTAATAGAATGAAAAATACATTTCAAAAGAGTTTTGGGGGATTGTTCTTAGATAATACAGCAGTACCTTTCACTTCTTTAAGTTATTTAAGAAACCTAGCTTCTAGAGGATTTAAGAGCTAGCAGAGGGCTTATGACACTCGCCTTGCATGTGGAGATTAAGGGTTTGATTCACAGCACTGCACAGGGGCCCATGAGCACCAGCAGGAGTGGTCCCTGAGCACAGTTCCAGGAGTAAGCCCTGAGCATCTTCAGGGAGGCTCAGTGCCTTCAGTGCGATAAGCTCAAACCCTATCCCACTGCCAAGTAAACACTTCTATAATATTTAAATCTCACTTACAGCTTCAAAATTGTGTTCGCTTTGTTTCATCATCTCCCATAACATTAAAGCAGTCACCTGTTGGCTACACATCTTGAGAACCGGGGACATAGTTCACAGACTGCAGTACTAGCAGCACTGTTTCTGGGTTCAACCTTCAGAACTGCATGACCACTGAGAAGCACTGGATTCAGCCGGGTGCTTCTCCGGAGTAGAAAAGCAGAGAGAGATACATGTTCAAGGGAGAGCACGGGCTTAAAAGAACAAGGCTGTTTTATTGTTCTTTTTTTCTGAATTAGGCCAGAGAGATAGTACAGCGGATAAGTGCTGACCTTGCAACCCGCTGACCTGGTCTCAACCCCAGCAACATTTACGGTTCAGAGCACCACCAGGAGTAAGCCCCGAGACAAAGAGTCCAGAGAACTCTGAGTACCACTGGGTGTGGCCCCAAACAAAATGAAACACACATGAACACATGCAATCAAGCAGAAGGGGAGGAGAGATAGAAAGAGAGAGAGAGAGAGAGAGAGAGAGAGAGAGAATCCCAAGATCTGGGGAGTGGGCAGTTAGAATATTTGTCTAACAAGATTGGAGTATTGAAACATTTTCTAATAAATCAGATAGAATCTTAGTAAAATAAATGTAATTACATTTTTCCAAATGTAATTAATCTTATAGCCACCAAGCAAAACTGCAGAAACGAGTCTGATTATTGATTGGCAGGTTGAGAATCAGTTCAGCGGTGGGACTGATTTCCCTTTCAGCTTGCCTGACTACCTAATAGCATAATCAGAACTGAATTTCAAGACTGGAGCGATAGGCAGGTGGGTAGGATGCTCTTTTTACATGCTGCAGATACAGGTTCAACTTTATACCACATGTGGTTCCCCAAGAACAGTCAAGAGTGATACCTGTGTTCAGAGCCAAAGGTAAGCCCTGAACACCCCTGTATGTGATATTCCCCCCCAAAATCCATAAATTTCTTGGATCCTGGAATTTTAAATAAGATATAATAATATTTCTATTTAAATGTAGTTTGGGGGTGTTTGTAATCGTCTGGGAAATAGACTCAAAATGGTGCAATTTTCTCTTTTTAATTGTGTGCTTCACTCTTGTCAATGTTAATATGTATTATGTGTGCACAACAAAGTAAAGCTACGAATAGGACATGCCCTGGAAGAGAAAATGCTTCAGATTTCTTAGATGCTGTCAGAAATTGTCTTATTTCTTTCATATTTCATTAATTCAGCAGAGTGCCTCATGTATCTTAAGTAAAAATTTTTATGTAATCTTTTGAGGTTAAAAATGCTGTGTTCTGCTAGAAATCATTTTTTTCTGAAGATTGATTAGACTTTGTTTAAACCCAGAGCTTTGAGGAGCAGTCATATTTTGAAAACATGTCAGTTTGTCATCCTCATCATCCCTCTCAATTCTGGAATAACTATGCAAACTAGGACAAGTTCACTTTAATTAATATTCTCATAAATCTCTCCAGAGTGCATTGTAATTTCCATTACTTTTAAAGTGCTCCTGGAGCCACAGGGGACTACAACATTCTCACGCTTAACCACAGAGTTTCGTGTTAAGTGCTATAAACGTTAATATGGTTTTGGGATTGGAGAAAATGGTTCAAGGTACTCAAAGATGCTTGGTTGAAAACCAAGGGTTAGGCTTTTGGGCATGTGTTTTTATAAATTTGGTAAACTATTGTCAAGTCTAAGAATGTAAATGATGATGAATGATCCTTTTGTGTGATATTAAGAGGCAAAGCCTCGAAGATAGGGACAATTACAAAAATTAGTGGGCTGTCTCTAGAAATTGTAGAAAAGCCATTCAGTTTGGATCTCTACAGTGCAAGCCTGTCAAATGTATTTTGTGTTATAGAAGCTTCTCAAAGAAACTAGAACAAGGGCTGGAGAGACAATACAGAGGGTACGGTGCTTGCCTTGTATCACCTGACCTGAATTCAACCCCCAGCATTCCACTTCGTACCCCTAGCACCACCAGCAGTAATTCCTGAGTGCAGAGCCAGGAGTGACCCCTGAGCATTGTCAGCATTGCCAAGCAAGCCACAAAAAGAAAAAAAAAGAAACTAGAACAATGATTGATACCTGAATGTAAAATAGGGCTAAGGTTACACTGCGTGGACTAAGGGACAATTCATCACCTACCTTGTCATATAAAAAGTTGTATTTGCTTTTGTTTCGGCTTTATTTGTTTGTTTGTTTGTTTTGGGTCACACCTGTGGTGCTAAGGCCATACACCTAACTCAGGGTCACCTGGCAGTGCTCAAGATACCACATGTGTTGCCAGGGATTGAACCTGTGTTTGTGTCGTGCAAGAACCAGCCTCACCCTCTTGCTGTACTCTTCCAGCTCTGTACTACCTTTCAACTTTTCCATAGGGAAAAACTACATAAACAATGAAACTAAAATGCCAAGTTTTGAAAGAAACAAACATTTATGTTTGTTGAACTAAAGCTTTGATTCATCAAAGAAATCACATTTTCAGTAGATTGTTTTAGTCACATATTTTCAATAAGAGGAGTTACAGACATACACACACACAAACACAAAGGCCTGAGTTCAATCTTTGCCAGAAATATCAGCCAAATGCTGATTTCTTTCTTTGGAAGCCCAGCCCTTTCAAAGCCAATCATCTGGATTCTTTTGATAAATTTCTTCCATGACATTAGCTTCCTAGCAACTCAGAAATGGTTTGGGATCAATAAAGTGATATTTCTTATATTTTCCTAATCAATACGCTTCTTCTTTTATTAGGGTCAGAGAGATAGCACAGAGGTTATAAGGCAATTGCCTTGGATGTAGCTGACCCTGGCTCAACCAAGCTCTGCACAGGGACCTCTGAGTACTGCTAGCAGACATCCCTGAGCACAGAGGCCGGACTAAGGCCTGAGCACAGCTGGGTGTGGCCAATCCCTCACCTCCAAAATAAAATTCTTCCTTTATTCATCTAATTACAGAAAACAATTTTTTAAATGTAGTGTGATTATCTATACTGAGCCAGGGCCAGTGTTAGGTTTGAAATGTACACAAACAAAAATACATGGGCCAGCCCTCTATGAGTACAGAGTCAATTAGAAAGGCATGATTAGAGTGTAATGTAAAAAGTGTTATAATAACAGTCCAGAGAAGTTGCTATGTGAGCATGGAGCAAGAAACCTTAATTGACCTGTTAGAGGAAGGAGGAGGCAATGAATCAAAAATAATGATAACTAATTGTTAAAAATTGATAACAGCAACAAGAGCAAGACCAATAGTGATCACATATCAAGCAAGTGTTAAATATAATCATTATATTTATAGCAGGGTAGAGGAGGCAGGCTAATACAGATTACCTGGGCGGAAGCTGCCAGGTATGTCAATACAAATATTGGCTCAAAACATTACTGCAGGTCTACCTAGCTAGTTTTTGCCATTGCCACAAACACCCTTTGCGATTGCTTCTCATATGATATCCAGATAATATTGTCTCCATTTTAAATAGGCCCTGAGGATGGTAGAAAGTAGGTGAGTTGCCTGAGGATAACCTGCTAGTGTGTGGTGGCAAGGCCAAATCTAGGTTAGAACCCAGTTGTCTTGGACTCTTGCTTCATCTAGTATGTAATACCACCTGCCTACAGAATTTGCTTATAAGGTCTTGAAGGAACAGAAGGAACTTCACAGGTGAATCTGAAGAAAAGAGAATTCTAAGCAGGAGGTGCAGATGCAAAGGATCAGGAAATCCAAGAGTTTGGCAAATTCTCACAGGCCCAATTGTTAGGCATGATTGGAGTAGAAGTTATGTGTGGGTGGAAATTTGTGGGAGAGAAAACTAAACAGGTATACCCAGATCAGAACACTTAGGGCCTTTGAATATTGTACTTGGCTTTGGACTGCATGGATTAAGTGTTTGAAAGCAATGGGAGAACTTTAGGCTTTGGAATGACACAGTAGACTTGATTTGTTCAAAAGACCATTTTGGGGGGGGGGGGGTAGAAAGATAATATAGTAGGTAAGGTAATTTCCTTGCATGAAGCTAACCGACTTGATCCCTGACACTACTGAGAGTGATCCTTGAGTAAGGAGTAAGTAAGTAAGCCCGGAGTAAGTCATGAGCACAGCTGGGTGTGACCCCAAAGCAAACAAAAACGAACAAGCAAACAAATATGAAAGGAAAGAAAAGAAAAAGAAACAATAAAAGAGTATTCTGTGCAACTTTCCAAACGGTTTCTAACAGAAGGGAATTCATCAGGACAAAGAGCCTTCTTTGAGTGAGTTTCTTGTTGCATAAAAACATTGTCCTAGGATCAACATGACTAAATGGAACACCTTTTCTGCAAAAGCACAAAAGCATCATGTTCATTTTGTTTTGCTTTGCTTTTTTGGCCACACTCTATGATGCTCAGGACTTAACCTCAGTGCTATCTCTCCAAGCCCCCAGTATGTTCCTTTGATTTTGGGTTTTTTTTGGGGGGGGTGTCACACTAGACTGTGCTGGCTTACACCTAGCTCTGCTCTCAGGCATCCTCCTGGCAGAGGTCAGCGGACTGTACAGAATGCTGAGAATTAAACTTGGGTTGACCATGTGTAAGACCACAGCCTTATTCACTGTACTATCTCCTGAGTCCCAACAAATTATTTTACAAAAGGTTGAAAAGGTACAATATATGCTCATCAGAGCAATGACCACTTTTGCTACTTCTATGAGAATATTCTAGAAGAATAACTCTAAACTTCCAATGTTCCTTCCTCGGGGGCTTGGGGAATAGGTTGAAGACCCTTGGGACAGTTTAGGGAGGAGAATATCTAAAATAGTTCAGTGGTAGTTAAGGGGTGGGGAGGGTTGGATGTGCAAGTGGACAGCATTTATTAAGTGAGTGAACTTGGTTTGAAAGAGAGCATGTGAGTCAAAACTGATTCCTGGTTGTGCCAAGCAACTGGGTAGATGGTGATGTCATTCTCTGATACAGACATACTTGGTGGGAAGACTTTGGAAGAATGATTTTGAATGAAGTTTAATAATGAAGATTTTTACATTTAAATGTCAAATTATTTCAGAATATTTTCTTTAAAAGACTATATTATTAATTGACTTACTTCTGTCCCTTGTATTTCTGGCCTTTTCATTTTGTTCCGTTGGTCTCTGTGTCTAGAAAATTGATTTATCTAATGGAGCATACTGTCATAAATGTGGCTATATGAAAGTCTTGGAACAGGATTGTATGAGTCTTTTAGCTTTGTTTTTTCTCTAACCACAAGCGTTTTGCCTTTCTATATAAATTTTAGAATTAGAATATCAATAACTGAAAAAATTTGCATTTTTTAAAATTGAGATTTCATTGATTCAATAAGTAAAATTGGAAACAACTGACATTGTAATAATATTATCTTCTGCTTTTTGAATACCATATAGATACCCATTCTACTTAAAAATTTTTATTTCTTAAGATATGTATTTCTGGGCCGTAGAGATAGAACAAGGGTTCAGACACTTACTGACTGACTCCAATTCAATCCCAGCACCACATGTGATCCCCTGAGCACCACCAGGAGTGATCCCTGAGCACAGCTGGGTGTGGTCCCAAACAACAACAACAACAACAACAAAATTAAAAAAATGTTTTCTTGGAAGGCCAGAGATATAGTACAGTAGGTAAGGCACTAACTTTATAAGCACTAGTCATACTCAATCCTTGGCACCCCATATGGTCCATAAGACCCACCAGGAGTGATTTTTTTTTATTAGTGAGACATCATGAGGTACAGTTGTAGACTTACAAATTTTTGTGCTTGGGTTTCAGTTATACAATGATCAAATACCCATCCCTCCACCAGCGCCCATTTCCCACCACCACGGATCCCAGTATTCCTCCCACCCCACCCCCCTTAGCCCCCCCATCCCACCCTGCCTCTGTGGCAGGGCATTCCCTTTTGTTCTCTCTCTCTTATTGGGTATTGTGGTTCGCAAAAGAGGCAATGGGTGACAATCATGTTTGGTCTATAGTTTACTTTCAGCATGCTTCTCCCATCCTGGGAGGATCCTCCCAACACCTTTATTTGGTGTTCCCTTCTCTATCTGAGCTCCCTTTCCCCCTAGCATGTGTCGCAGGAGTGATTTTTGAGTACAGAGCCAAGAATAAGCCTGAGCACCGAAGAGTTGGAATGCCCCCTTCCAAGAATATCCCCCCACCCCCCCCAAAAAACAAAATCTTTGACCTTCTAAATGGTCATCAGAAGGTCTCTGGGTGGGCATGGGGGGGCGTCCCTCTAAAAGATTCTCAGCCAACCAGGCGAATAGTTTGACATGAGGACCCAGAAATATGGTCCTGATTAAAATTTTATATTTCTTCTGTACCGGGGAGAGAGTTTAGCAGCAAAGCACATGACTGGCATGCGCAAGGCCCTGAATTCAATCCCTGGCAGTGCATGGCCTCTGAAGTGCTGATGCAGAGTGTCACACTGGAGTCTCTGAGCACCATTCACCCCTGCACCCCTCTGGGAATGACTCATTCCTCTGATGTGAGTGTCACAGGACTCTGCATCCAGCTCTCACATACATCCATTCAGATCAAACCTACTAAATTGGCAGGCTCTGTTGACCACATGCAAAATAAGCATCTTACCTGCTGTGGTCAACTATGACCAATCTCCTGTGTGCACAAGTCTGAAGTTCTCGAGTTTGGTCTGTGCTGGAGTTTCAACTATTGTCACATTTCTCAGCCAAGAAACAGAAGAAGAAACAGGGCTGTGAATAAAAAGTTACTTAACTACCAACAGATAGTCATTTACAATCTTTGGTTTGGTTTTGGTGTGGTTTTTGGGTCACAGGCAGCGTGCTCAGAGATTACTCTTGGCTCTGCATCCAAAGCGCTTCTGAAGACCATCTGCCTTGCTAGGGAGAGAATCTGGGTTGGCCACACGCAAGACAAGCATCTTACCGGCTGTACTATGTTCGGGTCCCATATACTCAATTTTGAGGATTATATTAACCCAGTAAGAAAGGTATTAATTCGTAATTGTATTTAATAGTGTTGAAACCTAAGGCTCAGGGAGGTTGGGTTCTTTCCTCCAAGTCACAGAGAATTTCAAATTTAGGACTGTTGATATGTAATGTCAAGGTTTTACCATTTTTTGTCATTTTACCACTTACAATTCCATTTGCCAATTCTGCTGAAAAGACATGCATGTATTGTTTTCTGTGAGGGTAAATGAAATAAAGTTTTATCAATCCTATCACCTGCTCTGTTCCTGTCGCATTGATAGATCTGTTTGTGGGGTGCCTGGCCAGGTTGGGGTGGAGTCCCATGGGTTCACGTTGGTCTTTAACTAGACTTAATTATCTCTGGACTCTTAACAGACAGGTATGATGACACAGCTCATTCCACCCAGGTGAGATAAGCCTAAGGTGGAATTGAATTCTGTTTCCATGTCTTACCAGCATTTATCACTAGTCCTATTTATGTTATGTGGTAGCAAAAGGCTGACCCAAGAAAAACACAGCAGATGGACACATTTTTTTCATCAAGGCCCACCTGGATGGTTCTATTTTCTCCTGAGCCATAGTTTAGGCATTCACCTGCCCTTGTATCTCATCACATACAATGTTCAGTGTGCTCCCTTCTCTCTCCCATTTGTTTAGGCGTCCATAGGCCCTTCTCTGGACACATTTTGCCGTTTTCTGTACCCTGCTTCAACGTCCATAAAAGCCATGCATTTTCCTCCTTTGACTTCCCTCCTTTCCATTTCGGTCATGGTCACGGTCCTCCCGTTGTTCATCGATTTGCTCGAGCGGGCCCAGTAACGTCTCCATTGGAGACTTTGTTGTTACTGTGTCTGGCATATCGAGTACGTCATGGTTAGCTTGCCAGGCTCTGGCGTGCGGGCGAGATACTCTCGGTAGCTTGCCGGGCTCTCCGAGAGGGGTGGAGGAATCGAACTCGGGTCGGCCATGTTGGCCGCTTGTAAGGCAAACGCCCTACCGCTGTGCTATGACTCCAGCCCTGTATCGTCCATTTCTGTATTGAAACATAATGGACCTTCTGAAAGTTAAAACTGGAATAACAATACAACCAGTTAGCCTCATTTTCTTAAGGGGCCTTTAGCGTGTGTTTCCCACGTCCTTGTTTGCCCTTCGCTTCCTTTGGCTAATTTAGATCTGCATGCTGAACACACAGGCGCTTTCTCTTTGTTTATGTACATATGGTGCCTAGCACTAGTCTTGAATTTAACAAATATTAAATAGTCATGACTTTAGAACGATTATTAGTATTGGCATTTAAAAATCACAGCTGGCTAAGCCTACAGTTGTTTCTTTTTTCACCAATGACCTTGTCTCATTGTGACAGTCCTCTTGGAGACAACCAGAACACACTTGTGTTTACCCTTCTGTGCCTCTTGGAGACCTGGGCTGGCAATAATTGTAGCTGCTCTGCTTCTGTGGAACACATCTACAAATTCTGCGCTGCCCACTAGTTTGCTTATGGATATAATTTTATGTTTGTTCACCTTCACATAACTGAACTAGCTTCAACACAGTTTTGTGCAATGCTTCATTATGATCTAGTTATCTTCCTGGGTTTATTTTGCACGTTTGAACTAGAAGATTTTTCCCTCCTCTTTGAGTTAGTAACATGAGCATTTTATGGTATTCAATGTTGGTTTTCAATATCATTGCATAAGTCTTCTTACATGTTTTATTAGTGGCCTTTATATTGCTAGATTTTATTTTATGTATTTTGGGTTTGGGGGTCATAAAATGTGGTGCGGAGGGGTTCCTGGTGGTTTCTCATATACCCTTCCTGATGATTTTGGTCAGGGGGAACAAACCCTGGTCTTATGCAGGCAAAGCTTGTGCTCTAAACTACTATGCTCTATCTCTGGACTTCTATAATTAGGATTCAAAATGAAACCTTTCATTTTACTTATCGTAAGGCTAAAAGAACTTTATCTCAAGATAAAGCCCCATTGGGGCTGGAGCGATAGCACAGCGGAGAGGGCGTTTGCATTGCACGCAGCCAACATGGCCAACACAGGTTCGATTCCCAGCATCCCATATGGTCCCCTGAGCACCGCCAGGAGAAATTCCTGAGTGCATGAGCCAGGAGTAATCCCTGAGCATCACCAGGTGTGACCCAAAAAGCAAAAAAAAAAAAAAAGACAAAGCCCCCTTAATCTGTATGTCCTACCTAAGTCCCTCTACAGGTTCTTTTAAAAATCAAGCACTGAAATGGGCACTGGTGGAGGGATGGGTATCTGATCATTGTATAATCAAACACAAGCACAAAAAATTGTAAATCTACAACTGTACCTCATGGTGTTTCACTAATAAAAAAAAATTTAAAAAAAAATCAAGCACTGAAGAGCTAGCACAAGGATTAAGCGCTTGCTTTGAATGTGATCAAGCCCAGTTCAATCCCCAGCATCACATATGATCCTCTGAGCACAAAATTGGGAATAAGTAAACTCTGAGTACTGCCAAGTATGACCCTCTATTTAAATAAATAAATAAATAAAATGAGCAGAGTATACTTCGTCCTCGAATTGCCTGTCTCCTAAGATTGGGATGTGTAATTTCTCTTCCTTTATGAGATTTTCTTTTTATCCCCTCTTTCATACTTCTCAAATAAAATTATTTATTTCATTAATAAAAAAATCAGCAGACTGATTTTTTTTAACCACAGTTCCAGAGGGCAATTTATAAAAATAAATGCCGACACTTAGCAACAATGAAATGAATTGATGGTTGATCCAAAGTTAAATAGTGCATTTCCTTTGGGAAAGGTCAGCATTAGCGTCTCACAATCAGGAAATAGGAAGTTACTTCTCTCAGACTAGACTGATACTTCAAGTGCAAACAGATCCGTGGACGAAAGAGGTCGGATCAGAGAGAGGGATAGACTAGTATATCTGGAGAGAAGAAGCATTTTGCTTATTAGCCTGTTTTTTTATCTGAAAGGCTATTTATTGTTCAAGACGGAATCCAGGTAGTAATGTTGATAAATTAGGGTAGACTAGAGAGAATGGATTTCTTTATTTAGAATCAGTTCCAAAATGCCTGACCATTTCTATGACATCTGCTTTAGCATGTTTTACTCAGGGGGCAGTGTCCTCAAAGCTGCATTTAACGATGCCTGTAAAAATCAAACCTTAGTCTGATTCTAATCATGCTTTTGATGCACTTCAATACCTTGTCTCTAGAGCCTGGGTGTGTGAGCACACTGGGTCTGTGCCTGGCTAGCTGTAACCGTACTCTCCACCAGGGACTCTCTGCTATGCTATTTGCAGGTGAATACATTATTTCCTTGCAAAGTGTGCTTGCTGAGAATGATATGGTGTTTAAACTACAGCCTCCCACTCTCCCGAGAGATTCAAGCAAACTTGACTACAGGGTAAAAATAACCACATGAAGCCATGTGAAAAAAATGTTTGGTGGGGGGGGGGAGGGGGAAGGATGTGAAGAATGGCTTCAATCGAATTGAACTTCTCTTTGCTCTGAAACTTACCTTCAGAGGGTCGTAAGAACCAGGGAAAATAATAACAAGCAGCCCTTAAGCCTCTTGTCTTTGCCAAACAGGGCTGTTTCCTGGATCCTTTCTATAATCCTGCTTGTGAGGTGAGTAAATCTAGCACTTGCCTGGCACAGGGCAGATGCATCACTGGCCAGGGAAGGTACATATTGGTTTTGATTCCCACTGGTATTCCCTGTACTGAGGCATGTTCCTCGCACACGGCACACAATAAATATTTATTGACCAAGTGGACAACAGGAACTCGATGTACTTTTTGAGAAAAAAGAATACTTTCTCTACCCATCTAACAATTTAGTAGCTATCAATTCCTACATCTTGAGCAAGAGTCCCAGGAATTTCTATTCTTTTTTCATTTTTTATAATTTTATTTATTGAATCACCATGAGAGCAGTTACAAAGCTTTTGGGTTTAAGTCTGGGTCATACAATGAAACACCCATACCTTCACCAGTGCCCATTCTCCACCCCCAACAACTCCAGTATACCCCCATCCCACACCCTCCCCCTACCTGTGGGGCAGATGATTTCCACATTACTCTCTCTCTACTTTGATTACATTCAATATTTTGACACCAGACCCACCATTATTATTTGGGATTTTACCCCAACACTCAGATCTACAGAAAAGGCAACAGTAAACAATTTGTTTTCTATTGCTGGTTATGAATAACATATGACACGTGGCTGCAGTAGTGGCCGTGTGATTTTGATATTCTGAAATTTTAACAATTAAGTCTGGAGGGATTTCTGCCCAAACCTGCTGGGTTCTGAGATTTGTTCCTGAGTCTCTGGGATCATGGTCATTAAGCAGCGTGATCAGGAGCCACGGAGGCCATTTGTGGGCAGTGGCTTGGGGTCTTGTTGGGATGGGAAGGAAAGGGCCAGCTCCACCCCCATCCCGTGAGGCCCCACGTGTCTTGTCACTGAGGGCCCAAACTTAACTGTCCAATGGCCTCTGGAGGATGGTAGCCACTGAACTGCCAAGGGGGAACAGGCGGAGGGACAGCACCCTTTCCCCCCTGGGGTGGTCCTGCGACAGTAATCTACTGCAGGGTCCAGACACATTTCTGCCAAAAGCCGCTGGGTTCCGAGATTTGTTTCTGAGTCTCAGGGATCATGGCCATTAACCGGCTTGATCATAGCTAGAGAGGCCATTTGTGGGCGGCGACTCGGGGTCTCGCTGGGGTGGGGAGAAAAGAACAGAATTTCTATTTTAAATCATTTAACTCACTTTAAAAATTGACTTCAATGCCTAGCTTACATGATATATCTAAGGATGTGTTAGAATTTGCTCAAGGGGGCCCAGTAACGTCTCCATTTTGAGACTTGTTGTTACTGTGTTTGGCATATTGAATACTTGCCCGATAGAAAATATCATAGTTTTTCCGTTACTAGTAGAATGACATTAAAAGTCAGATCTGGAGATGTATTGCTCTACTTACAACCCAAACATTCTGTCTCATAATATATCCTCTGTATTTTTTTTTCTTTTTAGGTAATATGATAGTGGAGACTGTATAAAAAAACTTTATGAGGCAGCATAAAAGATGGCTTGCTTTGATTATAGTTTGTTGGTGCAGTTTGGTTTAGGATAATTAGAAAATCGGTAAATCTGTCTAGAATTCTGTCATTTGTGTTGTACCTAGCAAACCATTAGTGCTCAAATGTTAATGCAACAGCAATCCATGCCAAATATCAGATGTCCTAGATGCTAACTGGTGATAAGCATTATTGACATACGTAGATAAGTAGGTTATTAATAGTGAGAACATTAGCTTTAATTAAGGTTAAATGATAGTTTAGAAGTTGTCGGTGAGTTAGTCATTTTGTTGCTGGATAAGACATACTATTATGCCTTACCTGAGGTCACTGATGAAAAAAAAATAGAACAAGTTGGGCTTGCACATAGAATTTAAGATTCCCTAGATGGAAAAATTTGGGGATCATTTGAGGTTATCACTGTTCACTGACCATGCTTTGAAGATCTCACCGAATCTCTTACCTGGAGGCTCACCGAATACCTTCAGAGTCATCAAGCTGCTGTCTTACCTCTTTCAAGTCTGATCTTCAAGGCTGGATAATGACCCCACAAATTGCTCAGGGGCAGCTTTTGTGAGATGCATGATGCATTTTGTATAAGCATGCTCTGTGTGTGTGTTTGAGGGGTGGATGGGTCTTTCTATGTGTGATGGAGCTCAGGAAGGAAAAGGGTTGCATGTTTCAGGCAAAAAACTAGTTGTACTTATGACACCATGTTCCAGTTAATTTATAGTTTTAAGTATTTATGATATGCTACCTGGATCACCTGTTAGCTAGCCCAAGGCCCTTCCAAAGTTAAAGGCAGGTCCGGAAGTAGGGCAAGTAATGTAACCTATTTATGTCTCTGGTTCCTCATCTGTAAACAGTATGCTAATGACTGTTCTACAAGCCTCAAAGGAGTGGGATGAAGAGAATGATTTAAATCATATGTTGTTTTGTTAAGGACATAGTCTAGGTACTTTGCAAGGAACTATGCATTCATACCTACTATTGGATGCTTTATTCATTTAGTTTTTTTGGCCACACTGGGCAGTGCATAGGGGCTATACCATGCTCTGTGCTTTGGGAGTTGAGTCCAGAAGTTGCTCCCGGAGGTGCTTGGGGGAACATGTAGCACTGGGAATCAAACTGGGTTTGGCAGCATGCAACATCAGTGCTATGGTTCTGGCCGCTAATGGATAGTTTTATTTTATATATTGGGTCACACCTACCTGTATTCAAGGGCCATTTCTAGCTCTGTGCTCAGGAGTAAGCCCTGACAGTGCTCTGGGGACCGTAAGTGATGCCAGGGATTTGAACTTGGGTCTGCAGGATGCAAAGGAAGCAAGTGTTTTTCAACTCCTGTGCTGTCTTTCTGGCTCCTTATGCATAGTTTTCTGCAGGGGAGTCACCTGAGCAGAAGAGGAGATTCACTCTGGTTGCAGCACTAGGAAGCTGATTGCTAGAGGCAGGGTCAAACAGGGCGCGGAAAAGGTTATTTGCAAAGGTTGGGCCAAAGCTACTGCTGACTGGGCTCAGGGTGAGAGCAGGAGAGGTGGTGGTAGAAGTTACAGTGTAGATCTGGTCCTCTGAAGAGTAAGCCGACAGGTTTACTGTTATTTGTGGGGATGAGAGAAAGGAGGGGAGGAAGACTCCGAGGTTTTTCACCCAGGGAGCGGGGCAGGTGTCGATGGCATTCATGGGAGTGGGGAAGATAGCAGAAAGGACACATTTAAAGAGCTGGAGTCTGTTTTGCACATGCTAATTTTGAAATGTCTATTAGACACCAGATGGAGGTGTCAGGTATATTTTTTCACTTCATTGAATGTGATCCCCCCCCCCCCCCCTTTCTTCTCTCCCTTGACTGTAGAGCTGAAGTGGCATTATTCGTGCTCCTCTGCGGAGGAGGTGGTGGACTATGACCCAAGAAAGGATGCTGGGGCTCAAGGAATGAGCAAAAAGAAGAGAAGGATTTTCAGCAAGAGCGCAGAAAAGGGTCTGGTATCACCAACGTAAAGTTCCTTCTCTCAGCCAGCCATGCCATTTAATGCCACACCAGGGACTTAAGGAACCCAGAATGTTTGCTTGCCACCTACTATGGGCATTTAAAATAAACTAGGTGTGAAAAGGCATGTGTGTGAACGTTGGAAAAAAGTTCAGCGTAGTAGGTCATCAAAGGACCTATGCTCTTCTAAGTATAGCCTCCATCTCGACATCAAAACATGAACTTTGCTGGGAAGGGGTGAGGGAGAGGAGGCGGATAAAAATAAACTAGGAGCAGAACAGCAGAGCTCTGCTCAAAGCCTGGTCGACCTTACACACCTCCACTTGGCTCAGAGAGGCAGGGGAGACAACGCTGCAGGGGCGATGACTTCTTAAAGGGCCACGGTCCTCTGCGGTACACTTCTCTGCACCAAACAGACCGGGGCTTGGAAATCTGGGGTCTGGAGAAGGGGTCTTGCTCTGCATAACGCAGTCAGACCTGGCAGTGTTTGTGATCATGTTGCAGAACTTTTTTCTGTCAGGGGCTCTAAAGTCTGATCACCTTTAAATCTGGGGAGCTGGGGCCAGCGCCAGAGCTTAGTGGTAGACCACGAGCCTTGTACGCTGGAGACCCCTGGTTCCATCTTTTTGGCAGATCAAGAGGAAAAAAGAAAAGCATCTGGCGTGTTTGTAGGTTTCGGGGTGGTCTTGGAGCTGCTGAAATGGATGCAGTCCTATTTCACGGGCACGCAAGTGGAGGAAAGTCGTTGTGTGGGCACCCGAGGCAGAGCACCAGAGCCTGCACCAACTGCAGCACGTTACAAAACCGAGGATTCGTCTGCACTCGGGAGAACGCGGGCTTCGGGACGAACGCCCAAGGACGCTGGCCAGACTTCTGCGGCGGGTCAATGGAACTTCCAGGAGCCCCTGGGGTCTCCACGCGGCGCCAGTCCTGAAACGAGCAGACGACGACCCGACGCGGCGGGGTCGCCAGGTCGCACAGGCACCGGGTGGGCTGTGAGTCTGCGGGGCTGGTGGTGGGGGGGTCGTCCCGCGCCGGGAGGAGAGGCTCGGCCGGCAGATCCCGCGCTTCTAGCCGGGGCATCCCAACTCGCGCTCGCTCCCCCCCGCTCCACCACTGCGACCCGTCGCGTCAGCTCGGCCGCAGACGCGGCGACCTTCTAGAAGAGGCGGCGGCGGCGCCGCCGGGCTCACCTGGGAGCAACCGTAGGTGCCACCGGGGAGGGAGGGCGCGGCTGAGCCGCCGGCGCGACAGGCAGGGGCGCAGGGTTGGGGGGGGGAGAGGGCGGGGGGAGGCAGGGGGTGGGACTGAGAGCCCCGGGAGCTCCGCCCCCTCAGTGATGCGGCGCCCGCCGATTGGCCCGAGGCGCCGCCACTCACTCCTCACCATGGTTGCAGCACAAAGCAACAAGCCCCGGAGGCCGCTTCCTCCCTGAGGAGCGGCTCGGGCGGCCGGAGAAGGCGCAGGAGGAGGAAGAGGCGGAGGAAGAGGAGGGGAATTGCCGCTTCCCAAACACTCTCCGAGGGGGGCTGTGCGCGGCTCTTGGCTCTCGCCCGCCCGCCCGCCCGCCACCCGGGAGTCTGGACCTGGGTTGCCCGCGCCCCCCTCCCTGACTCCCCTCCCCTCACCCCCCCCCCCCACTTCCCTCCACCCCGCTCGACGCGCACCGGGAACAAAGTTGCCGAGAGCGACTGGGCCGGAGCTTCTGCCAGCCGGGCCGGGGGGCGTCTGGCCGCGGCGGCGGCGCCCGGGCAGCGGCGCTCGGGGCGCGCGGATGGGGGGAGGCGGCGACGGCGGCGGAGCCCACGGCGGCGGCCCGAGCAGCAGAGGCGGCGGCAGCGGCAGCGGCGGCGGCGGCGGTGGTGGTGGCGGCGGCGGCGGCGGCAGCGGCAGCAGCAGAAGCAGCAACAGCAGCAGCAGCAGCAGCAGCAGCGGGGCGGCCCGAGGGGATGCAGCAGCAGTCGGGAGGCGCGGCCGAGCCCAGTAGACGGAGACCAGGCGCCGCCCGGACGGCGATCGCGCCGCGCAGCGCCCGGACCTGAGCCCGCGGCGGCGCGGGGGACGCGGTAGAGCCGAGCGCTTCGCCGACAGCCGCCGAGGAGGAGGAGGAGGAGGAGAAGGAGGAGGGCGAGAGCAAGAGCCAGAGCAAAAGGAGGCCCGGCCCCGCCGGTCGCCCGCACCTCCCGAAAAAAGACAGAAACTCAGGCCCGCGGGTGCAGGGGGGGTTGGTTGGGTGGGTGGGTGGGTGGGAGCCCGGACAAGCCGCCGCCGTTCCCGGAGTGGAGCCGGGGGAGGCGTGTCGAACCCCGACCCGCGGGGAGCGCGGCGGGGACGCCGAAGCGGACGGAGCGGAGGTCCCGGGCGCCGCGTCCCTGCGGCCTCGTCCCGCGCTCGGCTCGGCCCGGCCCCCGGGGGCCCCCGCGCCGCCGCCGCCGCCGCCGTTCGGCTTCGTAGCCCCGGGCGGAGCGCGCGGGGCGGTGGCAGCCGCGGCGCTGGGCCGGGAGGAGGCCGGCGAGGGTGCCGAGCGGCCCCGGCCCGGCCCGCGGGGGGAGATGGCGTCCTACGTGGATAACAGCTTCCGCCAGGCGGTGATGAAGAACCCCGCCGAGAGGACCCCCCAGGTGAGACTCCACCGGGCGCACTCCCCCCTCCCCCAACCCCCCGATTCTCCCGGGCAGGCTGGGAGCCTCCCAAGGGCTGCACCCTCCCCCGCGTCTCTCGAGCTTCCCGAGAGTTGCCCCCGCTGTACCCCGCTTCTGCCACCAGGACCCCGCCACAACTTCCAAAGGCATCCCTCGGGGGACACTTGCCCCGTGGCCACCCTGAGGTCCGATCCCTGCCTGCCACCTTCTTATTTATTTATTTATTTATTTATTTATTTTTGCTGCCCTTTGCCGACTGACCTTCCTTCTACCTTTGCCCCGGGGGGAGGTGGGGGGAGGGAATTCTGTCCTTTGCTCCCCCTCTTCCCAGCTGTCTCCCCGAGCCCTGGGCTCTGCGGGAGCTTGTCTCCCCACCCCCGCCGGCACTTGGGCCACCCTGGCTGCAGGCCCCTTTCCCCAGGCGGGCGGGTGGCCCTGCCTGGGACCTTTGGAGTTGCGTGGTGTGGGTCGGGGGGAGACAGGAAACTTCTGGGCTCTGCGGAAGACTGATCCGCGAGGACCTTGTGAATTTCTGCTCGGATACACACGCGACGGCTTTATTTTTGAAAAGTGTGTGTGTGTGTGTGTGTGTGTGTGTGTGTGTGTGTTGGGGGGGAAGGGGGGTTTGCGCTTTCCCGTTTAGGGGCGGGGGTTTTGAATAGCTTTGGCTGGCTGGCTGCTTTCCCTTCCCCTAGCAGACAGAACTGCAGGGCGGGCATATTCAGATACACCCCCCCCCCCTCCCTCGGGCAGGGCACCCTGCGGATTCTTTGGGTGTTTGCACATTCTTGTCAAAATGAGATAAGTTCACCTTGCTCACCTTGCTGTTGCTTTCGCTTACCTTCAGGATTCCCGCCCCCCACTTGAAATAGGGAGTGCTCTTGGCGTTGGAGCTGGTCCTCTCAAGTTGGACCAGAGAAGGGAAATTTTATAAAAATGTGGTCTTGGATTTTTTTTTTTTCCTGGAGGGGTTTTGCTGTCTGAATAGTGACGCATATTCCTGTGCGTCCGGCCCATGGTTACTGGGGATCTCATGGCCAAGCTTTTTAGGACAAACCCTCCTGATTCATGCATGGGACCACCTTCCCCCACCTCAGCTGGTTAGGAGCTACAGCTTGAAAAAAGTGACTTCTCCTGTTAGGTGTTGGAGGCCATCTGTTCACAACCAAATGCTCTCCTTCTCCGACCTTTATTATTTAATGTGCAGAGAGCAGGGCAAACTAGATTCCTCTACTGGCTCCCTTTTTGGACTGGGTACCAGAATAGCACCTAGTGCCATTTTTTTGATGCTTCATTTTTCTTGAAAAAGCCCTCTGCATCTGGGGATTTATAGAGTTTGCCCATTGCCCAAAAGGCGGAAAATGGGGGCTGATTTTAGAAGAAAATTCATTTCACAGTGTTTCCAGAAAGTTCCTGTTGTGAAGAATGTCTTCTCAGAAACAAGGACCATTCTGTCTTGCTAATCTTTTTCCTGAGCCTTGCACTCCCCTTAGGTGGCCCCTTCATCTGGGTTGTTTGAAATTGTCAAATGAATCTTTGGCCTCATCTTTTGCCTGGGAGGCTCTTTGCTCTGGAAATGCCCTTCCCTTCTGCTGCGCAGTGATGAAACAAATGTCTGTGATATTTTTCAGTTACGTTCAGTGTTTGAAGTGCCAAGTGAAATCACACTTGCGGAGAGTATTAGAACGTAGCAGGCAGGTCAGAAAATGATGTCAGAGGCATTTAGTGGAAATCAGAGAAGGGAAAAGTAGTAGGATCTGCAGTTGATTAATTAGAATAGCAATGACCTGAAACTTGCTATCAGGTGTGGTGGGGGGTGTCACCAAACAAGTCTGTGAGAAACAAAACCTCCACTGTGACTGTGGATTGTGTGAAAGAAATGAACTGTTAAACTTGCCTGTTCCCGGGCCAGCATTGTGGCATAGAATAAAACACTGACCCGGCGTAGAACTTGGCATGTGGCAGAAGTGGGCCAGTTTCTAACGGCTACTGGACGCTAGAACTCACCACCAGACCTTACAGAGAAAGCAGTAGAGGATTCTCCCAAGGATTTTCAACCTTTTGAAGGGTGAACCCTATCAATGTGATGTTCCTTTAGTTGTTACTAATTTGGCCCTTCACATCTATTATCATTTAAATCAGAGAAAGTGCCTTGAAATGTGAATGTTTTCCATGTTTACTTGCTTTATTTGTATCTAAGATATTTGGCAAAAATTATCTTAAAAGTTTGCGGAGGATAGTTTTATCAAGTGAAAGTGTTAAATGTTTTCATAGACCTGGGTTTTTCCCCCCCATTTTAATTCTTTGTGAATGAACTGGGGGGAAGGTTTTTTGGTACCCCTCCCCCCCCACACACCTTCTTTATTTTGGTAGTCCTGGGACTTGAACCCTGTGCCCCACAGGTGCAAGCGCGCGGTCTCTGCCTCCCAACCATGTTCCCCACCTTTCTGTGCTCTTTTTTTCTCTTCCATGAAAGAATGAGAATTTTGTAACACAACAATGAAAGTATTAAATAGGCTTGATACCACAAACAGGAGGATATGAATTAGGAAAGATTTGTTGTTTTGCTTCCATCTGCTTTTCAGGATACACTTAGCAAAGAAGTTTGCGTGATTCTCATTACAGGCAAAGGAAGGTGCTTCAAAAGAAAAAAAAAATAGAGGAAAATACACAGAGGCCCAGGATGTGACTCAGTGGTAAAGCGGGTGCTTTGCATGTCTGAGACCTGACTTCATCCCTAACACTGCAAAAAGAGCTTAAGTACATTTTTGCATATATACATACATACACACACACATGTATATAGATACACACACACACACAAACATATATATATTTATATATATTTTAGGCTACACCCAGCAATACTCAGGTACTCTTGACTCTGTGCTCAGGCATCATTCCTGGTGGTTCACAGGGAGGAACCATAAGGGCTGCCAGGGATCGAAACAGGTCAGCTGTATGCAAGGCTGGGGCCTGAACCCCTGTACTGTTTCTCCAGCCAGCAAAAAATATATATATATATTTTTTTTTATTAAATTCTATATATTTTTAAAAACTCTACTAGCCTAGTTTCTCACCCAAACTCTATAAAGACAGTTTTATATTTAGGGCAACCTTTTGCTTCAAAGTAATGTCACTAGTGTAACATAAGAAGTTGGCTAGAAAAGAACCCAAGGGTAGGGAGAGCCCTGTCTAAATATGGAACTTTGAAAATCAGAGAGAGTTTCATGCCCACCTGGAAAATGTGTTACTTAGGTAGGTATAGTATTAGAGAGCGGGAGAATAATAAGAAAAAGTAGAAGCATTTCCACCTGAATTATAGACCAAGTCATACATAAACAGATTGAAAGTGCTGTCATTGTTTCACCTGATACTGAGAGGCGGAAAAAACGTCACTTTAAATCCAGTTTGTTCAATGCCTCTGTAAACCTAGCAAAGTCTTGTCAATGGGAGTACTGTATTCTGAAGAATGAACTCCCCAGGAAATAATGGATGCTAAACATTCTATCGGTATTATTTTCCAGTGCACCTCAGTTGAAAATAGGACTGTTAGTGTAATTGCTTTATTAAACTATTTGAGTTTATGTCTTTAATCACGAAAGTGGGGAGCTTGGTCACCAAAGCAATTTAGTGAAGTAAGAGACGTAAATAAATTACAAACAGCTTTATCCCTCAAGGCTTGAAACGATAAAATGATTTTTCTAAGCAATTTTATTAACTTGTTGAGTTCAGATTCTCTGAAATTGCTTTTGTGGAGTGTTTAAATGCATAGGTTTTTAGTTTTCCAGGTGACGCTTTGCAGAATTGCTTAAAGACCTACCTAATTTGATGTTTTCAGTTGGAAAGTTACTTTGTATCACATTCCCTCCTTGTTAAGGATGTCCTTCATTAGTGAGCATTCATTTGGGCTGTTGTACCTTTTGAGTTATTTGCTAATTTGTGAGTTTGTTAGCAAAATTCCTCAGCCAACTTATGTTTTGAGTCAGTGATACTGCTGAGAAAATACCTTTAGCCCAAGATCTCTGCACAGAAACTAACTCTGATAAATACTTAACTTCCAAATATGGTGGAAGAATTGTGGAAGAATTGTGTCTATTTCAGTTAAAAATAATTTCAAACCAGATTTTATCAGTTTTATGAGCAGTCTCATGTTTCCATTTGACCTAATAGACTTTGATTATATTTCCAATTTCTGTTGGGCTCTACTTGTTTCTTAAGTAGCTTTGTTTGTAGAACACAGCTAAATAGTCTGTTATTTAAAAGGCATATAATACTGTTCATCAAGCCTTTAGTGTTCATAGCATTTGATATTTGGACGTATAGGTTAAAAAAAATCGCGTTTGGAGGCTGGGACAGTCCAGTGGTTAGATTCTTGGGATTCCTTGTGCCTCCAGCACTGTTGCAGTGGCACGATGTGGCACTGCAGAGCTGGAGTAACATGGCATCCTGGATGCTGATATTGAACCCTGGCATGGTTGACTGGTGAGGTCCTGAATTTCCTGAGAATTGAGCACCAGTTGGGAGATAAATGCACAAAATCCCATCTGTAAAGTGTTACTCATGGGCCAGGCAGATAGTACAGTGGGTAGAGCTCTTGGCCTACATACACTTGTCCTAGGCTCCATCCTGTTCCTCCCTCCCTCCAATATGGTCCACTGAGCCTGCCAGGAGTTCTGAGCATAGGACCAGAAGCAAACCCTGAACATTGTGAGGTGTAGCCCCAAGCCCCCCCCTCCAAAAAAAGTGCTATTTTTACAGTTTTAGTATGTGACTTTGAATAAGGACTTAACTGGATGATAAAAATTATTGACTTTTTTTTTTTTTTTGCAATATGGGTGGAAACTTAGTTGCCTTCAAATGACTTCTTAAACACTTGGTAATTAACAGTTAAGTAATTAGCTTTGCATATTTTGGCTGAGGTTCAAAGTGATTCTCTCCAACTATATTGCTCTGGGGGTTGAATCCAGTCCTTCCTATAATTTCATGCAAGTCAGTTTTTCTTTTTGCATCCTGACCTAAAGTTAAAATATTTTTAAAAGGAAGAGGACTACAGCAGGAGAGATGATCCAGTGGATAGGGTGCTTGCCTTGCATGTAGATGACCTGGATGTGGTCCTAGGCACTCTGGACATCCCATAAACTCTTACTTCCCTGGTCCAGAGCTGGGAGTAAGACCTTAGCACAAGCAGCTGTCCCTCGCCTCCTCCTCTCCCCCCCAAAAACAATAAAGACAGGATGAAGAGGACTATATAGTTACCAACTTGTTTTTTTCCCTTAAGGAAGGACATAAATGTAGCACTGCTGTAATCCCTTATCATTATCATGTTATTAATGTTCTTGCCATTTAATAATAGAGAATGCATTCTCACATCAAAGCTTTTTTCTTGAAGTAATTCTTTTTTTTTTCCTTTTTTGGGTCACACCCATTGACACTCATGGGTTACTCCTGGCTCTGCACTCAGGAATTACTTCTGGTGGGGCTTAGGGGGACCATATGGGATGCTGGGAATCGAACCCAGGTCGGCTGCATGCAAGGCAAATGCCGCCCTACCCGCTTTGCTATCGCTCCAGCTCCTTGAAGTAATTCTTTTGGTTCGTAAGAAAACTCAGGCCAGAGCAATAGCACTGGATTAAGACACTTACCTTGCATCCCTCTGAACCTGGTTCGAATCTGCCACACCACATATGTTCTACTCAGAGCTGTCTGGATCACTGCTGAGTTGTTGAGTATGGCCCAAACCTCTCCCAAACAAAAATAAAAACATAGAAAACTATCTTTTCCCCCACCATCCTACCCTCACTGTCTTAAAAAGGTGGTTTTTAATTTATTTATTTTTTGGTGGGGAAGGGTCAGCCCTGGTGGTGCTTGGGGGATTGTGGGGTGCTGGGGATTGAACCTATGCCTCCTGCATGCAAAGCCTGCACTCAGCCTGTTGAACTAGTTCTCTGGCCCCTTAAAATATTCTTTAAAAGAATACTATGTTCTTAAAAACAAAACAGCTTATGCTAGAATTTTAGAGGAAATTAAATGATTAGAGGTCTGCCTTTGGTAATACTTGAAATTCAAGTTACATAAAGTAATGCTGTTTGAAAGTAATGCCTCAGCTATATATGGTCTGAAATAATAACTTAAAAAAAAAACCCAGGAAGACAGTGATTTTTTTTTTAACACAGGAGAACCTGAGTTTCACTAACTTACTTTACAAGTTGCATAGTATAGTAGTAAAAAGGGTTTCTAATTACCTGGAATATCTTGGAAAGAGATATGTAGTCTAGACCCTAGTGATAGTTAATAGTTCCTGGATCTCTGTTTTATGGACTGTTTCCTCTCTTTCCCCCCCTTCTAATGAATTTCCTTATCTGTAAAGTGAGGGTAATAGCTTCCTGATGTTTTTGTAGATTAAGTGAACTGTTTTGTGAACTATCAGTTCTTACTGTAGTACATCTTAATGAAATAACTATTATTTACCTTGCCTTGGGAATTCAAATATGAAATGAGACATCTGCTCTCAAGTAGCTTGCCCACTTGCTTTATCTATAGGATGTGATTAATTTGTTCTGTGAGAGCTCTTCTGTGGCAACAGTGAGAGTCGTGGACTTCCTTAGATGTGTAGTTTTGGGAGGAGGAATTCACCTACTAGTGGACTAGGGGAACACGAAGATATTCCAGAATGACTCACTGTCATTTATGTCGTACATGTGGTTGTAAGAAAATATGTGTAGACCTTTGTTCGGTGTGCCAGGAGGCCAGGGAGTGACTGTCTTGGGGGGAGAATGACAAGTGACTGAGAGTTCTGTTAGAGGCTGAGAGGTGTGTCTTTCAGGCTGCAAATGGTTTGGGGAACGAATTACACAGGGATGGGCTCAAAAGACTGCAGAGATCGAATCTACTGGAATGCTCGGCTGAATATGTTTATGTTTAGATCAGCAGCTTGTGTCAAACTCTGCTGCCAGGCCAGTGTAGTCAAACCATAGTAGTCGTGGATGTTTTCTAATTTATGAGAAAATTTCAAGGTGGTATAGGTCATCTTACTGAGTTTTAAGATTGTTCTTAAAACTTGTTCTATTTTTCCTTAAATTTTCTTTTCCTTTTAATCTTCTGCATGTGCACTTTAGAAATGTAAAATATCCAGCTTATCTAATTATCATGCTAAACATATTAGTATTTCTTAATTTGCAATGATACTGTGATTTCCCCCCAAGCTTTCTGTCTGTTGGAAGAACTTACCTTCTAGATTTAATGTGGCAAAAGTGGATTTTTCTTATTTGGGATCACACCCAGTGATGCTGGAGGCTATCCTTGACAAAATGCTGAGGGGAGTCTCTCCTGGTATGCCACTGGGAGCATACAGTGCCAGTGATGGAGCCCAGCTGCGTCTGTCTCCTACATGCAGAACAGGTGCTACTATAGCCCTCCAAGCTATTTCTTTGGACCGCAAAGTAATTTTTTTTTCTTTTTGGATCAAATCTGGCAATGCGCAGGGGTTATTCCTGGCTCATGCACTCAGGAATTACTTATGGTGGTGCTCAGAGGACCATATAGGATGCTGGGAACTGAACCCGTGTCGGCCGCATGCAAGGCAAATGTCCTACCCGCTGTGCTATCGCTCCAGCCCCTGAAAGTCACGGTCACAGTCACGGTCCTCCCTTGTTCATCGATTTCCTCGAGCGGGCCCACTAACGTCTCCATCATGAGACTTGTTGTCACTGTGTTTGGCATATCGAATACATCATGGGTAGCTTGCCAGGCTTTGCCACGCGGGCGAGATACTCTCGGTAGCTTGCCGGGCTCTCCTAGAGGGGTGGAGGAATCGAACTCGGGTCGGCCATGTTGGCTGCGTGCAAGGCAAACGCCCTACCTGCTGTGCTATTGCTCCAGCCCCCGAAAGTAAAGTTTTAAAAAAATATAAAAACGCAGTTGGAGCTGGAGAGATGGTATAGGGGTTAAGGTAATTGTCTTGCATGAACTGACCTAGGTTAATCCCTGGCACTGTAGATGGTTTTCGAGCACTGCCCAGAGTAGTTTGAGCACTGGTTAGGAGATTCCTCCTCTCAAGCTCCCTATTCTCCTAAAATAGTCCACAACTGACCTGCAAAACATAATGTAATGATTGTGATTGATCTGAAGACAGTTCTTTATTTTCCTCCATTTTTATTTAGATAATTAATGTTGATTAGTTAGGAAGGAAAACAATTTGTAGTACACATAATTGGTCTTTTGTAGCTTTGTCAAAGCTCAAATACGAATAGTTTAGTAAAAGTGAAAATATTTTCAGTGGTTTTAATGTTAGCCTTTGTGTGGGGAGAAAAATCAGCTGACTGCCACTTTATTTTGACTGTTAGGATTTTATCTTTTCAGAAAGAAAGAAGTCCTCCTGGTTTTACATGTTAATTAACCGCTGCATTCTAATCTGAATGGGGTGTGGTTTACTTTCCTTTCTCATCTGTTAAAGTAGTGACCTTTGATGTGGTGGTGTGGTTACATTCTTTGCAGCAAAAATGTAGTTCTTAAATATTAAATTCTCTTGGCTTCACCATTTTTGTGCTTTTATATCCATTATACCAAAAATGTTTCGGAGGAGTTGGTGTCAGTGACCTTAAGGGGAACTTGGCATGGGACCTCCTCATTCTTCCTGTAATTTTCCATAGCTAGAATGTCTTACTACCCCACTTGGCAAGTTTTCCCTTTGGGATTGACTCTTTTCACTCACCATAATTAATGCTTATCACCTTTTGGTGACCACAAATTTCTGTTGTCACTGAATGATTTGACTTGTGTTTCTGAAGTACCAGTAATATATAGGGAAAGGGGTGGAATGCAAGGTTGATGGAATTAAATAGTGATGATAATGGAACCATTCTACATATATAAAATAAAGGCCAAACCATAGGTTCTTTCTGAGCACAAATTGCGGTTGTATAACATATTTGGGTATTTTGATATAAATCGTCTTTTATTTTCCCATGGAAGAATTGATAAGGCTAGTTTTAGCCATCAGTGATCCCTCAAAGAAATTATTTTTCCCAACTGAAGTGGGGAAGATTAAGAAAATAGTTCAGAGGGAAGCCTAATGAATACATTTTATAAAGAGCCCCAGTGACCAAACCAGTGCCATTTGAGCAATAAAATAAACACTGAATTATAACTCCTGGGGGAAAATAAACCATCATTCATCCTAATGTAAGAAAATGATTGAATTAATAAATAAACTGTGGAGAAGAGACAGCTCTTTGTCACAGTAGAGTAGAAGTCCAGTTAAAAAAAAAAAAGAAGGAATGAGGTGGGGGTGGTGATTCAGTGGAGGGGAGGGCATCCTTTGTATGAGCGCGCCTCGGCTGAGTTCCTGGCACTGCCAGGCGTGTCTCTGCTCCAAAAACTGTGGTCTTTAATCGTTTCTTCCCCCTAGATTAATTATTTAGTTGTAAATAAAGAGCTCAGTAACTTTTAAGTATTTTGTATGTATCGACCCATTAGTTACATGGTTGAAGCAACATTAGGTGGAAAAAATTAATACATAGGCCCCGAGGGATGACTCAGTGGCTAAAAGAACCTACCGGGGTGGAAGCATGGCCGCATGGCCACAAGTTCTATCCCTGGTGCTCCCACATAATGCCATGTGTTTGAGACTCCTACTGCCGCAGTCGCATGCCACTAGATGTGTGAATCTTAGCAAGCAACAACCATGACAATGAAGAGAAGGAAAGGGAGAAAGTACATATACACACACATACAATATAAATATATTTACTCCATAACTGAATGAGAGCTGAGAAGAACTTTTAGCTGTTTATTCATCTTTATTGCTACCCTCTTTTTTTTTTGGTTGGTCACGAGATGCAGTGTAACTTTATCAGTTTTGAATATTTCTTGATCCCGAATTTAAGCAAATTACAGTGTTCGGACTAAGAATATGGATATTCAGTGGTCATGTGTCTTGGTTGCAGAGTATTTGTCTTGTGTGTGTGAGGTCCTGGGTGTGATTCCCAGCCCTGCATGGGCCTCTGAGCACCCCGCTTAAGCCCTGAGCATGGGTGGGTGTGGCCAAGAGAAGAGTGCATGGAAATGGGCTGTTCTACATAACACCAGGCAGTATAGAAAATAACTAGTAGTAGCTAAAGGAAACAGTCCAGGTGAAATTAAGATTGCTGGTTCTACCTCTTCTCTTTCTTTCCTTGTGGGTTTACACAGTTTAAGGAAACTGTGAAGGAGAAGGTGGAAGGGAGGGAAGGGCAGCACGGGACGGGTGTGTTTGGAAAGTCTAGTTCCTAAGAGCTGCTCTTCTAATTAAGGAGGATAATATGTAAGGTAAATATATTCAGTACTTTGGGTTTTTCAGGACATTTTTGTATCCAAAAGGAAAACAAAGAACTTTATTTTAAAATTAGTTCCAGGTGGACATATTTCTATAAATTCCCTGTGTACCTACACCCACCCACCCCTCTATCTTCAATTTGCTATTGTGTTTTTGTGGGGGGGGACTATTTAATCATCAGTGTATACTGTTTTTGTACACCATGTACTTATATTCTAAAACTGAAATTGGTGCTGGAAGATTAAATATGATCGAATTTAATATTTGGAATAACTACAAATAAAATGTAAGCCAGAGGTTACATTTTACAAAGCATTTTCAATAATAAAGATGGCACACTCTCTTGCTGTGTATTATCGTTATTGTCATTGGTATGGGCCACACCTGACTGTTCCGGGGCTGCTCGTTGCTCTGCTTGGGGATTGGTCCTGGCCATGTTCAGGGGACAGTGTGGTGATGGGCATCAAACCCAGGCCTGCCCCATCCCATGCAGAGCATGAGCTCAGCCCTTTGAGCTATCTCTTGGGACCCCATTTTCTTTATTTTTGGATAATTTTTGTTTGATGATCTCCTTAAGGCACAATGCATAGTCTTGTAGACGATTTTCTTCTAAGCACACTCCAATGTGTCAGAAAATGCCTGGCCAGATTATTCTCACTCTTTGGCTGTGCTTTTGTCCTCCCTCCTTCGCCTCCCTTCAGGGCAGTGCTGAGCGGGAGCTGGTTGCACCAGCTGTGCCGCTTTCCCGCTTTGAGCCGTGGGGCATCACACTTTTGCTGTGGTGCTCTTTGGGGTTTGTTCCACTGCCTGTACGCATGCTCACTGGAGTTGCCCTCTAGTTGGGGGCATGCATGACGTAGGACTCGTGCTTGCCCGAAGGCCTTTGGAGTGCTCTGATGTGCTTGCCAGGGTATGCACTTATCGGCCCGAGGGCTCATGCATCTATGCAAGTGTGGCGCATTGGGGCTGGAGAGATAATACACGGATTAAGGTGTTTGATCCTGTCATCACGATTGGTCCCCCAAGCACAACCAGGGATTGTTCCAGATATAAAGCCAGGAATTGGCTCTGAGCATTATAATGTGTGTGCCTTACCCCCCACCCAAAGAAAAATCCAAATGTAGTACTTATGGGCTTACTCCCCCCATATATGGTGCTTAGACATATCTGGCTCTGCATGGGTTAGAATATTTAGTTTTTGTTTGGGGGCCATACCCTGCAGTGCTCTGGGTTAACTTTTTCTTGACTCGTGCTCAGGGCTCAGCTCTGGCAAGTTGGAGAGGCTGCATGCATGGTGCAGGGGATTGAATCCACATTGGCAACTGCAAGGCAAGCACCTTCCCTACTGTGTTGCCTCGCCCGCCCTGGCTAGGGATGCTGGAGCACTCAGACCAGGTGCTCCCAGCCCCTCTGCTGCTGTCTGGGCACTGGCTGTTACACGCCTAACAGGTGCTATATTAAGTGACTGCCTGGTCAAATTTACTCCTTTTCAAAGAACTGAAGACAAATTGAGAAACTCATGGGATAATTTGCAATGCAGTGGCCCGTGGTCAGCTCAGCGGCATAGTGCATGCCCGGCGAGTGTAAGATGGACTGTTTGATCGCTGGCACTGATTGGCATGTTGTAAATGTGTTGCTGTTTTGGGGATCTCCAGGATCACAACGGAGTGTGCAGTTGCTGGCACCCTGCATCCCGTGTGGCCCTTGGTGAGCATGGCAACCGGAATGTGCTAGCACTGCAGCTGAAGTGCCTGGGAGAATGCGTGCCAGGGCCACAACCAAGGATGGGAGCATATCAGCCAGCCACGAGGCCCCAACAGCGCACCAGGACAGCAAAAAGAAATGGGAAAGGGAATAAAAAACACAGGAAATTGAGATACAATGGCATGAAATGAAAGAACTGTAGGTTTTTAAATCACCTTCGAAATGGAATCTCCTTCTTAGAGAACAGAAAGGCCCTGAGAAGCCGTCCTGAGATTGTCTTCCTGCCTATTCTTTGGATTTGGGGAATTCCCAAACTTCTTTTACACATGGAGGAAGCGCACAGATAGCCAAACATTCTTTATTCCAATGTGAACTGCCAAAACAAATCCTCCCTTTGAGACTTACGTTGGAATAGTGCGGATTCTTGTGATTCCCTTTTCTCCCGTGTGGCTTAAATATCAGTATCACACCAATAGCTCTGTGGAAGAGGCGGGATGGTAAAATCGTTTTATTTTGAAAGTCCTTGTTCCCATTTTATCCATACTGAGATGGCTTTGCTTCAGTTTAATTATATTTGCTACAAACTTATCCAGAGTTTATTTAGTGTTTTTTTCCACATAATATCTACCAGTTAGGATGCTGTGCTTTGGTATTAAATCGTCTGCTTTGTGGCTGGTGGTTACTTAGATTTTGATGTTCCTGAGGCTCTGAGATTTCATGAACTGTTAAAATGTCATAGAACACTGGGACACAGATACTGATTTGTCACTTATTTCCGTTGCCAAGTAAGCATGTTAAGATAACAGAAACACATTTTCCACTACCTTCATTTCATAAAAGGGTGTATGTGAAGCTGGTAATATTACCATACCCATCCATGCTTACACTGAATTTCATTTTGGCCTTGATGAAAACGATAATACCATAATAAAAATTAGTTTATACTCTGAGATTATAATCTTTCTAATATTAAAATACCCTTACTGTAATGAAACAGGTAAAAATCAATATTTGTGTCTTTTTTTTTGTGAACTGTGACATGGAGCATTGCATAAAGGTTTGTCGTTACTGAAGCTTGTGATGTGAGCAGCTTATGAACCACTTGCCTCCCATGTCTGAGGCCCTGGGTTTGATCCCCAGCACTGTTAAAAGAAGTGTTATTCTTTTTTTTTTAATTAAACATTTTATTTAAAAGTCTCAGATATATATATATATATATATATATAAATACACATATATATATTACTTTTCTGGTGGTTGTAATGAGATTTCTTATTATCCATGTTCGAGTTTTAGTCATACATTGATCGAACACCCATCCCTCCATCAGTTTACATTTCCCACCCTCAATGTCCCCAGTATCCCTCCCGCCACCCCCACCTCCACCCCAGCCCACCCCACCCCTTGCCTTTATGGCAGGCACTTTCTTTTTTTTACTCTCTACTTTTGGGCACTATGGTTTGCAATATAGATACTGAGAGGCCAATATGTTTGGTCTTTTGTCTCCTTTCAGCACACATCTCCCTCCAGAATGATCCCTCCAACCATCAGTGACTTAGTGGGCCAAAGAAGTGTTATTCTTATCACTTTCTGTTTTTTTTATAGTTAGTTTTTTTACTCTGATAACTTCTTTTTCCTTTTTATCATCAGCATATCTTATGGTGACTGGTTTGTCAAAGTGATTTAGAACCTAATTGAATTTGATAGACGGGATTCAAACCATGTATTGTACTTGGACTGCATTAGTTTGCAAGTCATCAAAAGCTTTGCACATAGCTCTGGGCTTATTTTTTTTCACACAATAAGATCTAGAGGTAGGCGGCAAGGGCTGGTGCAGATGCTTGGATATGTCCTTAAGGATATCGACTTGGGCATGTGCTTTGGAGATGGTTTCAGTTTGAAAGTCACAGATGGATGGATTGGCTGTATACCACAAGCAGAAAGAAGGGATGGTGTTGAAAGTCCTTTTCTGGAATAAGCTTTTGTCTGTTATTTGGAAGGAAAGTCTTCTGCAGGAACTTGTCATTGATCAGAGTTGTGTCACATATAACTTACAGTGGCAGAAGAGGTGAAAATTTGAAAATTACTTTCCAGCTTCTATTTTACCGCAAGGCAGGAAACAATGAATGAGATTGAAGACTGATTGCTGAAAGCTGATACTGTTTGTCCAACTCTGTTGGCATAGGAAACATTGTAAAAAGTCCTTGAAGTCATTCTCAGGCGGATCTCTTTGAAAGTCTCTCTGGATTATAGAACTGTATTACTGTACCTACCATTGCAGACTTATGTAGTTATGCTCAACTTCCTGATTGACATTAGGTGTGTGGTTATTAATTTTTTGAACTACAATCTCTTATCTGAAAACAGATAAAAATAGCAGTGTGTGGTGCCGGCGATGTGATTGGTGGTAGAGCAGGTGCTTGCCTAGCGCACATCCTCCTGCATAGGACTCCGGTGACACTTCTGCTCCAATATGTGTATTGAAATTCATCTATTAAGGGAAAACCTGAACTAGAAAATGCAAATTTAATTCTAGTTATCTCAAACCGATTTGCTGATTAATAGCCACAAGTAGGAGATCCTCACTTTGACTCATTTTTACAGGTCTTCTCTCTTAAACTGGAAATTCTTATGCATATATTAATATTTTCAGGGTAATGTCAGAAATTCATTAAGTATGCCACATTGAACTTTGCTTACTAACATATAAAAGTTTAGAAAAGTAAGCGGTAATAAAACTGATTCCAGTAAGTTTTAAACTTTTTTTTTTCCAAATCGTACAACATAATACTTATGTATGTAGAGAAGCATTTTGCAGTTCATTATCATTTTCTTTTCACCCATATTTATTATATTTGGATTTGGGCTCACACCCAGTGGTGCTGGGGCCTATTTCTGCCTCTGTGCTCTGGAGTGAACCCTGGCTGTCCTTGGGGGGAACCACGTGCAGTGCTGCAGCTTTGACAGAGGTGCTCAAGAGATACACGATAAGCACCCTAACCCTGGTACTAGCTCTCTTCCGGCGTCTGTATTTTATTTTAAATTTTGACTTGTAACTCAGCTTGGAAGGAGTGTGATGCCAGAAGTAATATTGAGGAGATATGGCAGTGTTGGAACTTGGTTTTGAGTGGAAGCTTGGAGATCGGCATCCCTGTGTTTTCCGCAGGATCTTTTATTGCCTGACATTTTTCATTGTCAGGTGTGTAGATGGCCCCGGAGGCTTCCCAGGGGCCATTGCAGAGGTCTGTATATACTCTTTTTATTAGGAAAAGACTTAGCATTAAAAATTGTTCAAGGTTCCTTATCTAGTGTGGACTCCTGAGGCGAGGAAATAAATACCAAGGACAGCCAAGTGAATTTCCCCACATAATATAGTGCAAACTGCTGAAAACGGAACGACCTGGGTGCGGGGCATACCAGCTATGGCCATAGGGCCAAATTTGGCCCATGTCCTGTTTGATTTTTTCCTCTTTGTTAACCATATATGTATGCGTCTTAAAAATTATGACATTGCATGTCCTGTTTTTGTATGTGAAGTTTTACTGGAACAGGGCCAGGCTGCTTTTACAGACTGTCAGTGGCTGCCTTCCTGTACAGATGAGGAGGTGACAGGAGGAGGTGACGGAGACAGTCTGGCCTGAATGATTACTGTCTGATTAAAGAGAACCTTTGTCCTTTGCCCTTAGATTCTCATCCCCCAGAAAATGCAGATGCCTTTGGAAAGTGTGGGTGTGGGGTGACTATTCTGTGCTGATAGTAGTGATAGCTCAGAGAAGTGGAAGGTTCTCTAGTACATGATATGGCAAAGGGTAGAACAAACTTTCTATGAAAGCATAATTTTTTTAGCTTCAAAGGGACCGATTCTGTTAACCATAGAACACTGTCTTGAATTTGAATTTACCTTTAAGTTATTATTCTTAAATTTCAGTGTGCTTTTTTTTTTTAGTTAGGGATAACAAGTATAGAGCCCTATGGAATTGCTTATAGCATAGTGCTGAAAAATTGGGTAGTTTTTTTGGTGTGTGGTGGGGGGAGGTGGGTAAGGAGGACTTATTCTTGGCTCTGTGCTCAAGGATCACTCTTTTTTTTTTTTTTTTTTGTTTTTTGCTTTTTGGGTCACACCCAGCGATGCACAGGGGTTATTCCTGGTTCATGCACTCGGGAATTACTCCTGGCTGTGCTCGGAGGACCATATGGGATGCTGGGAATCGAACCCGGGTTGGGCCACGTGCAAGGCAAACGCCCTAACCTCTGTGCTATCACTCCAGTCCCAACTCCAGGATCACTCTTGGTGGTGCCTTTGACACCGTATGTGGTGCTGGGGAGGGAACCTGGGCCAGCCACACGCTAAGGCAAGCAACTTACAGGCTGTGCTATTGCTCTGTGCTATTGCTGTTGCGATCCCTGATCTTTACAGATACACTGTTTTTTCTTTTTGGGTCACAGCCAGCAATGCACAGGGCTTACTCCTGGCTCTGCTCTCAGGAATTACTCCTGGCGGTGCTCAGGGGACCATATTGGATGCTGGGAATTGAACCCGGGTCGGCTGCATGCAAGGCAAATGCCCTACCCGCTGTACTATCGCTCCAACCCACAAATATACTTTTAAAGGAGAAAAGAAACTTTATTGCACAATAGCTTTATTAACACATCTGTTTATATGTTATCTGAAAAAAAACATGGTGTATACACATTTTTTTTTAAATTGTTCATCCAATATGGATTTTCTGAGTCATACAGCTTTGCTCCCGGGAAGAACATATTTTTGTCTAGGTGGTTGTCTTTAGTTCTCCAGCCTACATTTTTGAAACCATGTGGTGTTTTTCTAGGTTTTACAAGAAAGCTAAAGTGAGATGAGAAATCTCAATAAAATGTTCTTCTCCGATTAGTATTGTATTATGAAAATCAAAACTGGTTCTTACGCCCATCAGATATGCCAGGTCTTATTACTGGGCAATGCTGAGTGGTCTATTCATTAAATCAACCGTGTCTTGTTCTTAAAAAGAAAATCTGAATTTAGTTTTCTGTCAGTTACTTTATTTTGGTACTTTGTCTTACTCAAAATTATGACTTAAAGGTATTAAACCTTGCAAGTATTTTCAGAGATAAAAACTGCTTACCTTTGGTTAAGTTGCATATCTCCCTCTAGCTTGTATCCAAACAGAATCTTTTCCCTCGCAGGGTCCTGAGCCAGTCCCTGGGTTAAGTGATGCTTTGCATGCAGAAGGCCTGGCTTGGATCTCTGACCACTGCTGGGACCAACCTTTGTGCCCAGGGCCAGGGACAGACCTTAGGGCAGTTCGGTGTGGCCCCGCAACAAACTAAAACAGACTTCGCTGTGTGCCATGGTAGTTTTTGCTTCTTAGCAGTCATAAAGATAACTTTTACATAGTTATTTTAAAGGTTAATGTCAGATGCACTGTAGCACTGTCCTCCCGTTGTTCATCGATTTGCTCGGGTGAGCACCAGTAATGTCTCACAACAAATTGTGAGACTTGTTACTGTTTTTGGCATATTATCACAGGTAGCTTGCCAGGCTTTGCTGTGCGGATGAGATACTCTCGGTAGCTTGCCGAGCTCTCTGAGAGGAGTGGAGGAATCAAATCCGGGTCGGCCACATGCAAGGCAAAGGCCCTACCCTCTGTGCTATCGCTCCAGCCCAATGTCAGATATACAAGATAATCTGTTATTGTAAATACACAAGGTGCCTTCTATTATGGATACACAGGTTACCTTGTGTATATCAGTTTCCATCAAAAAAAGAGACTTCAGCGAATTTTTTTTGAAATTTGTAGTAAATTTGCTTCCTTGAGCTCGTAGGAAACACTTGACTCATCAAATATGCCAATTAAGTCTTAGTACAACATATAGTGTCACAGCTCAGTATTCCCCCCATCCCTCAGAGAAGTGGGTCTGTGTTTCTTTTTCAGCTATGCATCCTTAGAGGTTAGTCAGTTTTTGTATTTTCATCTCAGGTATTTATGCAGACCATTTTCAGTTTTATTTGATAGTACTTTACTTGTGTGTTGGAAGGAAGTCGATTAAATACTTTAAATCAGTTTTCAGGAACACAGCAACTTCAAATTGAAACAAAATAACATGGGCAGAAGAGCTCTGAAAAAAAGCTAGCGTTTCCTAGATAGAAAAACCTTTGAAGTTCGGTGTAAAGCAAATTCTCATCAAAGTGGGTGGAGTATTTTTAGTGGTCTAAGAAGACTGTAACCACAACTAAAAAGTGTGACTATTGTAGATCCAGTAAGTTTTATTTATATGTGCAATAGTGAAATAATTTTGATTGTAAAATACTATCTTGTCCAAGACTTGTGATGGGGGCAGGGCCAAGGGTGGGGGAAGCTAATTTTCTCTTTTGTATCTTTCGAACTGTTCTGAGAATCAGAGTTTTATTTGAAATGTGAAAACTACGTTAAAACTGTTTAAAGAAACCCATGCTCCTTGCCCCTTTATGAGTCGACCCCAATTTCATTTTTCTTAATTGTTATTTCTTAGTGGACTATAAAATTGAAGCTACAAGAAGAGAAATATTGTTGTGATCCTATTTTAAAGATAAAAGCCCTCATTTCTCATTGCCAAGTTGAACCTGTTCTTGTGAATGGCATTTGTCAGAACAAATGTATTTTTTCCTTGGTCAACTGCTCTTACCGCTGCTTTTCAAGTTTTAAAAATCAGAAGATGAATATATCCCCCTTTCTTTGTTGTGATGGTGTTGTGATCAGGGCTTGAGCCACCGCTGGCCAATGGCTCACTGAGGTTCCCTCATCTGGTTGTAGTGTGGACCAGCTCAGCTGCAGTGCTCATCGAGGCTCGCTGTCTTTAGTTGTGGGGTTCATGCTCACTCTGCTTAGGTGCTCAGACAAGTGGTCATCAAGAATCATACTTCCTGGGGCTGGAGTGATAGCACAGCAGGTAGGGCGTTTGCCTTGCACACGGCCGACCAGGGTTCGATTCCCAGCATCCATATGGTCCCTCGAGCACCGCCAGGAGTAATTCCTGGGTGCAGAGCCAGGAATAACCCCTGTGCATCGCTGGGTGTGACCCAAAAAGCAAAAAAAAAAAAAAAAGAAAAAAAGAAAAAAAAAGAATCATTCTTCCTGGCTATAGTCTTTTTTGTATTGGGTCCAAACCTGGTGGTACTCTGAACAAGGCTTAATCCTGTTCAGGGATCATTCCTGGAGGTGCATGGGGATCATAATGCCAGGGATTAGAACTGGAGTCTGTTGCTTGCAAGGCAAGTGCCATAACTCCTGTACTGTCTCTTTGTCCCCCACCCCAAATTTTAGTATATGAAGTGTGTGTGTGTGTGTGTGTGTGTGTGTGTGTGTGTGTGTGTGTGTTTCTCATATTCAGTGATTGGTGTTTATGTGGTATGAGCTATCAGTAAAGTAAAAAAATTCAACTCTTACAAAATTATTTTTATTAAAATGTTACCAGATTGAGAATTGTGATTATTTTAAGGCTGGAACCAAAATTGATCTTGTAAGTCAGGCAGTTGTGATTCAAATTTTGATTAGTCACTATGACTTATATCAGTCACAGAAGAAATTCTCGGCTTGGTATTATGGATTCCTAAGCCGTAGACTTTATTTTGTAGCTGTGAATTATATTTAGGTATGTATACATTCACTTTTACTGGATTCAAGGTTTTTGTTTTATAGATTTTCATTCTAACCTTTCCTAAATTAGATCAACAAGAATTTAAATTGCACATTTAATCTCTTGTAAGATCCAGGAAGAAAAAAAACGATGAGACTAATAATACCCAGGTGTCTTCTGCATCACCCTGATGGTATCATTTTGGGGATTATAATTCAAGTGAGGAAGACTAATTGGAAAAGAGGGACTAAACTCCTTATTTTCTCTCTGACCTTGGCAACTCATTTTTACTTACCAAGAACCTTATTTTTCTGTTCTGTGAAACAGGACATATTTTGTGTCATGCCTGTTTTCCAGGGTGGTTATAAAATTTAAATGAACATAATGCATAGGAAAATACAAACGGAAAGGCCTCGGTTTATCTTAGTCACTTACTTTGACGCAATAAAAGTATTCGTGCCCATAGAAAAAGTGAGTTGTTTAGAAAGATAGTAAATGAAGTTGGCCAGTAGCATTGATAGAATGTGTGCTGCCTTTTTTTTTTGGTGTGTTTAACACCAAAAGGAGTCTAAAATTATTTGGTTATCCAGATTACTGTTTATTTGTATCATTTTATTTTAGCAGTGCTGCTGTTAAGATTAAACCTAGAGCCTCACACTTGAAAGGCAAATATCCACAGAACCATATCCTTAGACCCTTCTGGATCATTTCAGAAACATAATTTTCATGTTGAGTTTTGTAAAAAAAAAACATGTTGAGGTAATTTTAGACTTCAAAAAACTGTGCGTAAAAAGTTCATATATACCAATATGGAAAATAGTTTTGATAATTTAAATGTTCGGGGGGCTGCTTAGCGGTGCTTAGGAGATCCGGGGCCCCACTGGTGATTCTCAGCCAGCTAGGTCATTGGTTCCACACAAGGGCCTGAGGATGCGATGCTGCCCGGGCCTTGTAGTCAGGGACACCTGGCCTCTCTGCAGATGTTGGGATCCCCTAGGGTCACAGCTGGTGGTGCTAGGGAGTCTTGAGTACTGGGGTCAGGAACATGCACTGTGACCGCTTGTACTAACATCTGGCCCGTGATGACCATTTTATTTTGATTTAAAAAGCTGAATAAAAAATTTCCTCTTTTAAAAAATGTTGGGGCCAGAGAGATAGTATACCCCACTTTAATCCCCTGTACTGCATATGGTCTCCTGAGTACTACCAGGAGTGATCCCTGAGCACAGAGCCAGGAGTAAGCCCTCAAACAAAAGTAAAGGAGAAGAAGGCGTCAAAGATGCCTTTTTCTGTACACACATATTTATCTACCTATTTGCACACATACACACCTATTCTGCTTATTGGAACTGGAGTGAAAACTTTTTAATTATATACCATAAATGTCTACACATTTTTGACTATTGAAATTTATCATCATTCTGTATTCAAGTTGTAATTTGTGTGAGTTTAGTGATATAGCCAGAAACTTGCATGAGGCTTTAAAAAAAATACAGATATGTAGTAGAAATTTAATGACTTTTTGAAAAAATTTTAGAGGATGTTGATTTACTTGTGCAGTATAAATGTGAACCATTGAAAGAAGCAGCAGTAGGGCTGGAGTGGGTATGGCGGGTAGGGCGCTTACCTCGCATACGGCCAACCCGGGTTCGATTTCCAGCATCCCTTATGGTCCCGCAAGCACTGCCAGGAGTAATTCCTGAGTGCAGAGCCAGGAGTAACCCCTGTGCACTGCTGGGTGTGACACCCCCCCCACCGCAAAAAAAAAAAATGAAGAAAAAAGGGCAATAGTAAATTAATTTTTATATTATGTTTCTAAATATTCTTTAAATTAATTTTTAAGTAAGTAGTTTTAGGGTGCCATTGTAATGATATGTAATATAACAACCTTTTTTTGTTTTTTGTTTTTGGGCCACGCCTAGTACTCTGATTTTACTTGTGACTCTGCACTCAGGAATCCCTCATGGAAAGGTTTGGGGGACCATATGTGGTATTGGGAATCACACCTGAGTCATATGCAAGGCAAGTGCCCTACTTGCCATACCATCCTTCAACCATATATAAAACTTTTAAGTTGTGTCTTTTAAAAAAATTATATTTGGGGAGAGTATAAAAGAAAAAATGGAAAAATACATGGAAAAGCAACAGATACGATTTTAAGTGTATTAAGGGCCAAAACAACAAACAAGGGTCTCTCTGTCTCTCTCTCTCACTCTCACATTCTCTTTTTGTTGGGGGAGGTGGATTTGAGCCTTGCTTGGTGATGCTCAGGGATTACTTCTGTCTGATCACTCCTGGTGGGAACCATATAGGGTGCTGGGAGGTCAATGCTGGGTCAGTTTTATGCAAGGCAAGAGTTTTACCCACTGTACTATGTTTCTGACCCATATTTTCTCATTTTTTAAAGTTACTTTTAATATCAACCTGATTATGCAAGAGATGCTGTCTTAATTTACCAGTAAAGAAACAGAGAGAGAGAGAGAGAGAGATTAGTACTTTGCTGAAGGGCATTGTCACATTTTAAAATCTCTACTTTTCTACAGTGAGATTCTGCCTCAACAAGATTCTGTACGAATGGTTGTGCTATTGTTAAAAAGTGATGTTGATAGTGATGGTGCTGGGGATATAACCCAGAACCTTACATGTTCAGTGTATGTGCTCTACCGCTGGTCACATCATTGGCTCCTTGATTCTCATTTTAATTTATATATTTTTCTTGTTGGGGTCACACATAGCAGTTCTTGGAACCCATTTCTGGAAATTCTTGAGGGATACCGTGGTGCTCGGGATCAAACCTTGGGCTCTCGTGTACAAAGTATGCACTACAACCCCTTGAGATATTTCCCTAGCCTCTTCACGAGGCTTGGTTTTGGCGGTAGGGGTGGTTTGACTTGGGAATTATACTAGGTTTGGTTTCCTGCTAGGCAAACACCTTAACCCCTGTATGATCTCTCCAGCTTGACGGTTCCCATGACATTCTGATTTGCTTGGGATACATTTCTTTATTCAGATGCTACTCTAGGTTGTTTGTGCATTATAGATGAACCTTGGGCCACAGTTCCATCTTACTAACATCTTTTTTTTTTTTTAAATTGGATTTCATCGAATAGGAGCGGGAAGTTTTCAGTTATATCCAGGTGTTCAGCAAATAGATCCTTTTTTTTTAATTTTTAAAAAATTTTTTTAAATTTTTATTTATTTATTTATTGAATCACTGTGGGAAAGGTTATAAAGCTTTTAGGTTTAGGTCTTGGTCATGCAAATATCAAACACATTTCCCTTTACCAATACTTATTTTTTACCATGAAGAACCCCAATAAAACCCCATCCCCACCCCTCCCAGTCCCTGTGAGGCAGATGAATTCTAGTTAACACTCTATCTGCTTTGATTAGATTCACTGTTTCAATAAAAGATTCACCACAAATAGATCCTTTTTAATGTAGATCACAATGAATGTTAGCTGTGATGTTCAGTGTTGAATGTGTCCTTCACCAGGGATCCAACCCAGGTGCTTGCACAGCACAGCTTCATTTCCAGCCGGCTACCTGTTTCCTCACGTTTAGGATCATCTGTATCGGGCTTAAGGGATAGTTCAATGAGGTCAGCACGTGCTTTGCCTGTGGCAGGGCGAGGTTAGTCCGGGGCACCACGTGACCTCGCCGGGCATGATTCACCTTCGCACCGCTGTGTGGAGTGACCTATGAGCGAAGAGCTGGAGGACTCGCCCCAGAGCTCCACGGGGTGTGGCCCCCAAGAACCAAAGCTAATCTTAGTTTCCAGGTTTATCCAAGATTAATAAAGTTTCCCATAATGGTTTTTTTTAATAGTGTATAATACTGAACTGATTTTGTTATTCTTGTCACCTGTAACAATGTTCATAAGGCTCTAAGTGTATGTTATCTTTTTTCTAACTAGTTGTATTAGGCTTTTGGCTCTTAGCTTTAAAACAAAGCTACCCACCGCAAACTACTGTAGTATGTGCTTCCCCCAAACCCTGCTCCCTGCCCCTCCCCCCCTTCAGAATTGGATCTTTTTTTGTTGTTGTTGTTGCCACACCCTGCTGTGCTCAGGGCTTACTCTTGTCTCAGCACTCAAGGATCACTCCTGGCGGGCACTCCAGGGACCAAATCTAGTAACCCATGTGCAAGGCAAGCTCCTTACCCCGCTGTACTATCTCTCTGGCCTCATGGACCCTAGTAAAGAATTTTGCCAATTGATGAAGAATATGACAAATTTAGTTAGAGTTCTTTGGTCTCTGGAATGATCTAATTCTATGCCTTTCAGGTAGTTTTGTACTGTGGAAAGTACTCGTTTTTCTCATTCTTAGTACAACACCGGTTTATCAGAAACTTAGTGTTGCCATTTGTCTTATTTTTATTTCTTATAAAGTTTCCACATGAAATCAACACTTATTTTTTCTATGGAGAAACATATTGGAGAGCCTTGGTTTTCAGTGCTGACCCCCCCTCCCCCCCCAAAAAAAAAAACACTAGGGAAAAGATTGCAAAAATTAACTACCGGGCAGGGACCATATTTTAATATATTTTAATCTTTGCAACTTGCAAGTGTGTGTGTGGGTGGGGTGCGGGGAGGGGGTCGGCATGAAAAACATTCCTGGCACTTCTGTCCTCTGACTGTTGCCAGGAGGATAAAGTCAGCTTGTAAAGTGAACTTTGTCATTTGTTCAGAAAGGGGCAAATTGGGCAGAATTTGGCTAGAGTTGAGAAGCATTTATTCAGGCATGCCATGATGAATTACTAAGCTTGTATCTTGTTACTGTTTGAAAAATATTTTAGCTCTAATGCTATTTTAGGACCTGGTCGTTTTAACGACTCATTGAAGAAAACTGCTGGATTTGGGGGTGTTCCATCTTTGAATGATTTAGATGCAGAGGACATGTGTCACATTGTGTCCGTGACAGGAAGTTCTATTACCTTGGGGCTTCATGAGTCAGAAAAAAAATAATCTTTTCCCTAGAGTCAGAAGCTCACAGAATTCCAGAACAGAGAGGGAGGGTTGGTTTCCAAAGTCACACAAGTTCGAGGTTTGTTTCTTAATCTGAGTTGTCTGATTTTGTGCCTCCTTTAAAAATTATACCTTTTCTTTCCAAAACATTCTTTGTTTTTTGTGTTCCTGATAGGCCTTATTTTCTTCTATTTTTGTGGAGTGCTGGGGTCCGAAAGAAAGGTTAAGTATATAGTCTTCTACAAGGGCTGCTTATTTTCTTCTGGTAATTGAATGTTGACTTGCATTTAAGTGTACACGACAATGTTTCCAGTGTCTGGAAAGTTTTCGGTGCTCCAAAAATATTCGTAATTTGTACTTCAACTATATATTTTTAAAATGACTACTTTAAATATTATTTACTCTTTTTTTTTTAAATCATGGATCATACATCAAAAAGTATTAGAAAACCCACAGTGGAGAGTCATCTGCTGCTTCTCAGTTCTTTGGAGATAAAGGATGAGGTTAGCTTATTTTTCCTATTAAAAAAGATTAAAACAATGTACAGACCCATATCAAATACCCTTCACCAGCCCACCAGATTATACCTATAGAGCAATTTCTTATTTATTTGAAAGAAAATATAATTTAGGGATCTTTCTGTGTCAGTACATTGAGATTCCCCGTGTATGCATATGTGTCTGTATGTTTGGTTATGTGTGTGTTAATCATAAGGAACTGACATGATTGTTCCTTACCTGTTCTCATAAGTTTCTGGCGGGTCAAAGTATGCTTCTACATAACACACACATTTTTTTATTATTATTTTTAAAAAAATTTTTGGTGTGGTGGCTCACCTGGTACTACTCGAGGCTTTCAGAGCACTGGGATGACTCCCAGCAGAGTTTGGGGGCCTTGTCTGGGACGGAAACTAGGGCCTTCCAGATGCAGTACCTGTTCCTACTCAGTGTGCCTCATCTCTCACTGTAGTTCTAATTTTGTTCTTCTAACAGTTTATACTATTGAAAATTTCTTTCCATTTCAAGTTGCTATTTAATTAGATGCAACTTTTCATTAACAGATTATTTCTGTTAAGTCAGATATCAGTTATATTAAGATATAGCCTTTTAAGGTGTAAAAGTCTGAATTTTTCTATGTGTATAGACACCTGTTAGGATGAAAACAGACATTTTATGGGACAAAGGGAAAAAGTTCCCCTGTCCCTGTCCCCTTTTTGTAGTCAACCCCACTCTCTTTCTGGAAACCATTTCTAACATTATATTATATATTATATGATATGTTATATAACATATATAATACATTAACCATTTATAACATTCTTCAGAACATATCCATAGAATTACATGGTATGTAGTATTTTTATTGATTATTTTTTATTAAGCTTAGTACTTTGAGTTAGCCATATAGTTGCATATATCAACTATTTTTTAAAATTGCTAAATAGCACTTCATTGTATGAATATACTTAAATCTTCCCATTTCCTGTTGATGGATATTTGAGTTGATTCCGTATTTTTTTGGGCAGTTACAAATAAAGTTGTGTTCTAGTGTGTAAGCATTCTTATATGGGATTTTTTTGTTTGTTTGTTTTGTTTTTGCATCATACCCAAATGGCGTGTTGGGGTTTACTACTGACTTCGGAGTTCTCCTACTGTTACCAAAATTTTGTTGTATTTGTTAAAAGAGATACTAATACTGGAATAGTACTTATTATTGAACTACAGACTCTAATTTTGCCAGTTTTCTTACTGAAATCTTTTTTTGTTCAAGATCCAATCCAGGATATCATATAAGGTATTTTGAAAAATCAGTCTTATTTTTTTGAGTGGTGTTTGTTGTGTATTCATTATATAGACTCTTTATTAAATTGAATGCCAGTTTGTGACTTGGTGAAGTTCTACAAAATATTTTCTATTTGTAGCAGAATCATTAATCTCGTGTTTTGGTTAAATGCAAACATATGCTTTTCTAAAATGCTGACTCAATTTACATAACAATTAAGTATAGCTTCCCCACTTATATAACAAATGGGTTTGATCTAAACATTATGGGGAAAATATATTTTCCCCAGATTCCACTACAGTTTTGTAGATGCATATATATGCACATGTATTTATATATACACATGCATATGTATATATGTATATATTCTCAAAAACATATTACTGAAATAGTCTTTGTGATATGAGTAAGTTTGCTGGCTAACTCAGGGAAAGATCTGCAAAAATCGAGGATGTAGCTGCATATGAAGCCTCTAGGGTCAGTGGTGCTGGCCTCGGGATGTTTATGTTGAAAGCAGCTGTTTTAATATTTTCCTTTAATAGTGAACCTCAGCATAGACATACTTGTACCTTAGCTGTTATCAGTGAACATTCACTTTTCCTATGAGTCCTTGTAATAGATTAATTAACATGGCGAATGTTTTTTGAGGAGGGTATACTGTGTGTCCATCCCTGGTTTAGGCACGTAGAACGATGAACAGCCTAGTTCTACAGCTGCGACCCTGCTGAGTACACGGAACTTTCATTCTACCAAGGAGATGCATGCAAACAAGAAAATATATAGCATGTCATATGTTGATAAATGCAGAAAGAAATAGAGGAGACCATATCCTCTGATGAAGTGGTATTTGAGGACGGATTTAATTAATTCATGGGATGAACTTCCCACTAACCAGAGCAGAAAACACCAGAAACTTCTTAGGTGGAATGTTTATCACAGTGAGGAGTGGATAAGAATTTCAGGGCTCAAAGAGTTAGGTAGTGACAAATGGAACGTGTTTGGTATACATCATAGTGTTGACAGGGAATGCCGGCTATATAGGTGAGCACCTTTGTTCTGTGTGTGTTGGAGGACTTTTGTAGAGATTGGAGTAGAGAGAGGGTAAAATCACACTGCTATAGTATTTCCTATAAAATGCCAAGAATAGTAAGGGGAGATAATAGAAATTTGTATAATATATACATAAATATGTATATATGAGAGAGAGAGAGATAGACAAGACAGATTCCAGTGTTTTTGGAAAGAAGGGATGCTATTCAAGCCCTGGCAGTGGCGCCCACACCCCATAACCACGGTCTTGCCTCCAGCTGGACCCTGTTGCATCAGAGAACTTGAGAGCCACAAAGAACCTAATCTGTCAAAACCTCCAGGTACATGTGGCTGAAAACTCCAGACCTCCTTGGAGTCAGTGTGGATGACCTTCCCCCACCTTTCCATATTCTGGATTTTCTGGAGTTGCATGTTTAAACTGCATAAAATTGACGTTCCGGGGCTGGAGTGATAGCACAGCGGGTAGGGTGTTTGCTTTGCACGCGGCCGACCCGGGTTCGATTCCCAGCATCCCATATGGTCCCCTGAGCACTGCCAGCAGTGATTCCTGAGTGCAAAGCCAGGAGTCACCCCTGAACATTGCCAGGTGTGACCCAAAAAGCAAAAAAAAAAAAATTGACGTCCCAATAGCAGCACACCAAATTGGATGGGATGTAATGGAAGCCAACTAAAAAATGTTGACTAAGAAAAACATTGACACAGTAGACCTAACTTGGAACAATTGCTCAGTCAGGGACCTAATGTTCCCATGGTGAGATACAACAGTTTTCACAAAATTTTCTTCTATGGAAATGTTTTTGATCATTCCGTTAGCTACTTAATGGTAATAAGTTATATAAAATAAATTATTGTGGGGTCTGCTATGGGGGCAGGCTTGAGGGGTGGTGGGAAAATGGGAACAATGTTGGAGCGAGGACAACAATGGTGGTGGGATTGATGTTGGAATATTGAATGTCTATACGGAATGCACCATAAACAGCTTTGTAAACCATAGTGTTTAAATACAAAGAGGGAAGGAAAACTGAAACACATAAAAAAGGAGGGATGATGTTTATTGGAGAAGAGTGCTGTGGAGAAGAGACGATTTCATTCAAGACAAATAGGATGATGGTGCTGGTGGTAGCAAGAAGGAGTTTAAGAAAGATAAAGTTTGGAGTGCCCATTTGTGATTCACACAGGAGTTCTAGGAGGATTGGAGTACACTGAAGAGTACGCTGAACCCAAGATCTCACATGCAAAGCAAGAACTCTGCCACAAGCTTGGTCCAAGGTTGCAATGTATTTTAGCTGACACCTAACATCTCTGTCAGTTGAAGTCTTAGTTTTCTCTCTGCAATGAGTACCTAGCACAGTGCTTGACATGTAGGAGGGGTTCACTAGTATCTGTCAAATAGGCCTGAAGTACTGCTTACTGCCATGATGTGTTTTACTCTTAATAGTTTTGGGTATTTGGAATGTACATTCTTACTTTCAGATGAACTTTCAATAAATTGTAACTTGATGAAATTATAACATACTCTTCCCCCTCCCCCCCATATAACCCTCATTTCTGACCATCATCTAAATAAAGTGCTCTCTGTGATTTTAGTTTCTTATCTTTTTTTTTTTTAGGCCATCGACTTCTAATGTTTAGACTTGAAAAAGTCAAATTTATATACATCAGAGGTTATTATCAGAAAATATGAGGATTTTAATAATAACTGTTTTTGGCTCTGTTTAGTGGGCCTAGATTTTCATTTTTATTTATTGTTTGATGTGCTTCTGAAACTGGCTTTGGCTTAACAGGATTAGGTTTAGTATTAGCATGCTCAGTTTGCCATAATATGATAACATGTCCTGAATGATTTGAAAACAGGGATTTGTTTTTCACAGTTCTGCAGGAGAGAAGTTTACAACTGAGTTCACTTCTGATGAGGAATACTGTCCTGTTTTTGTGGTTTGCTGACAGTTTCCTTCTTGTGTTCATTCATGAACTGCTTTATGTGCAAAGACAAAGAAAGAGCTCTAGTCTTTCCGTTTCTTATTTTGGGGAGGAGAGTAGGGGTTCGGGTCATCCTGTGCTGTGCCCAGGGCTTACTCCTGGCTCTCCGTTCAGGGATCACTGGTGGCTCTGCTTAGGGAACCATATGTGGTGCTGGGGATTGAGCTGGGGTCCCTGTTGTAATATCTCGCCAGCATCTTCCTCTCAGTTTTTAAGGATACCTGTCCTATTGGGCCTAGACCCTACTGTCATGACCTCCCCTAATTCTGATCACTTCCTAAAGGCCATCTTTCCAAACACTGTGGTGCAGTTTGTAATACCATCATAGGTCACTGTCACTGTCCCCCCGTTGTTCATTGATTTGCTCGAGCGGGCCCAGTAACGTCTCTATCATGAGACTTGTTGTTACTGTGTTTGGCATATCGGATACATCATGGGTACCTTGCCAGGGTCTGCCGTGCGGGTGAGATACTCTTGGTAGCTTGCCGGCCTCTCCTAGAGGGGTGGAGGAATCGAACTCTGGTTGGCCATGTTGGCTGCATTCAAGGCAAACACCCTACCGCTGTGCTATCGCTCCAGCCCATCATCGTAGGTAGCATCTTTAAATACTGGGGTTATTTTGGGGCTGGAGAGATAGTATGGTAGGCAAGGTGCCATCGTGCATGCAGCCTTCCTGGCACTCTCTTTAGTCCCCTGAGCACCATCAGGAGTGATCCATGAGCTCTGAGCCAGAAGGAAGTACTGCTGGATGTGGCCTCAACAAACAAATACTGGGGTTATTTTCCATCTCTCTTAGATGAGAAATTTACCCGCTGAGAACATCTTTTCAGGCATTTATTCATGCCTCATCATACCAGGAAAGGAGGAGTTCGTGAAAAATAATGCAAATATAATTACTGGAAAGAATGGCTTAAATTTCTGAAAGGCTTACACTATAGAATATTAGCATATGCAGATCATTACCTATAAGCACAAAGAAAGACTAATAGTATACTTAAATGATTTTTAGTCAGATAAAATAGATTTAATGAATTCAGAAATTGTTCATTTGTAGTTAGCATTCATCTGATGCACCAAGGCTCTTAAATTCTTTTCTGTAATGTGTCTTCATACAGATTTTAAGTGCATTATTAATTTGCTTAGCATTTACATGGTATAATTGACTTTTATGTAGACTGAATTACTAATTAGTGGAACCTTAATGAATATGAGTTAATTTTGCCATATAATGTGGCCTGATATTTCAACCACAAGCTTTCTCTAGGGAGATATTTCAGTAAGAGATAACTCCACTGAGATTTTACATTGGTGTCTGTTTCATTGACTCTGAAACTGTTGAAAGGATTTTATTTGGGCTAGGCGTAATGACTCCCACTCCCCCCACACACCCCTCTATACACATAATATCTGAAATCATTGATAGCAGTATTTCTTTTTGATAAGTAAAAAAGTCGACTGGAGCTCTAGTATAGCAGATAGAGTGCTTGCTTTGTTTGTGCACCATTAGGTTTGGTCCCCAGCACCCCATATTGTTCCCTGAGGCCATCAGGAGTGATCCCTGAGCCAGGAGTAAGCCCTGAGCCCTGCCAGGCATGGCCCAAATTAACATGTATATGTTAATATATATGTGTATGTATATATATATATACACACACACATATATGGTTCATATTTTCATTATCCACATAAAGTACAAAGACTGTGATACATGTAGTTTGGTAGTAGTATTCACTGCCACATTGAATAGATGTTTTGAAATTCAGGCAGTTATGGGGAGAAGTAGGAATGAGTATCTTTGACAGTATTTAAAACAAGGCAACCATGTTGAAAATTCCATTTGGTTCAAATCTTGCTGAGTAAATGGACTTCAGTGCACCAGTCAAAGTAATGTGATTCTTGTGGTGAATTAGTTAATATTTGGGAAGACAATTTATATGACGAAGGAATGGAATTTATGCATTGGGGGGAATTTCTCTTTGTCTCACATTAAAAATCAAATTCTCTCTCTCTTTAAACAGTGCCAGGGATTAAAACCAGGATTTCAGTGAACCTGTGTGCTTTACTATTTTTTTTAATGATGAATTTAATAAAGCATTTATTTGGGTCCCCCTTAGTTGTGCTTGGGAATGGGCCATTCCTGGAGATGACTTGATTATGCGAGCCCAGTGGTTCAGTGCTGCCCAGAGATGCAGAGCTGTGGCTCACCCGGCAGTGCTTGGGGATCATGTGGTGCTGGAGATTGAACTCAGGCCACCTCTTTGAGCCATAACTCTGCCCTTCAAGAGTGTTCTCTGTGCTCGGTCCTCCTGTTGTTCATCGATTTTGCTCGAGCAGGCACCAGTAACATCTCCATTGTGAGACTTGTTACTGTTTTTGGCATATCGAATATGCCATGGGGAGCTTGCCAGGCTTTGTCGTGCGGGCGGGATACTCTCCGTAGCTTGCCGGGCTCTCCGAGAGGGGCAGAGGAATCAAGAGTGTTACAAATTTATATTTTGAATTTGATTGAAGATTTTAGGAAATTGAGTGTAATAATCTCCTTGCTTCTTCAACTCTTGGGAGCATAAGACTGGCCTCTGAGTCCATTGGATGCTCACTAACACATTGGGATACCCAATCCTGTAGTTTCAGTTTAAAGTTCATCCATGTGCATTGAAAGGAAGCTCAGTGTAATGACCCTTGTGATGCTAGTAATGGTACCCACATGGCCATTCATGAAGGAAATTCCATCCAGTAGGTAGGGCAGAAGAATACATTGTAAATAGTCCATGGAATAGAGCCTCAAGGAATTTGCTGCATCTGACATTTTCAGTGTTTGAGTAAGTGTACCCTCTCTTGGAGAGCCTCGCAAGCTACTGAGAGTATCTCGCCCGCACAGCAAAGCTTGGCAAGCTACCCATGACGTATTTGATATGCCAAACACAGTAACAAGTCTTACAATGTTACTGGGCCCGCTCAAGCAAATCGATGAACAACGGGAGGAGAGTGACGGTGACAGTGACGGAGTAAGTGTAGCATGAGGTGCACACTTGGACATACCATCAGGTGTTACGTGCCATGCAGGGTAGTTTTGAGCTCACTTCCATGTGGGGCACTGTACTGCAGAAATGTGCTTGGAAATGCACAGATCAGTAAGGCAGTGCAGGGAACTCAGTTCACCGAGGACTATACCTGTGGAGAAAAATGTGAAAATGTGAAATTATAGTGATAAGGAGATAAATGGTAAAGAAAGAGGAATTTTTATGTTTGATTACAGACCCTATAATTTTTTTTGGGGGGAGTCACACCTGGTGATGCACAGGGGTTACTCCTGGCTCTGCACTCAGGAATTACCCTGGCGGTGCTCAGGGGACCATATGGGATGCTGGGAATTGAACCCGGTTTGGGTGCGTGCAAGGCAAATGCCCTACCCGCTGTGCTATTGCTCCAGCCCCTTATTTTTGGTTTTGTTTTTGGGCCACACTTGGTTAGTCGGCGGTTACTCCTGACTCTGTGCTCAGGAATCACTCCTGGAGTTGCTTTGGAAGACCATATGGGATACCGAGCATTGCATCCGGTTGGCCTGGTGTAAGGCAAATGCTCTACCTGTTGAATGGTCTCTCTAGCCTCTAGTCTGTAAATTGCTATTGAAAGGACTGTTCATTCTTTAGCAGTTTCTCCTATATATTGTGTTCAGTCTCAATTCAGTTCAGATTATAATTTTGTGATACTAGGATTTTGTCAAGAGTGTCCTATCATCGGAAAACACAGTTAGAACAAAGAAAGGCAAAAGATTCTGATACAGTTTGAACAGTGCTTCCTGTTACTGTCTCATACACCGAAATCATATAGAGCACTTTGAAATTTGTTTGCAGCTGGGAGATAGCTCAGCGGGCTGGAGTGTGTGCTTTGCATGAGGGAGGGCCGGGTGTGTTGCTCAGAGATCCATGATGCGTGCTCGCACACATGGGTGACACTCTGGACATTTCAAAATGACTCTAAAGTCATCTCTCAGTGAGTAAGAATCTCAGTGAATAAGAATTATTAAAATATTTTTTTGTTCGGTATTAAACACACACACACACACACACACACTCTCTCTCTCCCCAAACCATGCCCCCCTCAAAACTATTCCACAGTCACCTTTCACTGAATAAGATTTATTAAAAGATTTTCTTTTGTTCAGTATTAGCCAGTGGGCTGTGAACAATGTAGCAGGTTTTTGCCAGGCATAAACAACTTTGCATCCTGTTGATTAAATAGAAAATACCTAAGTAAATGTCTTTGTTAAAAATAGAATCCTGTAGTTTTTTGGTTTTGTCACACCAGGGGTGGAGTCATTAAACAGGAAGAATGAAACCCAGTAAACAGGAATTGTGTGCTGAGACGGGTTTTTGAAAGGGAGACAGAGGCCCAGGGTCTGAGTCTCAATGGAGATTATCACCGTATCACCTTTTCAAGATTTCTGAATTGAATGGAGTGCCAAGTGGTTTTCCTTTGCTATTTAGTACTATTATTTTTACTAGGATGGCACAGTACAGATTACAGTTTAGAAAATTTAGTTGTTTTTTTTCACAGGGTTTTTTACCCTGAGTAGTTTCAGTATTTACACAATAGGAGATAATTTTTTATGTGTGGGCTAGTTTTGGCATCACTGAGAGTGGCTAGTATAGTTTTTTTTTAACTGAATCATTGTGGGATACATTTACAAAGCTTTCATGTTTGAGTTTCAGTCATACAATGATCCAACACCCATCCCTCCACCAATGTACATTTTCCACCACCAATGTCCCCAGTATCCCCCCCATCCCTCCCCTCCCCCTGCCTCTATGGCAGTTTGCCTCTTGTTTTTACAACGACATAGCCAAGAAAATTGTGGAAATATTTGCCAGAAATTGTAAAAAGACCCATTCTCAGAAACTTACCAAAGAATAGCAAACAAACCTAAACTTACCTCTCTCTTTTAAATCAGTTGTTTTATTTTAAAATTATTTCAATGACAGTATTTTTGGTTCTTGGGTCACACCCAGTGGCGCTTAGGCTTATTTTTGGATGTGTGTTCAAGGATCACTCCTGGGGTTCTGTGGAACAAGTTACAGTGTTGGGGGTTAAAACAGGGTTGGTGCATGCAAGCACCTTAACCCAGTACTTTGTCACCGTCCAGTGACTTGTTTGAGATGTTGTGCATTACCATGATATTCCTGTTTCTTAAAATTATTCTGGAATGCTGTTGTAATTGTTAAATATTAGGCTGTGCAGTGGCAGCTTTAAATATTAAAAACATAAGGGAATTCAAATTTTCTGTGGGCTGGGATAGTGAAGAACTGGATAAGTAAGCTAGTGTTGGAAGATGGAGCATTTCAACAAAAGGGTCTCAGAGATGATTTTCAATTAGACAAAGAAGTAGAAAATGAAATCAGGAAGACTCGCATGTTATTAGCAGATGGGTGCTGTGCAGAAAGGATTTCACATTGCTAATGCCAATTTAATATCTTACGGGAGGCCTTGCAAACAGGGTGAAATCCACCTCGGGTTTCCCACTAGAAATGCATGCTTTTATTTTTATATCCCGAGAGGAAAAAAGTTTTATGATCCCACCAGCATAGTTAGAATTTTAAAAACTAATTTGAGGAAGTAGTGTCATTTATATTCATGTCATACATCTCTCCTTTTAAATAACATTCCTGAGAGATGCTTGAGAGCTTAGTTTAGTTGTGTTCAGGGAGTTACACTGTTTCCCTGATGCATTGTCCTTTATCTCACTGTCTCCAGGGGGGGATATTTATATAGTTTTTTTTTTTTCAAAGAACCTATGTCCCTTTTCAGACATTATATAGGATACATGTGTGTTATTGGTTGTTTTCATGAACAGGTACCTCGATTAGATTCCTGGTAGTAGAGTTGCCAAATCTAGGAAAGAGTTTGTGTGATGCTAAATGGCTTATAGAAAAACATGTGCCAGTTTATGTTTTGACTGCCATAATAGAATCCATGACAAAAAAGAAAAGAATCCATGACAATGATGTGTTTTCATCAAATGTTTCCAATTTGGTTGATCTGTGAAGTGAAAAATTGTATTGCAGTGTTTAGGTACCATTTATTTGAGTGAGGTTGAATATATTAATGATAATGTTAATCACTTTTACCTGCACATCAGTAAGGGGTATTGAGTGGAGACAGACTCTCCAAGTGCCGGGATCTGCATTTGTTAGAGAAGGCTCATCTCAGCATACGAGTGTGGTGTGGGGCGTGTGTACAGATGGGAGACAAAGAATTTCCTGTATCTTATGAGAATGTGTTACCATTTTTTTCCGTGTGTACATTTAAGATTAGCGGCCCAATACTTGACGGCAATTCAAATCTTTAATTCTTTGTAGCAGAAGAACATTACTTAGTATTATTGGAAAATAGACTTTAATTTCTGTATTTATTTTGAGTTGAAAGAGTTCTAGTGTCACATAGAATGTTAAAAATTATGGCAATATTTTGATTCATTCTCTTTTCCTTTTTTCTAATCATGTTAATGGATAGTTTTGATGAAATGAGGAATGCTTTATTATGTAAAATATGTCCAGATTGATTCCTTACAAAACCAATAAGCAATTTATTTGCAGTATTTTAAAATAAATTATAGGATGGAAAAATCCTATCAGTACATTGGCAAGCGGATGGGACCAGATGATCAACTTCTTCATTTCAGTGTCTACATTTTGTGACTCATTTTCACACAACAGCTGCTGTGGAGGAAGGATTGGTTTACAGAATACTTCATGGTTTATAAAAAAAAAGAAAAAAGAAAAAATAGAAAATGAATTTGAACATGAAAGTGTATTTCTAATAAATAAAAAGATGACTTAAATCATATACTTCTGAAAAAAGGTCCCTGGTTTGGGTTTGCTGTGTTTTAATAGTTGCAGAAACTATTTTTTTTAAAATTTTTATTAGTGAGACACCATGAGGTACAGTTGTAGACTTACATTTTTGTGCTTGGGTTTCAATTATACAATGATCAAATACCCATCCCTCCACCAGCGCCCATTTCCCACCACCACGGATCCCAGTATTCCTCCTACCCCCCACTCCCCCATCCCACCCTGCCTCTGTGGCAGGGCATTCCCTTTTGGCAGAAACTAATTTTTAATGTAAAAGAAGTCTTCTAGCTTAAAAGTACTAATAATAGCACAGATTTTTGAATACTTTAGATGTAAAACATTCACCTACGTTATGTAAAGAAGGTCTTATTCCATTTGTTGGAAGAGGCTGTGGCAGTCCAGGGCCTTGTCCCGTGGCTGGATGGTAAGTGGTAACGTGATGTCGCTGGTGTTGGAACAATCCCAGGCTCTGGGTCTAAGAACATGGCCTCTTCAGCACAGCGTTAGATCGGATTCGGGTAATTAAGAGGAACGACTGTAGTTGGTGAATGGGGTAATTATTATTAAAATGTTTATTTTCCCTTGAGTACTTTCAAGGGTTAGGAAGAAATTTGTTCTTCCTGCAATAAATACCCATTCCTCTAATTTTATTGATGAGAAATGTTGGTATTTGTGCCACTCTTGGTTTAGCGCTTAATCATGGCTTTGTTTGCTTCTCAAATATTATGTGAGAACTCCCACACTGAAAGGAAACTCATTAAAGTGAGAGACTCAAAATGTATATGCATTTGGGATGTATTTTCTCTATCTTACCATATATGGGAGAGATTTTCTGCAACAAAATACTCCACTGGGCCCATAACTAGCCAATAAATAATAAAAAAAAAAAGACTGTAGAAACCACGTAATGTAATAGTTTATTTTGCCTGAGGACTTGGATCATAGTTCTGCTGCAGTGATAGACATATAATGCTGTGGGAAAGAGCTTGAAATGGTACATGGCTACTTTAAGGTTAATATTTCATGGGGAGGGAGTGACATGGAATAAAAAGGTGTTTCTAGACCCCTTCTTTTTTGAGTTGGGCAAGGTGCTTTGGGGAAAAATGTTTTCTCTGAACAAATGTCTCTTTTTTGGACAGATCATGTTGTTGCCATGGAGACCCTTGAGATTCTATAACTGCAGCCTCTGGTAATAGAAGAGAATATGGTGTTGGGTGGTATGGGAGGGTGGGGTGGAGACTGGAAAAGCAGAGCGCTGTCTCGAATTGCATAGTCAGTTTGTTCTGGAAGTTATTTTACAGCAATCAGAAGCCCATTGATTTTTTTTTTTTGGCAGTCTCCTTTTCCCCATAAATTTTCTTTCCAGTGTATGAGTATGTGTCTGACATTAGAACAGTGGAACAGTATAAAGACCCCTGTATTTCTTTTTTAGTTTCTTCTTCCTCTCAGAAGGGGACGAAAGTCACTTGAGAATTTGGTGGGTGCTCTTGCCAATCCGTGTTTTTGTTCTTTTACTGCACACAAGTCTCTGTAAACCATAGTTTTGTGTTTTAAAAGTTTACCTACTATTCCCATTATCCATATATTATTCAGAAGCTTCCATTTTTTTACCCCAGTCATATATATTGTGGGGGGCTGTGTTTGGGAGCCCAGAGTTACTCCTGGTAATACTACTTGCTCTAGCTGTGCAGGTATAGAGTCTGATTTGCCTGGACCCAGTGATGGGGACCACCAGGCCCGTACCTGGTTGATGCTGGGGGTGGTGCATGCAGTAGCAGGGATGAGCTTGGGGCCTCACATATGCAGTGAATGTACGCCACCACCCCTTTGACCTAGCTCCCTGGCCCCTTCAACTATAGAATAGAAATTTTAACCTCTTCATATAGATGTATATTTGCTTCATTTACTTTGTATCATCATTAATTTGTCCTTCTAATAAAGGATGTTTAGAGTATTCTTTCATGGTATTTTTCTGTAACTCCAGAGTTTCATTTGTTCCTGTCCTTACCATGTTGCGTTAAGTAGAGGAACTCAGTAAATACTTTATTGATTTAATTTAGTTTTGGCAAAAACCATCATAAGCCTGTTCATTTGTTTTTTTTTTAAATTTTTTGTTTTTTTTGCTTTTTGGTTCACACCCGACGATGCACAGGGGTTACTCCTGGCATTGTACTCAAGAATTACTCCTGGCGGTGCTTGGGGGGACCATATGGGCTGCTGAGAATCGAACCCGGATTGGCCGTGTGCAAGGCAAAAGCCCTACCTGCTGTACTATTGCACCAGCCCCCTGTTCTGCCTTTCTTGGTTCATTTTTATTATTATTATTTTACTATTTTTATTTTATTTTTTGCTTTTTGCATCACTTCTGGTGATGCACAGGGGTTACTCCTGGCTTTGCACTGAGGATTTACTCCTGGCAGTGCTTGGCGGACCATATGGGATGCTGGGAACGCAGGTCAGCAGTGTGCAAGGCAAATGCCCTACCCACTGTACTGTTGCTCCACCCCCCCCAGGCTTATTTTATTATGTAAAAATAAAATGTTGGCATTCTCTAGTCATTCCTTCTCATATTCAGCTGGTGAAGTTGAACTTCAGTACTTAGTACTCAGGTACTTATAACCTGATCACATGACGTGTTGCTATCTTTTGATGTTACGCATTTTTCCAAAGCATTTTAAGTAACATTTTATTAGAAATTTCTTGAAACATTTGGGAGAATGGCATAGTATATATAGAAAAGCAAAATTCCAATCTTTTAAGATCAGGTTCTACTAATGGTTTCATTAAACCCCTCACTTAGTTTTATTTTCTTTTTGTTATGATACTATTCAGAAAGCACTGCTGTGGGCTCCTGTGTGACTAATAGAGTTGTCAAAAGTAGAGGCTATTAGAATCAGTGCTGTCTGATCGAAGTATAACCAAGTCAAGTTATTTTATCATTGCTAGTCACTGTCACTGTCCTCCCGTTGTTCATCGATTTGCTTGAGCGGGCCCAGTAACGTCTCCATGGTGAGACTTGTTGTTACTGTCTCTGGTAGTGCTAGTATGCGCATTAAAAATTTTAAATGGGAGTTGGGGAGAGAGTGCAGGAGGTGGGGTGCCTGTATTGCATGAGACTCGTCCTGGTTTGGTTCCTGGCACCACATAAGGACCCTGAGCACCACCATTGGTACTCCTGACAACAGAACCAGAAATAAACCCACTGGATATGACCCCCAACCTTTCCCCTCCAAAAATGAATAAAAGGGAACAGGCACAATAAATTTTATTTAGCCACTGTATCCCATAATTGTCATTTCAACAAATAACCTATACATAAACCTACTGAGATATTTTATTTTATTTTTTTTCATACTGAATGTTTCAAAATCCAGTATGTGTTCTTCTCCTTAACAGCATATCTCCACTATGACTAAGCCACATTTCAAGCATTCCTTAGCCACATGGAGCTAATAGTTCCCATATTTGAATACTGCAGGTAAGAAAAATGCAAGGGTAAGAAATACCGGTCACCAGATTGATTACAGATGGCAAGTAAACAAACATATGAAAAGATCTTCTTCAGTATCTATAGTTACCACAGTAGAGCAGAGAGGTAGCATTACACCTGGTAGAACACCAGGATATTTTAACACCGCCAAAATGCAGGGATGTGACGCTACAGGAGCTTGCAGACATTGCTGGTGGGAATGCAAGGTGAATAGCCATTCTGGAAGACAATTTGGTGAAATTTTTCTTGGAAAATTAAATATACTTTTCCTATACAATCCATTAATTATGCACCTTGGTATCTACTTAAAGGAAGATACATCTTAACAAAAGCCTGTAGCTCTGTAGCAGTGGCCTCCCCTTGTTCATCTCTTTGCTCGAGCTGGCACCTGTAACGTCTCCGTTGTGAGACTTGTTGTTACTGTGTTTGGCATATCAAATACCTCACGAGTAGCTTTGCCAGGCTTTACTGTGCGGGCGGGATACTCTCGGTAGCTTGCTGGGCTATCCGAGAGCGATGGAGGAATCGCACCCCAGTCATCAGTGTGCAAGGCAAACGCTCTATCCACTGTGCTATCACTCCAGCCTACAGACTAATATTTATAGTATTTTTACCCCAAAATGCTAAGATAAAACTTTTTTTAAAAAAAAAGAATCCATAACTGGAGAGAGTACAGTGGCTAGAAAACTTGCCTTTCATTTAAGCACACCAAGTTCAATCCCCTGTAACTGCATATGGTTCCATCGGAAGTGATCACTGAGTACCTAGCTAGGATTAAGCCCTGAGCACAGCCAGATGTGACCCAACCCCAAAAGAGACCTTTTTTTTTTTTAAGATTCTGTGCTACTCTTGGCTGTGCTCAGGGGTAACTCTTGGCTCTGTGTTTAGGGGCTCCGGAGTCATTAGTGGTAGGCCTGGGTATCATATTGCCAGGGATTGATCCTGGGCCAGCTGCATACAAGGCAGACACCCTAACTGCTGTACTATCTCTCTTGCTCTGAGAGACCCAACATTTCCAACACTAAAAATTCATCCTTTTTGTTGTCTTTGTTATTGTCAATGTAGAGACAGGAATCACTCCTGTTGGGCCTCAGGGAACCATTAGTGATGCCAGGGATCAAACCCTGTGTCGGCTGCATGCAAGGCAAGCGCCTACTCACTCTCCTACGGTCTGGCCCTGATGCTAGTATTTTTTATTGATTCCATTTCCATTTGGCCTCAGTATTTTGAAGCATTTTTAACAGCCGATAGTCCATGTTTTAGAACCTGTTCTTTCCATATCAAATGAACATTAATTACTATTCCTTAATATTGAGCTCACAGACCCGCAACACTGTAAGCACACTTGAACAAAATTTATGTGACACATTTACTCCTTAAAACATCACAGGAAGTTGCCTTGTAGGCTGCCCCTTTTGCTGACCCTGGTTTGATCCCCAACACCACATCCTGTCCCTTAAGCATAGAGCCAGGAATAGACTGTGAGCACTGCTAGATGTAACCCCCTCTCCTCCCCCCCCCAAAAAACCCGCAAAACAAACAAAACCTAAAACACCACACAGCATAGCTTTCTTGTGTGTAGTGACACTAAATAATACTCAACTTTGTGCTTCCGGGGGCAGGGCACTGCACAGTGAAATGATGGGCATTAAGCTCAGTCGGGGCACTGCACAGTGAAATGATGGGCATTAAGCTCAGTAATATGTGCAGTGTGGGAGAACTGAAACAAAGCGGGGAGCTTCCCCCCCATAACTTCCAGTAACATCAGGATCCTTTAGGATGGCTGATCTATTTTTTTTCCCCCCCTCCTTGGCTACTGTTCTTTTTGCTTTCCTCTTTGGTCTATACCCTGCGATGCTCAAGGGGTTACTCCTGGCAGTGCTCGCGGGACCGACTGCGTGCATGGCAAACACCCTACCTGCTGTACCATCGCTCTAGCTCCTGCTACTCTGTTATTCTTGCTCCATTTGGTATAAGGTGTGTGTTGGTTGTTGCTGATCTGGTAAAGAAAGGAAAGGAGCATCTAATTAAGCAATGAGAACTGAGCAGTGAAGAGAAGTCGGGCTTGGCTGGAGATATTTTGCCCGATTTTACCCAAAATTATTGGGTTAATCTGAGCTCTATCTTGTGCTTTTCTAGTCTCTATATGTGGGTTGTTATTTTTGTGTGGAGGACATAAGTAATGGTTTCAAAGGTACTATGGCCTGGCAATGCAAGTCTGTAACAAGAATGTTTAGTACATGCAGTTGTCCATTCTTCCTGTGTGTCATTCCCTCTCTTCCCGTCATGTCTATCCATTCTCCCCGGAAATTGAAAAGATACTGGTGTGAAATTACTGCCCAAATTTGGGCAGGACTTGTTAACTGATTGTTAGAAAGTATTTTAAAAAATTTGACTTTATGTAGAAACTGGTGTTTTTTTTTTTTGGGGGGGGGCGAGCATACTTGGAGGTGCCCAAGGCTTACTCCTGGCTCTCTGTTTAGGAATCATTCGTTTTGGGCTCAGGGGACAATGTAGGGTGTCAGGGATTCGATATGCCAAACACAGTAACAACAAAGTCTCCAATAGAGACGTTACTGGGCCCGCTCGAGCAAATCGACGATCAACGGGAGGGCCTTTACCTTTACCTTTACCAGGGATCAAACTCAGAATGGCAACATGCAAGGCAAGCACCCTGCCCACTGTACTATTGCTCAGGCCCCTAAAAACAAACAGTTTTGAAGGCAATGAAAAACACCCGTTAGTCTACAGTCCTGTGTAGAGAGTTATTCTTCAAAAGTCAGACCAGCCTTTGCTCTCTTTCTGGAGCACACAGTTTGATGCAGGATCAAAAATATAGAACATTTCCCCCCCACCGACCCCCCTCGCTCTATTCAAGAAATAAAACCCGAAAAAACTTAAGTATTGTGATATTTGTAAGGAATAGTGAGAGGTAGGTAAAGGCCAATATCACTTATTGTTTTGTGGTTTGAGTGATTGTTGGATGTTTGTTTTTAAAGCAGAGTGTAATCAAGAGCCTTGGCTTTGCATTTTAGGAATCTAACAATTGTGTGAAATTGATAGGGTGTGAGGATTGAAGCTCGAAAATGAATTGCTGCCTCTAAAGGAGGAGATGGAGATCTTAAGCAGATGCTTGGCTTTTGCAGTGAAAAGATTTTGAGGAGCAAGAATCAGTGTGTGTCTTGATTACTGGATGTGGTTACAAAGAAAGGAGAAAGTAAGTGGGTTAGACATTAGGATTCCAAATGTTGTATATCTCTTCTGAGTCTTAATCTTCCTCAGATGTGAGTCCAAAATCGAAGTTTTAGGAACAGTGCCCAAGGCCTGAACCTTGTAAATACTTTTGTATTGTTATTGTTAAAGTTTTTTTTTTTTAAGCTGTGATATTAGCTCTTTTTAGATTGATCTGTTCATGTGTATTTAGTGTTTAAAAAAAGAATTTTCTATTCTGGCGTAATTTTGAATTACTGAGAAGTTGCAACGATTGCAACAGTAAAAGTATTCAGGGGAACTAAGTGGTTCCAGGGATTTAAACTAGACCCACTATATCTGGAGTGATAGCACAGCGGGTAAGGCGTTTGCCTTGCATGAGGTTGACCCGGTAGGCCCAGGTTCGATTCCTCTGCTCCTCTTGGAGGGCCTGGCAAGCTACCGAGAGTATCTTGCCACACAGCAAAGCCTGGCAAGCTACCCATTACATATTCGATATGCCAAAGACAGTAACAACAAGTCTCACAATGAGACGTTACTGGGCCTGCTCGAGCAAATCGATGAACAAGGGGAGGACAGTGCTACAGTGCACTATACACTAAAGTTATGCTCCAGCCCGTTGACTTGTCCTCCTGACTCATGAGTTTCTCTTGTTATAAGCATCTTATATTTACCATGATTCCTTTGTGAAAAATAAATCACCATTGTTGCCTTATTATGAACTCCTAACTTCATTCATCTTCTACTGGCTTTTCCTCTAGTATATTTCCCCTCCCCCCATACTGCATTCAGTTATCATGCCTCATCTTCTGGACTCTGTTTCATAGCATTTTAGATTTTATTTTGTTTTGATTTTTGGGCCACAACTCTCCATGTTCAGGGGTTATTCCTGGCTCTGCACTCAGGACTTGGGGACCATCTGGGATGCTGGGGATGAAACCCAGGCTAGCCATGTGCAAGGTAGACACCTACCTGCGGTGCAGCATTTGTCAGGGTTGTTTGCTGTAAAGTCACATTGTCCCCATCTCGCACTAAACAGAAAAGTTAATTCAGAGTGGATGAAAGACCTCAATATTAGACCAGAATTTATAACATACACTGATAAAAATATAAGAACTTCACATGATACTGACTTTAGAGGGGTCTTCAGTTACTCAGCTCCATTGGCAAAGTACATGAAATTAAAAAAAAATGGGACTATATCCAATGAAAAAAACTTTGCAATGTTACTGGTACTATGACTATAATAAAAAGGCCATTCTTAATGGGAGAAAATATTTGCATGCCATACGTTTTCTAAAGGGTTAATAACCAAGCATTCACAGATTTCAGCAACAAAGAGCCCATTCAAAATATAGGGAGAAATGCTGACCAAACATTTAACACAAGTTGTACAAGATGGTCAATGGGGTATATGAGAACGTGTTTGGAGCTGGAGAGTTAGTACATTAGCAAAACACTTGCCTTGCACACTGTCTGGTCTGGGTTCAATCTCCAGCATCTCATGGTCACCCAAGCCTTACTGGAAGTGATCCCTGAGCACAGCTGGGTCTGGCCAAAACTGAAACAAAGAGAAGTGTTCATCTCTCTGGTTATCAGGGACAGGGGATCAAGAGGACAATGAATTACCACAGTAGTGAGCATGGCATGCATCCAAAGTTGAGTTATGATGAAAAAGAAACCCACCTTCATTGTTGGTGCTGCTATTATCTAGTTTATCTTCTGTTGAAAACAGTGTGGTATCAAGACTTCTTAAAAAATTGAAAATAGAACTACCATATATTTGATCTAGCAATTCCAGTTTATGACTTCTATCTCAAGAATGTAAAAACATTAATTCAAATAGATACATAGAAGTCTGTGTTCATTGCAATGCTGTTTATAATGGTAGAATCTGGAAATAACCCAAAAGCCCAACGACTAATGAATGGGTAAAGTAAGTCAGGTAGCTTAGCTCTAAGAAAAGATGAAATCTGGCCTTTTGCTACAACTTGGCTTGAATTAGGGGATCGAATATTAAGTCAGGAGGAGCAGGACAAGTATTAGATGATTTATCTCATATGTAGTATATCAAGAAATAAACCAAGGGAAGGGACAGTGTCCAGTGGAAAAAAGTCTTTGGATTCTAAGAACAGAACTGAGCTTACCAAGCAGGGGTGGGGTAGGGCACAGGAAGGGAAAGGGATGGAATGGACAAGAGGGGACCTAGTGATAGTGGTGGAGGGCTTTTGGCATTTTGATTGTGATTGTGGTTTTGGTGCAGTCACTTTGTATACCAAATGCATAAATATTGACACTATCTTAAGTGAGCCTTGTTATCTCAATAATATGACAAAATTAAATTGTAACAAAGATACAGCAGTCTTAGAAGATTGATAAGAGAAAGGGAAACAAATTTTGATAAACTTAAGGAAATTAATCCCATTAATTGTAATGAGTTTTTAAAGTGCTATGGATTATAAACGTGTTCTTAGTTCCAGTGTTCTCAGTCTTTAGTTTTCTGATTTTAGATTTTTGCTTTTAATTTACTTGGTCAATGAATATTTGAATACTAGATATCAGTTTACTCTGATCACACTGTTAAATTGATGGTCACGGTCACGGTCCTCCCATTGTTCATCAATTTGCTCGAGCGGACCCAGTAACGTCTCCATCGTGAGACTTGTTGTTACTATGTTTGGCATATTGAATACGTCACAGGGAGCTTGCCAGGCTCTGCCGTGCAGGCGAGATACTCTCGGTAGCTTGCCGGGCTCTCTGAGAGGGGCAGAGGAATCGAACTCAGGTAGGCCATATTGGCTGCGTGCAAGGCAAACAGCCTACCGCTGTGCTATCGCTCCTGGCAATGCACAGGGGTTACTCCTGGCTCTGCACTCAGGAGTTATACCTGGCGGTGCTCAGGGGACCATATGGGATGCTGGGAATCGAACCCGGGTCAGCCGCGTGCAAGGCGAATGCCCTACCCACTGTGCTCTCGCTCCAGCCCCATAAATTGATGAATTTTTGATATAATTTTATACTTGTCTTTTTTAAATTTATTTTTATTTTTTTTCTTTCTGGGTCTCACCCGGTGATGCACAGGGGTTACTCCTGGCTCATGTACTCAGGAATTGCTCCTGGCGGTGCTCAGGGGACCATATGGAATGCTGGAAATTGACCCTGGGTCGGCCGTGTGCAAGGCAAACACCCTACCTGTTGTGCTATCGCTCCAGCCCAGTATTCTTCTGTCTTTAACAGTAATTACATTACTATCACTCAGCATTAAAATGACTCATTCGCTGGATAATTCAGAAGTATAACTAAGGATGGGAGAATTCTTTATTCTTTTTGTTGAACTGTCAATGGTTTTCTAAGGTGAGTACTTTGAATATCAACACAGGAGTGACTAGGTTTGTCCCTGGCATATGTAGCATTTCCTTTTCCTCCTTTTTGCCTCTGTTTTTCTTTTTACAATTTAGGAAGTTAAATCTGAGAAAATTTCCATTCCTTAAAAGTTATTTGCGTGGTTCCTGCAGGTTGTTCAAGGTAACCGTACATTTGTGAATAAAGTGTCTTTCCTCCCAACTCCAGAAAATATTTTGCTTAATTTTTCCTTTTTTACTAGACCTTCTGTTCTTAGGGATCACTTTTAGCAGATTTCAGGGGCTCCTACTCAGCACTGGAGATCAAGTCAAGGTTGGCCACATATGTAAGGCAAATGCCCTAATCTCTGTACTAACTCTCCGACCCTATCTTAGTACTTGATCTGGTAGATGCTTACATTGTATTTGGTTGGGTAAGTGAAAGGACGATGTTTTAATTATTGAATAATTTTTCTACCTCTCCGTTCATAAATATAGTCACTAGCAAAGGCCTTGATTAACTGATCGGGTAGATAAGGAGTCTGACCTATCAAGCACTCATTGCTCTGGGCTTTAGTTTTCTTACAAATGGAGGAATCAGATGCTTTCCAAGCACTTTTCTAGCTGCAGGATTTAATGATTCTGTTACCATAAGTGGCAGTATAATTTTAAGTAAATGATAGTTTATCTCCAAGAAGTTCAGAAGGGTGAATATGTTTTTGTAGATTCATTAGGAGGTGGTGAATCTGGGGTTAAGAGAAGCAAGTGGGTTAGAGCACCAGGGAACGAACTGGCAAGAAAATTTTGTAGCTAGGTAGAATTTGGGAAGGACAGTGGAAGGCCTTTATCTCCCAGTACAGGTCTTGGGTCCACTGAAGAAGTAAAGGAGTTGCATTATATATTGCCTGTCACTGGCTTGTCTGTTTATATCTGTTGAATCCTTTCATAAGCTGCCGGTGTACTTGGGGAATGAATACTCCTAGTATCACTGAACTCAGATTACTGTTATATTTGTATGTAATCGGTCTACTCATATAACCATTGTTCCTTGTTTTTTTTTTTTAAACCCCTTTGTTTTTAATTCACATTGCTTCAGAAAGAGGTGGCTGCACTTAGTAGTTAAGAAAGATCAAGTGATTAGTGACTAATGTTTAATTAAATCAATGCACATGATGATTTGCACAATAAACTATTTCTGGAGACAGGTTGGAAACGTACTAATTATCTAAGGAGAGTTTAGAATTTGATGGCCTTTGATTTAACCATGGGGGTAGGAGGACCATTTGGAAGGGTCAGAGTAATACAGGTGATAGTGAGCTTACCTTGTATGGGCTGACAGGGGTTTGATCCCCAGCACTGTATATGTTCTAAAGAAGATCAGGAGTAAGACCTGAGCACTGCTGGTTGTGGTCCCAAACCAAAACAAAATATTGGACTAGGATCTAAGATGGGATTTGGTTCTAGATCTTGGTTCAGATTTCTGTCTTTGTCGTTATACTGCTTCTTGAGAGACCTATATTAGACTTATGTGGGGACAGGTGCTCTGCTCTGATGAGTCATATATACAGTTTTGTTTACCTAGAAAGCCAATTATTTGTAGAACTTGTTACAAATGTGTAGTACTCAGGTCTTTTCAGTAGTCCGCATATTTACTTAAGCAGTACTTTTCAGGATGAAACTTTTAGTATTATTTAAAAAAAATACTAATTTTTATGCGGGGGGAGGGGGGCTGGGGATTTATGTGGTTCAGTTTCGGAGTATCTGCCTTAGTGTGAGGCCCTGGATTCAATACCCGCCACCACAAAAAAATAAAAGAATTAAAAGTTTTTGGAATTCAGGAAACCCTTTCAACTTCCAGAAGTTATAGGAAGGGACATGGGAAAATATAGCTGGTGTGACAACAGTTTCTCTGGGATAGAAAACAGTCTTGAACAGTGATGGGGAAACAAAAGCTTTTCCAGAGTATCCATAGGCCAGAAACCTGACAAACTTAGCACTGTAAACCAGTATGGAACCCCAGCTAAGCAGGTTTTGTTTTGCATTTTCCTGGGCAGTCTCTTTCACAGTGAAAACAAGACTCAAAGTTCTGATTTGATTCCTGGCACCACATGGTCCCATGCACCCCTGTGTGACCCTCCCACAGAACTAGGAGCTGCTCTCAGCATTGCCCAAGGTGGGGGAGGGGTGGGTGTAGAGTGGGGGGGGGGGGGGTCGGAGGTGGCAGGGGGAACCAACCACACGGTTTCTCTAAACTGAAAAGAAAAAGGTTCAAAACAAAACCTCTTCTGTGTTTTGCCAGGATCTAAGAGACTTATAAAATTGAATATTGACAGGTCTTCTGGAAGTACAGGAGGATAGGGGAGGTCACCCATCCCATGTCTGAGAAAGCCTGGACTTTTCAGCTAAAATGACCCACAGACTTTTAAGTTTTCTGCCAATTAGGACTGTGAGGCTCATCCCTGAGTTGGTGGATCATGGCCGCCATATAAGCTCAGCAACTGGAGATTCAGAAATAAATCTCGAAAGACATGAACTAGGCTCAAAAATTCCTTTTTTTTTTTTTTTTTTGAGGAACACAGACACCTGTTCCCAGCTAAGACTGAGATTGGATGGGATGTAATGTATAAGCTAGCCAATCTCAGCTAATAAAAACATTAATGCAGGAGGTATAAGTTGCAACAACAACATAGTAAACCCTCAGATAAGGACTTAATGTCCCCATGGGGAGATACAGTGATTTTTACAAGCTTCCTTCTATGGAAACAGGTTTTGGGTCACCATGTGAGCCATTTAGTGTTAACAGACAACGTGAAATCAATTATTGCCGGCCTGCTGTAGTGGCAGGCTTGAGAGATACTTGGGAAAATGGAGACAGTGGTGGAGGGAGGGTGATAGTGGTAGTAGGATTGGTGTTTGGAATATTGAATGCCTGTGACATCTCATCATGAGCAACTTTGTAAACCATGGTATTTAAATAAAGTGGGAAAAATAAATTTAAAAGAAAAAAGAAAATCGAATGTTTAGGCCACTGTTTCCTTGTGAGCTCTGCCACCCATAGTGGTTCAGGAACTGTGTTGTGGGGTCGTAGCGGCTTCCGGTGCAGTTGGGGGTAGGGGACACCTCCCGTTAGTTTTCTTGCAGAATGTAAATTTCCTGGGAGGTGGTGAATGATTTTGTTTTCTGAAAAGGGGGTTGCAGGCCAAAATTGAGAACCTCTGCTTCAGGCATTTTCTTCTTTCCTTGAGCCTGAACAAAGATGGGAATGTTCAATCATGTAATACCATTGTAAAAAGAAGATATTATTGGAAAGGAGATAATGGGCTTCTTTGTAAGAAAAGTTTCCTGGTAGTGGAACATGCGTGATGTTATCTGTTTTTCTAGAAGGGCCCTTGCCCAGTGTTATTTCATTGTTCTCCTCTGGAACTGGCTCGGGGTTTAGAACTGGAGAAACTCCTGGTCTTAGTTCTGTCAGTGTTTCGCAGAATGTGACACTTCTCAATGTACTTTTTGATTTCTTCTCGAGGAAAAACTCTGCTCTTGTCTCACCATACCTGTGCTATTTAATTAGTAGGTATACCCTTAATGCTTTTAGGTGGATTCATTTATAAGAGTGATATGATCTGAAAAAATACTTGGTATATCATACAAATTATAAATTATAGATGAACTAAATAATTGCTTTTAAAGCAATCACTTTTTCAGTTCCTCAAAAACTTTGAAGAAAAAGTTGGATTAAAACCTAAAGATGGACATTTTTCAGGGAATGAAAAATGGATGATTTAAGTTATTTTATTTTTTTGTTTTTGGTTTATAATTCCTTTTCACAGCTCAGTTCCTTCCAAATTCTAACCTGTAATGAAGACATCTACCAACTTGAGTTAACTGGCTTTAACTGTGTCAAACTTACAAAAGTTACCTGTTGGTTGAGGCTGGAGAGATAGTGCAGCTGGCATGGTGCTGTGTTGTGTGTCCCTGCACCCCACATGGTCCCTGAGCACTGACAGGAGTAAGCCCTGAGCGCAGTCAGATGTGGTTCAAAAGCTTCCTGTTGGGAATGGCAGTCTTTGCTTTTCTACCTTTTTCCAACCACGAGCCTCTTCCCACCTTGTTTCCTTCCTCTGCACCATTTTCTCCATTCTACTGGTTGCTCCCTTTTCCCCCAATCTTGTGCTATGGGCGTCCCCATTTATTTATTTTTACCCCTGCGATCCTCTTGAAATAACCTGGGCTTCCCTCATGGCGCATATGGCCTTTGATCGAGAGAAATGGTATTCTGATGCCCTGTAAAAACACAAAAGTAGAGTAATTGTGCTTGGTCTTAGGCTGCCTCTGTTCTCTTTGGGTAAAGTGAGGGGAGTACTAGTATTATAAGTAATTATTGTGGTTGATTGTCAGTATAAATTACGATTATGAACTATAAAGTGTAGGAGGTAACAGAAAGAAAGGATTCTAAGCTTGAAATTTAGGCTTACATAGAATTAAAAATAATGTATGTTGGCAAGAAACACCAGAATATCTCAAACAGATGGGGCGGATAAATGGTTTAGAGAGAACTCCATTTAATCTTCTAGGAAGGAATACGTGTAAACCTAATTGGAAAAAACAGAGCTGTTTTTGCCATCATGGATATGAATTAGAAGAGGTTGGGAAGAAAGAGGTTTCACGGTAGAAAGATTTACTTTAGCATTTCGTTTAAGAATGCTAGATTATGTCCTTCATTTAGATTACTGTTACTTAACAGTAATCTAAACTTTATTATGTGTAAGTGGAATGACCAAAGAACCAATCTCATATGATTCCTGAGGCTTGTTGGGATCCATTTCAGACAGGTGACTTTGTTTTTGTTATTTATACTTGTGACAGACTTGTTGTTTAGGGCTTACTCCGGGCTCAGTGCTTATGGATCACTGAGGGCTCACCCTGGATGGCCTCAGGGGACCTTTTATCAGAGATCAAAACTGGGTTGACCATGTACAAGGCAAATGTTCTACCCACTGTACTATCACTCTGGCTCTGAAATGTCTACTTTCTTGGTTTGTTTTTATTTTTGGGTCATACCTGGCTGTGTTCAGGGTTTCTGGCTCTGCACTTCGGGATCATTCCTGGCAGACTCAGAGGACCATATGGGATTCCGGGGATTGAACCCAGGGGAACATGAAGTGCTGGGGATCGAACTGGTTGATCTGTATGAGGCAAGAGCCCTACCCATTGGACTATCTCTCCGACTCTGCAAACAGGTGACTTGTGTGTTTGGTGCTACTAGAACCTATAATTGAACGTGAATAGTGGCTATATTTTAGGCCAGAATATTGGGAAGATTTTGGTAGAACTGAGAAAGATAAGTTATAACATCCCCCCACCAAAGTCTACCTTATAGTTAAATATTTGATAAAATATGAATAGAATAGTGTACATGGTATTATGTAAGGTATTATATTTAGTAATAGTGTTCCTATAATTTAGTTGTGGGCTGGAGCCATAGCACTGTGGGTAGGACGTCTGCCTTGCATGCAGCCAACCAGGGTTCGATTCCTCCGTGCCTCTTGGAGAGCCCGGCAAGCTACTGAGAGTATCCTGCCCACACGGCAAAGCCTGGCAAGCTACCCCTGACATATTCAATATGCCAAAAACAGTAACGGCAAGTCTCATAACGGAGACGCTACTGGTGCCTGCTTGAGCAAATCGATGAACAATGGGAGGACAGTGCTACAGTGCTATTGTTTAGTTGTAATGTTAAAACTATGAAACTATTTTTGGTGATGAGAATTGCTGGGGGGGGGGTATAGATGCTGCTTGTGAAAAATAAAAATTCTTATTTCCAGGGTTAATCACTTAGTACAGGTAGAGAGAGCCTCAGAAAAATACATTATTTTAGGAGCTCACTCTCTCTCTCTCCCCATGTTCAGTTACCTTAGGGCCATTTCCCACTTGGCAGGTGGATGGGCTATTGACTTTTCATTTTATTTGGCTGGTCAAGATTCTTTCAGTGTCCATTTAATAAGAAAAGGGTTGTACTTTCTTCTCCAGGAACTGCATGATCTATAAATGTCATCAAACGGATGAAGAATTCAGTTACCCTGAGGTTAGAACTGCAGCTTTGCTTTCTTTGTTGCAAGGAGCTCAGATGGTTCTAAGTTGAGGGGGCCACGATGATTCTGTGCTGTTATGCAATAAAAAAATATGCTAGCCTTGGTACCAGATCAGTGGCAGTTAAAATTGGAAATCTCAGGAATGAGGGGCGGAGAGGTAGTACAGCAGGTAAGGGAATGTCTTGCGTCACATATGGTACACAGGGTTCCCTGACCCCCACCAGGAGTGACCCCGGAGCGAAGCTGGTGTGGCCCCAGAACCAAAATAGAGAAATAAATACATAGGGAATCAGTAGAGTTGTTACTAACCACAGATAGGTTGGGGGTGGGGGGAACAGAGGCATTAATTTTCTCATTCCTTATTGCTGTAATCCCAGTGTAGGTGTTTATTTATCAGTTATTGCTGATATTCTTAGTGGGTATTGTTGGATTATGTGTTTATTATTGTAGTTTCACTTTCCACGTCAGTAGCTATTAGCCTCTGACCTTTAAAATGGTTCCTAGGATTCCAGAGTCATGCTTTTGACTTAACTTGACCATACCTGTTAGCCAAGATGAATGAACGGCTTTTGGAAGAACAGGTTTTACAAGACTGTAAGTTTCGTTGCATTTGGTATCTATTCATCTTTTTGTGAAAAGTAATTTTGTTTCACAAAGTCTCATTGTGAGGATGGATGAAAACTTATGGGATAGCAGGCATTAAATTTTGTATTATTGTGATTTTTGTCTAATGTCAGCTTTTCCATTTGGATTTTTAAAAAAAAACTCTCCTGAACAGGATTTGAGCATCAGAACCCCTTATGGCCCCCCAAAGTCTACCAGGAGTGATCCCCGACAGAGCCAGGAGTAAGCCATGAGCACTAGGGGGTGTGATCCCACATCTAGAACAAACAAAACAAACAGAAGTCTTCTAAACATGTTCTGCCGCTGGAGTTTTAGTCTCTCTCCCTGAGGTGATGGTTCCAGGTGCCCTCTCCTGTCCTTTCCTCTGTGTCAGTGCTGTGAGGATGGCAGTAGGGCACCTGCAGGGTGGAGGAGGCGGGTGACACTGTGACAGTGGCAGAGTGACTTTTCCTGCATAACGCTAGCAGAGTGCACCCTTCTGGTTTACCCAGCATTCCAGCGTCGTGCTGACAGGTGCTGACACTCTTCTGAAAGGAGACACATCAGCGGGATGATCTTAATACATCTTCGAGGCTCTGCATTGCCTTCTGGCCAGAAGTGAGGGGCAAGCAGGCTCCTCTTTTCTCCTCCACCCTCTTCACTTCTCACCCACTAATAAATTCTCAGAACCACACTTCAGTGCTCCTTTATCTTTTATTGTTCTCCTTATCTGGGAAGCATTATTACTGTGGCCTAAATATAGGTACAGATCCAGACTGTGTTGGGGGAAGGCACGCGGTTTCCTTCGGTCTCTTCGGTCTTGTGAAGAACGGCATTCTACTACCTGTATTTGCCAGATTTGAGTGGGAACACAGGGAGGTGGAATTGGTCATCTGACTTACCTTCCAAGTTGCGGCCTTATTTGACTTTGTGGAGTCAGGTTATACCCTTTGTTCCTATTAATTTGAAACAAAAGCAACAGCTATGTAGTAGAGGTGTGTAAATGCTTTTTATATCTTATCTTATTCGATCTTAACTGCAGCACTATAAAATGAGGGTATTATTCTCCATTCACATAGAGTGAAATGCAATCCTAGGGATGTTGCGCGACTCACCTACTGCCTCACGGAGCTAAAGAGCCATGTCAGATGACAGCCGGATCTGATGATGCCAAAATATTTGCTCTCATCTGCTTCCTGACACCTCTGTCATTTGCAAGGACTGTTTATAGTCTTTCTGTTAACTCTCCCTCTGAACCATACAATAGTTAATAAATATTTTGTATCACACTATCTATATTACAAATTAATATATAAAATTTAAATATTAGTGTCTGGCCAGAGTGTAGGATATTGTCATTTTCTTGGGGAAAATGTGATGCCTGAAGTGGTATGAATTGTAGAGTTCCTTCTTTCCTTTTGGTTTTAAGCCTTACAAGAGGCTTAACCTGAATATTTCCAGGAGAATTGAACAGAGTGTTGATCTTACTGTTTAAGAGGTTCATTAAAAAAGTTCGACAATCAAGTTTGCCAACTGAAATATAGTCATGTATATATTTCACCAAGGTAAATTTGAAAAATATTTCCAGTCTCAAATTTTCAACTGTTATTTGAAAAGATACTCATTTAATAGAGGGAAGGGAACCCGCCAGATCATTCTTCGCTGTCTGTGACTAATTTTGCTCTTTGTTAGGCATTTTATTAGAGTATATGTAGTCTAACACTTTGCTCCTTTTTAGAATTGGTTGAATATGAAAGTTTACAACTTGAACTCTTCATTAGGACCATGGAAAGTAATTTTAATTGATGCTGAGAACAATAGCACCAGTTTGTGTGGCAGCATCCTATTTATAGGTAGAAGCAGCTGCATCCTTTTTCTTGGGAGGAATGAATGCAATTGTTCTTATATCATCAAGGGAATGATCCTGTGGGGAAACGCAGGACTCTACAACACGGGTATTATCGATCTGTCTGGAACTGGCTTTAGCTTTTCATTAAGGAAGGAGAGTATTTTAGCTCTACTACCTAAGATGTGCTTGGCATTAGAATTTTATTAGTTGGATGCATATTATTTTGATTTTTTGTTTAACAGGCATTTTCATCATGAAATGACCAGTGTCCTACATTATTCTAGGTATACAAAGACTTTAGTGAGTCTTTTATTATCTCAAGAATATCATATATGTCTATACAGTCTCCTTTTCAGTTATTTATTTATTTATTTTTTGTGGTGTTGGGGGTGCACATCCAGTGTTGTTCGGGACTTACTCCTGGCCCAGTGCTTGGGATCACCTCTTGCAGTGCTTAGAGGACCATATGGAGTCTGGGCTGGAGCGATAGCACAGTGGTAGGGCGTTTGCCTTGTGTGCAGCCAGCCTGGCTCAGCCAGGTTCTATTCCTCTGCCCCTCTCTGAGAGCCTGGCAAGCTACTGAGAGTATCTCGCCCGCACGGCAAAGCCTGGCAAGCTACCCGTGACGTATTGGATATGCCAAACACAGTAACAAGTCTAATGACGGAGACGTGACTGGGCCCGCTTGAGCAAATCGATGAACAATGGGGAGAACAGTGCTACACAGTGCTACATGGAGTCTGGGGCTAGAACCCACTTGGCTGTATGCAGGATCTTACTCTCCTGTACTGTGTCTCTGATCAGTCACCTATTTTGCAAACGTATCTTTCATGAAATATGTCATCCCGATATCTCTCATTCTGAACTGATAGCTATGCTTCGATAATGTAATGTTAACAATAGCTATTATTTTGGCAAAATTAATCCTCCTGGGGTCAAATGAAGAAGATACAATTTGTTCTCATTTGACAGATGAGGAACGTTGAGGTCATATAGGTAGTAAGTGATATCCCTTATGTTCTTATGCCTATTCCTATCTGCTTTGAGAGCCTACCCTACTTACAACATAGAGCTGTACCTTGGAGTATCGGAGCAATAATAGAAGGTGTTTGTCGAATCGATTTCAGTAGCACACCTGGAAGAACTTTTTCATCCTATTTGACTGCCTTGGGGCTGGAGAGAAGCGAGCTTGGTGTGCACAGGACCTGAGTTTGATCCCAGGCACCACACAGCCTTTAAAAGCAATTTTATTATTGTTCTTGTTGTTATTATTATTATTTTTTTGCCATACCTGGCAGTGTTCAGGGCTTACTCCTGGCTCTGTTCAGGGATTGTACCCGGCAGATTCATGAGACCTAGGGGGTTAACAGGGATTGAAATTGGATTTGCTGTCTGTCAGGCAGATGCCCTACCCTACAGAACCAGTTTAGTACTTTGGTTGCAGTCTTGGTAGCCCCAGCACTGCCCAGGAGGCTGAAGAACAGAGTAAGTAACAAATGAACTACATTGGCCCATGGAGTTTAGAGTCCAGTGTATATCCTTAGTAGTATATAATGTTTCTGTATGTAACAAGCTATAAGGGCGAGTATTTGCTACTTTGTGTCTTAAAGTAATGACTTCTAAAGGATGTGAACTTGATTTAAGTCAGTTTTTAACCTCTGTCCTATGTAAGTCTTCTCTTTCCTCTTTCTTCTCTGCCATTCTTACAGAACTTTGAGTACAGTAATAGACTTTCACATTTAAGTAGTGTTTGCTTATTTATGGAGAGCCCGGCAAGCAACCGAGAGTATCCCGCACGCACGGCAGAGCCTAGCAAGCTCCCCGTGGCAAATTCAGTATGCCAAAAACAGTAACAACAAGTGTCTCAGTGGAGACATTACTGGCACTCTATTGAGCAAAAAGGGCTGGAGTGATAGCACAGCGGGTAGGGCGTCTGCCTTGCACGCAGCCAACATGGCCGACCCGAGTTCGATTCCTCCGCCCCTCTCGGAGAGCCCGGCAAGCTACCGAGAGTATTCGATATGCCAGACACAGTAACAACAAAGTCTCCAATGGAGACGTTACTGGGCCCGCTCGAGCAAATCGATGATCAACGGGAGGGCCTTTTTACTATTGAGCAAAATCGATGAACAGTGGGAGGACAGTGCTACAGTGCTTGCATATTTATATTGGAGTTTAAAAGTAAAAAATGCTGTAAAAATTTCTTTTACAGTTTGCTCTAAGCTACATTTTTAGTCTCCTACAAACTTGTGAGCATATTTAGAACTAATTGGAAGTTTCATTTTCTTTAAAGCTGTGGGGTTTGATTACATATGCTTTTGATCAGAGATAAAGTGAACTTATGGGGGAAGCCACAACGATAGGAAAAAGGATAGCACATTGAATGGAGATGTTCTTCCTATACTAATGTTTACACAGAGAACATCATAATAATTGGATTTTTGGGGGCTGAAGAAAGGGTAGGGCAGGGAAGGTTCTTGAGGAGCATTTGACACACCCAGGTTTGGTCCCAGTATCACAATATGGTCACCTGAACCCAACCTGGAGTGCTCCTTGAGCACAAGAGCCCAGAGTAAGCCTAGAGCACTGCTGGGTTTGACCCCAAAACAAAACATAATTGGATTCAGTGTAACACTCTTCAACATTTGGAAATTTAGCTACAGAATTGTTCTCAGAAATTTAATACTTAATAGTTTTTAAATGAATTAAATTTTAATACTAAATTTTGTTAGTGAAGTGAAATGTTTTATTTAAAGAAATCTACTTAGCTTTTTTTATTTTTATTTTTGTTGTGTTTAAAAAATTCTACTTAGAGGAGATACTTGTTCAAGAGAGAACCTGGACTTCTCCAGAGTGGAAAAAGTCAGAAAAATTGAATTTTAATGAATTTCTTCTATGAGGTCGGTTTCAAAAAGAGGTTGGTTAAATAAATTTTATTTTTAGATGATTGTATCATATTTGTAATTTGTAGTTTCCATGAGGTTTTTTCTTTTGGTGAAAGTGTTTTTCAAAGAAATAATTTAGGCTGATGTGATTGTGTTATTTTGTAAGTGAAAGGCACGCTTAATATCTTTTCTTCATGCCTAGGAAATTTGACCCTGGATATGTGTTCAGGTTTGATGAATGTTGTCGGGAAGGGATGTCTTTCAGGAATCTAATAGCTGCTTAACAGAAGCAGTTAAGATTTTTTTTTTTTTAGTGCTATAGTAATTTAGATTACCTCCTGGGCATGCTCTAAACTTTCATAATCTTTTAAGGAATGCATTATGAGATTGTGGGGATAGAAATTCTCTGAATGTAGCATGCAACCAACCAACTGTAAAACTTCTGTTTGCTTATATGTAGTTTCTAACAAGTTTCTAAATTAATTTAAAAAATCTGGAGTCTTTATATTGAAAAATTTCTCCGTGTAGCTTATAATTCCTACTAGAAAATAATTTTCAGCTTCTCGGGACGGAGATTCTTTTCAAATCTGTACACTTAAATCCTGCGTTTGTTGTAGACAGTGAGCTGGATAAGTGAATGAATGCTCATAAATTTTGCTCCTATCTGCACATTAGTCTCCGACTACCAGATAGCAGTGGCGGGTTTTGCAGGCACTATTGCATTTAATTATCATAACAAACCTGTGAGCTGAGGATTTGTTTTATTACCATTTTCCTACTGGAATAAATTCTCAGGTTAAGAAATTATTTAGAGTTAAAAATATGCAAGTGGCAGAGCCGAGGGTTTCAGCTCGGCTGTCACCACAGTGCTGGCCTGCAAGGTATATTAAAATACTTGTCTCAGCAGTCTGGTGATACATTTCCCCCATCAGATTGCTCACAAAGAAAAAAATGGTGAAATGTCAGAGTATAGGTTGTGGCCTACTTCTCTTATCCTCTTGTTGCTTGCTTCCCTCTTCTAAAATGTCTTCAAGCAGAAAATGTTCTGATGTCTTGGGAACCACTTACAGTGCTCTATAAAATGCTTAAAATTTTCGTTTTGTACCATATTATTCCAGAAAACGGCAATAGTTATTATTTGATACTTATCCCTACAGAAGATGAATTACTTGAAGTAAATGGTTCAGTTATTTATAATAAAGATGTTTTTATTTGTAGATAATTTTGTACATAATTTTATTGAGTCTGTTTTACTAACCAATGAAATTGCGGAATTTTCGTGCTGAAAACTCCCAATAAAAATTACTGGAACTTGTCTTTTAGAGGAGTGTTAATCATGGCGACATGATGAGGTGTACCCACTTACTGTCCTTAAGCACTTTGTTTTGATAGTGAATTAGCTGTAGTTGCTTGTGGATGCTTTTTTTTTAATTTTGGAGATAATTAGAATCATATAGATAGTACAAATAAGAAACGTTATGGAAATTAAATACAGTCTAGAAATCCAAACTTAACTCAATGTGACATTAAAAATAAATGTGTGTCTGCATGTTTTCAGTTTTCAGAAACTTTTTTTTTTAATAATTCTTACTGATTTATCTTTTCTCCTTTCCCTCCTGCTGTTGCTGTAATGAGCACAGGTCGGCCTTTCAGGTGTCACATACTTTGGTCATGGTGTTTGCACATTTAGTATTGGGGTTTGCTGGGGGTCCCACAACTCTGGATTTGGGCTTGTGCACACTTGATTGCAGCACCCCGGGGATTGCACACTCGGGCGTGCTGCCAGGGATCATTGCTTGGCATGTGGTGTGGTGCCCACATCAGACTCCGTCCCGGGCCTGGCAGTCAGGGTCACATCCTCACACACTGATTCCATTTAAAAAAAATTATTTTTTTTCCCAGTTTCGTTGATATAACAGGCACATGAAATGTAGGGATTTGATATGTTCTGAGTGAAATCATAATGTTTTGTATGGTTAAGTGAACATGCGCTTCATTTTAACTTTCTGGAAAAGTGTTGGAAGGTTCTGTCCTGGATGTGAGTTCCTAGCACTGGGGCCATGTGTAAAGTTTCATAAAGTATGACTTTAGTTTTAACTTGGCCAGTTTGAAAACCCTGAAACCTACCACCACTGGTAATTTTTCTTCCTTTCCCCCCCCACCCCCACCCCCATTATTGTTGGAGAGAGAATATGAATGAATGTAAGAATATGAGGAGAGATTTGAATGAGAGGAATGAAAATGAGAATAACATTTGGGATCGATCTGAAAATTCTGCTCTGGCAAATATAAAATTGCATATTTTGGAGTCTGGTGTGTGTGTGTGTGTGTGTGTGTGTGCTTGTATTCACGAAGAAGCAATGTGAAACTGTCTTTGGGGCCAGGATGTAGCTCAGTGGTTGAGCACTTGCCTAATAGTGATACCTGGGTTACACTCCTGCCCCTCCAATAAAAAAGGTGGGGGGGACCCTTTGTTTTCTCTCCCTTTCACTGTTATATACAAAGTATGTATGTGTGGGATAAACTTTGAAATGACTGATAATAGATTAAGAGCCCCCAGCACAAGCTGGGGCATATAGCAGGTAGTTATTGTTTGTAACTTATTCTTCATGTAACGGTGGTGTCACAATTGATAAACTAGTTTACTATTTTGAAACAGTATCTTTGGAACGGAAGTTTTTGTTTGATAGCAAGCTGTTGCCATGTGATAGCTTTCATAATAGGTCCCAGTATCAGACAGTAAACTGAGATCTAGGTCAAAGAAATACAGATGTCTCTTGTGTTTTGTGTCTTAGCCCAGTTTCCTTAGTTTTTAAGGAAACTGAAATTGCAAGCACAGGGAATATTACAAAGACCGATGAGTGCCCTGCTGAAAGTCTTTAATATTCTCGCTGAAAATCCTTAGTTTTGGAGTAAAGTCTAGAACTTAAAAATATTGTTACACAAAGAGCCTTCTATGTTTCCTGAAGAAATTTTTGCCCTTTTGGTGGAAAGAGGAGAAGTCTGTGGGATAAGTTTATTTAATATGACATCAGTTGAATAAAGCCAGCTGTGAGTAATTAGATCTGATATTTGATTTCCAGCTGTTTTGTTGAACATTTATTGACTCTCAGTGTATTTGGATATTAATTAAATTGATGATATATTACAGAAGAGTTTTGTTTAAAATAATGTCACCTGAAATAGAACATTGATAATGGATGGCCCGACACAATATTTTAATTATTTCTGTTGTAGCTTATTTTAAAGTCAATACATTTTTAGCTTTGAGGAAAACATAGTTTGAGTATTGCTGGCAGTGATTTTCAATAAATTATATATGAGTATATATATACTGTGTGTGTATATATGTTTACCTGCATAGAATTAAATTTAGAACTATTTAATATAAATGCACAGAACTGTTTTTTCCTAAAGGCATTTAGACTTATTGTCAGTGAAGAATTTTGATCAGATTGAGCATAGAAGCAATGCTTTTTATTAGCATAGTGGGCGTCAGAGAGTCAAAATCTGTAAGAGTCAATGGATATTGTGGGATAAAAGAAACCCATGGGATAAAAACAATAGAAGTGGGGACTCGCCTAATGTGGATCAAGCTCTTAGAGTGTAAGGCTGGGGCGAAGGCATAACTTGAAAGACCAGGAGACTCCTAGCGGGGCAGTGGGACCGGAAGAGGGAGTGGTAAGGAGGCACAGATGCAGAGGGAGGGCCCCTGACCCTCCAGCCATGCTTGCTTCTAGAGAACGGATGGATTCATTTTGCAATATTGAGGAGACACTCCTGTTTTGAGATTTTCATTTAGAAACTAGATTAGGGAAGCCAGATTAGAGGCCAGAGGCCTCTACTACCCAAATTCCGGGCTCCATAGTTTCTAGACCCTTCCGGGAATGAGAAGACCCTCTGGGGCTTGCGCGCCTCCTTTATCCAGTAGAACCCGTGTTGCCTTGTTCCCACGTACAGTTCAGATGTGTGTAAGAAGTCCCAGCAGTAGCAGCCCGTTCTCCTCCTGAGTGATATGTTGTCACGTGTTTGGGAGCAGAGACGGGAGCACATAGTAGGAGGCTCAGGGACTTCTCCCAGGGCGCGAGGAGCTGACTCCTCCGGACGGGGTAGGTTTGGGTAAGTGGTGTCAGGGGGTCGGAAGTGGCTTGTTGCCGAGACGCTGGAGGTACAGATGGCAGCTTAGACGGGACTGAGGCAGAGGAAATGCGCTAGAAGCTCACATAGGAACGACCCAGGTGCAGGATGGAGGAAGCCCTGAAGGCTGGGGTGATGCAATCGTTATGTTTTGCGGGTCAGTGGAAGCTTTCCACCGGCGGAGGAGAACCAAGCGCTTGTGTGGGGCTCTGTATTTTATTCCCAGCATGTATAATAACAAAGAGGAGAAAGGCCTGAAACTATCCTTGCCACTCTAAACAGAATTGGGAGGGCAGGGCAGGGCGGGGGTGGGGAACGAACAGAAGGCTTCAACGCAAATTTTTGAAAAGTGAAATGTGTGGAAAGAGAGAAATGATCTGTTATAGTCGCAACTTCATGTTGGAGATAAATCCAGTTTGCTGGGGGCTGTGGGACGTTGGTCCCGGGCCTTTGGGGAGATGTTGAGTGAAATTTTAGTTCTAGTTTTAAGATGTGCTTCTGTAGGTTCAAAGGGCAACAGCAAATTAGGTGGTGCAGGTGGGGGTTTGTTAGAAAAGTCTGGGCCTCGCCTAGAAGTGTCTAAAGAGGAGTCTGGTGCTAGACTGAGTTTGTACATGGCAGAAGGAGTTCTTAGAAGAACGAGGTTCAAAGACCGCTCTTGAGCGTTGAATCGCGCGGCCACCTGTGGAGCCTTTGCGGACATGAAGTGGGGAACCATGGGGGGAGACCCGGAGTGGACAGCAGTCAGCACTGTCCCCCTGTGAGGGCTTTTTTTTTATAGTGGACTTTCCTTTTGTGACTTTTGCTTTTGGGGGGCTTCAGGGGCCACGTCACATAGTGTTCAGTGCCTGTTCTGGACTCTTGCTCTGAAGAGAGCAATTCAGGACCCATGGATGGAAGTGGGGAATCCACTGGGGAGATGCAAGCAAGAATTCTATCCCCCCACCCCCACCCCCATACTAGCTCTCCAGCCCCCACTTTGTTATTTTCTTCTTGTATATTAACAACATTTAAGGTTGATCACTTATTTTGGTCTTTGGCTTACACAAGGGCAGCGCTTAGGACTTCATCCTGGCTCTGTGCTCCGAGATCACTCTAGGGCCAGAGATGAAAGCTGGGTTGGCCTTGTGCAGAGCTAGTGCCCTTCCCCACCGTTTACCCACTGTGCACTCTCTCCAGCCCAGCTTATCACTAGCGTGTAGGAACATTCACTTGCCCTGCTCTTGTTTGGAGTGATGACCAGGTGGTCCATACACGCTTGGTTGCAGTACTTGTAGAGGGTCGCAGTCCCATCATGGTACTCAGGCACATTTTGGTTGTAGTCCTTCCCAGGGATCACGCTCTTGGTTGTGGTGCTCGCACACCAGCTCACCAGGGGTGGCACTCCTGGTGTGGTACTCGCTCATTTTTAGTGGTAGTGCTCCCTGGGGTCTGCAAGCTTTGGTTGTGCAAGCACCTATGTGGATGCAAGGCACTGGGGACCACACACTTGAGGAGTTGGCAACCCCAAATATCAGTGCCATGGGACTGTTCTCTACCCTTGAGGGTGGTGGTGGAGATTGAACTCTGGTCCTCAGGCTTGCAAGGCAGATTCTGCCACAGAGCTACCCCTAGGTTTACTCTGACGTTCAATATGAATGACACTTACTGTCTTCTCTCTGCTGGACCCTACAAGCCACAGAATAGTTTTTTGTTTGTTCGTTTGTTGTTTTTGTTCTTTGTTTTTCGGTCACCTTTGTGAATTAGGGCATCTCTTATTGAAAATATTAGTGCTTGGCATGGGGCGAGGAGGAAATATTGATTCATTTTAAAAGAGCTTATTTGTTGATTTTGAGAAAGGAGCTCAATAAATGTAAGGGCAAAGATCTGATTCCTAAAAGGTTATACAGTAACCAGAGAGTTGAGAAAATAGAAGTGATGCACTTCTCGATGCAGAGTCTTGCTTGAGAAATAGAGCTGGAGCACGAGAGGATCTGGGGAGGGTCATGGGAAGAGTTTTCGAGGTGAGAAACTTGTGCACTTTAAAGAGACTTGAATGTGATAGAGTGCAGTGTTGAGAGGTGAAAACCTGGGTGGTGGTTTAATATGTTATTCCACATGCCTGAGTGTTTTAAAAAAGACAGAAAAATGATAGCAGACATTGATTTTTTTTCCCCCTTTGTTTTTCTTTTGGAGAACTATGGTTCACTGTGGTAATGCTCAAGCCAGGATCAGTATAAAGGTTTTGTTTTTTGGTGGAAGAATTGTGAGTTAGTTGTGTGAGGATTGTAAGGGGGTTGTAGAGGTTGTGAAGGGGATGTGATGAGGTTGTGAGGGGGTTATTGGGATGTTGTGAAGGGGTTGTAAGGAGTTTGTAAGGGGAATGAGAGGGTTGTAAAGGAGGTTGTGAAGGGGGTTGTGAGGGGATTGTGAGGAAGATGTTGGAGGGTTGTGAAGGGGGTGGTGAGGAGGTTGTGAGATTGTGAGGAGGAGCTTACTGGCACAATAGACTTCTTTTTGTATTTCAGACTTTCGCACTGAATCTTGTTACGCATAAGTTAATTGGCCTCTTTGGGTAATCCTTGCGTATTGGTAGAATTCTCACTGGCATAATGAAGCAAGGGTTTGTAAATGTTACGTGTGGATTGTTGGAGTGACATCCGATACTTTCTGAATAAAGCAATCCCTATGATTCAGAATAAAAAAATTATATTTCGAGAAGTAATTGTTTGCGACGTGTTACAGGGTTAAGAAGGATTTACTTGGCATGGGCACATGTGGGGGTAATGTAGACTTGGTTCCTTGGTTATCACTTGACTTTGATGCACTAAAAATTTGCTACTAAAACCAAGGATCCGCTATAATGAAGTGAAATTTAAAGGCAGCATGGTGCATATATCTAAATGAGTATTATCCCTAAACCCTGTTACAATTCCAAGCAGTATAAAAACTTTTTTTTTTTATAAAAGTTGCTTAGATAATTTTTAGATTGTATCCTGGTCATATTATCCAAGGTTGCTTAGTGAATCCCATGAGGAAGTTACCTCTTTGTTTCAGTTAATTGTATTATGTATTATTTTTGAGCCTCCTTGAGCTTAAATAGCCAACTCATTCACTAAGCTTATTTTTGGATGAATGTTGGGTGTTTGTTAAAGCCAGATTGCCCAGTGTTACTATAAAGGATAGAGTTTTTTGTTTTGTTTTTTTTTTTTTTTTACAATTTTAGGTTTTTTTTATTTTTACAATTTTAGAATTCTAAATTTAATTACAAAATTTTGTACCTTTGTTTGTATTTACCACAAATTTATATTTGTAGCTTGGTTTTGTGGTAGAGTGTATTTGAAACTTGGAATGCTCTCTTTGAAGAGTTTCTGATCGCTAAGTGCTCCCATCATTAAAGAAAAATGTAGTTAAAAAAAGTTTAAAGGAGAATGCTTACAGTTGATCCTTCAAGCACACATAACTTAGGCGTGCATTCAGTCCCTAGGACGTTGATGACATGTGACGAGAGAGGGAGCAATTGTGTTGCCCTTTTTCCTTTTCAGATTTTCTCCCCAGTTCATTGATAGCATTTGGCTTTGACCAGGACTAAATTCAGGACAGTGGAAGGTATTACCCAATGTTGGTGGTTCTGCACAATTGCATTTCATTCCCAGAGGCTTGCAAATTTATTTGTACTTTGTGTCAGAAGGTGTTGCTCTATATTTTATTTTTGAACTGTAAAACATTTAAAATAACTCAATAAAAATGCAGTTTGGAAATGCCACCGCTTCCCTTTTGGCATTGACCTCTAGATTATGAAATCTAGACTCTATTCACATTTCCTTATGCATAGTAGGTCACAAAACAGTTTTTCATGTGACAAAGAGGTTAGTGACATTTAATTCACTTACTATATATTTTGTGGGTCAAGGATTTATCTTAGAAGGCTACAGTGTGATATCTGCTGGCATCAGTGGAGAAAAAAGTGACATAATTTTTTCCCCCTCTTTTATTTGGGAATAATGAAACCTTGTCTTCTAACACTCATGATTTAGAGGTTTAATTTTTTTTCTCTTGCGTTGTGGCCATTTGTGAGATTATTTTTCACCTATCCTAACAGACTATTTCTTTGAGGACCAGAATTGTATGGTCTTTGTTAATGACCTTCTAGTATCGTGCTTAAATGGCCTGAAATGGCCAACTTACCTGAATGAAGAAAATAGATCACATTTGAATAGATTTCATATCACTCCTACCCAGTCTCTGCTAAAATTTGAGACTAAAAAGAAGTCTTTATTTGTACTGGGAAAATAAGGGTCACGTCTAATATTTTTAATATTTTTCAAATCCAGCCATGTTAGAGCTAGCTACTGGTAGAGAGTTGTATCAGTGTATCTTAAAAAGTTATCTAAATAATAAAAGGGAAAGGAACAAACAAAACCCTCCAAGTCCTATTTTAAGCTTGTTGCTTGAGGTCACTGCCCCTTGATGCTTTGGGCCAGAGAATTCTGCTACTTCCTTTTCTTCACCCTGCACTGCCTCTCTTGCTGAGAATTCCATAACCGTCATTAAGAATCTAGTCCTGATAATGGTAGGCATTCCTTAAGACAGTGGCTACTCTGTGCCGGCCTCTTCGTTCTCTGCATTTTCTAAGACTTGACTGGGTGCTGTCGTTATCTCCATTTTACAGGTGAGCAAACAGCCACAGGGAGATTGAATCACTGGTTCAAGGATGCGGTGAGGACACAGCCAGGCCGGGTTCTTAGTCCAGGGGCCTGGCCGGTAGAGAGGCCGGAGGTCATTTGGCTGCTCAGACTCACTCTGATCACCTGCCCAGCCAGAATATCTGGCCACATTCTCGACACAGTTTCCATTCTGTTTCAAGGTTCGTAATTCTGTCAGAAGTTTCTGTTAGCAGCTGGAGAGGCAGTCCGTGGGCTGGAGCTCTGGCTTCGCATGAGAGAGCCTCAGGTTTGACCACCCGCACCACATGGTCCCCTGGGTGACCTAGCACTGAGCTGGCCATTACCCCCAGTCATCATCAGGTATGGCCTATACCCACATCAAAGGTTCAGTTAAAATTTTCTGGAGTGATGTTTTTTTTTTTTTTTAATAAAAGGATCAAACATGATTCCTATCATCATTATTTTTCTTGGAGAAAGGAAAGCTGCCTTCCTGAGGCTGTAACAGAGGGGGCTTGGGGCACAGAAGTCCTGACCTCTGTGGAAGGAGCACTGTGTTGTGGGTTTGCAGTGATGCCCCTGGGAGGTAGGTGCCGAGTCTGAGGAGGCTGGGCCCAGGGGGCTTCAAGTGGAGGAGGTAGGAGTCGACCTGGCCCCGGCTCGGAACTGCTGCCGATGTCGGGCCTGCCCCAGTGGCTGTGATGGGATAAGGCGGAGTATCTGGGAGTGCCTTTTTCTGGAGCATTCTGGAAGTAGGGGGAATGGGCAGGCACCCCCAGCCCTGCACCAGTAAGGGCGTCTAAGAATGTGCATTTCTTCAAGCAAGTAGTCTCTGACAGCCTGAGAAGGCTCGAGCAGTTGAAAACAAGCCCTTCCGGTGAGGCTGTGGCCAGAGTGAACAGCTGTCACCTAAAATGCGACGAGTAGCAATTTATGATCTCCCGGTAAAGGGGGATCCTGAGCGCACGAAAATTCCAGCTGCAGTCTTGGTCTGCTCGGGTTTTGTACAGCTGGCCAGTGGGAACATCGTGTGGACCTCCATCCCTCTCCGAAAGGTGTCCTTTGCCTGCAGGGGTCAGTTTCACGATGCCTCCTCCTTCTTCCATGGTTCCCATAGTTCTTGGGGTGCAGTTGCAGACATGAAGGCCCAACTCCCCCGGGTAGCAGCACTGGCCCTGAAAGTCCCGAGCAAGAATCCTAGGCCGAGTGGAGTCGGCGTCCTTGGCCCATCTGGCCCGCTCAGCCCCTTCCTGGTTGGAGGATGAGCCCTCTGTGCCCAGCTTGCATCCATTTACTTGCTGGGGAGTCTTGGTGATGATGTTGGCGGGTGGTGGTGAGGAGGGAGAGAGGATGGTGGGGGAGGGCGACTGTCAGAGGGATGTAAGATGTAGCTTCCAAGGTGAGTTTGGAATGTGATTGAAAGGTCTGGGGTGCCACAGAAAGGGTGACCTGCTGTTCTTCCTAGTGAAGCTCTTGACATGGGGGTGGGGGTGGGTGACTCCACAGTTCTTATGAATGATAGGCTTCCTTTTCCCCCCATACTGCACCCTCCCCTCCCCAGGCATTTATCGGGGTGGATGGTGAAACTCCCCTTTCGTTCCTGTCTCCTCGCCTACTGTGGACGGATCTGAACGAGCCCAGTTTTGAACGGTGTCAACTGTCTTCAGCCTTTTAGCTGCTTTCTGACAGAAATGGAAGACTATCATGGCATACGTGGAATAGTTTCCTCTGCCTCCTTGTCCTCGAGAACTAAAAACGCTTGTGAATAAGAAATACCATTGGTGGTTGACTCCCGTGAAACGTTCAAGATGGGGAAAACAGACGCCAAATTATTTCTGTCTTCTTGTCCTAGAAAAATGGCAGCCGCGGAGTTTTCTCTTATTTAAAATCTGCTTCCATTCAGAAACCCGTCCTTTCCCCCTAAGAGCTAATAAAGAGCCTGTGTCCGCAGTGGCCTCTGCGTCTGAACTTTTGTCACTTTTTGACTGTCTGACCCTGACCCCTGAAGCAATACTGACCTTCGTGCAGTGCGTGAGCCTAAACACGGCCTGGTAACTGGGCGACTGGCATTGTGTCCTTTTTGAAACTGGAGGCGATTGGGGTAGACTTCGGGGGCTCCTGGTTGCCCCGGGCTGGAGTGGTGGGTGGTGTTGGCCGCCCTCTTCCCTCACCCCTACCCAGCCAGGGTTCTCAGGGTTTATCCTGAGCCAGAGCTTTCAGGGAAGCGAGTTCAACAGCAAGCTGAGTAGCCCCTCCAATTGCAGTTGAAGATGGTCCAGAAATCATTTTCGAGTTTGTGTGCACACATGCATTCACTTTTTTGGTGGTTGGGAGTTAACCAAATATTTAAATGCTAACTTAAAATACAGTCATTCACTGCTGAATTAAACACAGAGCAAAAACTGGGTTAAGCTTCAGATTCACTGCAAATAAGATGAGTTTGTCAGGCTGTACACGTGAAATTAAAAATTTGGCTACAAGATTAGCAATCTGACAGTGAAGTAAGTTATTTACATTGAAAATGAGATACTTTGGTGTTTGTTCATGTTGCCTAAGGGAGTTCTGGAAAGCTATAGGCTTGGTGACTCCTCATTGTTCTGAAAGGGAAATACACTGAACTTTAAAGTGGAATTTTTAAGTGAACCGATTTAGACACTTGATACTTCCTTTAACGTGCACATGATGAATTTTTGGCCAGAATACAATGGTTTAATTTTTTAAAAATGAGACATTCTGTCTTGACAGATAAAGCCTGCTTAGATAGTTATTTCCCCTAGGAAGAGGCACTGAGTGTAGACTGTAATGGGCGTTCTGATTTGCTAAACAGTACTGTCGAAATATCATGATCAGACACTGTATTATCTGATGAATCGACCATTTCGTGCTTGCATTTTCTTCAGGGAGAAGACTCTCTAAAATGAGGCTCCCGTGTTGGTGTACCTCACCTCTGTCAGTTCCGCCCCGAGACAGCCATCAGGGGCCGCTGTCAGCCCTCGACATAGCACAGGCGCTTGGGGACAGGAGTGGTCTGTTTAACTCATGTGTTCACTTTGTAATTTTTGTGGGTAATTCCAGAGATAATTTATAATTTTGTTTTGTTACTGATCAGAAACACAAAAATACAGTGTTTTTTTTTTTCTTTTTTCTCCCTAGTGGAAAATACCAAGGAACTTTCATAGACAGGCTTGAATTGAGGCCTTTTACTTTTGGATTTTTTTTATTCATGCATACTGGAAAGATCTAGTGTTGAACCCATGGCTGACGATGCAGGCAGGCTGGTGACCAGTAATATAATTACCAGGCTTCTCTCAGTTTTGAATGAAAACCCCACGCTTGGGGACTGCCACCCTTCTGGGTATGAAACCCCGAAACTTCCCTCCGGTGATTTAGGATGAATGTGACCACTTAAGAATATGACCTTAAGAATTTTACTGCAAGTTCCACCCAGCACTCGGGTGTTTTCCTGCAGTCAGCGGTGGCGGTGGCGGGTGGCTGGCGGGATGGGGGCCGAGGGACTGGAATGTCACAACTCTCAGCAGTGGAGGAATGTGGCGTTTTCTTTTAAAGGCTCCGAAGTTTTACAAAGATGTACTGAGAGTCTGGCTTACAGTAAGCTTTTCCCTGCTCAGGTAAAGGTAAAGGTAAAGGCCCTCCCGTTGATCGTCGATTTGCTCGAGCGGGCCCAGTAACGTCTCCATTGGAGACTTTGTTGTTACTGTGTCTGGCATATCGAATACTCTCGGTAGCTTGCCGGGCTCTCTGGTTTCCCTGCTCAGAGGTACAGAAATTCAGTTGTTTTAATAACAATGCAGATAAACTCGCCCCTTCACACCCTTTTAATTCGGGCCGAGGAGAAAGGACTGAAATCCCCTATTTGCGTAGCAGAATGGAAGTGAGCTCCTCATCTGGAGACCCAGGCCTGAGTTTTCTCCTCCTGCACATTGGTTCATTCTGCCACCTCGTGGCTGTTCATGGAATTGTCTCAGCCCCCAGGGGCCCTTGTTGCCCGTGTTTGGAACACCAAGATTGGAAACACACATGTCCCCTTTTCCTTCTCTCACTGCTGTTCTGGGGAGTGTTCACATGTAAGGTCCTGCACATCCCTACCAAGGCAGGGACATCTCATGCCACCAGCACAGTCCCTGGCTTGATGCAGAGCACGTCCGCAGGCCAGATAAAAGTGGAGCGCACAGGCAGCGTCAGTGCCATTTCATCCTGGAGAGAAAGGGGGAATGGGAGGTGTGGAGAAGGCCTTTTCCCTGGGATGAGAGGAAGGGGGTAGGTTTTTGAGGGACTTTTGGATGGACCCAAAGATAGCTTGTGATTGTGTAGAAGGGGTACAAGGCATGGTTATTATTTGGAAGCCGGCCTGGGGGTTTTGGAAGCAGGCGGTTTGTGTGTAGTGCTTTGAAACAACACCAGTGGGTAAATACTCTGGAGAGAATAAGCACTCTGTCCACCAAACCTGAAATTGGAGACCTAGATTTACAAAGCAAAGGCAGACGTCCTTTATATATTTTATAAATAAGTCATTTGGGGATAAAGATGCATATGAAAAGGATGCATTACTTTGGAAAAATGTTAATATATATATTAGTACTGTTTTACGGTGTTCTTTGTTTGTTTGTTTTTTTGCTTTTTGGGTCACACCCAGCGATGCGCAGGGGTTACTTCTGTCTCTGCACTCAGGAACTACCCCTGGCGGTGCTTGGGGGACCATATGGGATGCTGGGACTCGAACCCGGGTTGGCCGTGTACAAGGCAAACGCCCTACCCGTTGTGCTATTGCTCCAGCCCCAAGTTTTACATTTTTGACATCCGTATGTTCTAGTGCTGAGATCTTAGAGTTCATAGGTCATTTCCCAAGAATTAGTTATGTATCATGTGCTATTAAGAAACCTACATGTCATTTTCACCTCACAGCCGAATCAGGCTTGGTTTTGCAAAAATAGTCCTTAGAATACACCTTAGGTCACTCTTGCAGCAGTGCTGGGGTTGAGGACCTGGATTCTGCTCCATCTGATTCCCGACACTGCGTGTGCTGTTCTTAGGACTAACCTTAGGATCATATATGCTTCAGAGCAGGAAGTCTGGCATTTTCTAATGAAAACTTCAAAGCACAACTACCACAACAGTAGTCTGAGTGAAACGTGGAGACATTCTCCTGTCCATCTCCCCTGATTGACGATGTCTTGGATAGTCACGCCTTTAGCTGTCTTTTTAGTAATTTCCAAAGCATCGCTGTAATTCGTTGTCAGTGATATCTGACTATGGGACTACGGAGGACAAAGTGTCCCTTAACCCCCAACCGGACACTAAGCGGTGTTCAGACTTGGGGGGGGGGCGGTGAGGGTTGTGGGTCCTCCCTGGTGCTTCTCTGCCCCCTGGACTGGTGACGGTGATCATGTAAGGCTTTGATGATTCCTCGGGTTGCATGGTGCTGGGCATTGCCCTGACTGCTCCAGTCATGGTGCGGGCACCTTCAGCGCAGCCCTTGGCCATGCTGGGGGGTTCTTAGGGGCACACCCTGCCCTTGGAACTCCCTCTGAAGACCCCTGGAGCTGCCCTCAGGGATGCTCAGGGGATCATGAGGTGCCAGGAAATGAACAGGGTTGGCTGCCTTCAAGACCTATCTGTGCTGTCACCTCTATACTCCTGTGGGACCAACAAAATTACCTTTTTTTTCTTTTGTTTTTGCAAGGGAGAGCACATTGACACAACGACTCTGTTTAGCCCGGTGCCCCGACACTGGGAGAAGATCCACCTGCCTGTCTCCTTATGTTTTAATTGGAAGGCACGTAACCGCTTAGTTCTCCATAGTCCTGTCAGCTCACTGTCACACATTGTGGCCTTGGTTTCCTTGAAGGATTGAGGTCTTTTTCAAGGAGATAATTTGGCTCTTAAAAAATTTCTCCTAGTGTTTTCTTACCACTGGAAGATTTGACCAAGTTCTGATGGTCGCTTCATTTATGAACAAAACTCCTACTCATGTGTGTGGGGGTCCAAGGCAGCATCTCACATATGACAGGTGTGCGCTTTCCCACAGGGCCACAGCCCAGGCTTTGCAGTCAAAAATAAGTCGGTCACCGGACATGTCCCGACACCCGCCGGTGGTGGGGGTGGGGTGGTCAGCTTCTCTTGGAGCTGCAGCATCCCTGTGAAATAGTCTGTAAATTGCTAGCAAATCCCTGATGCTGGCAAACAAATGATCTTAAAAGCTAGTTTTCAGTCACTTACAGGTTGCTGCAAAGTCCGTTACATTCTGAATGAGTCCCTTGGGAGAAATGAGAGGAGTCTAAGATGCAGAGAACTTTCCTTCTAATTCCTACTAGGCCCGTGTCCTGTTTATAAACTCCACACAGGAGGTTTCCATTAGCCTGGGAACCGTCTCTTCTAAGTAATGTAGAGGGTTTTGATGTTAGTAATATCAGCTACTACATTTGGTGAAGAAGCGCCTTTTTCATGCAAAACCACAGCTCAGCGGCCTGTCAATGTCATTGTCCACAGGGGCACGGTCATTTTAGAGTGCTAATCTCCGTTTATTCAAACAGCCATCTATTTTTGAAAAAAGGATATGCTTCCCAGGGCATAAGGAAAGGCTTATTGTTCTGGGTAGAAAATACGCTGCTTCCTGGTTAGAGCCACGTTTTCCTGTTTGTATTCAAGACCAGAGAATTTGGGGTGCGGTGGGGGGAAACATAGTTTATATTTTTAGGGTCCTTTGAAATAGTAACAGTCATGTGCATTTTGTTTTGGGAGGCAGGGGAGGGAGCTCAGAATGTTCACCCTTTGCATATCAAAGGTTTTTGGCAGAAGTAGAGACACTTGCGTGTGATTTTACTTGTAGCATTTCTTGCCCCAATATGTGCTGCAACCCACCTTTGCCCTGATGTGTATCTCCTGTCTGTGTAGAAAAAACATTTAGACTCCTATACAACTTCCCGAAGGCCCTCCCCTTCCTTGTCTTCCGTTTCGGGCTCTCCCTGTTGGGCGTGTGCAGGGGTTCACAGATTCCAGATTGTTCTGAGGAGCAGGATTTCCTCGGCACCTCTGAATGGGATCAGTGCGTTTTCACATAGGCTCACTGATTATTTCATTTTTATTGGTTTATTTTCGTCTTTGGGACACACCCAGTGGTGCTCGGGTCTTATTCTTGGCTCTGTGTTCAGGGGTCACTCCTGACAGGGCTCCGGGGGACAGAAGTGGTGCTGGGGATTGAACCCGGGTCGTCTGTGCAAGGCAGGTGCCCTGCTGCTGTTCTGGCCCCAGATGCTGGTCAGAGGAAGGCAAGGGCGGAACTTCTGGCTGAAAAGGGAGCAGAAGATTTGGGGGTAACCCTGGGGCCCGGAAGGGACCCCCTGAATTCCAGGCGGGACTAGATTTCCTCCTGCCATCTCAGTCCCCACATCTCTCACTTTTGCCGTGTAGCTCCTCTTTTTTTTTTTTTTTCTTGCACTCCCTGAAATGTCACTCGGAGAGTTTGCTTGCCTTGGGGGAAATGCAGTTGCCCACAGATCGCTCCCCCGACACACATTATATTCTGATTCTTTAACTTTTCTTTAACTGTTGCCCTGAATGAGGTCTGGGGTGATTGAGGTCACTGGACCCCTGGGGTAAGGGGAGGATAAGTTGACCAGAAGACTCCAGCAGTGCTCTTTGCTGAATGCCAATTACTGCCCAGTCTCCCTTGACTGGAAACAGGCCCTTCCGTTAGTCAGAATCTGCCGTGTTGGTAAAACTCCTATTTGGCCTCTGGAGTCTTTATTAAAGAAAAGTTTGGCCACAAAACAGTTTCCCAAGCAGTTCTTGGGGCTGGCAGGTCACTGTGAGAGCACAGATGCTGGGCCCTGAATGCTGGGGCCAGTGAGGTCAGAGCCCAGTGCAGGGACACCGAGGCTGCATAAACCCCTTGGGTATGTGGTTCCTAACTCACAGCTTAGCCCAATTCGCTCTGTGCCTTCTCTATCCCTCCTCTTCCTCCCCCCCTCCCTTTTTCTTGATTCTTTCACTGAGTTTTCAAATTTGAGTTTCTGTCATGTTTCCTCTACATCTTTCTTCTGCTTTTGAAAATCCTGGGGCCAGAGATAGTCTAGTGGTCAGGGCGCATGCCTGGCATGCACCTGGCCCCCTTGAATCACCACATGACCACTCTGAGCATTGCCGGATGCAGCGCTACTGGGCTGCCCGGGGAATTCCCGATGTTGCAGGAGATCTTGTATGGAACTGCAGCTCTGCGTCCAGATTATTGTCCTGGGGTCCCTGATCATCAGTCAGGGGACCACCCCACCCCAGCACACACCAGAGCCATTCCTTTTTTATGTTTTGCCAAGAGTGCCATCTTGGTTTGCATAAACTTAATCTGCTTGATGAGTATTAAATGAATGTAGAGTGTCTTGTCTGTTTTCTTACACAGAGGCACTGCAGGCTGTGGGCAGGCGCTCCTGAGCTGATGGGGATTTCAGTGAGAAAATATTTGGCTTTAGTATTAGATTCAGAATCTAAGCTCTTGAGAAACAGTCACTCTGTTCTAGGTAATGTGTACAAATAACCTAATGATATTTTAGGAATATAATTTTAATATTTAATGGCATTCTGATGTTTTAATCTTATTTAAAGATTAGAATGTGAACTTTAGGACTATCCAGGAGGGTGTTATGTGTTACCAAAAAAACAACCTTATTATAAGTACGAAAGAAAACTTTTCATTAATTACAATGCCTTTATTGGCTTCCCCGTGGGGGACTAACAAGCCAGATCACTTCTAAAGGGACTTGGCAGCTCTGAGGGATGCACACTCTTAGGTGGTTGCAAAGGTTTTGTGTTTAGTCTTTGTGTTTGTTTTGAATTTATGGGTCTACTCTCACATTCCCATCTTCATACACGGCTTTTGAAAGATGAGGGAAAAAGCAAAAACTACAGATGGATGAACTTTGAGAGCATGCGTTTGTAAGAGCGGGCCACTCTAGACACCTCACCTTTCCAGTAGCGATGCATTTTATCCTGGAAACCTTCAAAAGTAACAGCTTGATTTCTTCCCTCACCCCCACCATTAGAATCTTCTGTTTATATAAATATCCCGGGCTGAAAGCTTTGTTAGGATCTGAAAGGGTTTGAATCACTTAATCAATGAATTACTTAATTTAATTGCACATGTGCCATTTAAAAACATTGTCAATTGCTCTAAAACGTTTCTCCTAAATCACAGGTTTCTAACTAGAGATGATAGACTCTAACCAAGGATGTATAAGGCTTGGACTCCAGCTGGCGCAAAGCCCCGTTGGAGGAGAGCAAATCTTGGTCCAGGCAGGGCTCAGTTGTATCATGACCGGGGGCTTTGCTGTCCATAAGATGGCAGCTCCCTCCACATTGCTCTGCTGAGCTCTGCAGTCCTTCCCAAGATGCCTCTTTGTGCGTCTGTAGGATTTGGCACACTGATTGTGAAACACAGATGCATGCGTAAGAGCTAGGGAGTCTCTTAAGTATACCGAGGTTGGATCACTTAGATTTCCTTACCTTGATATGTGCTGCATAGCTCTGTAAAGAACACCAGTCTGATCTGGTATGAGATGATGATAAGGTACATAGGCCGTTGGAAGAGAATTGAAAGTTCAGTAGAATTCAGCCTCTGGAAATAATAATAAAAAAAATTAAATGATCGTTTGACTTACAAGGGTACCAGTGTCATTTAATGGGGAAAGAATATTTTCAGCACAGGGTGGATAGCACCCTTACTGGATACTTTTTATAGAAGTCAACTCAAAATGGATCACAGACCTAAGCTGAAACTATAGAATTTATACTGACTAGATATAAAAGTTGATTTAGTCATGGCGTTGACAACTATTTTAAATGCTTTTTAATTTATTTTATTTAAAAGATGCATCTTGGGGCCGGAGTGATAGCACAGTGGGTGGGGCGTTTGCCTTGCATGCGGCTGACCCGGGTTCGATCACCAGCATCCCATATGGTTCCCCTGGGCACCGCCAGGAGTAGTTCCTGAGTGCAGAGCCAGGAGTAACCCCTGAGCATTGCTGGGTGTGACCCACAAAAGCAAAAAAAAAAAAGATGCATCTTTATTTGATGTAAAAAACTGGTGATAAAGAATTATGAAGACTTCTTTTAGTAAGCTTGAGCCTATTTATATTGTAATGGCTTATATGTATGCATATGTGTATATATATATATTTAGAAAACCAAAGGCAGTTATAATTAATGACATTCATATATTTCAGCTTTTCTTTTATGTTTAAGAAAATGTTTATTAAAAAAGCTTCTTTCAGTTTGGTCTGTAAACATAGTGGCAAATTTTTGTCCCAAGGAGTCTAATGATTTTGATTTTTGTTTTCAAACAGGATCTGGAGATAGTGTATTCCTATTTACACGGTATGGAAGCCTTATCAAACCTGAGGGAGCATCAGCTTAGGTAAGTCCTGTTCGTATTAGTAATAGAATGCGAGTTTTAGGCGATAATTTATTGTGTTAAGAAAATTAACTAGGCTATACTTGACTAGAAGTTTTGAAATATTCTGTTTTATCCATACAATACTTTCTGACATTTCTATTCTAGTGAAACCCTTTTTCACTCCCTGTTACTCTTCTCACTCGCCCTCCTAAATCAGCAAACAACTTCTTGGTGAATGTACCAAGAGGAGTGTTATTTTTGGTAGCCATTCAAAGAAAGATTAGATTTTGTATTTTAATATGCTTTAGAAGATATTTGATTATAATTTATTACTTCCTAGAAAACATTTTATGCCGTATTTTTAATGTATGGACTTGAGAGAAAAAATTATTTCTATTGTGCAGTGATTGAACCTTATTTATGATTATCTGGGCTTCATATTAAGAGATCAAAAGCACATTATATAGGTGCTTTCACCTTAACTAGAGCAGAAAATAAAGTGCCTTGGAAGATGAATTACATATAAACACTAATTAGGATATAATGTGAAAAATTTTTCTTCCAATTCCTCCTATTTTTAATAGCAGCAGTTTTTAATTATGAAAGGAATACCTTGTCTGTATATTTCCCCTTTACTCTTCAAACACTAATTAATTTGTGAGCATGTCAATTTCATGTTTAGTTGTTAATTGAAAAAAGCATCAGGAGAATTGGATGCTTCTAAAATTAAATTTTTAATGAAAATCATTTAAGTTAGAGTAAATTGCAGGTTAAGTGCTTAAAAATTCGGTCAAGTTTTATTAGAAAGGGCAAAGCCACTGAGAATTTAGATGGTGGCTCAAATTAAAGCAAGAGTACTTTTTAAAGTATGGAACTCTTATTTTCTACTTTTTGATGAAAGCTTGCCTGAAAAAAAAAACTGTAGCATCAGTGAACTGTTTTTTTTTACTTTTTTTTTTCTTTGTGACTGAGCCTGGGTCTGAGCATGCGTGGCCTGTGCTTCCTCTCTGAGCCACGTCTCTGGCCCTACCAAGGGCCTGTTTAATTGGATGCAGTTGTGTCTTGGATGCAAATGCAGTCAATAATATGCCAGCAGGCCATCAGCTTATAAAACTACATCTACGATGATTTTTAGATACATTATCTAGTGTATGTCTATAGTGTCTGTGGTTATATTCATGTTCCGGTAATAGTAATTCTTATAAGTAGAAAAAAAATAAATGTTTAATAATACTTTGGAAGTTACAGAAGTAGAAATGATAAAGTCCATATACCCATCAACTAAAATGTCAGCTGAACTTAGTGCCCTTTTCAAAAGAGTAAGATCAGAGTGTAAAAATGACTAATATGAGATACAGATTAAGTGCTGCTACCATTTCTGGGAAAGATCTATTTTATTTTGATGTTTTCTTTGAATTTTCTAAATAAAAACTTTATCCCTGGAATTATTAGACAACAGTTAAAAAAATTCCACACAGTCAAGTTTTTCAATCATGGAAATACGGTGCTCTTAAAGATTTTCAAAGCCTGTTTATTTTGCACGCGGCAATAGAAGAGTAGAATTCTTCTCCAGTGGGTGGGGGGTGCTTGTATTTATTCAGCTTTGTGCATTGTTGCTGCGCATCCATTTATGAACAATAAGTTGATTCTGAGTAGATGAGATGTCATTGTTCCTGAAAGATCATCTGCTCTATGCAATATAAAGGTTTTCAAATCGTCACTTAGAAACTATGCATGTTTTCAGTGCAACTAAATGCTTCTAATGTTTGCTCCATTAATCTATGGAATCAGAAGCAAAATATTTGCCAGAGGGGAAGAGGATTTTATAATAGAACCAGAGGCTGAAAAGAACTGTAAGAGCAGAGTCAGTGGGACCCATTCAGAGTTGGAATCAGGAACCTGCTAAGCTACATAAGCCTTGTGGCGGAGTGTCGTTGCTTCATTAAGAACCAAATAGCTAAGGCTAGTGAAAACATTTTGGTCTTCTCCCCTATTTACTTCAAACATTTCATACAGAAGATTTTGTCATGATTTTCTTTTTCTTGTTGTTTTTGCTTTATGGGTTACACCCATCAGTGCACAGGGGATACTTCTGACTTTGCACTCAGGAATTACTCATGGAGGTGCTCAGAGGACCACATGGGATGCTGGGACTCGAACCTGGGTCAGCTGCGTGCAAGGCAAACGCTCTACCCGCTGTACTATCGCTCCAGTCCCCTGCCATGATTTTTTGATCACACTGATTAAGTGTATTTATTCAGTCAATAGTTACTATCTGCAAGACATTGATCTCGGCCCGGGAGTCTTGGAGTAGAGCAAACCACTGTTGTCCCAGAGCTCATGCTTCTGATCTGGCAGGCAAGATTAATTCTGTATTTAGATGCTCTGGATAGGGGTTGGTAAAAATGTGGCCACTTGCTTTGTGTGGGTGAGGCCCTGGGCATTCCCTTCCACCCCCCCACCCCAAGGAGGGAAAGAAGGGGTCCAAAGTGGTGTACCATTTGAATCAGGGCAGCTGTGCAGAGATCTCTGCAGTGCTGAGGTAGCCCAGGTGCTCAGCTAATGGAAATAGAATTGTACATGGGATGGTGCAGGCATTACTGTAAATATAGGAAGGTGGAGACTAAGTATAGTGTAATGCATTCAGTACATTCTGTGAGATTCTGTAATGGAGGGTAGTTTGCATTTTCTTCTAAAGGTAGTAGGGGGTTAGCAGCAGAGGGACAAGGACGATCTGACTTAAGACCTGGAGAGGTCTTTCAGATCACTGGGCAGAATGAGCCATGGGCACACAACAGTAGATGCCGAGGTCTCCATTTATAGTATTGGTAAGCGAGAATAGCGAGGTCATGGTGCTGCAAACTTGGAATTAGCAGGAGAGATTGTGAACTTGGTTGTTTTGGGAAAGATTTATTTTAGTATCAGGTGCTGGCAGAATGAGGGGATGTGAAGAAAAAAAAGGAGCCAAAGAGGAGAACTTGGGTTTTTGTCTAGAGCAACCGGGTCCTGATTGTGTGGAAGCAGATGATGGGGAGGAAGTTTCAAGGTCTGTTCTGAATAGTTTTAATGTGAGTGACTGTTGCGCACACAGCCGAGAGACTCCACTGAGTCTGCGTGTAGGTGAGTGCAGGGAGATCTCAGATCTGAGGCCCTGCTCTGTGTCAGCAGTTTAGATTCGACTCAGATCACGGACCAGAGGAGGTTACCTGCCAGAGAGGACTGGAGGTAACATTTAGAAGTCTCGGACAAATAACAAATAGAGGACTCGGATGCGGAGGGGAAACCAGCAGAGAAAGAAAAAGCGACTGAATGGGCAGAAATCAGGGCACTGAGGGCAGGGAACCTCTGCTGTGTCTGAGGAAGGTCTGAGGAAAAGGGAGTGAGCCAGCCAAAGCTGTGGAGAGGTGGAGTTAGGATCAGAGCAGGAAGGATTTCGGGAGCACGGGGTACTGAGAGCTTTCAGATTCCTCACTTGGGCAGTTCAAATGTTGGGGAGCTGGGACAGGGTGAGAAACCAGAGAGAGTGTGTAGACAATTCTGAAAGGAGTTAGGTTGAGGAAGTGGCCAAGTGGGAGAGAGATGGGGGAATCAAGGGGCTATCTCCAGCATCCACAAGAAGTGGTACCCGGAGCCATGCAGTGAGGCTTGTGCTCAGCCTCTGGAACTGCATCCTAGGCCCCAGCTGTGTTTATATATTAACAGCAGTGATTCAGCGGAGAGGGAGTAATAGATGGTGGTGCGGGAGGGAGGAGGTAGACTTGCAAGACTGCCAGCTCCTATGTGGGAGGAGGAAGGAGACCTGTAAGAGGCTGGGGTAAGATGCTTTCCTTCTGAGAGAAACCAGGCAGAGCCAGGCAGTTAATTTATGACCAGACATTTTTAACTTTTGTTGTCGTTGGTGGTGGTGGGTGATAGTGCCAGACTGAGGATTGAATTCAGCCTCACCCGTGCTTGACTAGATAGTAGTCTGCCACTGAGGCACATCCCTGGCCATTCTCACCTGGCATTTTAGTGCCATCATGTATAACTGTCATTTTTTCCTATGAAGAATCGGTGTGATGCAGTGGTTAAGAGAAAAATAGAGATAGCCCAGGTTATGGCTCCTGAGGGCACACACATGCCTGGTGTGTGAGTTATGTCCCCTGCACTGCCTGTCTTCTCTCTCCCCTGCTGACCAGTGCTGCTTAGTGTGGCCCTGGCAGCCTTTGGCAGCTCGGTACCCGCCACGCACGAAACCGTCCCAGCAACCGACCTTTAGGTTTTACAGGAATTGGCCTCCCAGCACTACTTGGGTGTGGCCTATGTTCACAGTAGGAAAGCTGCATGCTTTGGGGTTTTATTTGTTTTTTTTTTTTTTTTTTTTTTTTTAGCTTTTTTGGGTTACAACCCGGCGATGCTCAGGGGTTTACTCCTGGCAGTGCTCGGGGTCTCGGGGTACCATATGGGATGCTGGGAATTGAACCCGGGTCTGCCGTGTGCAAGGAAAACGCCCTATTCCAGAAGTCTGCATGTTTAATGATGATGGTATTATTTTGTCCCCTGGAATTAAGTGGCGTTCAGTTTGAATGTTTCACATGAGGGAATGAGAGGATGAGAGGGATGGCCCGCGGTGGGAGGTGGTGATAGGAACCGGGAGGCAGAATGCCCAAGAGAATTGCTTTCAGATTGAGAAATGAAGAGATTTTTATGTGACTTGGGGTTTTGTGAGCAGGGAAGATGGACGGGAGTTGGTTTTCTGTCTCATAGATTGGTGACTCGGGGTGTTACTGATGAAACTCCCCTGACGAACACAGTGTAGCAGCTTTTTCTGTTTTTTATACTTCCTTCATAAGAAGGAATAGTCATTTTCTCTTTTGCATCATTTCTGTATTTTTAGGAAATTTTACTTGGGCTAAATAATAAGATAATTTGAAGGTCCTATTCTTGGGGTAATTTTGACTATTTAAACATTTGCTCATGTTTTCCATACTTTTTTCTTCAGGGGTGAATCAGCTGAAATAACAAGTCTGAAAGGTTGAAAGCCTCCATTTAGTCATTAGTCATAAAATACTGAGTCAATAAAAGTCTCCAAATGTCTGAAATGCTGTACTGTTAAGTGTAACACTCACAGTGAATGGCATTATCACTTTCCACATTAGTCGGTTTTGAATTGGAAAGGTCCTTGTCATTTTCTGTTTATCTTAGAGAGCATTAATTTGTCTATATGTCATTAAACTGTAAAACGCATGCAGCTTTGCTCTCTTGAAAATAAACATGGCAAAGTTGGCATCGAACACATAGATTCTTTTCTAGCATCTCTAATTTCTTTTTCTTAATTGCGATATCAGAAATGTTTAGCTTGAGGCTGGTAAATGATTCGATGACCCATGTGAAGCAATTGTAACTTTCTGGAGTACACGTTTATGTTTTAAACTATTGTTAATTTTTTTTTATGACAAATGTTGAACTCATGTCTTGATTTCTCTTACAGGTTAATGTGTGAAACTGTGAGATATGAACGACACGAAGCCAATGAAGTTCTATACTAGTAGGTGTTTCCTTTCTCTGTGTACAATTCTTAACATAGCAAGAACTGTTAGTGATCGTTGGCTGAGTCGGCATGGCCTTATTATTTTTTCGGATTTTTGGCCTGCATCTGGTGATGCTCAGGGGCTTCTTCGGGCTCTGTGCTCAGGAGCACTCATTTTCAGCAGTGCTCACGGGCCGTGTGCTCGGCCAGCCTTCGAAGAGGGTTGGCTGCATGCAAGGGTAGTGCCTTAACTCCTGTATTACTGCTTCGGTCCCTACATGGCCTGATCTTTTATTTCCTCGCATTAAATTATCATTTATATTTAAAAGTGAGAAGCACTTCGACTGTCTCCTGTCATAAAGTAAAAGTTTAAAATCCTTTGTAGATCATTTCATCCCTCTTCTCTCAATGGGTATCTCTCAGACGTGGTTCAGAGGTACTACTTAGCATTATCGAGTATTTTGATATTTTTAGCATTACAAAGAAATTATTATATCCTCTCCAGCCAGATAATATATCTGTTCCCATGATTTCAACAGATGAGATACGAAGATAGCACAAATAAGATGTTAGCTTATATTTCGGGAACAGAAAAATAAACTATTCATATCAATTTGGCCTCAACTTCTATTTTAAATAATACTGATATTTTTTTCTGAGAGATGTCTGTTTCTTGCAAAACAGGACAGTGATTTTTAAAGACTGTAATAGGCCTATGGTAGATCGATACTGATGTGGTAAGCATGTATTGAGAAAGATTGATGGGGCGCATTACTTTCTTAGTAGTGTTTGACATGATTGATTGCTTTCTGCTGAATTTCCTAATTTTCAAAGCACTCATTTAATAATTCCTGCATTATGCACATATTATAGGGGAAGAATTATTGAAGTAAATAAAACATAGATTCTGCATAAAGGAAACCAGAATCTTTATTTTTTTTTTCAGTTATAGGTAACGGTTAAAATTGATTTTTTTTTTTTTTTTTAGTTTACGTGACATGGTTAAAATAGTAATAGCTTTTCTGGTTTTGATGTACAAAGTTACTGCTTCTTCACCACCATCAAATACCAACACCTGTTGCCACTTCCTTTATTCATTTCTAGCTCTCCCTTGCCTTTTTCCACTCATCCCACTTCTTGGTCATCTCAGCTCTGTAGTCAGAAGCCAGGGGTTTGTCACCAACCAGTGTTTTCTATTCCCGGTTTCTCTTTATGCCCCAGGCGAGTGAGATCATCCTGTATTTGTTCTTCTCCCTTTGGCTTCTTTCAAGAAAACCATGATCTCTTGAGGGAGATAGGGAAAGAAAGAAAAGGAACCAACAACCAAAATGAACCAGCCGAACTGCCTGAGACGTTTAAGTCTATACTGGGGACAGAAGCCTGAGACTCTTAAGTTTATACTGAGGACAGAAGAAGGTTCAGGAAAGGCCTGAGGGAGAGAGAAACGCAGAGAAGTGGCCCTGTGAACCTCGTCTCAGAAGCGTGTCCAGCGCTAGGAGAGACTTTCTTGGTAGAGGGAACAGTAGCAGGGACACGGAGTCTGCCCTGAGGTTTTGCACATCATGACAAGTGTAGTACAACTTGCTTGGGGTGTGAGATAGGATGGTAGCACAAAAAAAGATTCTAGAGCAAGACAAATTCTATTTATATTTGCTTGTGAAATTTATTGTCATGCAGATCTGTTTTGATTCCTTAAGCCATTGTGGTTTTCAGCCCCTGGGGCGTGAACCCGTGCGGGTCTGCAGGTGTAAAGGTAAAAGGTAAAGGCCCTCCCGTTGATCGTTGATTCGCTCGAGCGGACCCAGTAACGTCTCCATTGGAGACTTTGTTGTTACTGTGTTTGGCATATCGAATACTCTCAGTAGCTTGCCGGGCTTTCCGAGAGGGGCAGAGGAATCGAACTCGGGTCGGCCATGTTGGCCGCTTGTAAGGCGAACGCCCTACCCGCTGTGCTATCGCTCCAGCCCTAGCTGCAGGTGTAAGAATGTTAAGGGCTGCAGGTGTAAGAATGTTAAAAATCTTTGTGCTGAGCAACTGGAAATGAGTGTTTCCCTTGTAAATAACACTTTATTGTGGGAAATAATCAGTGTGGACAATATTAGCAGAGTCTAACTTAACCCTTGTAAACTCATCATCCAGAACTGCTCCCTGTTGGTCAGTATTTTCATATTCTTCCTCTTAGACTTCTAATGGGATCATTTTGAAATCTTGGTATATTAATCTGTAATTTTTTAAAAGAAAAAAAAACATGTTATCACACTTTACAAATAATTTTATAGCATTGGTAAATATTCAAATATGTTTGTCTCAGTTTTTTTTTAAGACTCTTTAAGGGGCTGGGGAGAGAGAACAAAGGGTTAAGATGCTTGCTTGCATGCGGCCAACCCACTTTCAATCCCCAGTACCACACGCGGTACCACACGCGGTACCCTTAGTCTGCCAGGAGTGATCTCTGAGTGCAGAGCACAGTGGGGTATGGCCCCAAACCAAAAGAAAATAAAACAAACATTTAAAAAAAAATTAAGATCTGAAAAAGTTCCATTCCTTGTGCTTGGTCCATAGCTTTCTGAAGTCTGTTTGAAACTCTAGCGTGGTGGTCAGTTTTTAATGACACATCAGAATGGCTTTGCCCAGGCCTCATGACCCTGCGTATCCCCTCATGACAAAGCCACTGATGTCAGTGGCAGTGGCTGGCGGGGGACATGGGAGGTGCAGTTGATGAGTGGGACCAGTTGACAGGACGCGGCGGCTGTGCTTGAACTGAGACAGAATAAAGGCAAGTGTAGCAGCTGGACTCGAGCCAGGGCGATTCCTAGATTGTAATTTATAAGCCTTAAACAATTTACAATTTACATTTATTATGTATGTGTTTTAGAAATAATATTTATGTATTGAGTATTATTTTATAATAGAATATAAATATATATTATTATAATAAATATATATTTATTTTTAATTTACGAGCTTTTAAAAAAATTATAAGCAGGATGATTTCTAGATTGTAATTTACATGTAGGGCAGTGGATCGGGTCTTTGTAGCGATCTGTGAACAGCCTAAAAGATCATCCGTCATTCCAGGCTTCCCTCGCTCTCTGCAAGCAGGATTTCCTATTTGGTGTGATTTGGTAGGTGGGGCCTGAGAATGTTATTACCATTAACTTGGACAGAAAATTTTTGAACAGTGACTCCCCAGTGTGAGGAACCGAATTGCAACTTTGTTGTTCTCTTATCACACAGTTGATAAGAGAACAGCAGAGGCAGGTGTCCGTGCTGACTTTCATTCTTGATGAAAGTAAGTTGTAAAAATAAATAAAAAGCCTTCCATTGTTCCTCAAACGAAATCAGACCTCAGAAGGATTGATGAATCCTTGGGTATGGCTGAGCAAATCCGAGGCTTGGAAACGTCCGAATATCCTCGTCCTTCATGGAGGCAGCCTCGTGGCAGTAAGCACGCCCTTTCTGTTCTCCCTCCGAAACATAGAGGTTTGGGTAATATTGATGAAGTAATTGAACAAGCATTTCCTGTGTCACAGCTGCTTCCCACGCATTCATCGACTTGTTCCTCATAGCTGTCTTGCAGGGTTGGTAGCATCAGTCATCACCCTCACCTCAGTCAGGAAGGGAGCTCAGACAATTGAGATGTTTGAGGTCTTGCGGCGGAAGGTCGGGCCTGGGTTTGAGCCTGACCCAGAACACCTGCTTCTGCAGCTTTCGCTCTAAGTCCACCGGCCAGCTTTCTTCACCATTCAAAATAAGGATGTGGGGCCCGAGAAAGAGTACATTTGCCGAGTGTACCCCCAAACCTGTCTTGATGCCTGACCCCACTCAGTCCCCAGGGGCTCTGAGTACCGCTGGGCGTGACCCTGGAAGCCCACCAGCACCACCAGGAGCAGCCTAGAGAAATCTTGGGCCCTGGGTTCTTGGACACCAGTGCTCACGCCGGGTCACTGGGCCAAGACTCCCTGTGGGGGGCTCCCGGGCACTCCCTTGGAATTGTAACCCGTGTGTGTGTGTGTGTGTGTGTGTGTGTTTGTGTGTGTGTGTTGGGATAAGCACAGCACTAGCAGGCCAGGATGGAGGCAATTGAGTGAATTTTCAGTGGACTGATTTCTTAAGACCCAGACCTTGCAGACGAATTGTCTATTTACTTAATCAGATTCTTTGGATTCGGTCACTCCTGCGTTGACGGTAGTTGACGGATTTTCTAACGTGACCCTTGAACAGACACGTTTCTGCCCTTGGGTCTGTGGGCGTGCAGTGTCGCAAATTAAAGAGCACCCGTATCTGGGTGTGCGTAACTCTCTGATAGCTTCATCGCACCACTCCTCTCTTGGGGGCCCGTTCTCATTACCTCTTGGGGAAAGGGCTTGTCTGTTCTTGTTCTCCCTTCATTTGGTCGAGCACAGTGCAGTCAAAATATCAAAGACTTTCAGACTTTGGTTTTATGACCAAGAGATGGGTAGTCATTTTGCCTCATTATGTGTGTGTACTAGTGACTTCTGAGTCTATGGTTTGAATAATTTCATCAACACAACCCTCTTTTGATCCTCCTCTAAGCCTCATCTATAAAATGGGAATAATAGTAACCAGAGTTCCTTCCTCCCCATTGGGGTGGGTGTGAAGGTCAGGGGCTCCCCAATGCCAGGACTCAGGCAGGATGCGCGCCAGTGCACACAGTCAGCAGCTGCGTAACACACCATTGTCATCTGTATCATTGTATTTGGCAAGTTACATTTTATTTTGTTTTTTGGGCTTTTTTTTGTTTTTTGTTTTTTTGCATTTTGGGGCCACTCCTGGTAGAGCCCAGACGCCGTTCCTGGTTGTGTGCTCAGAAGCGATCCCTGCCAGTGCGCACAGACCTGTATGTGGTGCCGGAGATTTGAACTGGGCTCAGCAGCATGGCAGGCTCGCACTTTGCCTGCTGGGTCCGCTTTCCAGCCTGAAAAATGCCCTTCCCATCTTTACATTTTGTAGCTGCTCTGAACTTCAGTGGTTAAGAATTTTCCAGTATGCTGTTCCCAACTTCTGTTTCATGATGTTAAAAGTTTTAGTGTAAACTTGATGAGTAAATGCCATTTAAAATTGTGTTGAGACTGAGGGGGATTTTGGTTCTCATAAAATTGAACTTAAAAATGAGAATTGCATGTCTAGAATCTAGTTTTTTTTTAAACCAGATAAGACAGAAATAAGTTGAACTTTGATACCAGACAAGACTATTGAGTAATTTCTGCATTTCTTTCATCACCTAGCATATCTAAGTGTCTATCTAGTTTGAGAAGACTCAGGAGGATACAAATTATTAACCTAGGTGCATTAATTTAGAGATTCTTTTAAGAATTTAATCTGAAATGAGATAAACTAGTTGATCCCTTTAACTTTACTTTTTCTTTAATGGTCAACCTATATTATACATTTATGTAATACAAACTTTTGGATGAGAATTAGAACTATTAAATTATTTCTCAGGTTCAAATACACACATACACACATACCAGCATTATAAGAATGTGTAACTGTACCTCTGTGCTTATTTTTTACATATTTGTCTGCCTGGATGCTTTGGTTTCTAGGAGAGTTTTTTTTAAATTTATTTTTATTTTTTGCTTTTTGCTTTTTGGGTCACACCCAGCGATGCACTCAGAAACTACTCCTGGCAGTGCACAAGGGACCACATGGGGTGCTGGGACTCGAACCCGGGTCTGCCACGTGCAAGGCAAACGCCCTACCTGCTGTGCTATTGCTCCAGCCCCTCTAGGAGAGTTTTTTTTTGTAGCACTTGAAGTGGTTTCTCTCTCCTCACTGTGGGAAAGGAAATTATTCTTCCATAAAAAAGAGCTGCATTGGGGCTGCAGTGATAGCATAGCGGATAGGGCCTTGCACGCGGCCAACCCAGGTTCAATTCCCAGCATCCCACGTGGTCCCCAGAGCACCGCCAGGAGTAATTCCTGAGTGCAGAGCCAGGAGTAACCCCTGAGCATTGCCGGGTGTGACCCAAAAAGAAAAAAAAAAAGAAAAAAAAGAGCTGCATCGAGGCCTATTGAGTCTTTTAAAGGATTTTTCATTTCAATCAGTAAATGTGCAATCTGGAACTTGAGGCTTCAGCTGCTGGGGTTGCTCTTGGTTCCTTTGCTCCTGCTGACTGTTTCCTGCGCCCTCTCAACGGCTCTCCCAGATGGTGCTCTCTGCCAGGGAGCCTGCTCTCCCCCGAGCTCGCCCACCTGCCTCCTGCCCACTCTGTCTCAGTTTTACTCTTGGTGGGAGGGTGGGGGGAGAAGCAGGGGATAGAAAAGCAGTTGCTGCCTTCGCCTGTGTCTCTCGAGAAGGGAGCGTCTCTCTCCTCTGCGCAGTTCTCTCGTTCCTCTTCTCAGCCGTCGCTGCTCTTTGCTCCTGAACCTTCTGCAGACTGTGTGTGGGCTGGAATCTTCTACTCTGAAGAAATTTCTCCTTTAACTCGTTGGCCGCTATCCTGTTATTGTACAACTTTCCTGTTCCTAATACAGCCAGTCTTTTTTTAAAAAAACACTGCAGTTTTGTTTTTAACTTATTGCAAATATGCAATAAATGTCTACTTAGGTTGTTTTAGCTCTCTCTTTCTTGTAAAAAACTTTTTTAGTTATATTTATTTTCACTTTCTTCCCTTCATTCTTGTCGCTGTGACTGTGATGACCCTGGCTCACACCCAGGCCTGGCTCTGTTGCTTGGCCATTTAGTTGTGGCCATCTCTGCGGGTCAGGCTGTGGTGCTCACACACCGGGCCACTGCGCTCACCGAGGGCCAAGTCCCCATTTTGTTATTGTGCCACATGTGTGCTCACTGGGGGTCGCACTCACTTATGGTGCTCAAGCATGTTCTAATCTGGTGCTTGCCAGGGTCTCTATAATGCTCTTGGGGTGCTCACACCAGTGCTCATAGGAGCTCAACACTTCCTGCCCACACTTGCCGGGGATTGTACTCCCTTATTTGCGATATTGGGGATCACAAGCAGCAGAGCAACGTGGCAACCACGTGGCAACCCCAGGGGTGGAGGGATTGAACTCACCTCCTTGTTCTCCTAAGGACATTGCTCCTCTGGCCCACAGTGTTTACCTCCTTCCTCAGAAAGATGAAGCGGTTCTGAATCACTGATTGTCCATCTTTCTGTAATTTTACTGTATTGATATCTACAAGCATATAGAGAATGGTGAAACCTAAGGTTACCATTGCCAAGGAATACCTTTAAAGCATTAATCAGCCTTTGCATAGAAGTATAGGACTCGTGTTTGTCCACCAGGTTTGGAATGTTATTTGGAATGTTAGGGTGTGTATGTGTTGTGTAGAAGCATGAAAATTAGAACACACACATGCCCACACATTACATACTAGGGATGTCATTTATGTACATCAAACAATACTTGAAGGCTTCTTGACCATGAAATTTTTACATTTATTATTAATCTTTAAATGAAAGTTTTTATTTTTCCGGTCAAGAGATGACTTAATAAAGACATTGAAAATGTCTTCAGATCTTAAACTCAGAGAAAGAAAGGACTTAGTATATATTTCAATCAGAATTTTTTTGGTTTAGTAGCACTGTAGCACTGTTTTCCTGTTGTTCATTGATTTGCTCGAGCGGGCCCAGTAACGTCTCCATTATGAGACTTGTTACTGTGTTTGGCATATCAAATACGTCACGGGTAGCTTGCTGGGCTTTGGTTTATTAACATTTTTTTTGTTAGTGCAAGAATTTGCTTTCATCTGTTTTCTATTATTTTTATTTCAAAGGAAGATATTTCTTTGATAGATTGGTAAGGACCCTCATTAGCACAGCGGGTAGGGCGTTCGCCTTACAAGCGGCCAACATGGCCGACCCGAGTTCGATTCCTCCGCCCCTCTCGGAGAGCCCGGCAAGCTACCGAGAGTATTCGATATGCCAGACACAGTAACAACTAATGTTAAGTTCCAAATAAAACTGCTGACTCTACATTATTATGTTACAGTCTTGGCATCATTTTCTGGGGAAGTTCTAAGTGCAAAAAACAACTTCTCCGTGCTATAGTAGCCACTACAGTGATGTAGATGGGTTGTTTTTTTTTTTTTTGGGGGGGGGGAGGTCACACTCAGTGATGCACAGGGGTTATTTGTGACTCATGCACTCAGGAACTACTCCTGGCAGTGCTCGGGGGACCATATGGGATGCTGGGAATCGAACCTGGGTCAGCCGCCTGAAAGGCCAACACCCTACCCACTGTGCTGTTGCTCCATCCCCCAGTGATGTAGATGGACATCAACATCATTGCTTCCATGCTTTCTCATGAATGTGGCTGAAGATGTTGTAAACTGTGTTTTGGTGGCGTTGCAGTCACTTGAGAGTCTTCTTCATGCGTCTGGTTTTGAATTTGAGCCTGATGGGATGTTTATGAGTGATCTTGTCATTTCTCAGTGCTCATTTTCTCTAGACGAGGAATAGGGTTGTTTAGTGAAAGGAAATTGCAGTACAGGACTCCTGAGACATAGTTTTGTAGATTAATTTTATGACCCATTGGTAGTTCTCAAAAGACTCATTTTTAAAGATTTGGCAATGCTTTTAAACTTGGTAAATGATGCCTTGAGCTCTAGCATATATTTCCCACTATACTCTATAGCTGAATCACTGATTGACTTATGATAGTAAATGCAGGATACATGATAGTAAATAATCATGTATACATACTATATATAGTCAGTAATAATATGCTATTTTTTCAAAATTATTTAATACTTTCATAAATTCCAGGCCATCACTCCTTTCTATTTTTAAAATGAATTTTGTATGTTTAAGAATGATTGCATCAGTGTCACTATCACTATCACTATCCTCCCATTGTTCATCGATTTTTCTCGAGCGGGCCCAGTAACGTCTCCATCATGAGCCTTTATTGTTACTGTATTTGGCATATCGAATACTTCATGGGTAGCTTGCCAGGCTTTGCCGTGCAGGCGAGATACTCTCGGTAGCTTGATGGGCTCTCCGAGAGGGGCGGAGGAATTGAACTTGGGTCGGCCATGTTGGCTGTGTGCAAGGCAAACGCCCTACCTGCTGTGCTCTCGCTCCAGCCCATTGCATCAGTGAGCCTAAAGAATTTTTGGCTTTGCTAGTTTTTTAGCAACATGGCACTGAGGGAATTATAATAAAAAATAGTGTCTATTGGATTGAAGAGCCAAGTTCAGGGGTTATGTTACTTGCCTTGCATGCTGCCAACCTTAGTTCAATCTCCACCATCACATGTGATTCCATGGGCATTGTGTAGAATCCCCTGAGCACCTCCAGGATTGATCCCTGAGCACAAACCTAGGAGTAAGCCCTGAGTACCACCAGATGTGGCCCCCAACTCCCCTCCCCCCTTGAAAATACCCAAACTTTTAAAAAAAATATTGCCAAGGACTGAAGAGAGATATAGTACAGTGGGTTAGACACTAGTGCCTTGCACACTACTGATCTGATTTTAATCTCTGGTAACACATATTGTTCCCTGAGCCCCACTACGAGTGAACCCCGAGCACTGAGCCAGGAGTAAGCCCTGACAACTGCTGGCTTGCCCAGCAGCCTCCTCAGTTGCCTACTCTATTGCCTGTATTTTCAGAATGTTTAATTTTATCAAAATAAAAATGTTTTCCAAATAAGTATTTGAAACATCCTTAATGTTTTCATCAGTTTTGAAAATTCTCTTTGTTAGTGACATCTGACTTGTTGATTACAATCCTCTAAAGTTCATTTGCTATTGGTTTCCTCTAGAGTTTTAGATTATAGAAATAAAATGACATTCTTTCAATTTAGAACCTTTAGGAAATGGAGTTAAACGTTGCCTTTTAAAATTTGCTTTTCATAAGCTTTTTGGCTCTGTGCTCAGGGATCACTCTGGGCACAGCTGGTGTGTGTGGGGGGATGTGGTGCCTTGGGATGAAACCTTAGGTTTCATCCCAAGGACAAACCTTGGGTTGTCCAAGTGCAAAACAGGAGCCCCACCCACTGAACTATCTCTCTGTTTCTTATAAGCATTGAGAATTTGTATGTATACACACATACATGTACACACACAAAAGTATTATGGGGCATAGAACTTTATAGTGAAGTACTGTATCTCGGAAGTGAAATACGGAAATACTCAAACTGTTTACTCTTGGTCAAGCTCTTTTATAAAGTTTCCTACTTAATACCTCCGTGAAGTGTGTGCAGGTTTGCCTTTTGACCCCAGTGCTGTTAGGGTTGTGTTGCAATGCAGTGAAGTATATCGTGAGTTTACCTTCTGTCACTGCTGTACAGAAGTAAACAACGTGTGGTTTGTTATTGAGCTTACAGTTTCAGCTTCCCATCTGAGGGAAGAAATACAAATAATTATTCAACTTTTAAACACATTCAGTAGCAGAAGTTATGTAATGTGTTTGCGCAAAAGATGAAAATTATTTGTATCTAAAAAGCCATCTGCATGTTGGAAGGTGGCCATTGTCGGAACGCTTTTTTTTTTTTTTTAAAGAAACTGTGGAACACTTTGTTCGTAGGAAATCCTATTCAGCTCGGCAGCATGGCCATGCTGGCTGGAATTGGGTTGGACCGCCCTCAGGCCCCAGACTTGTTAGGTGCACAGCCTCTCACCTGGGCTGACCGCTGGACTCTGTGAAAGGGTGGGGAATAGTTTGCTGTCAGTAAGACTTTCTCACGTTGGCTTTTCCTTAGTCGTGTGTTTGAGAGTTCAAATCTCCACCATTCGGACCACATCATGACAGCGTAGGTGAGCAGAAACGAGGCCATAAGTTTGTGCGCAGGGCGTCCATCGGGAGAGGTGTGCCGGGCTGGTAAGAGGGCTTGGTGGCCTGGGCTCCAGCTGCTGTACCTGGCTCCTGGTGGCCTCCTGAGTGCCCCCGAATGCAGCGTTGATGGTGCAGACCTCTGCAGAGGGGGCAGCAAGCAGAACGGGCTGGATTTTCTGTTTCCTGGTTTCATCCTCTGGTTTTTCGGGTGGTGTTGGGGCAGAAGACACAGGGAAGGAGAACTATGGTTCACGTTGTTAGTCTTAAACCCTCCACCTCCCCCCCATTCCCCTCCATTTTTCTAAAAGTAAAAAAATACAGAGTCGGTTGTCTGAGGACTGCCGATTCCTAGCTCAGTTTCCCCAGATGCTAATAGATGCTGCGTATATGGAGTATGCCGGGGTACTGCAATACAGCGTTTCTTTCTAAACCATCCCCCAGTCATGCTCTCCGTAGCTCCTCTGGGTGCGGTGGTCTGTCTTCTTCCTTCTTCCCTCCAGGTCGCCATCTCACCCCTATCCGAGAGGTCTGTCCGAGGGCCAAGGTGCGCCTCCCCTGCTCTCCCCAGGCTCACACTGCCAACATCCTTCTTCTCTATCAAGTGTTGCACATATGAAGCATGGAGAGGAACTTTATTCCTTGGAATCACTTCTGCCATGTTGCACTTGATGGGCCAGAGTGGGAGGAACCCCTCCTTGTAACCTAGGCTGCTCCTTAGGGTTCCTCTGGATCATTCCAGAAAGCATCAACTGCTGAATTGTGTTTGGGTTTTGCATGGGCGCCGTTGCTTTCGTTTACTTATTTTGTTGACTCTTTCCATCATATTTACAGTTCTCTCCCTCTTTTCCTCTGTCTGTCTATCTCTTTCTCAAGTTACCTTCCGCCTCTCCACACCTGTTTTGTTAAAATTCTCTTATTCTTAGCCTTCTTATATTTTTTTTTTGCCTCAAGCAACCTATTTTCTGCCGGTTGTGTTCCAAATGAGTTGCTATTTTGATTTATTAGCTTATTAGTCTTTCAGTCTCCATGTCAACTTCAACTTGATCCGCTGTCCTGGCTTTCCCGCGCCTGGCTTTTCCATGTGGAAATAGCGCCACCTTGTGTGGCTCTGTGGCATTGCCAAGAAAGTGCATCGCGCCATTTACTAGTTGCTATGTCTTTCACTTCAGACACTCGAATGCTTCCCTCGTCAGAGTTGGTTTCTATTCTGTATTTTGCCGCTTATTTAGAAATTATTTAAGTTCCAATCACATCATATAAGGTATTATTTAGAACCTAAACACTGACGTGTGAACCCTAGACTGCATGAAAAATTGATGAGCCAGATAAGCTTCAGCGAATGGCGGGGAGACTCATAAAATAAATAATTATGACTCCTGGAAACTGCTTAATGAGACTATATACCAAGTTCTCTGGGAAATCAGGAGAAAATTGACTTTGGAAGATATTAAAGCACTTCTCAGAGGAGGAGGTGTTAGTTTACTTGGAACTCACAGGAGGAATAAAAAGATGACTAGATAAAAGGTGCTATTTAGAAGCTGGAACAGCGAGATTGTTCAGAAGACCCGAGGCATAGGTGTGTGTGGGGAAGGACAGTGTGAGTGGAAGGGGCAGAGAATTGCAGCATAGGATGTCTAGTAGGAGCACAAAGGAAAGTCAGAGGTTGGTGCTTGCAGGATGGTTAAGAGAAGAGATGCTGAGAACTAGGTTTTTTATTTTTTTAATACCCATTTCACAAGGAACCTCATGGTATCACGGTATTAAATAGAAGGAAAATTGTGAAGAAGGTGTTTTACATTTGAGGAACTGGAGCCTCAAGAGTCCAATCTCACCAGGATCACATGACCAGTCTGAGAGGGAACCTGCATTCTCACACCTTTGATCTTTGTGTGGCGTCAGAGTGTGTACTCTGTGCTGTGCCAAGGAATTTAAGTTTTCTCCTATCAAGCAGGGTTAAGGAAGAACCTGACTTACCTGAGCAAATGGGAGCAGTTCCTGCCTCAGAGGGAGGTCGGGGTAACTGCAACTCTTCCAGCATCTCAGGAACAAGGTTCTCGTTGGGAAGAATTTAGAGAGGATAAAATGAAAAGGCAAAAATTGTGGAGTTTGGAAAAAGTGCACGAGAAGATTCAGAGTGATAGTTACGGGCCATTTGTTTAAGGTAGGATATAATTTAGAAGGTAGAAGCAAGCAGCTTGGATAGATTGGTCCCCTGAGAAGGAAGAGACAAGGAACGCTGCCAGTCAGCATTTGGTGGGTTTGTGTTGAAGGAACAGAAGGTACTAGGTGGGGGGAAATGGGATTAGCTGAAATACTTGCTTCAACTCAATTGTGCCAAGTCTGAGCTTGCCACATTCGCCTTGGTAAGTTTGGTAATAGGCGCTATACATTTTTTTTATTGCTTCAGATGCCTTATATTCTGACTATTAGTGGTATTTTAAGGGTCTCTATATTTTGCCTGGCTTTTGTTTGCTTATTCATTTTCTCCCCGTTGATCCAGATGAAAACCAGGAGCCCTCCAGCCTAGACAGGCAACTTTGGCTCTGGTGGCATTTGTTTGTTCTGTTGTGGGATGGCCTGCAATGAAATACAATAAGTTTGTTGTAGTTCTTAGCTCAGTTGAACAATCACAGGTCTCTTCTAGACAGGTGTTTGGCTGATCAGAGACTCATAGAGGCCTAGTTTGCTATATGTGCTTCTGTTGTCTGCAGATATCTTTTTTTTATGCACATGATAGAAGACTTAAGTTATGTGAAAAAATGCTCAATTATTTGTCTTTTAAAATGGAATATTTTCCATATTAACAGTCCTTGAAGGGACTTCTTTGTTTTTGTTTCTGGGTCACATCCAGCAGCGCTCAGGTCTTACTTCTGGCTCTGTGCTGGGGAATCACTCCTGGTGGGATTTGGGGCACTCCATGGGCTGCTGGGGGCTTGGACCCGGGTTGGCTGTGTGCAGGGCAAGTGCCCTACCCACTGGGCTATCGCTCTGGCCCCTTGATGGAGGTTTTTCACTCGTAGTTTTAAAGCAAAGCAATCATTGGAAGAAATTAAATAACACTGAGTTATACCTAATCGACAGATAGTGGCCACAGAGCTGCCCACCTCTCTCTGCTGCTTATTCCTGTTGGGGCTTGATACTGAGAATTTTTTCTCGAGGTTTTCAAAGGTGACAGGTTTTAGGCCCAAGAATCACCTGTGGCATTTGAGCAAAAGACACCGTGGTGGTCTCCTACCCAAAGATCAGAAGCTGGGAGAGGAGTAGAGTAGGTAAAGCCTGGGAGAATCTACTTTCACTGAACAGCCCAGTGCCCCTGAGGCTGGGCAGAGAAAGTCTCAGCGTTCAGCCTGGATCATAATTATTGTTGTCAGTCTTCGGTTAGCATTTCTTTGCTACGTGTCCGCAAGCGTGAGCTCAGATTTCGTTTGCTTATTACTCTCACATGCAGAAAAGGATGTTGCTGATTTCTGTTCCTTGATGCATGTCAAAGTGCCGTTGGTCCCTTGGGTGACAGGCCCACTGTGGGGAAGGAGGATTGTAGTGCGTGCTGCCGGCCAGGCTCGCGGTGTGAGGTGGGGTCTCACTGTTGCTTTGGTTTGCAAATTCCTTCACGGCAACTGATGCGGAGCATTTTTTCAGAGACCTGTGGGCCATCTGTATGTCTTCTTTGAGGAAACTTTTGTTCATCTCTTTTCCCCCATTTTTTGGATAGCGTTGTTTGCTTTTTTCCTATGAAGTTCTACCAGTTCTTTATGTATGTTGAATCGTAACCCTTTATCAGATCCACTGCAGCACTGTCCTCCTGTTGTTCATCGATTTTCTCCAGCGGGCCCAGTAACGCCTCCATTGTGACAATTGTTACAGTGTTTGGCATATCTAATACGTCATGGGGATCTTGCCAGGCTCTGCTGTGCATGTGGGATACTCTTGGTAGCTTGCCTGGCTCTCCAAGAGGAACATAGGAGTAGAACCTGGGTTGAACACATGCAAGACAAATGCCCTACCCGCTGTGCTATCTCTCCAGCCCCAGATGAGTGGTGGGCAAAAAGCCTCTCCTGGTCCGTTGCGTGCCTTTTCATTCTGATCATCATTTCCTTTGTGGTTCAGAAACTTTTAGATTGATATGGTTCCATTTTTAATCTTTGCTTCTGTTTGCTCGGCCAGAGGGTTTTTCTGGCTTACAGCATTTTCCAGATTACCTTAGAATAAGACTCACTGTTTTTGTGGACTTTGTTCTAATTGCTTACTTTCATAAAACTGGATTTTTTTTTAATGCTTGTATTTTATGTAGTATGCCTATAAATAAAAAGTGGGTTTTCTCCACAGTGGAAGTGTTGTGTCAAGGGATCTTTCTTGGGGGTGGGATTTGTATTCTTGCTGGCTGGAAATGACCGTTAAACCTTGGGCAAGACAGAGGCTCCTGTCCCTCCGTTCTCATCAGGAAAATGGGGATATAACAGTCTCTGCCTCCTGGTCTGTTAGGATGACTGAGTTAATAAGTTAATGATCCTTTCCATGTTGATGCACCTATATGCAAATTTCATGACTTCATCTTTTCTAACAGCTGCATAGTTATTCCACTGTGTAAATGTACCAAAGTTTCTTTAACCAGTCATCTGTTCTCGGGCACTCAGGAGGTTTTTTCCAGATTCTGGCTATTGTAAAGAGTGCTGCAATGAACATATAATTGCAGATGTCATTTTGACTATACTTTTTTGCATCTCTGGGATATATTCCCAGAAGTTGTATTGCTGGGTCAAATGGGAGCTCAATTTCTAATTTTTTGAGAATCGTCCATATTGTTTTCCAGAAGGGCTGAACCAGTCGGCATTCCCACCATCAGTGAAGGAGAGTCCCTTTCTCCCCACATCTGTACCAACACCGGTTGCTTTTGTTCTACCCAATAATAGTAGAGATAAATACCAGGAGGATTACTCCATGGCTTAGAAGCCGGCCTCGCCTATTGGGGGAAAAGGCAGCTCAGATAGAGAAGGGACCACGAAGTAAAGGGAGCTAGGAGGGCTCGCTTGGGATGAGACATGCGTACTGAAAGTAGACTATAGACCGAATATGATGGCCACTTAATACTGCTGTTGCAAACCACAACACCCAAAAGGAGAGAGAGTACAAAAGGGAATGCCCTGCCACAGAGGCAGGGTGGGGTGGAGGGGATGGGAAGGGGTGGTGGGAGGGATACTGGGACCATTGGTGGTGGAATATGGGCACTGGTGGAGGGATGGGTACTCGATCATTGTATGACTGAAATGCAAGCACGAAAGTTTGTAAGTCTGTAACTGTACCTCACGGTGATTCACTAATAAAAATTTCAAAAAAAAAGTTAATGATCACTTAGAAAGGCACCTTGACATCCTAAGTGAAACTGGAATCTTTATTAATAAACTGATTTGGTTTTTGGACTGTCCCAGGCTGTGCTCGGGGATTACCCCTGGCACTGTGCTCAGGGATCATAGCGGACCTTACGCCTTGTGGGGATTGAACCATAGCATGTGCGGCAAGCACCCGACCCACTCTACCATCTTTCTGACCCAAAACATGACTCATTCGATGGGACAACTTGATATGAAAGTTACTAATGTCTTTTGGCAAGGGACAACTCCCAGCACTACTGGGTGTGCCACAAGCCTCCCCCTCTGTCCCCCATAAAGACAAAAACAACAACAAAAATCTTTAATATCCCTTTTGCCCTGGTATGTAGTAAATGGCCAGTAAGCTCAGTGAGAGGTTTTTCTCTCCGGTGGGGATCGGGTGGTGGGGCTGGTTTGGGCCACAGAAGGCAGTGCCTGGTGTTTATGCCTGGCGCCGTGCTCAGGGATCACTCTTGATGGGGCTTGGGGGACCCTTTGTGGTGCCAAGGATCAAACCAGGCAAGCTCTGTAACCCCTGGGTCCTGTGTCCAGCCCTGGTTGCCTCTTCCATGATGCGTCCTTTATGAGTAGCTCCAGAAAAGCCAAGGTTTATGCTTCCAGAATGGATAGGCGGAGTAGCCAAAAAAGGAGCAAATGTTTGTCATAACCTCTGTCATAGCTGACAGTGGTGACCAGTATCGTACTTAGACACGGTTAAAGATAAAGCTCACTGTTATTTGCACTTAATGAGCATTGTTCCGAATTTTGGCCTCAATTCTACAATCTTATCCAGGACCATGCTGCTAATTTATCTTGGTTTCTTAGTTTTCAAGTTTTATTTTTTTAAGATTTTATTTTCCTGGACCAGTCTTCTAATGATAGCGGGGTAACACAAGTTTACAAAGTAATTTTTTTAAAATGTCATTGTAAAGTAAAGTAAAGTAAAGGCCCTCCCGTTGATCATCGATTTGCTCGAGCGGGCCCAGTAACGTCTCCATTGGAGACTTTGTTGTTACCGTGTTTGGCATATCGAATACGTCACGGGGAGCTTGCCAGGCTCTGCCGTGCGGGCGAGATACTCTCCGTAGCTTGCCAGGCTCTCTGAGAGGGGCGGAGGAATCGAACTCGGGTCGGCCATGTTGGCTGTGTGCAAGGCAAACGCCCTACCGCTGTGCTATCGCTCTAGCCATTGTCATTGTGTATCATTTAAAAAGTTTTGAGCTTTCTTGTATCTGGCATGATATTTACTTGATTTAAATCAGTGTTCAATAATAATGCTGTCATCTTATATTATGAAGACAAGTCCACACATCCCTCCACAAAAAAAAAAAATAAGACCTGAAACTTGATCAGTGATTGCTGATCGCAAAAGCTAGTGATTTAAAAATTGGGGAGAGAAGAAACTATATTTGAATGTACCTGACATTTTCATCTGAGAAGTCATTTATATTTTTATGGTTTTTTTTTTTAAGAATTAAACTCCATTTGAAAGTGTCTTTCATTATGTGTGCTTAACCATGTTGTTTTTGAAGACCAAGTAGTTTTCAAATTGAGAATAAAAAAGCCTTTGCGGGAGAGAGCCATCAATGTTGGTTTGCTTTGGGGACTTTAAGTAGCAAAGTAGAAATGATTAGCTCTTTTTAGATGGTGTTTTAAGTTACTTCATTGTTCTGAATTTTAAGTAGAATTTAGTTCCATGTAAAAATGTAATCCACAAGGCGCTTTCTCTCTCTCTCTCTCTCTCTCTCTCTCTCTGGGCATCGTTGTTTGCGATATTGATACTGAAAGGTTATCAAGAGTATCCCTTTACCTACTTTTAACACTCAGTTCTTGTCCAATGTGATCATTCCCTACTATTATTGTCATACTGTTCTCTATTTACCCTCAGCCCTCCCCACACACTTGTGGTTGATTCCAACACAGTCCATTTACCAAAGAAAGGTAAATGGCAGAGATTGCCAGTGAGTCCTTCCTAAAACACATGTGATTGATTCACTGTGTTCTGGGGAGTGTAGTGTGCAACTTCTATGGTCTCCCAAAAGAAATGGGTGTGCCCTCCGCACCCTTTTCACAGGCTGGAACGTAGCAGTGGTGGTAGATTAGGATGTGCCACCTTGGAATGAGAGATGGGAGCCACGTTTTAGCCAAAGCCGGACGTCTTGGAGCAGTAAAGCCACCATCTTAGGCTTCAGCTCCCAGTGGTCAGTTGGTTAAAAGTATGAGACAGAGGTGATCTTTGGGTTAAAGAAGATTTGTTTTGACTAACTGAATTACAATGAAAAATAGTGATTGAGCTAACTGAATCTGAAGATATTGGATAAACTTGACATAAGTAAAACACATGACGAAAACATAATAGATTAAGTCAAAGATAACAAATGAGGAAAGACGATAATCGGTCACATTTCAAAGGCTAAAATTTCACTTTGTTAACCCAGGTATGTGGTTTATTTTATTTAGTCACCATGATAGTGTCAGTGTAATGTTTTAGGTCTTTTCTCAGCCAGCACGAGAGCACTTGCATTCTTCCACCCTCTTCTCTAGGCCCTTCCCACTCTCACTCCATCCCTCCACCTTTACAAAACCAGTTCTGTAGGCATATTCTCAAGGTCTGTTAGCATCCACGTCCTTTTCTGTGCTGCCTTATACTCCCCATATGAGTGAGATCATTTGGTATTTGTGCTTTTTCCCTTTGGTTCATTTCTTTCAGCGTGATCCCCCCCCCTCCACCCCCAGTTCCATCCAAGTTGGAGTGCAGGGCAAGATTTCCTCTTTTAGCTGAGCAGTATTCCGCTGTGTGTGTATGCTGCAATTTTACCAAAAGCCACTTTTATAAAAAATGCAGCTCAATAAGAAAAAGTTTCACAACACGATAGAAAATTGGCCAGAAGTTATGTGCTGATTGCACAGGAAAAGTGATATGGCTGATAAAAATAAGAAAAAGGGTGTTTCCAGCGTGATGCCACTTTTATATAGTAGTTAGATAACTGGATGCCTAGATCACCCTTGGCCTCAGAGTCTAGGGAGAAAGAAAGAAATCGAGTGGAGGCAAGGAGAAAAGACCGAAGAGAAGCAAGAGCAGGCAGGGGTCAAGGGTTTTTGTGTGCGTTGGTGATGTCAAGGAGCAGTAGAGCTAAATATCCAAGCCACAGTCAGCAACACTGAACTCAGGAGACCGAGACTTTAACAACCTTAACTACCATACTTAAGAAGGTGCCTGTCAAAAGGGCAGACTGGGGGTGGGGGGGAACTGGGAACTCTCTTGGAGGGAAGGTGATATTGGGGGTGGGATTGGTGATAGGGCATTGTTATGTGTAAAACTCAACTATGAGAGCGATAGCACAGCAGGTAGGGCGTTTGCCTTGCACGCGGCTGACCTGGGTTCGATCCCTGGCATCCCATATGGTCCCCAAAGCACAACCAGGAGTGATTCCTGAGTGCAGAGCCAGGAATGACTCCTGAGCATCACTGGGTGTGACCCAAAAAGAAAAAAAAAACTCAACTATGAGAAACTTTGTCAATCATGGTGCTTTAATAAAAATTTTCAAAAAGGAAAACATAAGGAAAAGGACGCTTATATTTGTTAGGGAAAGAAAGAAAAAAAGAAAGAGTTAGCCCAGAGGGCTATCATGTGTGTCCCCGACCAGCACCAACCCCCCTCTCCCCCCCCCCCCCCCCCCCCCACACACACACACACACACACACCCAGCATTGCCGGCTGTGGCCTGGAGCTCAGCACCATGGTGGAGAAAGTGCTGCATTTCCAGGCCCGACCCTTAAGTAGTCTTGCATCACGACTCTGCTTGGAAGCAGTTCCCATGAACATTGCTGGCAGTTCCCTCTTAAAAAAGGAATAAAAAGATGAAGTTGCTGAAGATGTCATTTTTATCACGCAGATTAGCTAAAGCTTAGGGCTTGGTCAGAAGCCTCTGATAAAGACTTGTGCTTCTCTCAGCTTGTTCGACACCTCTCCGCTTCCACCATACTACGGGGGTCTCCTTGCTGGGAGCCACCACCTGTCATCACCCAGGTCTCTGTGCCTCCTCTGCCTGCCCTTCGCCTGGGGTGCTGGTCCCCTAGGGACCCACTGGGCTCACTCACCCACGCTCAAGTGTTCTCCTCATTGAGACGTGTCCTCACTTGCCATTTAAAATGATGGCCACTTCACCCCTTTCCTAACCCAACCCCACCGGCCCTGTGTTCATTTCTAATTTATTATTTTGTGGTTATAATTTGTATCATCCCACTGGAACATAAACCCCCCAAAGACAGGGGTCTTTGTTCTTCTCCGAGGACTGCTACGCCCCAGAAGAGCCCTCATCTTAGAATTATTAAATAAAGGCAGCGAGTCCTCACCTAAGATCATTGAAGAGTCTCGGAAACTGTGACTTTAGGTGAACTGACATACGAATAGCAGCGCCTCCTCAGTATTATAATGAAATGCTGCTAAATGAGATGACATGGCTCAGGGACCTGCTCTCTGGCAAACTGTATTGGCAAGGCTGTCAGAAGCAGGTAGGCATACAAATTGCTCACCACCTGTGGAGAACAATTCGACAATATCTAAACTAGGGTGTGCACAGCAGTGGGACTTCGGGTTTCTTGTTATAGGTTCTATTTTTTTAAAAATTTTTATTAGTGAAACACCATGATACGGTACAGTTGTAGACTTACACGTTTTTGTGCTTGGGTTTCAGTTATACAATGATCGAGGACCCATCCCTCCACCAGTGCCCATTCTCCACCACCAATGATCCCAGTATCCCTCCCTCCCCCCTATAGGTTCTGTTTATGTTTTACTTCTCACTGTGGTTTTGATTTGTTTTGAAATAACCACATAGGACTGAATATCCTCAAAATGAGCCTCAGGAGGTGGCTTAGCCGAACATAGCAGATCAGTAAGAATATTGGAACACGCGACAGCACTTGTCCTTTTTATTTATTTGTTTTTGGTGGGGTAGAGGGTGATTGGGTAGAGGGTGATTGGGCTGCTCTGGGTGGTGCTCAGGGATCATTCCGTGGCCGAGCTGATTGGACCGTTTCTGCTGTGCCTGGATGAGCTGGGTTGGCTGTGTGTAAGGCACGTGACTTCGCCCTTCCCCAACCCCCTCCCACACACACACTTTTTCCCTAAAACTTATTTTGTTTTTGGGCCACACCCAGTGGTGCTCAGGACTTACTCCTGACTCTTCTGGAGGCTACTCTCTTGGGTGCTGGGGGTCGAATCTGGGTCGGCTGCATGCAAGGCAAGTGTCTTACCCACTACACTGTTTCTCCAGTCCTCATGAAAAATAATTTGAATACGTATTCCAAGAGTAGAATAGTTTCTTAAGGTATGTATTTCAGCTGTATTATTGCTTTACAGTAGTCATGTGGATATGCCACTTTTGTTAAGTATTTTTTTTTTTTTTTTTTTTTTTTTTTTGGTTAGCGTTCTAATCGTTTGGTTGTTGTCTTTTTCTTTTCAGTCCTGATGATATTGGGACCTGCTGGTATATCCTGCTCTCTGGCTCCGTGTTCATCAAGGAATCCATGTTTCTTCCGAGAAGCAGGTATAGTAGAGATGTTTTGTAAAGTTTCCCCCAGAGAGCTTTAAATTTGAATATTTACAGAATTGACTTTGTTTCCAGATGTTTTTTTCTCTTCTCGACTCTTTTCTCCGTTTCCTTTTCCCTGGACTCAAGGCAGTGCCTCAGGGTGGTGATACACAAATCTTTAAGAGTTTCTGCTCTAAACCGGGTCCCAGTTTCCTGAGCAGAGTGGAGGCGCAGAAGACATTCTGATGACATGCTCGTTTGTTACAGGAATATGGCAGGCTAGCTCAGGACACGCTTGTTCCCAGGGAATGCAATCTGCCTTCATAAACAGGCAGCCTCACAAACATCTACAGAGAGGCAGAGGAAGTTCACTGAGACCACATGGGACTAGAGGTGGGCAGCCAGCGACTGTTGACATCTCCGAGGCTCAGACCATATGGTTTCTCAGTTTTGCATCTGTCTGTGGACTCGCTTCCCGTTCTCTCAGGGTATTCATTTCTTTCTCCCCGTGACTTTGGCTTGTATGTGCCCATTGTTGATTTACGACCTTATGTCCCCGATGTTTCTACCATTTGATGGTGGGTACCTCTGTCTTGACCTTGTATTCTTGAGGCTGCTGTCTCATTGGCTGGGCCGGGGGCCAGATGTGTACCTAGTTCCCAGCAGGGGGATCAGAGAGGTTTAAGGCTCATCTGTTCCTCACGTGGCTGCCTATCTAGTTCTACCTTCAGTTTTCCTGAGGGGCCAGCCACTGAGTCTAGTAGTTATTCTCTCTCCCCTCCCCTCCGCCTATGGGGTTTCTCACAGTGAAATCTTTCTGATTCAACTCAAGATTTTTTATTTTTCATGACCTTTATTTGGAAGTTACTGGAACTGCGTTAGTCTTGACTACTCAGATGCAGTAATTTCCCCCACAACCCTGAGTCTCCCATGCATAGAATCAGAAGGCAGATAGTACAGGAGGAGGGCGCATGCGCCTGACCTAAACTTGCCCTCGGGTGCCACATGGTCCCCGAGCAGCATCACGGTGGCCCTGGAGTCCCCCCAGGCACTGCCAGGTGTGACCCTGGAGGCCTGAGAGCACAACTAAGTGTAGCCCTGGAGGCCCCGGCACTGCCCAGGTAATTACAGCCAGCATGAAGGGCCTGAGCAACACTCGGTCCCTTGCACTCAGCGTACCCAGTTGGCTGAGACTTGCCAGGGGGTTACCAGGCCTCCTGAGCTGGACACATTGTGGGATCCCCCTGCCTTCCCCACTCCCTCCTGCCACCCCCCTTAAAAATATCTATAAATTAAATATCTATATCTATATATCTTTCTTTTGGAAGGCTAGAGGCAAATATTAAAGCATTGGAAAATTTTTAAATTCATATAATTTTAATGTTAGAGGAAGGAATAATTTCCTATGAAATTTCAAAGATAAAGTATATATATATGTGTGTGTAATATATATATGTATGTATATATATATGTGTATATATATGTGTATATATATATATATATTGTGTTTGTCGGGAATGAAACCCAAGCCTCAGAGGTGTGAAGCATATGTTCTACCACTCGGCATCCCTGGGCCCTAAACTATATTTTTAATAAATCTCAGTAGGCCCAGGGCTCCCAGTGGACCAGAGGCACGTTAATCTATTTTAAACACACTAACACAGTTTTGTGAAAAGCCAGTGAAGACAGGCAGAGGGCCGAGGCTGGCCCGGATCAGGAAGAGGAGGGGAATAGAGGACTTTGGGATGGGCCAGAGTGGCAGCGACTGAGTGCCAGGGGCATGCTGCCGACCGAACACCAGCCTCTGGGCAGGGCTCATGCCCTCTGTGCCCTTCTGCTTTTCTGAGATCATATTGGCAGGAGATCTCCTTGGAAAGTGGCCCCACGAGGAGAGCAAGCTCTGCTGCCAGCCTGTCTCTTTTTATAGACAAAGAAATCAGCATTGTTGGTATCAGTAGTAGTAATAGAAGTAATGAATAATAGAAGTAATAAGTTGATAATGGATTAGTATGTATGGGTAGTGCTGCTTCTCTCTGCCAGGTACCATTAAAAAGGTTTATATTATTGAATCATTTAATTTCACAACCATCTCTTCTAGGTACTATTAAAAATGCTTATGCTATTAAATCATGTAATCTCACAGTTACCTTTTTTTTTGTTTGTTTTAAAACATAAACATTTTAACTTTTTATTTTTTTTATTAGTGAAACACCATGAGGTACAGTTGTAGACTTACAAACTTTCGTGCTTGGGTTTCAGTTACACAATGATCGAGTACCCATCCCTCCAACCAGTGCCCATTCTCTACCACCAATGATCCCAGTAGTCTCCCCCTCCCCATACACACACACACACACACACACACACACACACACACACACACCTGCCCCACCTTTGTGGCAGGGCATTCCCTTTTGTTTCTCTTTCCTTTAGGGTAACACAATTGTCTGTTGAGGCTCACTTTTTACTTCTCTTTCATAACTGAGGAAACGAAGTAAAGGATGGTGATGGATGTACCCTCCTGGATTTCTTTGTAGGAAGGGTGGTATGGTCCTGTGATAGGCTCCTAAAATTTGATGAATTCTTCTCCCCAGTGGAGTGGAGAATAAGTAGCAGTGATCTCCTATGCGTTTGATCACAGGACTTACTATATGGTTTCTTTGGGGAGTTTAGAGGGAAATAGTTAAGCATTGGAAAAATTTTAAATCACACGTAATTTTAATGTTAAAGGGAAGAATAATTTTTGTATGAAATGTTGAAGATAAAATGAGGGAAAAATCACCAATATTTCTCATTCAAGTTAAAATTTTAAATATTTCAGCATTTAAAAAAATTCTTTCACGTCCATCTGCTTTAGATCATACATTATCTGTTTATTTCAGTTAATAATTTTTTTTATATTTGCAAAATATTAAAAATTCTCTATAATTCTTTAGAAGGGTTGACTTCATACTTTTTGGTTTGTGTTTATGTCTAGGGTTGCCCCTGGGGGAACTCAGGGTCTCTCTCATTGATGACTGGGGACATTGTTGTGGAGGGAGATGTGGGACCTGAGAGAAGTCCAGGGTTCGAGTGTGTGCCCCCAGCTTTCTGATGCATCTCCTTGGCCCTGCTCTTAGTAGGGTCTTAACATCTGTTTAATGTTAGTTGCTTGAGCTTTCTGTAACTGAGTTAATCTCCATAAAGGAAAAAAATTTTAAAAATATTTCTTATCATGATGGATTACTCTAAGGAATGTGGTTGGAAATGTATATAGTTGGTAGAGAACAGAACGTTGTGACTTCATCATCTTCTCGATACAGGGTTAAATGTACAGCTAAGTTTATCGCCATGGTTCCTGTAGCAGTTGAATGAGCCTGCGATGGTTTGCCTGACTACCAGCTGTTAGCAGCTAGTCGAATAGCAGCTTGCTCTCACTTCTGTTCTAGAAGAAAGAGAACTTGCAGTTCAGACCAGTTTCACAAACACATTGGACTCTCTGTCTGATTATTTTAAAAGATGACATAAGTTACTCTTCTTTGGCTGGCTGTCAAAATTAGTGCTTTAATGGGATGAAGGAAGGAATGGTGTTTCAGACTAAGTGACAAGCCAGTCCTATTTATAGATGATTTCTTCATGTTGCACCTGGTGACATTTGCTCTGTCCAAGTTGTTTGTTTGCTCCGGGGATGTTGCCCTAGGAATAGTTCTGAGGTTGTTTTAAGTGTCTCTCCTGGTCATGTCCTAATGGCGGATGCCTGTGACTTATCCATATTACTCTATCTAGAAATTACTTAGATTTGACTTGAGTAATATGGATTAAGTATTAATGGTAGCTTGGTTTCATAAAACACCCCATTCACAGATGATTCTCCACGTTAACCTGGTTTTTATCCTGTCAGCCCAGGAATTGGTTTTTAGGATGCACGTTAAGTAAGCTGACCATTCCATTGAAAGTTTTGACTAGGAATTCACCGTGAACATTTACTTTTGAATCAGATCAGAGTACTTGAATATTGTTCAGATCTTTAATTCTCATGGAATTGCTTTGATACCTAATATCAGGTGAGAAAGATGATAGATATTGCCAAGCAAAAGAAAAACTGATTTGACTTCCACATTTCCTTAGTTCTATGGAATTTCTCAGTTGACATTTTGAATAGTGTTTGTTTTTCTTTTTCTTTCTTCCTCGTTTTAAATAAATAAGGGTAGTTTCAGTTTTGTGTCTTTGTTCATACATGAGTATTGTTCTTGATAAGATTTCTAACTGGTACAGGGTCTGTGAATTCCTTTGCGATCCCAAGTGATAGCTTCTGCACACTTCCCCATTCCAAACAACCTCAGTGATAGAAATGGTGTCTTTATGAATTTTACTATAAATTTAGTAGGAATACCCACTTTAGAGACAGTATTTTGTACAAGTGGTGTTTATCCTATGAATATCCTGTTGCTATCCATAACATTGCCCTAAGATGGAGCTGACTCTGCTTTGGAGTCAGCGATATGCAGTTTATAGTTAGGTTTTTGTAAAGTTTTATTTTTGCAGGGTGTGCTTTTCTATGTGTAACTTGCTGTTTACAGTGGTAGTCATGGTAGGCTGATATATTAAGATAGTGACAAGCAGAGGGTAGTGAAGTATCTTGAGGAAAGAATTTCTCCACTCTTAATTGTCTTTAGAAGATACTCAGCAGCGGGGCAAGAGAGCATGAAGTAAATACCCCACTTTAGGGTGCTTCACTGTACTGCACCTCACAGATACCACTTTGAAAAAAATTGAAGGTTTCTGGAACCCTTGTGTATAGCATGTTTGTTTGGTGCCATTGTCCAACACTTTAGATGATGGTTAACATCTTTGTTTTGTTAGTAAAGAAGTGTTTTAACTTTAGAGTATGTGCATTGTCTTATTTATAATACTACTGCATACTTAATAGACTTTGAACGCTACACTTTATATTCCTTGGGAACCAACAAATTTGTGACACTGTGGTGATAATCATTTTTATTGTAGTGTTCTGGAACCAACTTGAGGCATTTCTAGGTTTTTCACTATTGATAAAAATGGTCCGAGATAAAGTTTCAGTTTTAGAATTGGTTTTAATGTTCTTAAGTATGTTCTATATAATACGTAGGAAAATAGTAATTATGTTTATTGTTCTATAATACTCCAAATTAGAAAATTTAAGGAATTTAATAGAAATTGTGTCATGTACTTAGGGTTTTTTTTTTTTTTGGTCACTTTTAAACTAACTAGACTGAGTACTAAAGCCTGTTTTAAAGTTACTGTAAAATAAGTTAGGCTATTTTTTTTCTCTTCTGCTTACTAGCTTCTCTGAAAGCAGTTAAGCTGTTAAAGATAAGCTTTGACTGTATTTCAGCACGCTTTCATCTTGTTTTTTGTGTTGTCTTCAGAGAAGATAGTTTTCTTAGGTTGTATGTTAATACATAGCCTTGGATTCTTTTTGTACCAGATTGCCAGTTATTTTTTCACATCTTATTTTTGGGGAAAAAAAGTGCCCCGGCATGCTATCTATTTGAGACCTGTGGTACTATTACATAGAGATTTTGCTCGGAGTTTATACTAGTCACAGTCCTGATGGCGGGAGAGCAGTATCCAAGTAGAAATGTTGAATCTGATTTCTCAGGAGAATGAGTTTTATCACGGAGACTTTTCAAGGAAGAGCCCTTTCATAGAAATAGTTGCACACATCCGACTTAATCATAAACTGCATCTCTGTTGGTCTGATAAGTTAAAGGTCTCATCTATAACTCTTCTATAAAGAACATCTGATAAGCGCTCTGTACATCACGGTCAGGTGTAGTGACCAAGGTAGGGACTTGCAGGTGGAAGGAAAAGGTAAGTCTGTGTGGGCTGTAAGCCTGGGAATATGGAAGATTCCAGGAGAAGGGTCGAAATGAAGACCCTTGGTGGGAGGTGGGGGGATGTGCAGAGGGATTGGGGACCTGAATCCCCACAGAGGAGTGAAGCTTCCAGTGCTCAGGCTTTGGAGTGTGAGCCATCAACCATGGCAGGCTGCCTGCCTGGTAGCAACATAATAGGTGCACTTCCCAGGCCCCTAGGATGCCTGTGGCGGGCAGCACACTGACCAGAACCGCCAGTGGACACTGCAGGACATTGGAGTGCCATCAGAAGTTAGCATTGGTTCTTTGGCTGTTTTTGTATTTAAGGTTAGCCGGCCATTCTAGAACAGCTTTGGTAGATTTCAAGTTTTGAAGGATATTTCCATGAAATAGCAGACAGTAATGGAAACTTGTACTGAGTCTTAACTCTGTGGTCTTTACATTAAATACTGGCATAATCAAAGAAAGCAGAATTATCTGTACTCTTGATATGATTCTGTATCTGTGGAGATGTGGGCATGAGCACGGTAGCACTGTCCTCCATTGTTAACCAATTTGCTTGAGTGGGCACCAGTAACGTTTCCACTGTGAGACTTGTTTTTTCTGCTTTTGGCATATTGAATAGACCATGGGAGCTTGCCAGGCTCTGCCGTGCAGGTGGGCTACCCTCACTAGCTTGCCGGCTCTCTCAGAGGACAGAGGAATGGAACCCGGGTCAGCCCCCTGCAAGGCAAATGCCCTACCCACTGTGCTATCGCTCCAGCCCTGTGGGTGTATATTTGAAAAAAAAATCTTTCTAAATTGCCTGAATTTCATTTAAAGGGTAAATTGGCATAGCAGTGAACACACAGAGTACAAAATCCCTTCCAAAATAGGGGTGTTTTGTTTGGGGGCAGTCCCCAGCGGTGCTCCGGATTTACTGCTGGCTCTGTGCTTAGGAATCACTCCTGGTGATAATCAGGGATCATATGGGGTATGGGGGATTGGACCATGCTTGGCCCCATGCAGGCAAGTGCCTACTCATTGTACTCTTTCTGGTCCCCAAAGATAGGGGTATTTTATTATTTTTTAAAAAATATCATTTTATTATTGAATCACCATGTTGTACGGTTACAAAGCTTTCGTGGTTGGGTTTCAGTCATACAATGTTCCAACATTCATCCCTCCACCAGTGTACATTTCCCACCACCAGTGTCTGTCATATCCCTCCTGCCTTCCCCTCCCTCCAGCCTGCCTCTATGGCAGGCACTTTTCTTCTTTGTCTCTCTGTCTCTGTCTCTCTCCTCCCTTTTGGGCTGAGAGGCCATCCTGTTTGTTTTTTTTTTTTTTACCCACTTTCAGCACACACCTCCCCTCCATAGAGTTCCCTTCCAACCATCATTGCCATAATGGCCCAATAGGGGTAACTGAAAATAGGGTTTTTTTTTTTGGTCCTTTCATTTAATGTTGGCCAAAGTTGTTGTTCTCATCTATGTTCTAAAGAAATGAAGTTGAGCAAAATGGCTTTATTCAAGGACCTGTTTGTGGATGGTACTCCTGGGTAACTCTTTTTTTTTTTTCCTTTTTGGGTCACACCTGGCGATGCACAGGAATTACTCCTGGCTCTGCACTCAGGAATTACTCCTGGCGGTGCTCAGGAGTAATGTGATGCCGAAAATCACATCAGCTGAACCTGGGTCAGCTGCATGTAAGGCAGATGCCCTACCCACTGTACTATCACTGCAGCCCCTCCAGCGAATTCACTTAGGGAAGTGAATTTAGATGTAGGTTTATGGTTTATGATCAGAAAGGAAATTGGACACAATAAAGAACCTGAGTGTTGGCACAGACATAGGGTTGAGAGAGGGCAATCCAAACACACACACACACACACACACACGTTTGAGTGAAGCGCAGGTTGAGGCTTGCATGAGTTCGAAAGTATGGGTGGGGTGGCCTGAATGAGAGCCCTTGTTTACAGTTACCTAGGTCGGTTGTAGAAGCTGGTGCAGTAGGTACGCGCAGTTGTCTCTGCACTGACAAGATCCAGGGAGATGTGTCCCATCCACTGGCTGTGTCCATTTCCTTAGAGCTTCTCTCTCCTTCATTGGATAGCAAGCACACCTATCATTTGAAAATTAAAACTGTGCTATGGCATCTCAATAGCTACATTTTAAATTGGAGGTGGCGGCTATAATGATGATAAGTGGAGAAACAAGACATTGACCTAATCAGTTCTGAGAGGCTGAAAAAGTATTCTCATTCTGATTCACATGCCAAACAGTGTGCTGCTTGAGTTTCAGAAACCCAGGCTACTCTCTGCTTGCCCATGCTAGATGGTAGGTTGCTCTAAGAACTTGCTAGTTTTTTTCAGTAATGGAGGGGTTCAGCATTGTAAGAAACAGTTTGATGTCTTTGTGATAGGAACCACTGATTCTGTACTCTTGTGGGAGGGACTAAGATTCTGTATTTTTTGTGGTGGGGACTAAAGATACTTAAATATTCTTCTTCTCTTGTAAAGAACTAATGAATTGCACGGGGATATTAACTTATGGTTGGGAAGGAGTGCACATTTGTTACAGGTCTGATGATACCTTATTGAAGATGGAGTAAAGTAATAGTAAAGTAAAGGCCCTCCCGTTGATCTTCGATTTGCTCGAGCGGGCCCAGTAACGTCTCCATTGGAGACTTTGTTGTTACTGTGCCTGGCATATCGAATACTCTCGGTAGCTTGCCGGGCTCTCCGAGAAGATGGAGTGTGGTCTTTTAAAAGCTGTTCACTGATGAATTATGTTACAGAAGGGTATCTTTATTGGACATTAGATGTACCCTAAAGGTATGAAAGGAAATGAGGATTGGAGTTCTGGAAGGTACACATTAAAGGGAAGATTGACCTTCATGGACAGGCACAATCACGACAGCACTGATTAGGCATTGAAGAGAAAGAGTGAAAGGAGAAAGGGAGAGGAAGTGAGAAAGAAAGTGTTCTTCAGTTGACCGTTTAACCTTGTTTTCTACAGTCATTTTTCCCACATCTGTTCCAACAGCTATTTAAAAACAAACAGGGTCAGAGAACCGGAACAGGAGGTGTAAGACATTTGCCTTCCACCCGGCAGCAGTGGCCACCACTATGGTGGTTGTCATCCTTGGCGCCACAGATGGTCCCCTGAACATCACTAAGGGTCACTTCTGAGGCCAGAGGCAGAGATAGTCTTTGAATACTGCCAGCTATGGCCCCAAATTTTAAAAACAAAAGAACAGATATGATATTTTTGGTAAGTAAGCAACTATATAAAAAATGAACAGTGAATATATTTTCCTTTTGAAATATTAGTATTTATAATGAGTCCAAACCTCAGTTTCATTGCATATAAAATGTGGATCATGACTATTTCCTAGAGTGGGTATGAAGATAGATTAATATGCAGATTAGATTGTGGCTTCTCTGGCAGCCAAAGAGGTGTGACAAAAGGAACCATTATTCTCTTGTCTCTTGGTATGAGATAGCAACCTGGCCAGAAACTAGTGGATCAAAAAGAGCAGAGGAAGTAAGAAGACACAAAAATTCTTCAACTTTCAGAGCAGAATAAAAAAGTGCATCTAAAAATTGATAGATAAGGATGTGAGGAGTATAATGGTAACTGCCAGAAGATTTAAGAACACAAGTTATTCACAATGATTTTTCTGAAATGTAGGATTAAAGGTTTTAAGTGCTGATCTATAAACTGTCAAAAAATTTTAATGCGTAACACCTCCTTGTTCTGGGCTGGAGCGATAGTACAGTGGGAGGGCACTTGCCTTATATACGGCTGACCCGAGTTTGATTTCTGGTACCTTCTGTGGTTTTCCGAGCCCCACCAGGGGTGACCCCGGAGTGCAGAGCCAGGCATAAGCTCTGAGCACTGCCAGGCGTGGTCCAATAGCAGCAAAAAGATCTGATTGTTCGAATGCATTGTGTCTTAACAGTTTTGTTTTGGAGGAGAAATTTTTACCAAAGTTTTTGCCAAAAATTTTTTACTAAATTTTTATCTTATCTCTTGGTACGAGATTAGCAGAATGATAGGACCAAATCTTGGAATTGGAGCATTACCCATAAGCTATTGGTTACCCTTTCAGGAGAGCTCTTACCTTGAATTAGTGTTAATGAGCTCTTCTATCCAGACCCCTGTCCTGAATTGCTCACTTGCAATTCTTTCTATGCCCATCTTACTCATTTCCCTACAAGTGCTCTTGAGGGCCTCTTATGTGCCCACCTAGAATATGGTACTGAAACACATGGAGATGCTGTCGTACATCAGCAAAGCCGACTGAGAAAAAGTTTTTTGAGGGCAGGTCATTTTGCCTAGTGCACGGTGTAATCCAGTAAGGCGAGAGTGGAGACAGGTGCTCATGAGTAACCCGTCTCAGAGGAGAGTGCTGGGGCGAAGAACCAGGAAGCAGAGCGTGGTGGGAGCTGAAAAGTGCTGCCTGCACGTGTTCTGACACGTGTGGGTACTGATGGAAGTGATCAGTAGAGTAGGGGGGAGAGGAATGGCGGTGGCAGAAGGGGGCGAAGCTCACAAGGGGCAGGTGTTAGTTTCAAAGGACACAAGGCCTCCACCCCCTTCTCTGCTTGGAAGAATGGGTGTAGTCAGTGCAGAGATACAGGAATTCAGTGGTGGGTATTTAGGAGATTTGAAGAGAGTGGTGAAACAAAGGGAGTATTCTGGTTTTTATTTTCTTTAGCACCTTGCAGCTGTTACGGGGTAGCATGAAGAAGGTGGATGGGTGGGCGATGCTGAAGTGTGTGCTTTGCTGGTGCATTAAAAAAAAGGGGGAGGGTGGTGGAAGATGTGGGAGAGAAAGGACAGCATGGGATTTCCATACCATATCTGGATTTGCTCCAGTCCTCTTCAACTCTGCTTGTTAGAACACAGCAAACACCCACAAATCCACCTGACCTCTTACTTTTTTTTTATCTCTGATGGCTGTAGTAAGCAGCGTATCCCGACTCTAGAACTTTCTGTGTCTTAGTTCTGACTCAGAAATATCCACCTCATCATTGTCACTTCATTCCCACCCCTACTCATCCACCTGTGAAAACCATATGTTTTGTTTTCTGGGACTCCTGCCCTTGTATTCCCATCAGTATCAGCCTTTCCATTTCAGCACTAAACTCTAAGACTCTATTGGTGGGAGGGGGGTTGTTACAAACCGTATTATTCATTTTTGCTTCCTCAGCACACACATATCAAGCACTTAATAAATATGCATTGGATCATAGTGGTTCAGACTTTTATCTTAAACCTGGCCTTTTGAAAGAGCACTTTTTAAAAAAAGTTTAACAATGTTACATTAACCTGTTGCCTTTTAGAAATAACTTCAGTGGCCTATGATTTATTGAATGTTGGGTTAATAAAAGGGAACGAAGGAAAGGGATACGGCTGCACCATATTAGAAGTTCGTGGAGGAGCCTGGAGAAGTTGGCAGAGATCCATCTCCGTCCGCAGGGATGGGGGTGGGGCGATAGGCAAATGGTATCTTGTTGGATGTTTTTGCTAAATTAATTACAATTCATTTTGTGTTATTATTATTATATATGTTTTTATTAACCTAAACTTAAGGGCTAAGTTTGCTCTTGTTTATGTCAAGAACTCTACAGGTGGATGGTTCTTGACGGTTCTGCCGTGTGCAAGGTCGAATTCCTCTTCCTTCTCTATTTATACTTGCAAGTGGCTTCTACTTCAGGCTGGTAGGCAGGGAGGCTGCCCAATGCCGGCTCTCAAGTGGAAGGAATTGAGAAGCAGGAGAAAAGGCAGAGCAGTAAGAAGTTTTGTAAACTTCCAATCCAAATTCGATTCATTGAACTATGTTCCTTGTATACCCTCTCATCATCCCATCGTCACATGGCAAGCTCATTGCCACCTGGAGCCCGAGCCTTGAGGTTTTCCATTCTCAGATGCAATTTGCCTGGTTATATATAACTATTTTTATAAGCTGAAAAAGGAGAAATGGCTATTGGAGTAGGCAGCTGGCAGTTCTTTAATACTTTTCTCTTTACTTTTCCGTCACACTCTTGATTAATTGTCCTTGTCAGATCATTCTTAGCTCTGTGCTCGCATTCTTCACCCGCTTAGCCACACTCCTTAAAGTCTTACATCATCTGTAATTCCTACTTGTCCTACTTAAAGTTGCTTCATGTTCACGTAGTCCCATGATACATATAAGGTAAAGATATAGGTTAAAGATTTTAGAGAAATCCTGGGGAAGTGTTCCAGATAAAGTCGTGAAACATGTCAACTTGGTTTGTCTAGAGTTGATAACATTGAAGGGAGGGTTTAATTGACCTTGATGTTGCTATATGTATTTTGTTAACTTTAAATTCAAGTGGGTCTCTAGTTGAAAGGATGCAGATTTTAAAAATCAGCAGATACAATGGGGCTTAATAAAATGTTCCTCCTTTGGATATTAATTGTATATTTTGTTTTAGCATCAGGATAAACATTACCTGAAAAGCTAATGGTTTTTCAGTATTATTTGGGCTAGCCCTGAACCTCTTAATTTATACTGTGACGTGAAACATTCTGCACAGAGCAAAACTGTTCTCTAGAGAGGGAGTTCAATTGCTTGATCAAGTTGGGAATTTGGTTGCTATAACTACAACTTCACAGATGTGCTATACATCTATATAAATGCAAGCTCTCATAGTCTTGGAATACTGGAATTGGTAGTGTCTTAACAAAGTAAGTAAGGGGACACTGATGTATTTGTGTTTATAATTGATGTGATATCATAGGTCATTTGGTGCTTGAATTCTTTAGTTAGGGATTTCGTCATTTATGATCCTTGGGATAAATGAGTGTTAGAACTCATCGCCACAGTTCTTATTTGTGATGTTTTCATTTCTCTTGCAGAAGTTAATTTTCGTAAAGTTTTTAAAATCTGACAAGGGTCACAAAAATACAGTATTTTCTATGCAGAATACTTGAATTGCTTTAAGTGTAAAGGAGTTTATAGTTTTTGTTCCACAGTTTTTTTTGGAATGAGGGTTGGGGTTGGGGAATAAGTGAATTACTCTTTTACCTTTAAATACCTAAAATATCTTAAAATATCGACAGTTCAATTTATTTATTTTTGTTTAAAGTGCATACTTTATTATTGGAAACAAAAATAAGAGTAAATTGTATCTATAAAAGAGATTAATATCTAAAACAAATTGTACTTAAATTTAAGTTTTAAAGCTTATTTAGATCAAATTGCTAATAATCACAGTTTAGGACCCTCTTATTCCATAAATTAAATTACATATAACGATATAAATTCTATTTATACGTTTGTATGTGTATTATAAATACACAAATGTACATATTTTTATATAAGGGAAGGGATGACTATATTGTACTTCCAACATTATTTTTAGATACACTGAAAGTTGTTTAAAAGGATCAAAAATAGTTAATAGATAGTGAAGTCATATCTTAAGTAGACATATTGCTGCCTTTTTTTTTTTTTTTTTTTTTTTGCTTTTTGGGTCACACCTAGCAATGCACAGGGGTTACTCCTGGTTCTGCATTCAGGAATTACCCCTGGCGGTGCTCAGGGGGCCATCTGGGATGCTGGGAATCGAACCCGGGTTGGCCGCGTGCAAGGCAAATGCCCTACCCGCTGTGCTATTGCTCCAGCCCCTCACTGCATTTTTATGCTAGATTTTAAATACAATGTATACAATGTAGATTTTGAGATCATCTACTTAATATTTTTACTAATTAAATTTGAAGTCTTAGTTAAACCTTAAAAGATACTGATATTTTCTGCTTCTTACATTTGCTATGTTGACTCTATATATATTACATATTTTTATAGTAATGTACCTGATAATGTGTTTTCATAAACACTAAGTAAATGTTTTCTTTAAACGTATTGTCAAAACTTTGATTCAATTTTTTGGAATGATTTTATATTGATGAAATAGTTTGTTCCTCGCTTATAACAGCTTCATGTGTTAATCTCACTGAAGATAAGTGTTATTTCTTAAACATTTACATATAAAAAAATTAAGCGCCCTGAGAAATGGCTCCAGGGGATAGAGTGCCTGATTTGCATGTGGGTGGCGCCAGGTTTGATCCCCAAAGGCATGGTTCACCAAGCAGCACCTTGTGTGACCCAGAAGCCAGCTGCTTCTCCCCACCAAAACTCCCACAACCCTAAAACTGAAACACCAGAAATACAATAAAAATAACAACAGCTGCTGCAAAACTCCATTACATGTTTTTTTGAAATTATGGTTTTAGTTGATTAGGGTGAATTTAGATCATCAGCACTAAGTATTCATATTTAGTTCAGTTTTACAAATCAGAAGTCCTCAATTTTATACGTATATTTTAATTGGGGTAACTTGAAATTACAGTATGGATATGCTCTATGAGTCTAGACTTGCATTTCTGCAGATGTCTGCCAACATACTATGGCTCCATCCCCTGACAGTGACCTTCCCCACTGCCGCCCCCCCCACCCCCGTCCCCTCTGCCCTGACTCTCAACCCCACCTCTTCTCTTTCTAAAATCTCAAAGAAGAAAACTTCCATTTGAGAGAATTTTTTTATCACTCTAAATCTGATACAGATATTCCAGGATAACTATATCAGAGGTCTTATGTTGCCTTGAAGTTTACATAGTCTAAAGTGATAATTGTTGGTCTGGAGCAATAGTGGGTAGTAGGATGCCTGCCTTGCATGCAGTTGACTGGGGTTCCATCACCAGCACCCCATATTATCTGTCCCCCAAGCCCATCAGGAATGATCCCTGAGCACAGAGCTAGGAGTAAGCCCTGAGCACCACTGGGTGTGGCCCCAAAGCAAAAACAGTGAAATGACGATTGTTTCCAATAACTTTAAGTTTGTTTTAGATTACCACTTTGTCCCGTGATGTGTAATTTTAGTTTAATTCTGTAAACACAGAATGAAGGATATCTCTGAATAGGGTCTTCTAGGCTTTTATCTTTATAAGTGAAAATGGAAAAGTCTGTATATAGTTAATTTTGTGTACAGAAGCATCATATTGCTGTTTCTTTTTTATTTCAGTCATTTTATTTTTTACGGTTTTTGGATTCCACACACTAGTGCCCAGGGCTTACTCTTGGCTTTGAGCTCAATGATCACTCTTGGTAGTCTGATGGGGGGAGGGGGAACCTTATATGTGGTGCCAGGCATCAAACTGGGCATGACAATCGGCAGGGCAGGTGCCTTGCCTGCTGTGGTACCTCTGACAATTTTTTCATCTACTGTTTGAGTTTGAAGTAAATCATAGTCATAAAACACAGTAGAGAAGAGCTGCCTTATACTACTCAAGCCCAACCAGCAGAGCTTAATATGTCTAAGAATATGTTTCTGGATCAGAATATACAAAAGATGTTTGAGGGGAGTTGTGTTTGACCACAAGGATGGTAGAAGTTTCCAAACCAGGTTTTATTACCTGTATACCTAACCATCTTAGGATGAGTTCTACTTTTTCCATTATAATGCAGTCCTGTTCGCAGGTTTTTAGGGTTGTGGGTTCTACATATCTTGCCAATATTTGATCATTCTCATTCATATTTGTTGGTAATCTCATTGTCCTTTTAGGAAGCGTTTCTCTGAAGGCCAGTATTGTGGAGAATTTTCCCACACGTATACTGATCATTTTTATAATAATTATTTCTTCTCTCCCTCTGCCCCTGCCCCCCCCCTTTTGACCCACATACCCAACCTTGTATTGTCTTTGGTAAACTTTTAGTAGCTCCATTAAAAAAAATAGAGGTGGGTGGTGACTGGGAGAGGTCTTTGGGTCACTGGTGGAGGGAAGAGGGTACTCCAGTGGTGGGTGTGGTGTTAGAACAATGTATGAATAAAGATGTCATTAACAGTATTGTGATTCACTGTGCCTAAACAAATTAATTGAAAGTTTTGGGGGGTTTATTTGGTTGTTGTTGAGGTGGGGAGATTAGCGGCAGGACTGAGCCTATGCTTGGCTCAACCATACCATGCCCAGCCATTCATTCAAATCTTCCCATCCTTTCCTCTCATTAGCAAGGAATGCAGATCTGTTTAAACGTTATTTCTTAAGGGAATTGCTTGCGTCTCCGGCGAATCTTATAAAAATGGGCCTTTTTAAAGATATAGTGGTATTAGATGCAGGCTTCCTTGCATGTTTAACTTGGCACAGAAATGTCACATACAATGAAATGAACACAACCATGGTGTTTAGGATAAGACGTGTCTTCTTGCTCATGGGAAAAGCTCTTCTGGACCATGGCAGTTGTACAGACTGATCAGCCACAGATCTATTCGGGCCTCTGTAGACAGTCAGCAGCTGTTCTGCTGTTCCAGCAGTGCCATCACGAACCAGAGACACTAGCAAAATACTTACCCTCACACCTCTGTCCTTTGCCCGTTTACTATGTGGCAGGAGCGGAAAACTGCTCCCTCCCTTCCCCCTAACGTTTCTTTCTCTTGATGAGACAAAAGAGCAGAAGCAGCAGAATTTGCCTCTTCCAACTTCTTCCACGTCTAGATTTAAATTCCTGCCTGTCTTTACCTTGGTAATCCCTCAAACCAGGTGTTCAAATCACCCACCCCCCGGTGGGAAGCAGGATGTGGGGTACAGCTCGGGTCAGCGCTAATAACAGCATTGCACGGCTGCGGACACCTACACGTTTGACCTTGAAGCCTCCGAGGAGAGCAGACACTGCAGAAGGCCCTCCCCGGCCCTGGCTCACACGAGAGCAGAGAATGAATTAATAGAAATTGATAAAGAGCGCCTGTCAGCCGGCCGCTGAGGTCATGCGGCCGGTATGCGGAAACGGCCCCTGCAACACGCGCACCACAGAACTGCAGACAGGAGGGTGGGTGGGTCATCGGAGCAGGAAATTAGCCGTCAGAAGGAATGTGGGCTCTGTGCACAAGCCCGGCAGCATGGGCGCGCTGCGAGGAACTGCACGGCGAGATGGGGCGCGCGCAGTGCTGCAGAGAGACGAGCTCGCATGGGAGGCGGCGGCGCGCTGGCGCTAACTGCACCTTCGCACGCAGCCAAGACAGTGCAGGTTAGAGGATTTCTTTTTCTTTTTCTTCTTTCTTTTTTCCTTTTTTTTTTTTTTAAATAAAACGTTGATAGCGTAAATATGAAACGTTTAGTACTTCTGGAAGTTAAATGGACTGGAGGCCAGGGACGGCTACGTGGAATACAGAGAGCATAGCTTCGTGGCCTTTGCTTGCATTCTTTTTTCTTGGGCTCTATTTTTATAAGCAGAAGTTAAATGTCGAGACTCACTGTGCAGAGAGGAAAATGAGCCTCTGTTAATTCGTGCTGGTGGTGATTGTTAACACTGTTCTAAAATGAACCTGGGAGGGAAAAAAATCAGGAAAACTTCAGTGAACCCTAAGTTTTCCCAATACTAAATTAGTTTTGAGATAAGAGCCAATATTTGGTGTTAAAGACAGTTGTAGTTCTCTCTCTCTCTCTCTCTCTCTCTCTCTCTCTCTCACACACACACACGCACAGCCACACACCCTGTATGCATTTTGTGTGTTTATTTTTGTTTGGAATGGCTATCACTTTTTTAAAAATTGAATTTAAGTTAAATGAGTCAGAATTACATATTTTTAAGAGATTTTACGTATTTGTCAAGTCAACCCACTTTCCTCTTTCATGTCTATTAAATTTCATTCCTGTATATTTTACTGATTTTGAGAATGGAGTGGTTAAGATCAGAAGTTTTCTGATTTTTTTTATATATATATATATTTAATAAAAGTATATTGTGCTGTTCAAAGATTTTATCAGTGAACTTTCTTTTTTCTATGTTCCAAAGAAACAGATGGTTTTGTGTTACACCTGGTGGTGCTCAGGGCTTACTGCTGGCTCTGCACTCAGGGATCATTCCAGGGTGGGCTCGGGGAACTGTATGGAGTGCCCATGCAAGGCAAGTGCCTCCCCCACTGTCCTAACACTTGGCCCTAACTTTAGATTTAAGCAACAAAGTAAGGCTAATTTGACTAATTTTAGAAATGAGGTTATGAAAAAGTTGACATTGCGGTTGTTACACTTCACGTTATTTTGTAGATTAGAATCGCCCACCGGTATAAGCTCAATTTTCTTGCCTGATACTCCCTTCCTTGCTGGCTCTAGTGTGACATGAATAAGTTTACATTCCACTGCAGAGGACCTGCATTCCTCAGCATAGTTCTGACGTGCAGCAGGAATGTAGAGGCCTGTACAAAGGGCAAGTCTAGGGACACTGATAGAAGAGCTTCAGCTTCTGTGCTCTCTGGCTGCCTTTCGTGGAAATGCACAAGTGTAGCAGGAACCTCTCCCAAAATGTGCTCACACAAACTTAGGACGGGCTGCTTGGCCAGTTAAGAGCCTCCACTCAGGCGCTTGGGAAAACTAGGTAAGACTTTCTAGTCACAGACATGGTACTTTCTTGTAAATCTTGATCCTGATAATATTTCAGGCCATTATTTTCTCTGTGTTTACATAAGATTAATTGTAGTAGGTTTTTGCCTGCTCTTTTTTTCCATTACAAAGTAGTTTCATTTGGAACCTGTAAAATATCGATCTTGTTTTTTTTCAATTGTAGGAAGAATTTGTAATTCTAATTTTAATACTTTTTCTGTGTAAAAGCTGAATGGTAACAGGAATCTGGAATATCAAATTATTGTTGCCACAACCATTCCTGAATAAGTTGTCCGGAGGGAAAATGAGCATTCTAAATAATTAAGCTGCAAGTTATAATCTTTTGCTGTGAGGTTTTTTTGGGGGACGTCTTTCTCTCTTTCTCTCTTTCTTTCTCTCTCTTTCTTTCTTTCTTTCTTTCTTTCCTTCTTTCTTTCTTTCCTTCTTTCTTTCTTTTCCAAGATACTACAGATGCCAGAGAAATATACAGCTTTGCATGCAGGAGACCCGGGTCTGATCTGTGGCACCTCATGGTCCCTTGAGCACTGACAGTAGTTCCCTGAGCATAGCAGGTGTGCCCTACCAACCCCAACTTAGTCCCTTTCCCTGCCCCCCAAAAATGTGTATTGCAGAGAACAGGTAGATTAACTTGGAATGAGTGACTGCATCACTTTCAGTGTGCCATCTTTGATTGTTTAATGTAAATAAAGACATTATAAAGTTACATTGGAATACAATAGTTGGAAGCCAAGTTGTACAGTGTGTTTTACAGAACAATAAGAATTTAAAATAGAAGGTTATAATTCAAATTTATGTTGTGTAGAAGTAGAAAACTCTTTAAGATTTTGGGGCGAGAAGACCATAACTGATAGTATTTGGGGGACCAAGGGCGTGAACTTGGGGCTCCAGCACACAGAGCATGTCCACTAACCTTTTGAACCCCATTCCTTACTCTGTGTTCTCAAACACATTTGCTATTCTTCTCTATTTCTTATCTCTGGTTATCTGACCTCTTGTGAAAGGCTGTTGCCTAGACTAGAAAGCATGAACAGATTTATAAATATACAGGGTAAGTTTCATTGATAACTCTTCGTTTTGAAAATTGCTCATGTATATATTAATATCTTCTACACATGCATGTATTTCAGTATGTACACATAGACTGAATTTACTAGTACACCAGGATTTTTTTTTCAAAATTTTATAATTCAAAGTTAAAATTTAAGCTGTGTCACTTTAAGCACTTGAGCCTTAACACTTTTTGGTTTGTGGTATTATGAGCACTGTTTCAAAGAGGGCTAGCATCTGTAGATTTGACATTCCAATCTTTACCGTTTCCAGGATCATCTTCAGCTTCTTGATGTTCATTGTCATTTTGCTCAGTTTCACTTGCCTTCTGAAATAGAAAAGCAAATTTGCCTTTTCTGTTCAGACCAGTCAGTGAGTGGACCTAGCCGGCCTTTGAGACTCCACCTTTCAACAAATCTCTGTTCTCCATTTGTCATTGGGTTCGTGCTTGAAGTGTAAATATATGGCTGTGTAACAGTATGCCGGAAGAGGTCTGGGAATTACTCTGCATAAATGTCAAACAAGTTAAACAAAGAGTAGAATTTATATATTACTGGATGCAGAAAGGAACTCTAGAAAGCAAACTGGAGGTATTTCTCTTGCTCTATGTTGAAAGCCAGGGAAAGGGTAGATTAGTACCCTTAGAAACAACCACCCTGCATCATGGAGTCCCTGATTTGAGGCATCTCATTTAACCCACCTTTAAGTTAATTAACTTCCAGTTAAAATGACACAGATATATCTGTAGAAATCTCCTTTCTGCCCTTTTTGTGGTGGTGGGGTGTCTGGGCCAGTGGTACTCAGGAACAGCTTCTGGCTCTGTGCTCAGGAGTCTCTCAGAGATGCTTAGGGAATCATTTGTTGTGTTGTGGATTGAACCAGGATCAGCCTTGTGCAAAGCAAGAGTCTTAATGCCCTTTAAACAATTTGAAGTGTGATTTAGTGACAGTAGTTACAGTCATTGTGCTATGGCTATCACCATTACCAATTTTCAAAATTTATTCTATAACCTCCCCACCCCCACCTCCACCCCTTTGTAACCCTTGGTAGCCTCTAATCTACTTTGTGTCTTTATTGCCTATTCTATACATATTTCCATACGATATTTGCTCTTCTGTGACCCACATACTGCATTTTGCATACTTTCAAGATTTATTCATTTTGTGGCATGTGCCAAAATACCAGTCATCTTGATACATGCCAAAATTTGGTTGAATAATATTTTTTTTGCATATGTGTGTTACATTTTCCATCGTGCATTATCCTGTTAATGGAAATGTAGAGTTCCCCATGTTTTGGCGATTAATAAGTAATGCAGTGAACATTGGTATATGAAGATCTGGCTGAATTCTGGATTTCTGTATTTTGTTTTTCTGCATGACAATATGTCCCCAGTTTCCCTCCCACCCATCACCTCCCTGCACCAAACCTGCCTCTACGGAAGACACTTTTCTTCTCTCGCTCGGTCTCTTTTCCCTTTTGGATATAATGGTTTGCAGTAAAGGTACTAAAAGGTTATCATGTTATGTCCTGCTAGTTACTTTCAGCACTCAGTTCTTAACTTTCTTTATTTCTCTGTATTTGTCTAGAAATGCTAGGTCAAATGGTAAATTTTATGATTAGCTTTTTTTGGTGAAACTCCAAATTGTTTCCATAGCAATTGCAATAATTTATTTCACTAGCAAAGTACAATTATAAGTTCGTTGTAAGTTATTAGATCGTAAGTTTTTTAGATCCTTTCCCACACTTGCTTCTGAAGGGAGGAAGGTGTTTTGTTTCAGAGCCCCTCCTAGCTGTGTTCCTGCTCTATCCTCAGGGACCAGTCAAGTTCATGTTGGCTGCATGCAAGGCAAGTGTCTACCCGCTGTATTGTCTCCCAACCTCTACTTATGGGAGTTTTTTTTTAACATGTAAATTTATTTAAAACGTTTTTCTCAGATAAATTATTTTTAAGTATTTTCAGCCATTCTTTAAAATTATTTTTAAGTATTTTCCCAGACATTCTTTTTATGAGGTCCCCAAATTTATTTGACCCATTGCCCCCTTAAAATAGTATTACTCAGCACTCCCCTGAAAATCTACCCTCTTTAAATGAACAGAGGAAATCACCCCTAACTGTACCGCGCCCCCCCGCCCCCCCCCCCGCCCCCCCAGTGCTGCAGTTGACCCCCGTCAATTATTGCATTGCCCCATGGAGGGCAGTATCGCTCAGTCTGGAGAAAGACTGCTCTAGATGGTCTTTCCAGTTTCGTTATAAAGTCTTCTGATGTACAGAAGTTTCCAATTTTGGTGAAGTCCATTTGTCTAACTTACCTTAATGACCGCTTCTCTCAGTGTTATGTCTAAGCACCCATTGCCAAATTCAAGGTCGTAATGTTTTATCTTTTTTCTAAGATTTCTAGGATTGTAACTTGAATTTAGGCCACTGATCCAGTTAGACTTAGTTTTTACATCTAGTAAGTGTTATTCTTTTCATTAGGAAATAGAGTTGTCCCAGTGTCTGCCTTCAACATTTGCCGAGGAGATCGTTGGTCTCTTATAGGGTGTATTTGGCACTTTGGGCAGTAGCTGCTTGGCCGGGGCCAAGGAAATAGTGCGGTTGGTAAGGTGTTTGATTTGCATCAGCTGGACCTGGATTCGAATCCCAGCATGAATTCTGATACTTCATTTGGACACTGAAGCACTGTTAGGAGTGATCCCTGAGCAGAAAGCTAGACGTAAGCCCTGAGTACTTCCAGGTGTGCCTCTCTCCCACCTCCCCCTCATAATCCCAGAAAAATCAAAACTATTAACTTGGTCGTAGATGCATATTCACAGTTTTATTCTTTTGGCCTGTATGTGTATCCTTAGGTCATTATCACTGTTGTCATTACTGCAGCTCTTTAAGTTTTGAAATTGAGAAGTGTGAATCCTTTGGTTAATTAGTACCCACTGCAATTCCATATGAAATTGGTTATGGACTTTTCTATCTCTGCAAAAATTGACTCTTGGATTTTTATAGGGAATGCATTGAATCTGTAATACAATCTATGAATCTGAAAATACGATACATTGTTTAAAAGAATTGCTTTGTTATAACTGTCTGTGCCTATAATTTTTCTTTGTTTGGGGGCCACCTGCAGAAGTGCTGTGGGGTCAGACCTGGTTCTCTACTCAGGGACCATGCCCTGCAATGCTTGGGGAACCCTAGGCTGGGATTTGAACCAGTGTCACTGTCACAGACTCATGCTAGGCAAGCACTTTAATTAACCTTTGTACTAGCTCTCCAGCCCGTTTATGACAGTTGCAACAAGAAAAATTTGCGAAGAATGTCGTATTATTTTGAAATAACTCATATCTATGTCTGACCAAATTTTTTAAATTCTTAATAATCACAGATGTACTTCTAGATCTCTGCATTATCGTCTTTATCACTTCTAAATGTTTTTTAAAACCATGATTGAAAAAAGAAACAAATCGCATCAACTTCCAGCTGCTATTAATAAGACTAAATGAAGTATTCTTTTAATTTGGGCCTGTAGTTCTGCAGGAAGTCCTTTGAAATCCCTCGTTTGTCAGAAACTTTTCAGTTTTGGGTTTTCCTCTTAGAAACATCGCTAGACAGTGTTCTACTGTAGATCATACATGGATTTCTATTAGGCTATGCCATTTTAAAGTGTGTTCTTAATATTATTTGTTTACTATATTACCAGCTTACTGTGCCAATAGCCTTTAAAGATCTTAAATTTCACTGTGACTTTTAAGAAAATATGAGAACTTACTGCTATTTGGTTGTCACTAGATGCTGTGTACATTTGTTCACTTTCAGCCTAGGCTGTTTTGTTGTGCTTAATTGTTGGTTTTCTTCTTTCACATAAAACTTTACACCATGTCTTGAATTACATTCTTAGTAGTTTTATTTGTATTTTACTACTTAAATATGTATACTTCCTCTGAAAACTTGAAGAATTTTTTTCACTTTTCTATTTAGTCATAAAATATTTAAAAGAATTGATTTTAATATGACTCATAGAGGATCTTATTGCTTATACATCTCTGTTTTCTTGTCTTTTAAAAGTCCCTAGTTGACTTGTAGAAATTAATAATAAAAGTTTATTTTTGTAGAAGATAGTGTTTTAAAAATTCAGGTGGTAGAATCAGAAGTGTTTTATGGACTTAATGACTTAATAGCTGTGTTTTTTTTAAATTATTATTGCTCTTTGTTCATTTCCTGCCATCTTTCTTAACATAACTCAGCTTGTGCCTAGAGTAAATCATATCTGTGAGAAAACAAGAGATTATCATTGATCATTCCTGGCACATGTGTTCATGACCTTCACAAAAGTACTTTTGAGGTTGCTTCTTTTGGGCTCCTGCTGTGTTTGGGGGGAAAAACCTTCATAAATGAAGTAATTTATAATTTATTTTCTTGTGCTAGAATGTGTTATGTGTTTTTGCTTCCTCAGCCCGCTGTATTCTTGGTATCAGTCTAATGGAGGGTATCATTTCTCTTGTGATTCACGTCTTTGCAATGGTCAATAGAATTTAAATCTTCTGTAACTACAAAGGAAATTTTGTCAGTGGATAAAGACTGTTCATTGCACATTTTAGGGGCTGCATTCTTACTCTCAAAACAATAGTTTCCAGTACTTTCCTTCTCAAAGTAATAGTGTTAGTGCAACTAATATGCAAATATCTTCCTAACAGTAAAATTATGTTGATGCAATGACTAATTGGTAAGAGGACTTATACATTAGTTCTTAAATATGGAGTCCTTGGTGTTAGAAAAATTGGCATAAAATGAATGATGTCCATATTGTTTATTTGTGTGAATATTATTCCTTTTGTTGCTAAAATTTTTAAGAACTCAGTTCTAGCAGGATTTGGGGTTGGGAGTTGGGCCTCACCTGGAGGTGCTCAGGGCTTACTCGTGATACTGTGCTCCGGGATCACTTGTGACAGTGCTCGGCGGGACCATATGTGGTTCTGAGGATTTGAGTTAGTGTTGGCCCCATGCAATACAAACCCCTCAGCCCCTGTGCTTTCTCTGCCTTACAGGACTTTTTAAAGTTATGTGTGACTGTAGGGGCAAAGGCAGCTTAGATAGAGAAGGGAGCACCAAAGAAAGGGTGCTGGGAAGATCTGCCCAGGATGGGAGATGCATGCTGAAAGTAGTCTATAGACAGAACATGATTGCCACCCAATGTCTCTTCTGCAGACCACAGCACCCAAAAGGAGAGAGAGAACAAAAGGGAGTGCCCTGCCACAGAGGCAGGGTGGGATGGGGGATGGGAGGGGTGGGAGGGATGCTGGGATGGGTGGGGGTGGAGAATGGGCACTGGTGGAGGGATGGGTACTCGATCATTGTATAACTGAAACCCAAGCACAACAACTTGTAAATCTGCAACTGTACCTCATGGTGTTTCACTAATAAAAAAATAAATTAATTTAAAAAAATAAATAAAAAAAATAAAGTTATGTGTGAATATGAACATAGTATGAATTAAAAGTATTTTTTTCTTACTACATGAAATTGTGAAAAGGGAAAGCCATCATCCATATAATTTAATAGAAGCTAGTTATATAATTTAATAAAAGTAGATAAAGCTGAAGAGTCACAAAGTTACAATTTTCTCTAGGTTCTAATAATGTAATAATAAAACTTACACTACATACACATGTATTTCCGTGCCATATAGCAGATCTAATTAGCTAAGTTTCTCTTAGATTTTCAAAGAACAGGAATTTTGGAACAATAAAGGATTTAAGTGGTGCCCTAATGTAATCCGATAACTTTATTTTCCAAATGGGGAGAATTTAGAATGTGAGAACGATCAAGTTTTCTGAGAACATCAGTGATAAGATTTAGAATATTGACTCTTTGTCCTACATAATTTCTTTATCTTATGCGCCTTTTCTTCACCAGTGTGATTCTTAATCCATAAAATGTTTATGTTTTGTAAAGGGGGTTATAAAATGAATTATTTCCATGGAATTTACAGTCTCTAATTGAGAACATTTGTGCTCAATATAATAGTCTTCAGCAAAAAATTTTCCCCTTGAAGATAGGTTTATTAAAAGGGTCAATATGGGGCTGGAGCGATAGCACAGCGGGTAGGGTGTTTGCCTTGCACCAAGGCCGACCCGGGTTCAATTCCCAGCATCCTATAATGGTCCCCTGAGCTCCACCAGGAGTGATTCCTGGGTGCAGAGCCAGGAGTAACCCCTGTGCAACTCCAGGTGTGACCCAAAAAGCAATAAATAAATAAATAAATAAATAAAAAGGTCACTAAACAGGTTCACCTAGAGTGAAGGGTCTACTTTGGGACCAGTATAAGGAGTGACCGTAACACAGAGAACTGTAACACAGGTGAGGGTCACTGGCTCTCGCCGCATTCCTAGTTGGCATAGAACTGTGTCTGAAAGCAACTCTGCTCTGGGGTGAAAAGGCAGACAGAACAGAGCGGGTGGAAAATGCTCCGCCCCAGGTCCATGGTGCAAACTTCTCAGGAGGATCATGCTTTTAAAAGGCAGTGTGTCTACTTAAATATACATTGTAGATAAGAAAGAGTCCTTAGTTGAATATGTTTTTAAACATTTATTTGAAATAAGTTCATTTTAAAAATGAAAATAAGTTGATTTTAGAAAAGGCATACATTTTCAGGTGAAGGTTTAACATTAGTGAATTTAAGTGTAGAAGTATGCTTACATTTTATACTTGCATCTTTTTATGTTGCCATTGACTCAGTTCCCATTCTTATTGTAGAATGTACTAAATCTTTACCTAACTGGGAATTCTTTTAAAAGCCTTTCACAGAACACATTCATATTGATTTCCTTTATATTTTGTTAATTTTAAAACAGTGTGTTTGAGTTTCTCAGAAAAAAAAAAAGCTCAAATGTGACCATTTGAAAAATTCTTTTCGATTCCGTGTAATGATTAAAGTGTTTTAATGTGTGCATTATGAATTTGTACTTTTTTCATTTTTATCTGATGGTTGACTTATTCACAATTTGTATTTCTAAATCTATTTTTCCTTTTAATTCTAGTTTTGGCAAGCGTTCTGCAGGAAGCTTTAGGCGCGGCTGTGAATGCATTGTTTTAGAGCCCTCTGAAATGATTGTGGTAAGGATATTTCTGTGACATTCTTTTGAATCCACATAGAAAGTATAAAAGTAGAGCACTTTCACAAATAGATTATATAGTTTTATAATTTTGTAATACAGCTCTTGTGTAGTTAAGTTCATACTCAAAATATTGTAATTATTTATAAGGTTTACTTAAATGAAAAGATACTAAGTTGTTTTTTGGAGGGTGGGGGGTGTTTGGGCATACATGGCAATGCTCAGGGGCTATTCCTGGCTCTGTACTCAGGAATCACTCTTGATGGTGCTCAAGGGACTGTATGGGATGCCAGGGATTTAAACCAGGTTGGGTGTGTGCAAGGCGAGCATCTTACCCGCTGTACCATCTCTCCAGCTCCCGTAAGATAGAAATTTTTAGAATGGACAAGCCTAAGTGTTGGGTGCATGACATTTGTAAATCAAAATTGTGGTAATCACATTCAATTGAAATTTGAGGAGAATCTTTGAAATGCAGTAGGTTGCAAATATTAGTAGAAATTCTTCTAAGTATGAAGACATATCTTCAAGCAACAGTTAATGAAAGATAATAAGTAATTCCTTCAGCTAATTAAAAGAAAATTGGACTGGTATGCTGACTGAACATGCTAGTCACAAAAAATCACAAATCATCCTGTTATTCGTCGATTGCCTCGAGCAGGCCCCAGTAACGTCTCCTTCATCCTAGCCCTGAAATTATATTACATGCTAGTAAGACCTCCAATTTTAATCGAATTAATATAAATATATTAACATAATGTTTTTATTAATGCTTTTTAAAAGCCCATGTTTTTTTTTTTTCCTGTGTAAGAGTGACAGGCTAGATAAGTATTCCTTCTCTAAAAATCAGAGTGAGGGGCCCAGGCGTTGACTCAGGATTAGAACATATGTTTGCAAACCAGTGCCCCGGCTTCCGTGACTAGCAGGAAGCATCAGTCGAACTCCTTTACGCCCCACACCTCCGAGCAGTTTAGCAACAATGAAACTTTGTCAATCATGGTGTCTAAATAAAAAATAAATTAAAAAAATCATTTCCCAAACTAAAATGAGAAGGGAGGAAATTCCAGTGCAGTTACTCCATTGCTACTTCATTCACCTTCTCTGCCATCAGCACCCCAGCTGGGAAGGAGAGCTTTGTTAAGCAATCTATATATTGATGGGAACCTGTTTGTTCACTTTAAACCGAGTATTTGGAAAATGACTGCTATGTCTGTTATGAGATGCTTTGGATTTTCCCCCTCGAATATATAAGAGAAACTCAGAAATGTTGAAACTTCTCTGTCAGAGCTAGTGAAAACCTGTACTGAAATTCAAAAAATTTACTCAAGTTTGATAGTGGCATGATAATTTGGAACTGGAAAAATGGAGATGGATAGGACTTTTACAGCAGTGGGTTTTAAAACTCATTTTAGATATTTTCTAGAACTTTTGGCTTCTGTGTTACTACTTAAACGTCTCTGAAGGATTTTTTTGTTTCTCTTTTGGGAGATGGATTGGGGCTTGGTGGGTTTGAGCCACAGCCAGCTGTTCTCAGGCAGTTGTGGCAGGGGTTGGGGCCACAATCAGTTATTAATCCTAGCAGTTGCCCAGGGACCATATGGCATTGCTGGGTTTGACCCTGGATTGTCCATTTCCAAGGCAAGTGCCTTTCCCACTGTTCTATCTTTCTGGTCCTAGAAGAATATTTGTTCTTAAATTTTTTTTTTCAAGATGTTCTTATATTAGCTGACACAGTACAAATGCTAGATTTGCAAGTGTAAAAACAGAATCTAAATGTATCTCCATTGGAAGCAATTTTTTTTCATTATTCTGAGAATTAACCTAATGTAACTTTGATTCTGTTAATCCATTCATCAGTTTCGATATGTTTAAAAGAGGAAATTTTTTTTTAAATTTAGCACTATTTATTAAAAAAATAAGAAAAGAAACTGAATATACAAAATGAAAGTAGGAAGAGAAACCCTTAATCTACTAAAGTTATTCTGCTCACAATGTTGTTTTGAGTCATTTGGGATTTGGAGTTTTACAGATTTGCTCATTACTCATATACATCAGATTTTTTTGAGCTTTAGTTAAGACAATGGGGCAGTTGCTTTCATAATGTGTAATAATGTGTCCTGTGAGATCTTTCGCTAATAATTGGGCACAAAGACTACTGAAAATATCCTTCCCTTTGAAACTTCAGGAAATTCAAGAATTACCCATATTGTCCTAAGTGGAACTGAAAATGCCTTTTCATAAAAGAAAAATTACTCAAAGCAGATTTGTTCCAGAGAAGTTCAGAAACTAGATAGTTTGTCTATACATGTCTTTGCAAGATGAAAACATGTGAATTTTCTGTAAGTTTTATTCTGTGTCTGATCTTAATATGGAATGTTACGTATGAAGGAATAAAATTTGGGTATTTTTGCCAGGTGGACTATATGGATGAAAATGAAGAATATTTTCAGCGTCAAGCTTCTCATCGACAGTCTCGAAGGAGATTCCGGAAAATCAACCAGAAAGGTGAAAGACAAACCATCATTGACACTGTGGACCCTTACCCTGTTGGTAAACCACCTCTGCCTAGAGGCTATCACACGGTAAGTTAGGACGGACTCTTCCTCTGCATTTATTTTGTTGGGAATTCTGTGAGAAGACATGTAAATTTTCTACTTGGGTAGTAGATAAACTTAGGCAAAGTGGATTTTGTTGGGTACACATGATATGAATAACTGTAAAGGTCATTAAAATAAAACATAAAACGATGTTTAGTTATTTTCTTAAAATTGTTTCTTAAGTGATCTGCTTTGTGATCAGCAGACACAATTTTGTATGAGGGATATTTTTAATTCTCAATTTAATCTATAATTTTAGCCTCCCTTCTCACCTCAGTGATGAGGTATCATGTATTATTAATGCCTGTTTTTAATTTAAGTTGATTAAAATGACACAGTATTTCATGGCTTTTCATACTATTGTGAGAATACTGTGTGAAAATAGTTTTCCTAGTGTGACAAAATAAAATAATTTGAAATGATATTTGATAAAAGTCCTACTATAGAAAGGTCTGAACTATTCATAATAGGTTTAATGATCCTTTTGAATGTTGTATAGTGCACTTAAGTGTCATTTGTTATATCCACTGATGGCCAATTTAAGATAATTGCAAATATATTTGAGAATTCTTATTTTTTAAAAGAGGGTAGCTCGAGTTTTTAAGTTTAATCCTATGTGTAAAACTGTTAAATGAGCAATTATTATAAAAAAAACTTAAAATAAAAATGAGAAAACAGGTAATTGGCAGTCACTTGTTTTTCTTTTTCTTTCCTTTTGCAAATAACCTTAATAATGCATTGGAAAGTGTGTATATCCTTAAAATGATGTACTCAATTTTTAGTAATTTTTTGAGCTATATTATATTTAATATCTCTATTGCATATAGTCTATTTATGAGGTTTTTTTATATTGAACTACTTAAAATCAATTTTGACTGTAAGTTATCCACCTACTCATTTTACTGTCCATGCACTGTTTTAATACAAGTTTTGTAGTTGAATCATTTCATTGAACTTATTTGGAAGGGTTGCTTTTTTTTATTTTCTCGTCATAAAGGCAGCTTTGTTTGTTGGAGAGACATGATATTTTAAAAAAAAAATCTGTGAAAGGTTTTTTGTTACTATTTTCTTTAGATGAAGGTAGTATTTTAGTGTTGATGTAGCGTCCTGGAAGATGGAAGATGGCTTAAAAATAGTAGTGCGTATTTATAGAGTTGTATGGACCAGTATTTCAACTTAGTACTAACATTTTTAATATTATTCTACTTTGGAATTATTTTTCAAATTAGATTCCATACTGAGATTACCAGTGAGAGTGTGGATTACTTATAATGTGTCTCATTCTATTTTTGATTTTTGTTTTTGGGCCCTCCCGTTGATCGTCGATTTGCTCGAGCGGGCCCAGTAACGTCTCCATTGGAGATTTTGTTGTTACTGTGTCTGGCATATCGAATACTCTCGGTAGCTTGCCGGGCTGGGTTTACTCCTTGCTTTGCACTCAGGGGTCACTCCTCGTGGGCTTGGGGGACAGTATGGGGTGCCAGGGATCTGACGTAGGTCAGCCACATGCAAAGCAACCACCCTACCTGCTGTGCTCTCTGACCCTGATTTTTAAAAATTTTTTTACAATTACATGGTAACATTCTTAAATGGTCTTTCAAATATTTTCTGACTGGGCAGTGGTGCTTTTATTAGGAAAAATTCTGTTTTAGAATGAAAATAAAATTTAATCACTAATTACAACATAATATGACATACTAGTATTTTAATGAGATCATATTGGCAACATGCTCATAACTGAAAATGTTGAGTCCCTTTTAAAAATAGAGTTTTTAAATATATTTATTATTTTACTTAAATATATTATTTTAGTGTAAGAAAAAAGACGATCTTGTTTTGTATGTATAGTACCACAAGATCAGATAAAAAAGTATAAGATGAAAATTACATATTTTATTAGTCTTAAGTCACAATTTACTTTTAACATTTTTGAATGAAAATAGGATGGAGTCAGGACAAAAAGTTTATTTGACTTTTTATAGCATTGAATTGTTGGTGTGGATGGGCGGGAGGGAAAACGGGCCATTGGTGGTGGGAAATGTACACTGGTGAATGGACGGGTGTTGGATCATTGTATGACTGATCAACTTTGTAACTGTGTATCTCACAGTGATTCAATAAAAAATTAATAAATCAAAGTTTGAAAATGGGAAAAACTGAACTTTTCAAGAAAAAAAATCGCATGGTCATACTTTACAGGTTATTTCAAGTGATTATAAGTACTCTTCAAGTGCATGGCTAAAAGAACATAGGGAACATTATGCATATAGCCATCTTAACATAATTTTAACATTATCTTCATTTTGTCAGATGTACTATAGCATGTCTGATAATTTTCATCTTTTCCTTTCCTCTTTTATGGCACTCATTTCATTTTGGCTCAAAGGAATGCACTAAATCTCAGGTATTGTAATTTGTGTGTGGTCTCCTAAGTACTAACCTAAGCTTATGTGTGAATTTGCATTTTAACTAATGAGTTTAATATTATTATTATGTTTTGCTTGGTCTTGTTCTTTTGTATTTCGTCTTCATTTAGTTAAGTCACTTAAAACTTTGAAAGTATCAGTGGTTTAGAGAATGGCATTGACTGCTTTATTTATGGAAACCTAAAGATGAATTGCCCACCTTTTTTGAAAGAAAGAACGAAAGTGCAGCCTACTAAATTTTAATAACAGGTGGGGCATACTCTCTGTACTAACCTGCTTTGCAAATAAAAAGGAAGAGAAAAGTAAAGATTCTGAAATTTCGGTTATCATTTTTTTTATGTGTCAGCTTAGGGAATGCATTATATATAACAATAAATAATTAGTATATTATTTATATATGAGTTTTGGGTCAGATCTAGTAGTATTCAGGGATCACCCCTGGCTCTATGCGCAGGAATCACTCATTGCAGTACTTGGGGGACCATATGTAGGGCCAGGAGCAAATTGGGGTAGTTTATATGCAAGGCATGCACCTTAACCCTTTATATTTTAAATCCTATACATAGAAGAGTTAAATTTTAGTGATCCCAATGCACAAGCTTTTTGGGAGACCACTGTGAAATTATGACCATTGAAAAGAAACTAAAAATAAAAATTGCTTAATATTTTCTTATTTGCGCTTATTTTTAACCAGATTTCATGCTTGTATTTCATTCTATAATTTAATCAAGCGGCCTGTCACAATATCTTTGCTCATTTTATTCATGCCAATTTATGACTAAGTTTTTATTTTTAGTATTCGTTTGAAATTTCGGGTCACATTTTGGGTTAGCAGGGAACTTGGAGTCAAGGAAGAAAAACTGATATGTAGCTGAAATGTAATTAGTTAAATGTTAATGCTTGTCTTACCTCCCAGAAAAATTATATGGATAATCTAATAATAGGAATCTATCATTAATATAATATCTTTGGTTATTATAATAATTTTGCTTAAAGAAATTAATTTTTTTCAAGATAAAGTGAAATTGTTTATGAAGAATAAAATTAAGATGTCACAAGTGACATGATTGCCCTATTTTTGGCTAATTTTGAAATATGATAAATCTAAAATTTAAATTTGATAAAATATATTTCAGAAAATTACACCTGCTTTGAGAAAGATATTCTTTAAAAATGTTCCGACATTATTAAAACAAACACTGTCCTCCCGTTGTTCATCGATTTGCTTGAGCGGGCCCAGTAACGTCTCCGTTATGAGACTTATTGTTACTGTGTTTGGCATATCCAATACGTCACGGGTAGCTTGCCAGGCTTTGCCACGCGGCAAGATATTCTCAGTAGCTTGCCGGGCTAGAGGGGTGGAGGAATCGAACCCCCCTCAGCCGGGCTGGCTGGAAGCAAGGCAAATGCCCTACCACTGTGCTATCACTCCAGCTGTCAATTAAAAGTCCATATTAAATATCTATTAAAAGATTCATTAGTTTACAGTTCTTAATAGAAAAAATTTCCATTTTAAACTAAGAACCAAATTTAAAAAGTGAACTGAATTACTCTATACCTTATGTACACTTTTTAAAATTAGATGTTTTGCAATAGTTTAAACGCAGATTAAAACATTTCTTCAGAAACATGAATACTCATAGCCTTTGTAGAATGTTATCAGGACAATTTTTCAAGGCAAGGGTATGAGGTTTAGAAAGAGAATCCACATTTTAAAATGCAGTGAGAAGGGAAGATTGAAGATGACTTTAATTAGCATTTTCTTGCATTTTGTTGCGCTGAAGTAAAGATTGTATTTAAGACTGCCAGAAAATTAGATGTGGCATTAATTTTCACTTTACCCACGTGATGTGGGTAAAGATCATAAAGGGGAAAGTACCTGTCAAAGGCTATAGAAGGTTTAGGGTCAGTCTCTTGTGAGACTTGGGACTTTGGAAAGGTTTACCTGGTCTCCAGGGACTAGATTTAGGCAGGGGATATTTTTTGAGTTTTTTTTTTCCTTTTTCTGTTTTGGGTGATTGGAAAACGGTCACATACCTATATTGACACTTTTTATTCATCCTCTTAGTGAAAATATTGTCTCACCCCTCTTTTGAATTTGAAGGAACAGAATTAATTACACAGAGATATTTATACCTACTGACATTTGAAAAATTCCTCACACTTAGGAGTGCGAGTCTTGTTTAATTAAAGTGCTCTACACACCTGGTAGTGCTCAGGGACCGCTTCTGTGCTCAAGAGTGACTCCTGGTGGTTCTCAGGAGACCGTGTATTGTGCTGGTGTGCCCAAACCAGGGTTCTGCAGCATGCAAGGCAAGCACCTTTAACCCTTCTCTGTCCCCACTGCCTACCCGTGTGCAGGTCTCATTGACTCACTGTCCTACTCTGACCTGCCTCTGGAAGTCTGACTTAACTTCATGCACATTTTAATTCAGAGGATTGACCACAGTACAACACAAAACATGCATAGCCTCAATCATTATAAAATTTTTGACATAAATTGCAGTCATGTATAAAGTTATTTGCCACACATTTCATTAGTAGTCTTTTTCTGCAGGGTATCTACCTACAGGTATCATTTAACGTTTACATGCTCAATTTTTCAATTAGATGACTTAGTTTGAAGTTCTTGATGCAGGTGCACAGAAATGTACATTAAAATTAATGTAAGCTAAGCTGAATACAGTGTTCTACAACATTATGGGAACAAGACAGACCGTGATAATGCTAAGTTATCTGGGAATGTGTCAGTTTATGAAGCTTGCTTTACAGGAGGCTTATGAAAGTGAGCCCCATGTTGTAAGGTTATTTTTCATGATAATTTAAGATATTTTTCATGTGATGATTATGTCACCATTCCTTGGTTGTATGTTGTACATCTCTGGAAGATTTTTTTTTCTTGAGGTAGAAATGATTAAGCTTATTTCATCTTTAGTTGATTTCTTGGTTTGGTTAATTTAAAAAAATTGTTGAAATACTGAGATGACTAATGCTGCTTTTATGATGAAGTACATTTATTTGATATTAGATATTTTGACTGGAGCTATCATGACTTTGTTTTACTTTTTACAAAGGTCTGTGTGACAGACTGAATCTTGCCTCAGTGACCTAATAAATGAGCAGTTGAAGTACAGGAAATTCCTGGAATTATAAAGGCACATAGAGGCAGCTTTAGAATCAGACGTAGCTTTTTGAATGGTCTCTGATTTGTTTATTTTTGTGTTGTTGGGGACGGAATCCAGGGCCTCAAGCATGCATGAAAAGTGCTGGACGGCTGAGCAACAGCCCCAGTTAAATAAATTGAGTTTTCGTTACAATTTGAGGATTGAGCCATGTAAGGCCTGCAGTCTACAACTGAGCGCCACAACCGCCACAGTCCCTGGCCCTAACCCAGAAACACTTTTTTCCAGGAGAACCCAACAAACGTGTGAAAACTGGGCTGGGACTAAAGAATGAAAAGGAGGGTGTGGAGTGAGTGTCAGAGAAGCGATGCACGCTGCATGCTCGCAAAAAAATAAATAAATAAATGAAAAGCCATACAAAATTTGCTCTCCATACTCTTTATTGTATGCAAGCCTGATGTTTTCTATTCACACCAGAGCCTTTTAGAGAGAGGTGTCAAAAGCATTCTCTGCTTTTCACGCTCTCCATCAGGAGGTTTACTGGTTCCACTTCACCTACATCATGTTGCATTTTAAAATCCTGAAGAAAGCTTCCCCTGGAAGATCTTGAAACAATAGGTGACTGTGTCGGTACACTGCCAGGTGTACTGTAATCGCTGGCAACGTGCAGCATGTGAAAACGGCTGCAGTGGTCTCGGTCACCCTGCTGTGGGGGGATTAGTTCTCTTTCTTGCAGTTCTGTTCAGGTACTGATGTCGATTGAATTTATATACAGATGGGGAAACGATAGCTATCTGTATCAAAGTTGATCTGTGAATCTGGAAAGAGTTTCAAACATAAAATTATTTCTCTTTGTGCTATTAACAGCATGCATTGCAAATTCATGCAAGGCAGTTGAGAATAGTATGCAGTGTGCTGTTTACCCAAGTCTCAGCTTCTGTTCGAGGATGTCTATTTTTATATATTACATCATCTCTGCTGCAGAACCCCCATGTCCACTGGGATTTACTGTTCTTTCATTCCATTTTGAAAGAAAGCTTGTATTGATGTCATAATTGGACCCATCTTTCGGTTGCACTTGGAAATTGAAAGTAATAAGGGTGTTGTGTAGCAAGTCATGCAATATTTCAAGCAATTTATTTGTCAAAGAGATCACTGTCATTGTGTCCTCCCTCTAATTGTGGACACTGGTGGCTCTCTGTGCCTGTACATGTTTTAAATATACTTGACTAAAATTTAGCTTTTACTCTCAATAGCAAAGATCCCTTTCATCTTTGACTGTTTCATTTCTCTGGTGGTTTTTTTCTTTTTCCTTGGTCATAAGATTTTGTAGTGCTGCATGCTGGTTTGAAAAATGTCTCTTTGGGAAAATTTGCTTTGAAATTCAGTCCTTTTTCAAGATCAGTGTGGAACTGATATTACAATTAAGTTATCGGTTGTAAATTGTCTGTTTTCATTATTAGAAATGTTGAGTGATTAGAAATTTTCAGTTTTGATTTTTGAATGTAGTTAAAATACTGACTTGAAATGCTTTTCCAGTAGGTAGAAAATGTTGATCTCTGGAAGAAGCTCTAGCATTTAATTCATTATATAGGTGTTACTTTTACATTGTGGAAGGAAATATTTTAATTAAGTATTTTTAAATGCCTATAAAATACTATTCATGTTTGTGTGTGTATAATTTCCCCCCTATTTTCTTTTAGAGGTGCAATCATTATCCTATTCTCAGTAGTATACCTTCCTTTTTGTAAAAACCCGGTGAGGAATAAACATACCTGTGTTCTTCCTTTGTTGGGAGGGTGGTACTGGGGAATGAACCCAGGTCTCTGTACTCAGGACATGTGCTTTTTAGGATTTAGCCATGTGCGTGGCTTTAGTCATAGTCTAGAAACAAAATTTTTTGTGCCTCATATTCGTTAATAATTAAAATTAATTTTATTGGATTACAGTTCGCATACTATGTAATTTACCTATTTATAACATATTCTATATTTCCCCTTATTTTTCACATATTACATACATTTAAATTAGCTATCTTAATCAGTTTAATGTTACAATGTGTCAGGAGTAAACTTTTGTTTTTGTTTTGGGGCCACACCTGGCTATGCTCAGGGTACTCCTGGCTCTGTGCTCCAGGATCACTCATGGCAGTGCTCGGGGCACCAGATGTAGTGCTCAGGCATGCAACTAGGTTGGTCAGCCACTTGCAAGGCAAGTCCCCTTATACTGTACTACCTCCCCAGCTCTAGTTGAAACTTTTGGTGGACTTGAATGTATATCCACATCGCAGAGATCTTGTATCTTAACCCCATACCCCCATTTTTGGAGCCACACCAGGTGGTGCTCAGGTTACTTCTGGTTCTGCACTCAGTGATCACTCCTGGAGTGCTCAGGAGACCATATAAGGTGCTGGGGATAGAAGCCAAGTGGACCACATGCAAGACAAGCACTAGTTCTATCTTTTGTATCCTTTGTGATTGTGTAAGTTACATGTATAGATCGAAAAGTAATGTTAATACACTTTAGGAGAAAGCAATTCTAGGCTTTTGAGAAAGGGACAGTTTTATGGAATAGTTGTAGTAGATAAATCTCTTATGGACTGAATATGAAATCAGCTTTTTTTTTCTTTTTTCTTTTTTTCTGGCCATACCCAGCAGTGCTCAGAGGGGCTCTGTGGTGAAGAGTTACTCCTGCTGGTCCTTAGGGGTCCATGTGGTGCTGGGGATGAACTCTGGCATCCTGCAACGAAAGATAGTCCATCTAGCTGCCGTTCCTTTTTTTTTTTAAGCCTTCTTGAGCGATAGCCCAGCGAGTAGGGTGTTTGCCTTGCACGCGGGCAACCTGGCCAACCTGGATTTGATCCTTCTGTCCCTCTCGGAGAGCCCAACAAGCTACCGAGAGTATCTCACCCGCACAGCAAAGCCTAGCAAGCTACCCATGATGTATTCGATATGCCAAACACAGTAACAAAAAATCTCACAATGGAGACGTTACTGGGCCCACTGGAGAAAATTGATGAACAACGGAGGACAGTGCTACTGTGCTTTTCTTCAAATGGAATACAGGAAGAGTTGGAATATAATGTGGAGTATGCAATTGCTAGCATAGAAGGGGAGTGATGTGGAGGCTGAGTAGACCATTTCACTTCTGAAATATCCACTGGTGATTTGGATACGTGGTAAAGTTATTCAGAAAGGAAAGATTTGAGTATAAAAATATTCAGGGCCAGAGAGATTGTTAGGTGGTAGACCACTTGCTTTGCTTGCTGACCTGCATTTGATCACTGGCATCCTGATGGTTCTCTGAACTGCCAAAAGTGATTTCTGAGCACCATGCCAGGAATAGTCTCTGAGCACTGCTAGGTGTGGTCTCCCCTCGCCCTCAAAAAAAATTGAAAAAGAAAGAGAAAAATTAGGTATCTTAATTTTTGCATAGATTTCTATGAAGGTAGCAAAGATAATGACTAATTATGGTTCAGCACAATCCAGAAGGCATTTGGCAGTACTGGAAAATATTGTGAAAAAAAACTCACAATAGTCATTTCTCACTAGTTATTAGCATACTTCTACTTCCTATTTATTTAGAAAGGTTTCTAAAATGGAATCTTATAATTTGCTCTTTGAATCCTTAGGACTCAGGAATACTTAGGACATTTTGTGAAGATGAGATCATGTAGTTGTTTGTGAATTGATGAAATAAATATATCCATGAACAGCTGATACGTAGAGAATACTTGGACATCATTGATTCTCTCTCTCACTTTCACTCTCTTATTTTGAAATAAAGTAGTTTTATTTAGGAAATATGAGAGGAGGGAGAAAGAGAGAGTCCCATCAAGTTAAGGAAGAAATGCTGTGGGTGGCAGCAGAGGGGAGTGCTGACATCATTGATTTTCTTTATGGAATCGATGCCCTTGAGGGTGGCCATTGATGAACACTTGATAGCTCTCTGTCTTTTGTTTTTCCTGGTATGAATATTTGCCTACTTATTCTTTTTCTTGTTTAGGTTGGGGGGAGGAGCCCCACCAGTGAGTGGGGCCTCCTCCCAGCTCTGTGCTTGAGGGGTCGCTTCTGGCATGCTTGGAGACTTGGTTGAATTTTTTTGAATTTTGACCTACCAGATTTACAGTAGCACTTCTTACTATGCTTTAGGCATACCATGTTCTGCATCACCAAAGCATGAGTGTGTCTCACTGTCCCAGGGTCCCTTCTTCAGGGACCCCTCTGCCATCCTTCTGTTTGGTTCATACAGTTCACTGGACAAGGACTAAGGCTTTGTATTCATTATTTTCTGCTCCCTTAACTTAATTTCTTTATATTCCATGTATATTTGAGATCGTCCAGTATTTGTCATTCTACTTCCGACTTCATTTAACAAAGCACTTGCAGGTTCCAACCAAATTGTGCTTAAATACGAGATTTTGTATTTCCTTATTTAGCTGAAGAGTATTTCATTGTATATGAATTTCAATTACTTTATTTTTCTGTCCTTGGGCACTTGGGTAGTTTCCAGCTCTTGGTAATTCTGAATAGCACTGCGTGAACTTAGAAGTACATAAACATTTTTTAAAAATTTGTGATGAGTGTTCTTGGGGTAGATACCCAGGATGGGATTTTTGGGTCCTATGACAGTTTTGGTTTTGATTTTTTTTTTCCCCAGCCTTCCTGAAGAGGTAAGAGGGGGCAGAAAAAAATAGCTCAGTGGGCTTGGGCACTGTGAGCTCTGCATGCAGAAGGCCCAGTTTGATCCCAAACGCACAGCTGGGAACATTCCTAGAGGACCACCAGGTGTGGCCCCGAACACAGTAAAATAAAACAGATTGGAGCCCAATAATTTTCTTATTTATCTTTTGGATATAGTTAAACCTTTTTGCTTACGGACTCAGCTTTGTCAAGATTTCATGAACTTATATTTATGAGTTCACTACATCTTTATTTCCCATATTTTAAACTAAAACTTGAAAAAATTGAAAATATTATTTTGAAAATTTATCCCACATTAATATGTTTCTTTGTGAAAATAGTACTATTTCATTCTTTATATTTTTTCAAATGTATTTAATATAATAAGAGATAGCAGGATTCCACTTCTTATTCATCTGTTAATCTCCCAGTTGAAATACAGAAAGTGTATGAAGAAAATGTGGTGATATGTGTGTGTGTGTGTGTGTGTGTGTGTGTGTGTGTGTATGGGCTAGAGCAATAGCACAGCGGTAGGGCATTTGCCTTGCGCGTAGCCAGCTCATCTGAGCCGGGTTCGATTCCTCCGCCCTTCTTGAAGACCCCGGAAAGATACCAAGAGTATCTCGCCCTTGATGTATTCTATGCCAAACATAGTAACAACAAGTCTCAAAGTGGAGATGTTACTGGGCCCACTCGAGCAAATTGATGAACAATGGGAGGACAGTGTTTGACAGTGTGTGTATTTATGTATTATGGATAGTTGAAAAAGGAAGGATTGTTTTAATACATTTTCAATTTTTCTTTTGGGGGCATGGGATGATAGAGGTTATTCCTGGCTCTGAGCTCAGGGATCACTCCTGTTGGGCTTGGAAGACCCTATGGGGTCATGTGAGGCCAATACCTTACCTGCTGTACTGTTCCTCTGATCGCAATGGGTTTTAGTTTCTAAAAGGTTTAACTGCCGTAAGAAATATCTTTTTTGAAAACTCATCGTTGGACTGAAAGGTTAGTCCAGCTGACAGAGCACATTTTTCACATCAGAGCCCCTGGCAGTCCCGTACCCTGAGCAGCATCAGAAGGGGCCCCATAACTTACAAACAAAAATCGCCTCATTCTCCATGAGTCAGTGGCAAACCACTTGGAGTGCATGATGAGCCCTGGGTTTGATCTCCACCACTGCCCTAAAGACACCCCACACAGATCTGGGATGGAATTTTAAAATTCTCCTTTCGTGTATGTGTGGGCATGTATGAGTGCCCAGCAGAAATTGGGAGGGTCTTAGGTGAGACTGTAGTTTACCACTCACCCACCTCCCTGGCCCCTGAACATATTTTCAGTAGATAGTTATATTGAGTGGCTACTACCCATTTTAGAGTTTCAGCTATCTTTCAGGACGTATTTTTATTTGATTTGTTTAGTATTTCTTAACGTTTAAATTCTTGAAACTTCCTTTATCAGTTCTCTGTCTCCCCTTCACTAATTAAGGTAATGGTGACCCATAAAGTTGTACTGTAAAATCATTTAAATGTTAATATGAAAATTTGTATGATTTCAAAGTATGGTAAAATAAAATTGTAAAGAGTCTTTGAAATGGCCCTTTTTAAAAATGCACTTTTGACTTAGTCACTGGGGGTGGGGGGAGTGGGATGAAGGCTCCCCTGTTGACTATTTATTTGGTTTTTGCATAACACTTGGCCATGCCCAGGGGTTACTTCTGGCTCCTGCTCAGGGATCATTTCTGGTTGGCTCCGGGGACCATGTGGGATGTTGTGATCAAACAAGAATCGCTACATGCAGGATAAGCAAGGGCCCTCCCTGCTTTACTATCTCCCTGGCCCAACATTGACAATTTAATGGTGTGATAACATTGTAATCTTGAAGCATATTAATCATTGCTACTGTTGTATGCCAGTTTTTCTCAATAAAAATAAAATTAAATGGAGTTTTGGTCTTACATCAATACTCATAAGACTAATTTAGGTCCCTCTGTCCCCAAAAGATGATTCTCATGTCATCATCAGTTTTAACAAGGTCTGTGGATACTAATAATTAATGATGTTGGGGCTGACTAATTTATTATAGGTCATTTGAGTTTGACAGTATAAAACAAATAATACAGATAATCTAGAAATTAAAGCATCTTTCTTTTTAGAACTCCTTACTAAATTTTCTTTGTAGTATATGGTCTTCGAATACTTTCTGTTTTTTAATTGTGTGTGTCTGTGTATCCAGATAAAGATGACATCTTTCATTTTGTCTACCTGTCCTATTTATAAAATATTCCCTTGTTATTACAAAGCATGGCTTACTACTCGTGGCTATGCTTTCAAGTTCATTTGATGAGATTCACTAATCAGCTACTAATGCAAAATATTAGGGAGACTAGGACCCTGCTTTTTCAAAGGGGCTGAAATGATGCCTGCTTCTCACATTTGAAATGGTGGGTTTTCCTTGGTGAAATATCTTAATGGCTCACATGATATTTCACGGTTAGTGGTCTCTATAAGTCTTGACTATTTTCTACTCATATTGCACTTTTGTCTTGCGCGCTCTCTCTCTCTCTCTCTCTCACACACACACACACACATACATACACACTATACCATGCTTCTGTCTAGTAGTGTGGGTTTAATATTAATATCTAACCGGTTTTGATTGATATTTTATTCTCCCTGTTGGTTGTTACAATGGCAGAAGACATGTGCACTTGGTTGTGTTCACCATAACCCATAAGTGTGATTGCCCCACACTTGGTTGTGGTTCTAACCCAGGATCACACACTTTGTGCCAGTGATTATGTATGTTTTTTTAAGACTGGTAATCCCAAATGCTAGTGCTGAGATCATGTGGAGTGTTTGTTTAGGGCATGTGGAGCGTTGATGGGGATTCAGCTCCTGATAGTCTCACACTTGCACATCAGGTGTTCTGGCACTGGGCTATGATTTACCAGGCCTCCAAATTTTGTTGTTTGTTTTTAATCTAGTCCTCTGGGAGGCAAGGGGGATGGGGGGAGAACACATGTGTATATATCTATATTTAAATTTTGTTCCACTAAACATTTACATTGTCCTTATAGTGTTGAGAAAAATAATTTATTTCCTGTAAAATACAGGTCACAAGGAAAGTTTATTCCCAACTTTTTTTGTTTCTTGCCCTCTCCTACTTAGACTTAGGGGTCAGGTGCATTATGAATGAGTGAAAGTCTTGTTCTGTTCAAGTGCCATTATAGACTTATGGTTGTGTGTTAACATGGAGAAATGTACTTGATGGCACAACCAAGACTCCGCTTCTGTATTCATCCGTTGTTTAATCTCCCAGTTGAAGTATATAAAGTGTTTGAAGGAAATCTACCCTTACAGCTGTGGATAGTTGAAAAAGGAAGGATTATTTTAGTACATATATCACCAGTTTTGAATCATATTTAATGACTATGAAGGGAAAATATCTGGTCATCTGTGAGGAATTCTGACTACTGTAGTTGGTAAATGGATAAATATTCTAATACTCTTTATAAGTATCAGCATGGAAATAACTGGAAATTTTAATGTGCAACTAAAATATCAACAGGTAAAATGCTCTACTTGCCTTTTTTGAGTTTTTAAGGAAAGATAATTTAGGTGTGTGCCTTGAGTATTACTTACTAATATTCTGAAATGGAAGATTGAATACTGTCATTGCTTTTAAGCTCATATGGCCTATGGGTAGACTGAACTCTTATTCAAGAGATCATTTCAAAAATTTCCATGGCATCTAAGATATTTTCTATATCAAGACAATCTTCTATATTTAATTATTTTCCAAGCAAATTTACTTGGGAGCATTTCCTGTCTAGGGTATATTTAATTATATCATGGATGCAGGCACAATTCTATTCCTGGTAGTAGAGTCAATTGATTAATGTTTCCACTTATAAAAACTGTCATTTCTTTTAGAAAGAATATTAAACCGTTATGAAAATTTAAACATTTTTAGAATTATTTCAAAACATTAGATTTAATAAAGAAAAATGCAAAAAAATTAAATGTTTGGTTTGGTTTGGGGGCCACACCCAGCAATGTTCAGGGCTTACTCCTGGCACTGTGCTCAGGGGTTACTCTTGGCAGTGCTCGAGGGATCAGAAGCAGTGCAGGGGATCACACTGGGATTTGTTTCAATGTCAGGCAAACACTTTGAACTCCTTTCCTGTCTCTTTGGCTCCCGAAATGAAATTCTGCAAAAATCAGTGAGTATTTTATAACAGATAGTGTATGTATGTATACATGCAATTTTCACTTTTGGAATTGGTGGCTATCTTGGCCCATTGCTTAGGAGTGGTTTCTTTGCGTTCTCAGGAGGCCATGCAGTGCCAGGGACTGAACCCTGCTGTCCCACATGCCGAGCACTCAAGCCCTTTGCGATACCTCCCTGGCCTGCAGATAGTATTTTAGATGCCATTGTGTGCCTTTTGTGCAGCATTTCATAGATACTCAGCAGTGCCTCGGCTATAGGTTGATGTCTTGGGATCTGACCTCCAGAATTAGTATTTCTATTTTCAAGAGTGGCATTACAGATCTATTTGCATTTGCATTAATTTTAGCCCATTTATGAACATTTTAGTTAATGGGTTCAGAAATAATATTGTTGACCATTGTTGAATACTTGTGGAATGTATTAGCTGACTTGTGTTTTCTCATATGTATATATTATTTTCTTTTTTTTTTCCCCCCAATTAAACCTTGCTGTAATCTAAACTCTTAAGTGATGCTGTCACCATTGTTAGGAGCTAGGCATATTCTAAGGAAGTGAAATATTTATGTGTTTGACACTACTGTGCACTGCACACCTCCTTCCCTGCTCCAGAACAGTACAGGACTGCCTCCCCACCCAGTATGGGGATGGGTTTTTATTGGCAAAGAAAAAGGAATGGCTCTGTGATCACTTACGTGTGTTTTATTTATTTATTTATTTATTTTTTGGCGGGGGCAGAGGGCCAGAGTTGAATCACACCATCTGGGGCTAAGGGCTTACTTAACAATTTTCCATAAGTACTTTTCAGTTTTTAGAGGTGAAAAGGCAATGCCATAGAACTTCATGTTTCTGTAACAGAAAATATTGTAAGTGTTGGTGGGACTTGAGAATATTGAAAACACATATGAAGTGATTTAGAGAGAGTCAAGAAACTTTTTATCTAGTTTGTCTAGCTAGTCATATGTAATTTTTAATAATTTAGATTATTAGCATGAAGAATATCACCCTTTACCCTTAAGTCAACTTCTAATTTATCAACTAATGATGTTAAAAAGAAGATCTCTAGCCTGTTGTCTCATTAGGTTATTTTGTTCGTTTGTTTTTTGTTTTTTTTTTTTTTTTTGGTCACACCCAGCGAGGCATAGGGGTTACTCCTGGCTCATGCACTCAGGAATTACTTCTGGCAATGCTTGGGGGAACATATGGGATGCTGGGAATCTAACCCAGGCTGGTCCTGTGCAAAGCAAATGCCCTACCCTCTGTTTTATCGCTCCAGCACCCAGTTTTTTTTTAAGGGTATTTTATCTACTTTCAGCAAAGATCTCCCATCCCGACCGATTCCTCAAGCCATCATTTTCTTAGTGATCCCTTCTCTATTCCAGCTGCCTTCTCCCCTCCGCTCATGAGGCAGGCTTCCAGCAATGGAGCAATCTTCTTGTCCTGTGCATCTACTATCCTTAGGTGTCAGGTTCATGTTATGTTGTTTTATACTCCACAAACGAGTGCAGTTCTTCTATGTTTGACCCTCTCTTTCTGACTCATCTCACTCAGCATGATACTCTCAAGTGTCTATCCATTTATAAGCAAATTTCATGACTTCATCTCTTCTGACAGGTGCATAGTATTCCATTGTGTAGATGTACCAAAGTTTCTTTAATTAATCATCTGTTCTAGGGCACTTTGGTTGTTTCCAGATTTTGGCTATTGTGAACAGTGCTGCATGAAAGCTTGTAACTATCGCACGGTGATTCAATAAAATAAAAAAATTAATAAAGTAGGGATATTTGGGGCTGGAACAGTAGCACAGCGGCTAGGGCATTTGTCTTGCACACGGCCAATCTGGGTTCGATTCCTCTGTCCCTCTCGAAGAGCCCTGCCAGCTACCGAGGGTATCCCGCCCATACGGCAGAACCTGGCAAGCTCCCCATGGCATATTCGATATGCCAAACACAGTAACAACAAGTATCACAATGGAGACGTTACTGATGCATGCTTGAGCAAATTGGTGAACAACTGGAGGACAGTGCTACGGGGATATTTTAATATTATTTCTTCTCAGAAAAAAGTGATCACTGTCATCAGGACATCTGTCCCAGGAGAGACTGACACTGATTTATGTACGCTGTCTTTTTCTGTCTTCAGTATCACATTACTCCTGTATCAATTTGCTCTTCATGTATGTTAGAAAGCCACCATATTAGATGAGATCATTTTTAAGAACCAGAAGAGATGAGATATATCTCCCTATCAAATCCCCTGATTCAGTAACTTTTTCTCTATAAACATTGACATGCAGTTTCTGCTTTAAGATCTTAAATTATACTTAGTATTGAGATTCCTGATAGTTTTTCTATAATGTGTCAAAACTACACCCCACTGCCTAGTACAAAGTGTTTAGTACTAGAGTTTCTAAAGTGACACAAGTATGCACATTCCACTTTTACATAACTACTTGAGATATTTAAAGTGTTTTTTTTTAATCTTTCTTGGATTAAACATATACAACTTCTTGTAGTTTTCCTATAAACACCTTATCAGAGTTTTTTTTTTTTTGCCCTTTTTTTTTTATGAGGGAGGAGGGATGGAGCTACTTGCCAAATTTGGTTGTGCTTAAGACTTACTCCTGGCTCTGTGCTCAAGGATCACTCCTAGTAATGTTCAAATGACATTATATGGTGGATCAGTGCCCTGTATTATCTCTCCAGCCTCCCCCCCCTTTTTTTTTTTGCTTTTTGAGTACTATAGTTATGATTACCTCTCCTAGTTGCTATGTTTATAAGTGACAGCTGTAACTTACTTATACTACCCTACAGTGTATTTACAACCAAACTTCCTGTCTTCCTTGTTCTGGACTTACGTGTCTAATAATATGGTCCAAGATTATATTAGGATTTACTGGCATTGTTCATTGGCTCATATAAAAGTTTGGTCATATCAGTTTTATAGATAACCCTTGAATTGTTCTTCAAAACAGATCTCCCCTTACTTGTTAATGAAAATTTACTAGTTTTTGCCCACTATTTTTTCCCTATTAAGTTAAATGGAATCACGGCGAATTTATTCTTCGAATAGTTACCAGGTGCAAAGTGCTACTAGTGTAAAAAATTTTAAAAATTTGTATGGTTTCTGCTTTCACATAGCCCATTTTCCACTTTGTGATCAATATTCTTTATGTTAGATGAAAACAGAGGAACAACGAACAATTCCTTATGCTTGTGAAAATATAGTAATACTATACGTCAAACTAGCAATAAGGGCAATAATTTCTATTTACATCTGGAGTGTTGCTTTTATAAAATACCATGGAGGGGAGCCTAGTAGGAGATTCTTGCACCTGCAAGAACCAATGAAATGATTTACTGGTGTTCGAGACTTCACCTCTAAAAACTTGAATATTTCAACATGAAATTTTCTCTTTTGCTGGCGAAAGAGAAAGCTGAGCCACACCTAGAGGTGCCCAGGGATTACTCATGGCTCTGTGCTCAACGACCACTCCTGGTCTTGTTCAGGGGATCAGATGTCGTGCCAGGGACCCAGTCCAGGTCAGCAGCTGCAAGCAAGTGGCTTACTGCTGTTACCTCTCTTCCCCCAGATGAAACTTATTTTTTAAGGTTCTAGGAAGTAAAATAACCTTTGTTAAACGTGATATTAAACTATTCATTCTTCAAAAACACTCATTCCAATTCTTAACATAAAGTCTCACAACATTTTACTTTTGAGCATGTTTTCATTTCATGTTATCTTTTACATGATTACTTGGATGTTCCCTATGAATTTTGTTATGTGACTACACTAATTTTTGAATTATGACTAAGGTCCAGTGAAAATTTTGTTGTCTTTTTTTTTTTTTTTTTTTTTTTTTTTTGCTTTTTGAGTCACACTGGGCAATGCACAGGGGTTACTCCTGGCTCTGCACTCATGAATTACTCCTGGCAGTGCTCAGGGGACCATATGGGATGTTGGGAATATAACCTGGATTGCCGCATGCAAGACAAATGCCCTATCCGCTGTGCTATTGCTCCAGCCTCTGTTGTCATTAATAATTTAATGGAAAATACTCTACAGATTTTCTCATAACATATCTTTGGAGTATATCTGAGAGATCTTTTTAGATTCTGTTAAATTAACTTGCTAATTCAAGCAACAGTACTTCTGAAGCCTTTAGATAGAACTCAAGTACTTACTTGACTTTGTGCTTTAGGCGTGGTGCTCATAATTGCAGGGGGTGGGGGGCTCGTTGGTTTTTTTTATTTTAAAGTAATGAACTTGATATACTGTTGTGTTTGGTGACAGTAGCACTGTAGCACTGTCCTCCCATTGTTCATTGATTTGCTCGAGCGGGCACCAGTAACGTCTCCATTGTGAGACTTGTTACTGTGTTTGGCATATCGAACACATCATGGGTAGCTTGCCAGGCTCTGCTTGTGCGGTGGGATACTCTCGGTAGCTTGCCGGGCTCTCCAAGAGGGACGGAGGTTAGAGTAGAAAAACTAAAATTCTACCCAGATTTTCTGGAGAAGTGCTTTGGGAGAGTACATATGGAGGATCTGTTGGGAGTCCAGTCAAGGATGGAGTAGAATATAGAAACTGTGGGATTGACCTTATCATAGAAGGAATTTGTTAAATACTTTTTCTTTTGAAAAGAAGTCCTAGAGTTAATGATTGGGAATACTAGATTTAAGAATGTATAAGTAAAACTTCTGAAAGCTATCTTTATATATAGAAGAAAGCATTTTCAAATGTCATTTCTTTGGCGAATGGTATGACATAAGGCATCAAAGCTGTAAGATCTCCTGATTTTAGTTATCAGTAAATTATTCTTGTTACTCCCACAGATGTTCCCCAACCTCTGTATTCCTCTGGGAAAGGGAGAAATGGGAAGAAATCATTACAGAGTGTATAAGTAGGATAAGTGATAATAAAAACCTTGTTCTATTTTGTATTCTTCCAAACTACTAACTCTATAATCTCATGCACTTAATTTTTCTATGAACGATGAATACATAATTTTCTTGTTTCCCTTGGGTTTTGATAAACTTAATTAAATGTGAAAAGCATATTCAGATCTATGGATAAACACTATAGAAGCTCTAAATAAATATTATAAATAAATAAACGTCACTTCCAACTGTAATTAATAATTGCTGAGAAGAACCAACTGTTTTTAATTTTTTTTAGCTGTAATAAAAGGTAAATGCTTTAGGTGGAAAATATAAATGAATATAATCATATTAAATTTAGCATGGAAATACTTTCTGTTAAGTAGCTTGATGAATTAGGTATGTAAACTGTTTTGAATTATTATTACTGATAATTTAGAAGTCATTAGATGTTCTTGGCATAGGGTGGAAAGTATCACTTTGTTTTTCTGTCTGGATTTATTTAATACATACTTTGCTAAATTAAGATAGTAAAGGAATAGACAGGTATATCCCAGATTAAGGCTACATCAAAGTACTTTATTCTTGTTTGTATAAAGTCTATAATTTGGATTTTCCTAAAATCTGTAATAATTGGGTCCTTCCTCCCTCCCTCTCTCCCTTCCTCCCTCTCCTACCTCCCCACATCTGGCAGTGCTTAGGGCTTGCTCATGGCTCGGTTTTCAGGGATCACTTCTGGTTCTTCTTGCCGGGACCATATGTAATGTGGAAGGACTGAATTTGTGTTGGTTGTGTATAAGGCAAGCATCTTAATCCCAGTCATATATTTTTGGCCTTATATTATTTATTAAGCAGTGCATGGCTTATTATAAACCAGCAGAGTTGACTTCGCTAAACAAGATATAGATAGTAAAATTTCAGTGTCGCAAGAATAGGTCTTAAGAAATATAGGTTGTAGGCATGGAGCCAGATTGTGAGTGGAATCACACCATTCTCAGCACAGAAAAGCATCAGTGCCCAAGGATGTGTGATTTTCTAACCTCATCTTACAGGTGCTCTGATTAGGTTAGTTTCTTTCTTGAGAGAAGTGACACATTTTCCCAGAGAGGACAGGATGTGAACTTTCACATACCGGGTTGGATGTCCTCGCCATAGGGGTCATTTGACTTAAACTTCATAGTTTTTGACACATGAACTTGTTAGACAAGGACTAGAACAAATAAAACTTGATTATGTAGTTCTTGTCTTAGTATTTTTTTCTATTGTGCTATTAAAATAACTGTGCTATTTTTGATATTTTTATGTGTACAGTTAAATTCAATAAGTACATTTACTGCTGGGCTGGAGCAATAGCACAGCAGGTAGGGCTTTTGCCTTGCATGCGGCTGACACGGCCGACCCGAGTTCGATTCCTCCACCCCTCTCGGAGAGCCCGGCAGGCTACCGACAGTATCTCGCCCGCACGGCAGAGCCTGGCAAGCTACCCGTGACATATTCAATATGTCAAACACAGTAACAATTGTCACAGTGGAGACGTTACTGGGCCCGCTCGAGCAAATTGATGAACAGCGGGAGGACAGTGACAGTGACAGTGACATTTACTGCTATCCTTTCGTTTATCTCCAGAATTTTGTCATCTTCTTAAACTGGAACTACATATCCATTAAGAAATAACAGTAATTCTCCCTTTCCCCAGCCCTTAGAGATCACCATCCTATTTTGTCTATGAGTTTAAGACATATAGTATGGTATGTAAGTAGAATCATATAATATTTTTCTTTTTGTGGCTGACATATCACTTATCATATGGCCTTCAGGGTTTATGATACAGCATGTAACATAATTTTTTGCTTTTTAATCCTGAATAATATTGTATATGTCACATTTTGTTTACATATTCATTCATCGACAGAAACTTGGATTGTTTCCACCTTTTGACACCGCTTTTTTTTTGTTTGTTTGTTTCTTGAATTTAGAATGGTTTTATACTTAAAAATGGTCATGGTCCTCCCGTTGTTCATCGATTTGCTCCAGTGGGCCCAGTAATGTCTCCATCGTGAGACTTGTTGTTACTGTGTTTGGCATATCGAGTACGTCACGGGTAGCTTGCCAGGCTTTGCCTTGCATGTGAAATACTCTCGGTTGCTTGCCGGGCTCTCCGAGAGGGGCGGAGGAATCGAACTCGGGTCGGCCATGTTGGCTGCGTGCAAGGCAAACGGCCTACCACTGTGCTTAAAAACAAAATTAAAAAAAGGTCAGTGATTTTACACATCCCCTGCTTCAATAGTATGTATTGCCTCCCCACTATCAACTCCATTTGCCAGAGTGATAAATTTTTTCACCAACAAGAAGAACCACGTTGCAAATAATTCACCATTGCGTTCATTCTTATTTTGCTTCCCCACTATCAAATTTATTTGCTAGAGTGATTCCCCACTATCATATTTATTTGCAAGAGTGAGAATTTTTTTCACCAACAAGAACCACAAAGCAATCATTCACCATTACATTCATTCTTGGTGTTGTACAATCTTGATTTGTACAAAGTTATTAATGATATATAGCTATCAATATAAAGTTAGATTGAGTATTTTTACTATCTTAAATATCCTTTGTGCTCTTCTCTCTTCTCCCTGCACCTTTGACAACCACTGAACTTTTTCACCCCCGAACTTTCGATACTTTTGCTGCTTTCTGAATGTCATATAGTTAGAGTCATATAGTTTGTAGTTTTTTTCAAATTGACTTTTTATTTATTTTTTTAGTAATACACATTTAAGGTTTTTTCAGGTCTTTTTGTGACTTGGTTTGGATGTGTGTGTGTGTGTGTGTGTGCGTGTGTGTGTGAAGAATAATTTTTCATTGTCTTGGTGTACCATAGTATGTATAGTCATTCATCTACTAAAGGGCATCTTAGTTGATTCTGAATTTTACCAGATAAAATAAAACTGGTGTAAACATCCTCGTGCAGGGTTTTACTTAAGTATCAAGGAGTACAGCTGCTGGATGGGAAGTTATTTAGTTTTGTAAGAAACTCCACACTTGTATCAGTGTGCATTTCAGGCTTGTATCAGTTTGCATTTCTAGCAAGTGTGTGTGTGAGTCTTCAGTTTGGAGTTTCTAGTATTTTGAGTTTTAACCATTTTTATAGATATGTAGTGGTATCTGATTGTTTTTGATTTGCAGATTCCTGATGCCATGTGATTTGGAACATCTTTTCATATGTCCCTTTATTCTTCATTTGTTGTTGAGTTAACTGTTTAGGTTTTTCACACTTTCCTTAGGCAAGATATTTTCTTTTGTTGAGTTTTAAGACTTCTTTCTGTATGTTGGGTAAGAGTTCTTTACCACATATGCAAGTATTTTCCCAGTTAGCGGCTTGTCTTCTAAATAGCTCGATAGTGGCTTTTTTGTTTTGGTTTGGGGGCACATCCAATGTTTCTCAGGACTTACTCCTAGTTCTGTGCTCAGGGATCACTCCTAGTGGTGCTTGGGTGACCACCTTTGGTGTCAAAGATCAAACTGGGGTCAGCTGTCTGAATGGCAAGTGCCTTAACACCTTTACTATCACTGGCCCCTTTATAATTGTTTTACAGAGCATTATTTTTTATTTTAATGAAATCCTATTTATTATGTCTTTGGCTTTGTATTTTAAAAAAAAGTCAAACCAGATACTAAAGGACATCTGTTTTTCTCCTGTTACAGGTTTGCATTTTACATTTAAATTGATTCATTTTGGGTTGATTTTAATGACAGGTCTAAGGTTGCCCATATGTGATTTTTATATGTGAGTACTTAGAAATATTTATAGAAGAGAATAACCTTGACCTGATGTGTTGCTTTTGCTTCTTTGTCAGAGACCAGTGCCATATACTTACAAAACTTCTTGAGGAAAGTTTAGTTTTTGTTCTTAAATTAATACCTGCCTTAAAATTTTGATAGGAACTAATCTTCAGATCACATATGAGCTTGTCAGTGTTCACTTCCCATCATTGGAGACTTTGTCCATTCAGCAAGGTGTGAGTGCCTCTGACAGCACATGCACCATACCAAATATAGTGGCACCCAAGTGAACATGGTGCCTCGTGGAGCTTTGAGTAGGGGAAGCAGATACTACCTGCTTAAATAATTTCATGATTAAATGGAAAAACTACAGTTGTAATAAGCATCATGGTAACCGCGAACAGTTCAAAAACTGGTTTTTGGTGTGAGTGGGAATCATCAGTCAACAAATGGAAGGTAAAGGAGGAGTTATAGCAGACAATAGTAATAGTAATAATAATAATAATAATAATGATGATGATGATGATGTTGTGCAAAAAGGCCCCTTAGCCCTTTCAAGAAAGAAGAGCCATGAGTGGGAATGTAGTTTAAGTCCTGAAAACATACGAATCTCCCCCATCGTGGTATTACAGTCTCTCAAGAGCAGTGGGAACATTGATGAGCTTTTCACTGAAAAGGGGTTCCAAAGGATGAGATTTCAGGTTTTAGTTTTTAAAAGATCTCAGGAGGCAGTATGTTCAATGGGCTGGGTGTTAAACTAAATCCAGACAGTTCAATAAGGAGGCTTCTGCAACGTTCAAGGCCGTAAATAATGATTGGAGAGAGATGATAGCCGAGATGAAGAAAAATCCATATTTGAGAAAAGGTACAGACTTTAATCAATGCGATACTGTGATGCATTAGACGTGGAGAATAGTCTTGAGACCAGCTTGGAGGTTGCCCTTTTTTTTTTTTTTTTTTGAGAAATGTGTGCTGTGAGGAAATGGTGGAAACCAAAGTACTAAAGACTAGTTGTGAAGTGGTGTAAGAAGTTAGGCTCTGGCAATAGGAGAATAGAGAAAGGGTATAGAGAAGGTTCCTGGTTTCGTTGCTTCTGTTTGTGAGTTTGACAGAGACATGAACCTACTTAAAAACCAGTGAGGGACAGGGAGAGCAGGGCTGAAATACACGTGTAAAAAAGTAAAAGTAACATGAGAAGCGGCTGAAAGGCATATTGGGATGAACAGGGAGAAGATATAAATTAATGAGAGGGAGGAAATGGGCTTTCATCTGAGTGGGAAGGGGCAGAAGATTGTATGAAAAGTGTTGGGGAGCCAGAGAAGTCCCACAATCCCATCATTAGTGCTAGATTGTTCATACAGATTCTCTCTCTGCATTTATAAATAGTTCTGACTGTGAGAAACTGCCTAGGGTTTCAGAGTTAACCTGTCCTTTTCCTTACCAAGTCATATGACCTGCTAACCTAGGGTGAGATTCCGTGTTCAATGTATAATTAACGTATCTTCATTCATTTGAACTCTCTACCTCTTAAGAAAAAAAATAAAAAGGAAAGGTTTGATTCGGCATTTTAAAGCCCAAACCTGAGCTGACTTTTTTATATTGGCAAGGTGCACTGTGTGTATGTATATGGGTGTTTGTGAAAATCACATCTTCTAAATTTATACGAAGCTTGTTAAAATGTGCTTTTTGTGATTTTTTGATAGCTACTTGTTTGCTCTGGCATGGTGGTTTCGGAGGGTAGGGAAGCCGTCCCTTCCATTCTTTTAGCTTCACCTTGGTGAAAAATCATATTTTAGTTGAGAGCTGTTCAAGTAAGTCCTTCCTTGCTCCGTTTTCCTACCCTGTCTTCAGTGATATTATTTGGAGTCAGCAATCAATGGATTCCATCCCTCTGAGACTTGCTTAACCTACAGCTGCTGATATAATACAGGCAAGAGCTTGTTACTTTATTTGGATTGTCCATCGCTGCCTTAATGAGTGAAATGGTTAAGTAGAGGAGGGGGCGAGTCTTAAGGAATGTGTGTACCATTTGAGCTGAAGATTTCAGTGTATATAGGGAGAGGGAGGGTGAGAGAGAAATCCACTTACATCACTAGAACTGCATTGAGTGTGAGCCTTGCAGGTTAAGAGACAGACTACAGTGTCTTGCTTTCTGCAGGGAGCAGCAATGCCGTTTGTTTCCTAAGAGGAATTTTTTATTTAGAAAAGGAAGCTTTCTCTCTACCCAGGAAATGGCTTTCCTTGTGCGTTGCTATGCCAACTGCCTGCAGCCATGGTCCTCCAAAGTAAGCACAATAATGTAATTATATTGGTGTGTTGCATTCAGACTCATGATTCTGGAGATTGTGTGTGTGCATGTGCTGTGTTTCCGTGAGTGACTCGCCAGCAGTCATGCTTGTGTTGAGTGTGTGAGGGACAGGCATCATTAAATTAAATGTCCATCAGTGTCATGCTGCTGAGATTAATTGTGCAAACTTGGTTAGTGGAGTGGGACTGAGATCACTGGTCACCACTCTGTCAGCATCATTAGCAGCTAGGGAGGAGGTCCCGATTCACACGCTCTGCCCTGATTTTTCCTTTCTTTCTCTTGCTTGCTTGCTTGGAGGGGTCTGTATGTGTGATTGCAAGTGAAACAAGAGTATTAACAATGCTTGGCTGAATGCTAGAGACTGGTTCTTATGCCACCCTGCCTGATATAATTCTGTATTTAAGCCTTTTTTCAGGGGAGTCTGTGTGCAGTCAGCCATTTTAGCTTTTTTTTTTTTTCCTTTTTGCCTCTTGTTCCTCAATCTCAGAAATGATCTTGTTCTCTCGGCAGACTGAGAGCTTTGTAAGGTTTCCTCGGTCTTGTCATAGCCTGAGATGGTTAGAGTTTCAGTGTTATAAAAATGGAGACGGACACCGTTGTTCGAATTCCTTTTCTGGTCTACAAGTGTGAGTGGTTTCCGAGCTTACCAGTAGTGACACTTTAAGCTGCAGCTTGGTCTCCTCCTCCCTCTTTTTTTTTTCCTCTTTGAATTTAATGCTGTAGAGGGTGACTTGCCTTCCATGAGAGATTGGTACATGATGTGTAAATTCAGTTCTGCATATGTTTCTTCATTATGAAACCATTAGCAATCCCAGCTAACCATGGAGTTATGGGCCAGCAGGAGAAACATTCAGTAAGTATCGCAAATGCTGCGTGTGCTTTGGTGGCACGTCATAGAGAACTGCTTTAAAAAATGGGAATTATTGCTGTGTGTTCTCCAGGGAAAACAGGATTTTTAGAGGGTATGGTAGTCTGCTTGGAGGTGGGAGGGTGAATTACAACGGGCTCGTTCTTCCCGTTTTGTTGTGATTTAAATTCCTCTTAAGGACCAGTAATTTGTTTAAAGCAAAATCGTGAATGTAGAGAAATATTTTTATGATGAGAGATGATTTTTATAATCAAAATTGAAAGCTTGGCAATTCAGCTTGAACTTAATAGCATCCTTACAGAAATGCTTTAGTTGAATGTAATAGGAGGTCATGAAAAGGGTTTTTGAGAATTGGAGTCTGCGAGAAGGATTTCACGTGTAGTTTGGAGGGAGGGAGGAAGAGTGTTATTGATTTGGTAATAAACCGATCAGTATGACTCATTTGATTTAACATGTATTAATAGGCGATAAAACCAGAATTTTTTTGTATGCCACATGTCTTCCTTCTTTATAATTGATCCCATGAGTCAGCTATGCATTTGTCATGTTGTCTCATACACAGGCAGCTCCTGCTGTGTGTGAGAAGCGCTTTTCTGTCCCCGGCGCTGGGTCTAGGCTCTTGCTGGAGGCATTTGTGTGCGCCCATGCTACTCCCAGACCCCTGGGCTGGAAGTTGTCTGCCTCCAGGTTAATCTGTGTGTTTTACATGTATTATCCCCATAATGGGAATTTGAGCATGAGCCAGTTGATAGAGCAGGCTGAAATATTCTTAGAATGTCAGTTTTGAGACCTTAGCATAGCACCAAGTAGGGTAAAAGACGACCTTCTCTTTATTCTAAGAAGGTTGAGATGTTAAATTTTAAAAAGGGAGATAAATTGTGGAGGTCTTGAAGATGGAGAGATGGTCATGAGTTTGGAATATTGAGATGCTTAGGTTTGGAATATTGAGATGCAAAGTACAATTTGGTTTTCTTCATCACAGTGGGCAAAAGGGGCCTGAGTCCCAGAGAGGTTTGTTTGGGGTTTTTTTTTTTTTTTTTTTTTTTTTTTTTTGGATTAGGTGAAATAACTGCGCAGGCGTTACCTCACTCTCAGCACACCACGGGATGTTCTTCAGGCAGTAGATTTTGGGAGAGGAAGCCCAGGCTGGGCTCTGAGGCTGCCCCTTCATAATGAGATCCTTGTGGTACCTCAAATTAATTAAATCTCTTCGGATCAGCTCCAAAAAAAAAAAAAAGACCTGCCTTATACTTCATTTCACTAGTCGGAGAAGTTGTTACAGAGAAGTTACTAGAGTTTGATTTTATTAGTGGGGCCCTGGAAATTAGTCTCCCCTGCAGTACTGGTGGTTTTAGGTAGAAGTGGTACTTGCGCCATGTGTGAGGAACTTTAGACGCAACGTTGAAACAGCGAGCTCCTTAGCAACCTTTTCCAGATCCATGGAAAATGGAGGAGGTTATTTAAATTAAGAATGTAATTTTCATTAGTAAGTTAAACTATGAAACTGTTGACTGGCGTGGGAGGGAAAAGTATGCCTAGCGGGTTCAAAAACAGGAGCCATTGTGACAGTTAATACCAAGTAGTGCATGAACTATGGCGCTAGTGAGAGATGCTGTTGGTCTTTTAAACATACCTGTTTCCTGGTACTTGCTCTGTACTTTACTAGACTTGAGGAGAGTGGTGTGCTAAATTAACACTAACCATCGCGTGGTTTAGAATGGTGGTTTTGTAGAAGACACAGGCATAGTGTTTCCTGTAAGACTGGTTACCAGTTGAAATACTATGACTTTTTGTCCCAGTACTACCTCTATCTCAGCTGACAGCTTAGGCCACCAGCCTCTTTTGGTGCTGGCCCCTAGTAGTTGTACAATAAATAATGTTGAATTTTGTACCGAATCATTGGATCGGTGAAATATTTCATTTAGATTAAGACTTTAACTGACACATTTTATGGTTTTTTTTATCACACTTTCCATTGTCTATGGTCTGTTGATAACAGGTAATTATATCTTACTGTATACTTGTATGAGTTCTTGAGCATGTAATGGGATTTTTATTCTATGTGAGAGATTGAAGAGGAGAACAGTTATGCCGACTCTCACATGAAAGGTGAAAAGGGAACAGTTGTTAGTAAGAGCTACACTGCTCGAGCAGAAAGGCATGCGAATGGGTCTTTCCTGGGAGAGTGGGCTGCCATGCTGTGCTAACTGGCCCCACATCCACTCCCACACAGGTACAGCTGAGCCGCCAGGTCTGCGGGTCCGTGGGAGCCCCCAAGGCCGTGGGGTTGTTCCTGTTGTTGCTGCTTGGGGAGCCACAGGCCACATTGGGCAATGCTGGACAGGCCACGGTTCACGGAGATCAAACCCAGGCTGGGTTATTGCAAGGCCTGCACCTAACCCTGTAATATCTCCCTGGCCCCCAAAAGGTCTCTTCTTAAACCTATGCAGTTTTGCGAAAATCATGTTGGAACTAATTTTTAGTAAGTAGGTTTACTTCTCTGACTACACAAAGATTAGAAAACCAAAAATGTGGAATTGGGGGCATCTGTCAGGGCATCTGTCAGCTATGGTTGGGCACTTATTCTGCCTTATCAGAATCTTTTAGAATTTAAGGACTTTCCATTCCTCATTCATTTGTCATGCCGGTTCAGTGCTGGCCCCTAGTAGGTGTATAATAAATAACGTTGAATTTTGTACCGAATCATTGGATCGGTGAAACATTTCATTTAGATTAAGCCTTTAACTGACACATTTTATATTTTTTTATCACACTCTCCATTGTCTATGGTCTGTTGATAACAGGTAATTTATATCTTACTCAAACTACACCTAGCGCTTGGCTTTATTTTTACAGTCATCTAGTGTTTTCAGTTTGTCTTCAAAAGAACCATAGTTTTGTACGTTTGGAAAGTTGAAGATTATTCCATTTTAAAAATACATTGTAGAATCACCTTTTCCGAGACAACTGTGCAACCCTGTGTGTGCTGACCGTTAAAAGATGGTCTAGTAAAAAAGTTTTACGAGCTCATAGTTGGGGGAAACATTGGGATATCTACAGGTACCATTACTCTGTCAGCTATTTTTTTTTAACTCACTCCTTTCCTCTTTGCACACCTCAGTATGTTTTTTGACAATTTGGCAGTACAGGAGGGAGGACTTTGAACTGGCAAATTTCAAAGTTAATCACATAAAATAAACCAAAGTGATACTCTAATGTTAACTTTTCTAGCACATTTTATTTGGAACTGCTGATTAGTATAATGAGCTCTGATTAATTGTAGTAGGGGGAACACCTTAATCATGAATAAATAGCAGTGCTTTTTAAAAAATGCTCTGGATAAGAAAATACATTAAACATAGGGAATAAATAGCCATAGTTATCATGTATTGGGCACTTTATTTATGGCAGATACAATTTAATACTTGACTTAATTTTTACACAAGCCTCTGTAGATTGATAGTGTCATTCTTTTAAACATGATGAAACTGAGGTTAGCAAGATTAAACAATTTTTTTCCTTAAGGTCATATTACTAGTAGTAGATAGTAGAACCATTATTGGAACTCAAGTTTGACTGACTTTATAGCCCTCACTTCAGCTGCAATCGTGGTAGCAATCCATGTGGCCAATTTTATTCACCATGTTTGAATTGTATAATTATGAGAAATGTTATCAATAGTGGAATATACAGCTTGAAAAAAGTGCATGCTTCTGTTCATTAGTAATTTTTTTCTCACATATGACATTTCAAGCACAAGCAGTTAATATAAAAGGGCAACAGTATGATGATAAATTATTTTATAATTTACTGTTTTAACAAAAATAGTTTTGTTGTACTTTCTATTGATAGAACAAATCAATAATGTATCTCTCCATTTAGACATATCCTGAGACATGAGTTGGGATGATCTGGAGTGGTTGCCATTTAGCTGGCTTCTTCCCTTCATTCCTCCTCCTACTTTGTCCTGTTTGGTTCCATCACTTATTTTCTCATTTCTCATTGTTTACCTCTTAAAATGTAAACTCGGTGTCTCTACTTCCTCTCTCTGTTCTCTTTGTGAACTTCCAGCAGCCTGATATTGGCCACGATTACTTCATCCACAGCACTTAATCTTTCTCATTTATTTTAGTGAAGTCTGGATACATCATAGAGCCCAGTTGTAATTTAGGATCACCTTTCCGAAATCCATGCTGGATGTGACTTGTTTGTCGCTATAAATAACATTTTCACCATTACATAAATCTCTTATCCCTTAGGGATGCAGTTTAGTTTGCTTATAAGCTTCATTCCAGTTTGGTCACTGAGGCTTTCTGTAGTCGACATTCTCTACCTTAGGAACATATTTTCTCCCAACTAAGTTTTTAAAAATTAGGATAATGAAAAAATAAAATAAAATAAAATTTAGGATAAGACAGTCCAATTATACTTCAGGCTTATCTTTTCCCATTTCTCAGCTTTTCAGTGCTCTTTGCTTAATTTGTACGTGCTCCAGATTCATCTCTGCTTTTCTTGAATAGTGTACAGTGATACTTACTATGTTGTTAAGGTGTAATGTCAACTCTTCTTCGTTATTTTAATTGGTGCTTTTAGGTTGACCTTAACTGTTAGATAAGACACTTTATCTTGAGTGAATTCCCTTTCTTCCTCATACAGTGTGAAGGCTATGGTTGGAATTAAAAACTGAGTATCTCTATGAAGATTACATTAAAGCACTTTAGGATGGAAGAATTAACATACGAAGTTTCAAGGCAGGAACATATAGAAGGATATGAAGAATTAAAAGGTTATGAGGGCAAACAATGAAATCCTTACTATGGATCTTATCATTTTAGGGAAGTAGGTCAACACTAGTGATGGATAGGAAGATGTTAAGCTTTCTGAAAATTAATGAGTACAATTTGTAGATCTAGAAGACAGTATTTCTCTTCTTAACTCAGTCACAACTTCCTGTCTTTAATTTGAACAGATTAAGAAAATTCAATTAAAAAATTGCTTTTCTCTTACCATGATGTTTCACCTTGTCTGTAAATTTTGGGTTAAATGAATATTTCTAATGTAAGTTGATGCATTTTCCATAGTCCACAAAAGTACCCAAATGAGTATAGATGTAGGTTACGCTTCTTTTGGATTAAGACTCTACCTTTTCTTTATCTGATATTTGTTTCATCTATTTTGACAACTGTATTTACTGAAATGAAATAAGCTAATCTCTTGAGGAAGTTTCCCTCGTTGCTGGCTAGGAAAGAGAAGAGCCAGTCACCTAGTTGAGGACAAAGTTATCTGGTGAAGAAACCCTAGAAACAAATAAGAAACAAATAATGAATCTTTTTACTTCTTAGAAGTGAAATATATTTTAAAAATTTGTTGATGTATTGCAAATGCTATTTGCATTTGTGTAAATTTGATCAAAGTTGTATCATTGGAGAAAAATTATTTCTTTCAGAAAAAATAAACATACATCACAGCTTTGCTTTTTAATATTAACAATGATGCATTTTTAAGTAGACTGCAGAAAAGTAAAATCAATATTGGTGATAAAGAATGATAAAGATGTATTCAAAACTCATCACTGAAAGCACACCTTTTCTCCTTGGAATCATTTTTTCAGTAATCAGAGTTTTACTTAACTTTAAACTTATTGTATATTTTTGAAATACTGATAGGATTTTTACCAAAATAAATGTTCTACATATTGATTATAATTGTAAAATTATTCCAGAAATACAACCCACAAATTCTTTTGTCTATTTCCTTCATTTTATGCCTGACCATTTTTTTTCAGTATCTTTTGGAGGTAATATGCTTAAGTTCCTTCCATAGTATGTTTTTTTTGATGTGCTTATGATTTTATCTATTAAAATTCTTAATGCAGTACCTATTAGTGCTTTATGAAGACCTGACACATGCTTGTGATTATTTCCCTTTATGTTATTAAAGTGCAATGTAGCTAGTACTAACTTAGCTGTTACTTAGCTGTTCATTTAGGATGGGCTAAATAGAATACTGCTTTTTTTTTTTGATCACAGATTAAAAAGGTTGTTCAAAAACATGTAATGTCGACCAAAGCAGCATTTCTCAACGAGGGTCCATATGGCTGCCTGGATATTCCAGGGGACATAGGTGAAAATCGCATAAATGAGGGGCTATTGCACAAGACAAGGTATCCGGCTGCCATGACAGGGACGGGGGTGGGAGAGTGGGAGATAGAAATGAAACAAGTCAGACTTGGGGCTCTGTCTAGAAAGAAGCACTCAAGGACAGGATATAGCAAAGTGCTCTCAGAAAAGCAACATGTCCATCTCCATATTATACAGCTCCCAAGTAGTTCTCTTAAGGCCCTCACCTTTAAGGAGCACACTTGTCTCAGGAAACTGGGCACTTGTCCATTTCTTACATAAGTCTTTGTTATTTTTATTCCCGCAATATATTGTGTCTATAGTATATTTTATAGTGCATATGCATAATTGCGTACTTTGTGTCATCCATGTTTTTATCAGTCAGCCCTAATCCATTTCTGTTTTAAGTGATTATAAAAATATTCCACTTATGCTTTAAATTTTTTCATTCTTATCATTACATCACAGTCTCTCATGTAATTTAGACAGCATGTTCATTGCTGTTTTCAGAGACATCTATAAGAATGGATTACCTTTACATTTGTTGATTGATTTTTTTTTCTATTACTAAGGTACATATTCTTCTTTAGTGAATTCTGGAGAAACATTTTATTGATTTATAATATTGACTTGGTTTGATTCACAATGAAACAACCCTTCCATGTATATATACACACGTATTACAGCCTATACATGTATTTGTGTAAATATATGTTAAAATGCACAATCTCATTTCCAATTTAGATATGTAGAAAAGCTAGAACTTAAATATCTGCACAGTTCACTTTATTGGTAAAAGCTGGTTTTCAGTAATATATGCCTTATATCTTATATTAAATATTTTCTTATTGTTAAATCTTCACAACGGGATGCTTATTATGAGTTATTTCCAGTATGTCAACAATTTACTTTAAGTGTCAGAACACAACTTCACATCTGTTTTAATGAAAGGAAAACTAAGTATTACGGCTAGAAACAACGTATAGTATATTGTAATCTTTTAGCTTCCTCTCTTCTCCTGGGGTGGGGCTGGGGAGGTGAGAGGGATAAATTCACCTGGAAATACTTTTAATAAGTCATAACTCTTTTTTTTTCAGTAATTAAGATATATTTGGAGATTAGCAAGAATTATTATGGCATCGTTTTTCTGGGTTTTATCATACTAAGAAATTTATAGCAACTTTACTATTAGTTAAAAAGGGAGGGGCTAAGTGTTGTCAAGAAGGATTTGAAAGTTTGCTGTAGTCACTGGGTCTGTAGTGGTTGGGTGGATCACGCGGGGAAGGGTTGACATTTCCTGAATGAGGTTTACAAGTGATTGAGAATGAGAAGGATAAAAGCTTTCTCTTTACAGCTAATTAATCTTATACTCATTTGTGTGTGTTTTTAACTTCATTTTAAGTGTCAATTAAAAGAATGCCTGTGTTTTAGAATACATTCGTATTCTAGAATAGTCTTATAGGAATATATAAGGTTTCCTGCTTATTGAAATTAATTCCACTTATGGAACACCTATCCAGAGTTCTCTTCTTAGCTTTCCACTGTATCAGGTCTTTCTTCTATCATGGAAATCTTTTCTTTCCTTTTCATTGGGCATACTCCTAGGTTTCTTTACCTTTAATTATTCTGGGTTTTTTTTTTTTCCAGTTTGCTCCCCTGGGGAGGTGGAGTTAACAGTTCTTAATGCTTATGTAAATAAGAGCTGAAAAATGTTGAAGAACAACATCACAAAGGTTGATATTAATACTAAATAAAAATTACATTTTGCTCTAGAAAAACACATATAGATAATATAGATGTCCCAGGACTACTGATGCTATCTTGAATAGATACATATATATATTGTAGTGCTCAATGAAAGTGTGTCAGTTGAATAAAATGTCAAAGTTAATTACTAAGTGACTCATCAGAAAATAAGTAAATCTTTATTAAAAACAAAGAGATTACATTTTTTTCTTCCAAAGGACTCCTATCAAGTACTGCATTGGTATTTTCATGTTAATGTGAAAAATAAACTACTTGAGTTTAAAAAAATTACAGAAAGTTATTTTATGACAACTTTTCTCATCCGAAAAGTTTTTTTATCTTGTTTATTTTGAAATTACAAATACATTTCTTTGTTGGTTTTCGAGAGAAATTAACAATAAACAATATATCTTGAATGTTCTCTAGATTTATATAAAAGAATTTAAACAGTATGATTTAAAACTTTTCTTTTTATTTAAAACTTTTGCATCAGGTTGGAGTAGTAGATATTTAAGTGCTGGGTGAACAATGTAGACAAAAATATATGGGAGTTCAGAGAGAAGAATGCCATGTATAATTTGAGTAGTCAAGAAAGAAGGAAGATTCGAGTTGTCATACAGTAAGGGTAGAACATAAGCAAGATATGAAGAAAAAAGAAGATGAGAGGAATTTTTGCAAGGCAAACAGAATGAGCTAAAACATTGAATCAAAAGCGATTCATGTGCAATCAAGGAAGAATGAGTTTGTCAGCTTGGTTGAGATGAAGGGGCACAGGAGGAATGCTGGTGGAGGGAAGAGCATTTTGAAAGCATATAGAAGCCTTTTGAGAGCATTTTGGCTTACTTATGTGGATTCATATATTAGAAATCTAGGAACAGGAAAATGCAGTGAATCAAAGTGTGATGTGGCTAGAGCACTCCTGTGGGGTTGATAATGTTCATGAATGAAGTTGCTGAAGTTTGGACCGTTTATTTTAAATCCTCTTTAATGTGACTAGTAATTAGACCATCTCTGTTGATTGATCTGGACATAGAATTTCGGTCACTTACCTCTTAAAAGATGTGTTTGTATGTCATCGAAAATGTATTTTTATTATTTGATCTAAGACACAATTGGTTTTTTTTTTTGTTTGTTTTTCTTTTTATTAGTGAAACACCATGAAGTACAGTTGTAGATTTACAATTTTTTGTGCTTGGGTTTCGATTATACAATGATCAAATACCCATCCCTCCACCAGTGCGCATTTCCCACCACCACGGATCCCAGTATCCCTCCCACCCACCCACCCCCCATCCCACCCTGCCTCTGTGGCAGGGCATTCCCTTTTGTTCTCTCTCTCCTTTTGGGTGTTGTGGTAAGACACAATTGTTTAACCTTACTTTAAATGACACAGTATTTTTAGTTGACTCTAAGACAGAACTTGATTTTTTTTTTAAATTTATTTATTTATTTATTTTTTATTGAATCACTGTGGGAAAGGTTACAAAGCTTTCAGGTTTAGGTCTCAGTCATGCAAATATCAAACACATTTCCCTTTACCAATACTTATTTTTTACCATGAAGAACCCCAATAAAACCTCACTCCCACCCCTCCCAGTCCCTGTGAGGCAGATGAATTCTAGTTAACACTCTATCTGCTTTGATTAGATTCACTGTTTCAATAAAAGACTCACCACCATTATTTAGAGTTTGCCCCCCCCCCCCCCAAATCAGACATGCTGAAAAAGCATTGTGACGTGATTTGCTTTCTACAGCTGGGTTCAAGAATTAAATGTTGGTTTTGGATTTCTGCTATTTTACTTATTGACCCTGGAAGTATTTCTACTGAAAGTCAGATAGTTAAGAAATTGGTTTCTGTGCTCTGGAGACGTGGCCGTGCTGGAGAGCCGCTCGTGGGGGGCAACTGGTGGCCTCGGTAGGGAATGAAGGGCGGACCGAAACGCCCCCCTTCCCATGAGGTTTTAGTCGCCCCCACACCCCCGGCTCATACCTGCTGTCCACAAGGCTCCCATGCGGCCGCCATCTTTCTTTCCAGAGAGGAGAGGGCGAATGGGGCAAAACCCTTTCTCCTCCGGCAGACTTGATGGCCTGGATTAACGCATAGTCCATTCACTTTTCTGCTCCAAGCTGCCGGGTTCTGCATTAAGTCCTTGTGCTTCTGGGGCCGTGGCTGTGCTGGAGATGTTAAAGAAAAAAAATTCATGATCTCATAATTGGTGAAATGCTATATTAGCTCCTTTAGTTTAATTGTGGATTTAGGATGACAACATTTATGTATTTTGTTAATACCAGAATAATAAATGCAGATAGTTGTGAAACTTGACATAGTATTAAACTTGCAAGTGTGCAGTTTTGTTTTTCCTTTACTCGTCAAAGGAGTTGTTTTGATTTTTGCTTTTGTGGGAACTGGTTTACTGTATTTGGTCTTAGTTGATAGTGAACAAGACTTGACCTTAGAGTAGCTCCCAGAACCTTGGCAGGAAGGAGACCTGTTGACATGTGCACCAAGAATGAATGAGAGGGTGCTTACAAGTGGTAAAGTGGCATATATATGAAACCGTCAGCAACAGTACTATAAATCATAGTGCAAAAACTTACACACACACATAATAAATAAGTGCCTTTCATTAGAAGCAGACTCGTGGGTGGAAGGCAGGCAGTGGTTGGGGAGGGAAGGACGTTGATGAAAGGAAGGAGATACTGGTGAAGGAATTAGTGTTGAAGCATGAAGCACCGTATGCATGGACCCCAATCAGAAGTAATTCTAATTTCATGGTGATTAAATTTTTTGAAAGTTTTTTTTCTCCCTTATTCTACAGAACCTTCTTTTTCTGACTTTCTTTCTCTTCTTTTTAATTGAATCACCATGAGATACAGTTGCAAAGTTGTTCGTGATTGGGTTACGACCATATCAGATTCATCTGGAAGAACAAGGGTTTGAAGAAGCCAAGGATGAAGGGAGATTGAAGATGGCTTGGTCCCATACTGGTTTCAGTCCTGTACTCTTCTAATTTCTTTGATGCTGTCATTTTTATATCCCAGGAACTTGTGAACTGGGAAAACTAGGAGTTCTCAGAAAGTAACGGTGCATGGGAGAGGGGTTGATCTCCGGTTATTATGGAGTAGTTTTGGTACTCATTGATAAAAATCCCAAGGTAGGAAATAGTTTGACTGTGTGATATAGAAAGCTGTAATCTACTCAAGTAATTATAACCTTTATGAAGAAGAGAATGAAGAGAAATATTTAGAGCTTGTGATGATGTATGTTCCTGGCTTTACCAGTAACTCTGTGACTTAAAAAAAATTTTTTTTTGTTTTTGTTTTTTAGCTTTCCTATTATATACAGCCCTTACCTCTGAAACGGAAGTAATAGGGTTGAGTAGAAACAGTAAAACGTACAAAGTGCTTAGAGAAATCTATGGCTAATAGTTATTAATAATATTTTGGGTCCCCCCACAGGCACACACTTGCTTTTTTCCTCGCTGTTGTTGCAATGACCAGAGGCCACACACCTGGTTGTGTCGCTTGCACCCTTGGCTGGTGCTCACCAATGACTTATACTCTAGTTGTTACGGCTTGCACTGGTGCTCACCAAGCGTCACATTCTTGTAGTTGGAACTCATTCTGTATGGTCATAGTGCTCAGCGGAAGGTGTCTTCCTGACACAGAGCTTGAGTGTGTCCATTGTAGTGGGGTTGTGCACAGTGGTTATAGTGCCAGCACACATCTGGCCGCAGCACTCACTCCAGAGGTTGTGTGTACTGTGTGCCAGTGTGCTGGGCAGCTAGAGCCACCAACGCCAGGTTCAGCACCTGTGGACTGCGTTGGACAGCAGACTTGGGCCCACACTGAAAAGGCAGGGGCTTTTAGCCACTGAGCCACCCTCCATTGCTTTTTTGAAAAAGAGGGTGTTTACCTTCCATTGTCTAGGTGGTCAGGACCGTTAAAATCAGTGTTCATGCATATCAGAGAGAGACTGTGTTAGGTTTCCCCTTAGCTTAGATGGCATTATTTAAAAAATTTTTATTAGTGAAACACCATGAGGTACAGTTGTAGACGTACAGATTTTTGTGCTTGGGTTTCAGTTATACAATGATCCAGTACCCATCCCTCCACCAGTGCCCATTCTCCATCATCTACATTTTTTAAAAAATTTTTGTTAGTGAAACACCATGGGGTACAGTTGTAGATTTACAAATTTTTGTGCTTGGGTTTCAGTTGCACAATGATCAAATACCCATCCCTCCAACCAGTGCCCATTTTTAGGTGGCATGTTTTGATGATTCATTTTTTCCCCCTCTGTAGTTTCATGATCTGTAAATAACTTTGTTTCCTCACTCAGTATTAAAGTAAAAAAAAATAATGATATGATCAGCTAAACTTGAAGGCGTCCTCTGTTCTAGTGTAGTGTTCTTCAAAGTGGGCATTTACTAACATCCTTGTGGGTGCTAGAATGGCCTAGACCAGGTAGTAGTCGCCTTGGGAACAAATAGGGAAAATACTTCTCTTAGCCCAGTCGTGAAAGGTCGATTTCCAATTGAGTTTTTTTGCTTGGCCCTCCCATTGATCATCGATTTGCTCGAGCGGGCCCAGTAACGTCTCCATTGGAGACTTTGTTATTACTGTGTTTGGCATATCGAATACTCTCGGTAGCTTGCCGGGCTCTCCGAGAGGGGTGGAGGAATCGAACTTGGGTTGGCCATGTTGGCCACTTGTAAGATGAACGCCCTACCGCTGTGCTATCGCTCAGTTTGGAATCCTCTGACAGTTTTCTAAATGCTGTTTATGTATGCTTTCATCCTCACAATAAAAGTTATATGTCTGTTTTTATACAAAAAGAAACAAAGGTTTAGAGAGGTAAAGTGATGAGCCATGCAGCAAATACATGGTGGGCTCAGTGGCTGAATATGAGCGAATGAATGCGGGGAGGAAGAGATTGGAGGAAGAGAGAAGCACTTGGTGGTCTGTGTTTTGAGAATTACTACCCATGCTAATAAGTACCTCTAAACTTACTCCTCATGCATGCTGCTTGGGTTCTCATTTCTGTTTCTCTGTCCTGTACGTTATAGTCTCACTAGAAGTTTGAGAACATGTTGATCCTCTCCTACCTTAACAGTTGATTTTCTTTAGCATCCATTTCATGGCAGTGTCATATGTGTGTAACTACAATTCCAGTCATGTATTCAATTTACATTAATTTTGAAGGATAACAAAACAGTGTATACTTTTACTCTTCATATGACCAGACTTGTAAGAATACAATTTTGTGTTGAAGTGGTTAATGCTTTCATTCTTTAACTGAAACTGTTTTTCTTGTTAATGTAGCCATTTATGGGAAGGTCAGAAAGCTTATCTAAGACTTACATTTGATTTTCCAGAAACCGTTTACATCACCCTGTTTTTATATTGAGTATAGAAAACAGTCCTGTTTGTACTCAATATTTGGGTGATACAATATACTTTCTCAGTTTCCAGTTAGATCTAAGTAATTTATAAGCAGCTATTTTTAGCAAATAGCCAGATGAAGGAATTTTCTCTGCTAGACAGTCTTTGCAACATTGTCTTGGCAGTAAGGATAAATGAATAACAATTAGGTCCATCTTTATTGCAGTTTGACATTTCTTTAATCCTCCATAGCGGTAATACATATTCCTGGAATTATGGGCTGTAATTATACTTTCCAAAAGTTCTATCAAAATATTCTTTAACCTGGCCTTAACAGTAACCTGGAATCCGTTTATTGTAGGTTTTTTTTTTTTGCTTTAAATTGCCATAATGGTTACAGATTCAGTATCCATTTTCTTAAGTAGGATGATGGAGATCATAGTAGGCAGGATTAGAGAATATCCTTCAAGGTACATTTAATTATGTACTGACTTTGTTAACCACACGTGTATTATTCCTTTCTCATTATATCCTCCCCTTTAAATGATACCCAATGATGTTGTGGGAAAATACATTTCCTTCGGTTGGTTTAAAGTTAACGTGTGGTTTTGAAGTATTACCATGAGCCAGAGAGCAAATGGGACACATACTTACATGTCATAGTGTAAAAGTCACTCACCATCGGTGTTGATTGTGTGTCATCGCCAAGCATAATATTAGAACTATTTAAATAAAAATTCTCATTATTTAAACACTGACCCTTACCCCATAGCTGTACGAAGGAACTATTTTATTATTATTATTATTAGTGAAACACCATGAGGTACAGTTGTAGATTTACAATTTTTTGTGCTTGGGTTTCGATTATACAATGATCAAATACCCATCCCTCCACCAGTGCCCATTTTCCACCACCATGGATAATATCCCTCCCACCCCCATCCCTCCCATCCCACCCTGCCTCTGTGGCAGGGCAATCCCTTGTGTTCTCTCTCTCCTTTTGGGTGTTGTGGTCTGCAAAAGAGGCTTTGAGTGGCAAACATGTTCAATCCATAGTCTACTTTCAACATGCATCTCCCCTCCTGGGAGGATCCTCCAAACATCAGGAAGGAACTATTTTAACTAGGCTTTTTTGTGTAGTGAAACAATAAAAATACTTTATGCACAAAGAACATACTACTTTCATTTCTCAAAGTTTCTATTTTTTATTTCAAAATGGAGATGATTACAATGATGTGCTTCCCCAATATTATTTTTGGGATTATTAATGATTTTAATGAGTACACAGATAGTCATAATAATTTAATCTAAGGGCTTTACCATTATTTTCTTTAATCCTCAAAGCCATACTAAAAACACAGCGAGATCCCATTTCACAGACGAAAACTGAAGGTTTCGATAAGGAAAAGAGTTAACATTTCAGAATCCTTTTGCAAACTGTAAAGCAAACTGTTAAGCATTTTTGCTGTTCAGTTCTAATGTTTTAGAGTCGCTTGTGGGTGGGTTGGAATCAGCTTTCTTTGTAGCTATGTGACATTAAGCTGATGACTTAGATATTCCGAACCATTTCCCCACACTGTTGAGGTGCTTTTAACAAAATCCGCATCATAGTTGTGTGTAGCAAACACACATGTGGCACACAGGTTGGCACACAGTATTCATGAATTTTCCTTTAACTTTTCCAGACAGGAAATTTCCTTGTCTTGGTTTTTAACTATACATCTGACCCTGAGTCAGAGATTTATTTTTCTTTATTTAATTTTGAGTTCATAGAATACGATTCTCTGTTAGCCATCTTAGATCAATTATGGTTTGCTTTAAGATCTTTCATTAACTACTACTTAAAAAATTTATACTGGCTTTCAAAATAGCTCTTAGTAGAGCATAGTTCCTACGAAAAATTCTTCTTAAAATCTTTCCTTAGGAATTTAAAAAAAAATCCTCACTTATTAAGTGATTTTGTGCAAGTAGAGCTGCTTAGTAAGACCTGTCTTTGTAGTCATTTCGTGTGTGTGTGTGTGTGTGTGTGTGTGTGTGTGTGTGTGTGTGTTTGCAAGGAGGTATTTTTAGATAGCTTAGCTGAACAGCAATCTGACGTCTTTAGAGGAGACATCAGTTCATTATGTGGATACAAATTCTATGCTTTCAGCTTTTATACACCAAGTCTTAATTTAAATCTGTTCTTCTTGCCTTTTCTAACGAAAGAGACTGTATCATGGTATGTATTCTATTTCTTCCTAAGGATGGCCTTTCCCGTTAACCTTTGCTTAGAGAAACGCTCAAAGTAGAAATGCCTGTATTTGCTCACAACTTAATATAGATTATCGAAGCGTGGAATTTTGGGTCATATTTAAATAAGCCATTACATACATTGTGCCACGCAGTGTTTTTCTCATGAACCAGGGATTAAAAATAGTTATTGTGAGGCTCATAAATGTTATATTCTTTTTAAAAAGACAATTTAAAGACCAGTGTGTGGGAGTTACATACCTCTTTAATGTACGTGATGCTTTATTGGTCAGAAATGCCTTTTGCTTTGTTGCTTTGTTAATGCAGAGTATGTAAGAGGGACCTGGTTGTTTGCTTTCTCATTGCTCTAAACATAGTGTGATATATTACGTTACGATAATACCTCCTTTGACTGGTTTCTTTTCTCTCTTAAAATTTTGAGAAAATAAGCATTCAAGCCTACGTAATTAATGTTAGTTGTTTGAGACACTTTGTTCTCACTGAAGGGTGCCTTTGGTTAATAATATACATTGATCTTAAATATGTTTTTCTAATTTTACTACAGCAATTTTGATAAACTATAGGGGGTTAATGTTTTTTTTAAATTAATATGCAGGCATATTCTTTATCCAGTCTCCGAAATTCAAAATTATATCAAAGTCAAAGCTTAAGTGAAAACTTTTGTTATTTGTTTATCTGCATGCTTGAAGCTTCTAGGATTTAACTATAGCTTAAAATTTTTAATGCGGCTATTCAATAATGTGTGGACTAATTAGGATTTTAGTAATATTTTATTACAGTGGAATTCCTGATATTTTCCTGTGTTTTGCAAATAGCCATCACTGTGGAGAGACTAATTAGTTAAAGAAAGACGTGGTCTTGAAAGACAGTCTTGAAGAGTTAGATCAGTAATCGGCATATATCTTAATGTCTAGGGGTCCAAAGGAAAAAATGTGGTAATACGTCTATAGATCAGGATCAGACAAGACATTTTTTATTACAAAAACAAGAATTCCTTAAGCCATGACATTTTATAAAAAATCCTTTCTTGTTCTTAAAAATTAGTAGTGTTATGTAACCCTTTAAGAATTTCGCTGAAGCCTGATATTAAGTGACTCAGATTCTGAGCTCCTTAATGATGCTTCTTTACAGTGAAATTCAAGCAGTTGCCAGATTCCTGAGCTATGAGTTCACTCCTTCCCTGAAAAATTTGCATGCAATAAAAATTGAGAATCTGTGCCAAAAGAGGTGTGAGCACTGAAATTCTTGTATGTGGAGTGTAACATTTGATGTTAGGCTGTTCTCAGTGCAATCATCTGCATTTCAATTTAAGAACAGTGACCAACTTCAGGCTCAAGTTTCCTTACTCAAAAGTGGCATAAGACCTCAGAGATCCAGCTTTATTGGCTGCCTCTCTTACTTCCTGGAGTCTCTCCTCCAGTAGCAGTTGTTGTTTCAGAACTGTTTTCCCCAAATCAACGGAGAAAAAACCCTGCCTACTGAAATATCAGCGAAATTTGCTCTCTTGTAGGCCAAGTGCTGTATTGCCTCACTGCTGACAGAGTGGCACACTTATATAAGTCTCTTTTTCCACATAAACCCTCGAGGAACCCCTCAGGAATTGTGTAATTGAGTACTTCAAGAATTTTTACCACTCCGGGGAGAAATACAGATAGAAATCTTAGATATAAGTAATTCTTGCTCCTCCACTTCTTCAGCCCTCCTGCCCCTCTAACCCCACCCCCCAGAAGTTAACTGCACTAAGATAAGGCAAGCAGACTCCTCCTGGGCTTACATATAGGTGTGCATTCTTAGGTAGTGCTTTGAAATACAGATCCCATCTCTCTTTTCCTGAAGTAAAGTGATCTTTTTGTTCACTTACTTTAAAAAATCTAGATTTAACCCATCTTGAAATGGAATAGAGAGAAATCTTGGCAGTTCCATAACTTACCGCCTTCCTAATCCTTTCACCATATAAGTCATTTATTGATCTTTGAAGGAAAGATGTCTTCAATTCATTCTTTCTGATTGACAAGTGATTATTTTCTAGCCTCATTTTTCATCTTATATTCTCCAGTTTTCTGTGATTGGAATACATTTCTCATTCTCCAGTTTTCCATAGTTGGTAGGCTATTCCATAGTAGAATAAACCATGTTAAGTCATATATGAAAATATACATCTATCTAGTTTTCTGTGAAAATAATAAATCTATCAGCATCTGAGAACATGTGAGATCATTGCCTTCAAGGAATGAAGACATGCAAAAGAAATCAGAATTTATGTCTGATTTGCTTGGTGTGTTTTGCTGTTTTTGTCTTGGTTATCAGACAGTTTTGCTTGATAACAAGTCATATGCACCCCATGACTTGAGTAAAGGAAGGAGAATTTTTTTCCCTCAGGCACTTTTAATCCTGTCAATTAAAGTTCTGTTCATATCTCACTTAAAACTGAAAATCCATCACCACCATTAAACACGTATGCTCGCACAGGCAGACACACAGACAGACAGACAGACACACGCATGCACGCACGCACGCATGTGCTCGTATGCCCACACCCACGCCCCACCCAGCTAGCCAGTCAACCAAATAGGTAGCAGACTTACACTTCAGTTTTTCACATCCTGTCATCATTGGCTTCTCCATCTATTCAAGTACTGAACTCTTGGACCTAATTATCTTTGTTTTTTCAGATTGCCCCAAACTCTGTATTCTACAGTAACTCTTATTTTACCTTCCTTATCCCAAATTGTGCCCACCTGCTGTCTCCATTATTATGGCCTTCCTGCTGTCATTTCCCCTTCTCCCTGCCATTATTTACACAGCCCAATTGACCTTTTCAGATAGGAATCTGACCTTGTCATTTCTGTGCTTGTTAAGTTCTCCAGTCACTCCAGATTTTGCTCTTGGAGTAAAACCTACATTCTCCACCAAACTGTGCACAAGCTAGCCTGGGTTTGCTGGTAACTGTCTACCCTGTCCACTCTCCTTACACACCCTGGAGTCCACTACCTGCCCTTCTTCATTTCACAGACCATGGTCTAAAGTCTTTCCACTAGTTGCTTTTCTCACTCAAATTCTGTCTCCTGTGATCTTACTCTCCCTGTTTTTTTCCCTTTACCTTTAGATCGTGGGTTATAAGGTGAACTCTCAGTGGCTTGTTCCAAAGTAGTTACTCAGGATTTCTGCTATATTGTACTATTTTAGTTCTCTGCCAAACACTGCTTATTATGTGTTGTTATTATTGTTGTTGCCACTGATTATTACTTTGTTGCATCTCTCCCATTGAAATGTCAAGTCTCACAACCGTAGAGATCTTGTCTACTTTCGGATTCAACACTTATCTGAAGTATCTGAGATACATTTAATATGAAGAGCATCTCAATAAGTTCTTCATGAGGACTGAATTAATTAAAAAGTACACAATTCTAATATTAGTCAGTATATTATTAAAGTTCAGAATTAGTAGATAATTTTCCCATGGGATTGTTTTCCCTATGAATAGATAAACATACTTGGAACTAAAATATAGTATAAAAGACTAAAGATAATAGCCAGAAAATAACCACTGAATAGTCATGTCAGCAATCATAAGAATAAATTAGCATTAACATTGTTAACCATCAGTTTTGTTATAAATAAGCCATTTGGGTTTTTTTTCAGCTTTTATAGATTATGAGAATTATTTTTACACAAGCCATAACTTTTCTTTTTTTCTGGTATAAGCTGCTTAGGAATGTTATATAAGCAAAGTTTTAGAAATTTGACATTTTTATTTAAGAAAATATTAATATGGATTATATTGAAGTTCAGCCTATTTTTAAGCACTTACTTTCTAATTCAATGCCGAAAACCAGGCAAAGCAATTTGTCTCCTTCCAGGGTAGAATCTTCACTCTGTAGTGCTTTGAGAGCTACTTGGCTTCGCTAAGAGCAGTCATGGTTTAAATGTGCCCATGCTATGGAATGGAAGACCAGCCTTGTGTTAACTGTGTTTTATAAAGTATGATGATGGTGAATTCTAAGTCCTTTTCCCCTTCAGTATATTTTTAGGGTCTCCCCAGTGGTTCTCAGGAGTCCAGGCTATTCCCAGTAATACTGGACCAGCCTGACAGTGTGGGCTTAATGCCCAGTGCCTGGTGTGCTGTGCTGCTCCTTCCCAGCACAGGGGTGGGTAGGGTCAGGACCCACAGGGCTGTGCACCAAGGTACTTGGGACCCTGCAGTGCTGGGGACTGAACTTGGGTCCTCTCACATACAAGACGTGCATAGTGACCCTTTGAACTCTCTGCCTCGCCTCTATATTTTTGCATTTTGTTTTCAGAGTACTTGTTGAAATGTTTACTGCTATAGTTTACATTGTGGAACTCTATTTTTTTTTCCTAACGCCTAAACTATCTAGATTCTAGTTTTTGCAGTGCCTGTATTTTTCTTGACGTCATTTCTTACAACTGTGTGCTGAATCCTTAAAAACTTGTCCAGGCCTATCATTATACTTTAATTTGTTAAAAATCCTTTCCAGTTACATGCTAGAATTTTTTAAAATATTGTACATTTTTTTTACATATCTGTCCTCTCTCTCTTCCTCACTCCATGTTTATTGAGGTACTGTGATATAAAATACTGTTAATGATATTTTAATGCAAATGCTGTCCTAATACCTGTCCTCTGCCCTTTTGACAATTTTGTGAGGTTGGTAGGACACAATATGTTACATTGGTGAGGAAATGGAGCTGCACGAAATTAAAATTCTTTACACACAGCTTGGAAACCATCATCTACTCTTTCTATAATTTCATACTAAAATCATTTTATTAGGTTACTTTAAAAGTATCACTCAGTAGTAACTTGATAATTATTTGTTTTGGTTATTCTGGTTTGGGGGACTCACCCGGCTGTACTCAGGACTCTTCTGGCTCTGTGTTCAGAGAGCACTGCTGGAGGTGTTCAAGCGACCATACGTAGTGCCAGGATTCAGACTCACAAGGCAAGTGCCTTACCCACCTGACTACCTCGGCAGCACTTGATTATCCTATAACTTCACCTTCCCCCCGACCCCCCATGGAAATTGGATTAGTATCCTCATACTTAAATAAGTCCAGAAGGAATTACCAAAGTACTGTAGCTGTGATCAAACGTAACAGATTACTGCAGAGAATTTATCTTTTGGAAAAGCTAGTTGACTGCAGAGTCCTCAGACCAGATCAGTTTAGCATTTAATTTCTGAGCTTGCGTGTTTGCTTGTTGTCCTGTTTGCTTGTTGTCTTCTAGGTCGTCCACCTCCTCTTTCCTACCTTTTCTTACCACTTCCACTCTAGCCCCTTACAATCTGTTTTTACCACACTGCCCCCTAGGGCAGTTTCACAGCATTCTTCTATTTTCTTTTCTCAGCTGTTTCCGTTTTCTTCACTTCTCACTTTCCTCTCTGCCCCCCTCATCCTGAACCATGGCTCCCAATTACAGGATTTTCATCTGTGGCATCTTTGGAATATCCTGGGGGACCCACAGGAACATGTAACGCCTGATGAGGAACACTTCTCTACAAAAGGACATTAGAAATACCTGACCCTTGTTAATTGCCTGTTTAAAAATATAAACAAACCCACTGACTTCCCATTGTAATTACAGGTCAACTTTTTTAGGATTAGTTCCTGCTCTCTTGCCCTCATGTTTCCCCCACATGCCCTGCTCCAACCATTCTCATTTTCTACCCTCCAGATCACTTGGACCTTGTTCTACTTCTTAAATATTCCTTAGGTCGGTCCTACCTCAGGCCTTTCCCCGTGACACATGTGGTGCTTTGTCCCGGATGTTTTGCTGAGTCTTTTAAAATTTCTCATCTCCCATATTGTTTTCTCACAGCAGTCTTTCCACTTTACCCACCTACAAACCTCCTTATTCCCATCTATCACCCCATGATATGACCCCCTTTATTACTTTCTAGAACGTACTGATAGCTAAAATTACTTTGTGTATTGTATATCTCTCCTTTCTCCTTCACTCCTGAAGCCCCTCCTGCCTCCAGGTCTATGAGGACTAGGGAGCCAGGACTTTGCCAGTCCCAGTCACACTGTGTAACTAGCACCTAGAAAGAATGGTGCAGTGAATATGTAAATACTTGTTAAATAATTAAGCAGGTGGATGAATCTTACAGTTCTGAGTGGTTTACACACACTCCCTCTGTCAGAATCCTGTTATACTCTATACAGATAGGAAATTCTCTTTTTTTTTGGGGGGGGGTTCAGTAGTTTTATACTTAACTTTTTAATCCTTGCTTATTAAAAAAATTAAATTGTATCACTTAATTTAGTTACTACTGATCTTGGTGTAGTATAATTTTCTCTTCCTCTGTTCATCTTTCCTTTTATTTTGGCCATCTTACCTGTAACTGTTAATGGAAAGAAGAGTGTTAATGGAAGTTGGTAAGGGAGAGAACACTGGGTCAGACAGTTCTTGTTCATTTTCTCTCAAGCTTAGTAACTTCAAGTCTAAATTAGTGTTATTAGATCAATGGTTTGTGTATTTGTTCAGGAATACTATTGCATTCTAGGTCATTTTGTTTGAATAACCTAGAAAGTGATTAAAATGATCTAAAATCAGGCAGTTTCTCTTTGGGGCCCATTGAAGCCTGCAGCTGCTGTGACAGTCACATTCTAGTGTCGTGGGAGCATTTCCAAGATCTGACTTCCAGGAGGAGAATTTGGAGAATTAGCCAGCCTAGAAGTTAGACTGTTCTAGGAGGAAGGAGCAACAAAGACTGGGAACAACATACAGTGTGATATTGGAAATAATCCCAAATAATTGTTTATAACTCACACAGAGAAGGAAGAACTGAGAGATGTGGAAAAGATTTTTTTTAAAGGGGTGGGGAACTGTGTGTGTGTGTGAGTGTGTGTATTTTTTTTATGAGTAAAGATCTACAAAAATATTTTTGGTTGGAAATTAACAGAATCAAGTGTGTATTTTCTTTTTGAAAACATTTTCTCTTAAGAGAATGAACAGAGTAACGGATGGGATACTCTAGCAAATGGCAGGCTAGAGTGATGGTTGTAAAGTGATGTTTGTAAATCGCATATCAAAGTCACACATAGTGAGAATGTGGACTGTTTTGACAGGTTTTTGGTTTTTGTTGAAGGTGAATTGAGGTTAACTTCTGGAATTTGGAAGTTAAAGTGCTTCCAAGAAAACTTGCAGTTACTAAAGTGTGTTTGTATTTACGCGTGCACACACCTATGGCACCACAGATTATGGTAAACCAGTCTCAGAGTGTTTCTCAATGTTTATGTCCCCGTTTTAAACCTGGGATAATGCATTAGAAAGCCTACACAACACAGCAGAAAAGTTCAGAGAAAGCAAAGTTTAAGGGTGGTAGAAGCTTAATAGAGTAATAGAATACTAAATGTTGGTGTTGATTGAGGGAGAATGTGCTCTCCAAGAGAGTTGCTCAATTGATTATGTAAATAAATCTTTGCAGATGACTGGGAAGGTCATGAAAAATGCTGGAGTATTGACAGAAGTGAGGGTAGTAGGAAGGAGTCTCCTTATGAGGTAATGTGTGCCTGACTCTGTTTCAGTAATTCCAACTATTCATTTGGTGGTACAGTGTCTAAGGTTTCCTATTAAGTTACAACAGAAAGTAGAAAGATGAAAGAAAGAGAAAAATCTGTTTGACCATTAGCAATTTACGCAGTGTTTTATTTCTGCTGGCCCTGGGCAGTGAATAATGCGTAGTAAACATTCTGTCAATTCCCCCATATTGCCCTCCAGACAAAGGTAAAATGATGTGATTATCTGCTAAGCCAGAATTGATACATAGAGCACTTGAAAATAAATGCTAAATTAAGTGTCTTACCACTGAAGTCCTTGAAAGTAAATGCTAAAATGAGTATCTTGATCACTAAAATAAAAATTGACACACTAGACACAAGATTAATACCTACTCTTTATGTTGGTAACTTCTGAGGGATAATATATAATTATTTTTGATTTAAAGATTATTGTTTAGCTAAATTGTAATATTTATCACTAGGAGAAAAGTAGCAGTTGTGGTGGTGCTTGGATAAAATCTAGAAATGAACCGTTGTCTGAGGTGTCATTAAAAATAAAGATAGTTTCCTGTGTATGCCTGTATAGGTGTGCGGATGAAAGAAAGTGAGGTTTTTCAGTAAAGAAGCTGTGATATTGTTTTGTGTGGGTTTATCTTGATTCAAGTTACAATAAACATAACTTTGAGTTGTGTGGGATGATTTAATTATTATTTTTAAAACAATACAGAAATGCATATTAACAACTCGAGAGAAACATTTTAAAGTCAAGAAAAGTAAAGAAAAAAAAGTAAAGTCAAGAAAAGATCATTGGCGAATCCCCAATGATCTTCGTGTCTTGTTTAGAAATCAATAACAAAGTCGTGACTAAAGCTTTCCTACATGATTGCACCGTGTCCTAACTTCCTCTGGTCTTCTTAGAGTCCCCGTCTGGTGTGTTATTGAGAGTTATCTGGAAGATACTAAACATGCCAATGGAATCTCTGTCTCTGGCTTTTGTTCTGATTGTTGTTGTACCTCAATTGCATCTATTCCTGTATTCAGTATCTGTAGGGTTTGGACTTTGACTCCTTTAGTGTCTTGACTTAGCTACTGCCTTTGCAGTGAGGCCTTATGCCCTCTGTGGTCTGTTGCCTGTTTTATACAATTTCAACCCACTTCCCTGCATGGCATATTCTTGTTTTAGGGTCTTTCCTCCAACTTCTTACTCCTCTCCACGAAGTCTCTCAAAATTTGCATAGAGTCTACTTACTGACCAAGAATTTGGAGTGCATTCAAGATTCTTACAAGGGAAATGAAGTTTCATGCATTTCCAATTTTTGAGAAAGATTTTAACTTGAATTTCAATAGAATTATTATTCTTTTCGAGCAGTCTTCAAGGAATTTTTGAGTATTCAAGACCATGATTTCTAGACTAAATTGTTCATCAAATTGGTAGGTGGTACTTTTTGGCAAACAAATACTACAGTATTTATAAATTGGAATATGAGTAGATTTTAGTATTCTTCCGCTTGTAGGACATTGAACAACTCAGAATTTTTTTATATTATTTTTAGTTCATGAGGAATTATGACCTTTTTTTTTTGTTATTTTGGCACTACTATTAGAAAACCTGGAATAGCACCTGGCACACTGGCAAGGGGTAGGTGTTGAACTAGAAAATGAGCTATGTTTATCTAATCCAAATTGCATATAGTACTATCAGATGAAGATGCTATGAGAATCATTCAGAGTCTCACCTACTTTTAGGACTTCACGGTGGAGGATTATTTTACAAATAGGTCGCAAAAGTTATCAATAGCTATATGAGGTGAAATAATGTTGGGGATTATACCTTCAAAGAAGTCATAATTGGTTCTGAAAATTTAAACATTACTTTTTTTTTTCAAAAAAATTCAAAGCATGCATTCTTAGTTGGTGCACAGTTTCCTGTACGTTGTGTTTTAGGCGTGCAGGCCTCTCTCCATTCTGTGGGAGAAAGCTTATATTGTCTGACAGAGACTTTCTTGGTGGAAGGAGAAATAACATGGCAGGGCTCGTGTAAGACTTTTATTTATAAGAAACATGTAGATGTGAGATATTTTACTTCTGTGTATTCATACTTCCAAGGCCTGAGCTCAGTCATTTCAGCACTCAGAACCATGTTGAGAAAAGTGGCCAGGTGTGTTTCCTGGAGGAGGGCCACACTGGTGAATAGCTGGCCTTCCGTGGTCTTCTATAGCATATAGACCTAAATGCATTGACATATGGATGTACTGATGGCTAGCTGGTCTTCTGTGGTCTTCCATAGCATGTAGACCTAAATGCATTGACTTTTGGATGTACTGCTAGATAGCCGGCCGTTCGTGGTCTTGTATAGCATATAAACCTAAATGCATCGACAAATGGATGTAGAGTGATTTTCAAAGAAGTAAAATTTGCTTTTGGGTGAATAAGCCAGGGATTGAACCTGGGTCGGCTGCGTGCAAGGCATGTGCCCAGGCCACGGTACTCTTCTCTCCAGCCCCAACTATTTTTATTCAGAAAGGGAACATAGGATCCTCCATGGATCCCTTAGGAATCTTTTTTCCTTGGCTTTAACATTCGTTTTCCTAACTCCATACTCCCTTGAGCGTTTCTCTGACTGGGATAACTACGTGAAGTCCCTGTGGAGCTCATCAAGTTGTTGTCTAATGGTCACACACGCTGTCCTCTCGCTTTAACTGCAGCTCCCCACTCTCTCCGGGGCCTGCCACTTCCATGGCACCGGTCCTCTTGGTCCTGGAAAACAAGAGACTGAGAACTGAAGTTTCAGTAACTGTGATTAGCATTATCACAGGTAGATAGTAAAAATTTTGCTAAACATAATTTGGGGAGTTGGTATTTCCAGTAGAAAATAAAGCTGTGGTTTTTCAGTGTAAAGTTTCTTGCAATGTTTACTATTTAAATGACAAAGGCAGTAATAAAGATTGGATGAGCATATAACCTTGAAAATAGAGTAAAAAAATTTTTTTAGGGTAAAAATGATATAAATTTTGCTGGAGTGATAGCACAGCAGTAGGGCGTTTGCCTTGCACGCAGCCAACATGGCCGACCCGAGTTCAATTCCTCCGCCCCTCTCGGAGAGCCCGGCAAGCTACCGAGAGTATCTCGCCTGCACGGCACAGCCTGGCAAGCTCCCCGTGACGTATTCGATATGCCAAACACAGTAGCAACAAAATCCCCAATGGAGATGTTACTGGGCCCGCTCGAGCAAATCAACGAACAACGGGGGGTCTTATTATTTACCTGGGAACTTTGGAAGTTTTCTCAAACTATTTGAACTTTTGTAATTAAGTACAGTATCTGGTTTTTTACAAGAATTAGAAGAAACAGACGTCAGATATTTTCAACATTATTTATTACATAGTACATGCCCCTGAAATAATGGCAGTAATTTATTACTGGCATGAAAAGAATGTGCACAAAGGAGTTTGAGATTTAAATATGTGAAATGGTACCCTAGATAAGGATCTTTTATTTGTTTTTTTTTTTTTTTGGTTGGTTGGTTGGTTTTTGTGTTTTCTGCTCTCACTTGGTGATGCTCAGGGTTTACTACTGTCTCTGTACTCAGTAATCACTTCTGGCAGGATTGGGACGACCATATGGGGTGCTGGGGATAGAACCCTGGTTGGCCATGTGCAAGGCAAATGTGCTGTCCCACTGTACTATTACTCTGGTCCCAGAGGAGAATTTTTTCTTTTCTTTCTTTTTTTTTTAATTAAAGAACTATGATTTACAAAGTTATTAGTGAGTTTTAGGCATCCAAAATTACAACACCAATCCCACCAACAGTGTCAACTTCCCTCCACCTGTGTTCCCATGTTACCTCCCTACCCCTGTCTACCACTTGTCAACTTGACAGGCATATTGCAAAGTTCCAGCGGCTGCAGCTTAAATGTCATGTTTTCCGTATTGTTGAATATGTATTTTTGGATATATTGTATACCACTCTGGCATATATCAGTATAACCAAAGCCCTGATGCCTGTTCACCCATTACTTCCTGTTCTAGAAGAGGATTTTTTAATAAGTTGACTCAGTTCCAGTACGTGCCATGTGTTTTTGTTTTTATTTTTGTTTTCTTTTGGGATCACATCTGGTGATGCTCAGAGCATTATTCCTGGCTTTTCACTCAGGAATTACTCCTGGCAGTGCTTAGGAAACCATATGGGATGCTGAGGATTGAACCCATGTTGGCCGCATGCATGGCAAATGCCCTACAGTCTATACTATTGCCCTGACCCCCCAAATAGTTATAGTTGTCATTTATTTTATTAAAATTTTCTTTGAGCAATGTTAGACTTGCTTTTGAATGAGAGCCTCTTTCAAAGAAAAGTATTTTTAAGAAAAAAGAGAAAAGAATACCTTTCAGGTCAATGGTTGTGTTGTATTAAATACTCATTGTAGGGGAGGGAGGAAAGGATGGGGAGAAAGCGAGAGGGAGGGTGAGATTTGATTCCCAGCATCCTTTGTTGTTTCCTGAGCACCACTGGGTATGGCTTGGAAAACTCTAATGATCTATATGATGTAATTGGCATAAAAGAGTTAAAGATATTTTATATTTTCCATAGATACAGTGATTTTCATAAATTTTGGATATATACAATTTCTTCCTTGTAGATTTTAAAAACAGGAGCATAAAATTCAAGTAATGTTAAAGAAAACTATATTCATTTGAGTAAATTCTAAGTGATACATCTTAACATTGAATTTTAAGTCCCATAGTATACCTATGTAATTTACCTTAAGTAGTTTTGCTCAAGAGAAACTACCAGTCAAGTTACCAGTCACCTTCCCAAATTTCAAGCGTTCTGTTGAATTAGCAGAAGTGAAGTAACTGATTTCTAAATTTTTAGCTAGGTTTTAACTGATGGTAATAGTTTGTTTGTTGCTTTATTTTTGAGATTGGATTTCTTGATCATCCCAAGATAATAATTTGCATTGTGCAACAAAAATTTCCATTTTCATTGCATGTATAGTAGTATACCAGTGTTCCTTGTAGAGCTTGTAACCAGGCATAGAGAAGGCTCTGAAGGGAATGAAGAAAGAGTAAGAAGGGGCAGCTACCCTAATCTTGACTACAAAGTCACCAATTTGAGAAATTTTATGTACTCAACAAAATATTTTCTCAATGATGTCAGACTTCATGGCATTCATACTCACTGCCTTTTTTATATTCAAAATAGAGTTCATTTGTTATCTAGTAATTTTAGAAATGTCAACCATTAGATTAATTGGTAAATTGGTAAATATCAAATGCCTATTCATATGAGACAAGTCTTTTGTGTAGTGCTTCCTTGCTTAAAACTGATTACAAGTCAAAGAAGCCCTGTTCAAGCCAAAAAATATAACAAACTATTATACAACTAATGTTCAGGTTTGAATGTATGCTTACTTTTTGCATTTAAGAAACTGATTTAAAAATAACTTTACTGTACCTTATGTATTTATGCTTATGATTAAATTATAATTGAATCACTTGACTAACAAGATTACAATTGTGAGTTGCAGGTTTTAGGAATACAGGTTAGATAGTTTTAGGAATACAGGTTGTTTAATTCAGTAAAAATGTGAGGAGCAATATACTTATAATACACAAATTTAAATATTTACATAGGAAGAATAATAAAATTAAGAGCTAAATGAATTGGGGTTTTAATGAATTGCTTTAAAATATTATAATAAAATCAAAATGACTACATTTGTGGGAGTTTACATTCTCTAGTTATTTATTCATTTGCTATAGCTTCCCAACAGTACTTAAGGGACTCTGCCAACTCAGCCCAATTGTTAAGTTCTGGGGACTGAGGAGGAGGTGCTGCTTGGATCCTGTGGCACTGGGGGGGACCTGGGCCACCCAAGCAGTGTCGCAGGGGCCCATATGGTGCAGGGGTCAAGCAGGGTCCTCTGCATGCAGTCTGTGCCCCTTATTCCTCTGCTGTCTCCCTGGCCCCAGAACCTAAATTTAATAGCTTGCTGATACCAATTTAAATAGTACTGGGCCAACCCCTGAAAAGTTTGAAAGAAGCCAGTCTTGTGTATGACTCGTCCCCTTTTTGATACCTGTTTTGCATGGCCTTTATGTTTCTCACTCGGGTCATTTCCTTCAGTTAGTCTTCTCCTTGGCCGAGGGTCATGTAGCCCTCAGGTCTGGACCAAGACCTGGCGCTCGCTCTCCTGCCCCAGTCCACGTGTCTGTTCTTCCTTCTTCCCGTGGGCACAGCTCTAGGTGCTGTTCTCTTAGAATGAGAACTGTGCGTTTTTCACTCTCAATATTTGACAACTTAGACGTCTTTTCTTCATAACCTTCACTAGTGTGTACTGTCGTAAAAATTTATAATGGTACAATTTTCCTAACTTGAGGGAAATATTCAAGTGTTCTTAAACATGACAGCTATTCTTACCTTTCTGAAATACAGAGGTATTTCGGTGATGCTAAATCATGCATGGATTTACTGTTTACTGTATCATCGTCTCAGGGTGATATAAGAAATGCATTTGAGAAACAAACTTTAGGGGCCAGGGGTAGTTGGTTAGTATACACCGCAAACCAGCTCCATTTTCAGCACCACAATGGTCCTTCAAGCAAGTAGCCCTGAACACCACTGGGGTGGCCCAGGCAGCACTGCATTCTCTAGTCCTTGGGTTGAACTGGGGGCTCTGGTCAGTCGAGAATTACTGGCAGGATCCCGGGCCTCCTGAGCACCTCTTGAGGTTTTTATTGTACATCCTATTGGAATGATCGAGGGATAGTAGACGTTACATTGGAGTTCAGAATGTCTTACTCTCATTACTAATGCACACGCCAATAGAGTGTGACCGAGCAGATATTCCATAAATACATACAACGTAAATACATACAATTGAAGAGAGTCCTGTGAGGCTTGTTTTGTTAGTAGAAATTCATTTGAAAATTAAACCTTCCTGTGGCATTTAATTTTTAACAATCACATTATGTGGCACGTATCAACATGAGTCATGCCTGTAAAGGAAGTATAATCGATAGAAATCAAGTTCATTGCTATGTAATCATATCAGTTGATTGTTGCTCTTTAAAACTGGACCATTGGGTAGTGTTTTCCCAGCTGTCTTTTGTGGTATATGATAGATTTAAATAGAAGCATAGCATGGATGATGATAGATGTCTGTCCTGCCTATAAACATACTATTATGTTTTACATACTATAACATACTATTTTACTGATATCTATTGCTGAACTACATACACAATCATAGTCATGTGTCTCTCGAAGCTTCTATCAGTAAGTTACTGGTGAGGAAGTTATACCAATTATTCATGAATTTACGTTGTGCTTAAACCACTCAAAACTTTTTCACTGTTTTGGGGCCATGCCCAGTAGTGCTCATGGGTCACTCAGTGGATCATATCCGAGCTGGAGAATCCAGCCATGCAACACAAGAATGTACCTGTTGTACTATTTCACCAATCCCAAAAATGTTTAAAATTTTTTCAGTTTAGAATACTTGCCTATATATTTCTTATAGGGAAATTACTATTCTTCCTAACATCCTAACAAGATGTTTTACAGCATCTTCAATTCTGTTCTGTTTTACACTTTTGTGGAGCTGGGGTTCATATTCAAGTTTTGTACATGGAAGATATGGACTTTATACTGTATTTACTTCACATTTTGGAGTAGATATCTCACTTCTCCATTAATTTGGCATCTTATCAATAAGTCCCAAATAATTCTTGTTTAAATATTTCCTCATACCTTGTCTACCAAGAAGATAAAAATATTTCTGTATTAAATTTTATTAAACACCGTAATCTATTGAATCATGACTGAATGATAAGTTCATTCAATCTCTGTGGAAGTTTGAATAATTAGCCAGTTAACATACACATGGGCCTCTTTCTGATGGACTTGTTCTAAAATGTGGGGTGGCATCTTGTGTTTGAAGGAGAGGAAAGCAGCAAAGGAGATACAGGATGGATAACCTCTTACTTTCATTTTAAAGTTAAAGTCTTTAAGAGCTAAGATGAACTCAGGAAAGAAAATGTTGTCATAAAAAGCATGATGTCAGCCAGTATTTTGAAATCACTGTATCACTGTCATCCCGTTGTTCGTCAGTTTACTCGAATGGATGACAGTAATGTCTCTATTCGTCCCAACCCTGAGATTTTAGCAGCCTCTTCGTACTCATCTTTCCCAACGATTGGAGGCTCTTTCAGGGTCAGGGGATTGAGACCTTTTACAGTTACTGGTTTTGGCACATCGAATACGCTACAGGGAGCTTGCCAGGCTCTGCCCATGCAGGCGGGATACTCTTGGTAGCTTGCCGGGCTCTCTGAGAGACAGGCAGGCAGATAGGTAGATAGATAGATAGATAGATAGATAGATAGATAGATAGATAGATAGATATTTGTCTCTATGATTTGCTGCTTACTGTCTGAACTCCATCATTATGGAAAATGGGTAGGGAGTGTCTTATGATGTGTCCGGAAAGCAGCCTGGAGCGTGCTGGTAGTTGGGTAGTGGAGGTCGGCTGCCAGGGCTGGGTCCCTTGGGGCAGGGAGGACTCTCGACCACCCCTCTCTGGGTCTCCCCGAGTGAAAACAGCCTGGCACAGAGTCCACGCTGTATTTTGAAATACAGTGTATAATGTACTATAGAATAGTTTACAAATCTTACCTTAGCCTTTTAATTCAAAAGAATTAGTAACAACTTAGAAAGATGTATGACTCTCAAGGGTATTGTTTGCTTCATGTCTTATTCACTGACTTGCATAGTGAGAGAAGGACTTTGTAGATATTTTTTGAATGGCAAATCGATGAATATTTCTTTTCCAATCCTTTTCTCTTTTGGATAGGAGAGCAATAGAAGCACTTGAGAAGGACTTAGTGAATCTACTTAACAGAGCTCATTTTTGTTAAGGGTTTAAACATGAGCAAGAAGAAAATTGCTTTTTCTGAGGCTTGGAATGGTAGCACAGCGGGTATGGTGCTTGCCTTGTGGGGACCCAGATTTGGTCCCCAGCACCTCAGGTGGTCCCCCAAGCCCACCAGCAGTGATCCCTGAGCACAAAGCCAGAGTAAGCCTTAAGCGCAGCCAAGTGTGGCCCAAAATCAAAATTAAATTTACAAAGAAAAAGAAAAGAAAATTGATCTTTCTGTATAGTCAGACAAAGGTGCATCAAGTTCTAGATTCTGAGTTCTTCAGAAGAGCATGTTCTTTCGTTTCTCCACTGAGACTGACAGAGTTATTGCTGCAGCAACCCACTGCTGAGTTCAAGCTGCTCTTTCAACAAAACCAAAAATCTTTTAAGCATCATTTGCATATAAAAGACCTCTAAGACCTTAATCTGGTTTTGGGGACTATTGTTTTTCATTTTAAGCTGTTTGTTGCCACAGAGTCATGTTTGTGATTTTGTACCAACAAATAGAAGCCAAGTTGCTCATTAGTATATTATTTGAAAATTGCAGCTCATTGAACTCAGTGCTCACCAAATTTGACTACTACATCCAACTATTTTAGTACTAAATTCTATATTAAGTTTTATTGAATGCCCATAAACTTAAACAATTTGTGTTGCAGCTTGTGCTAAATAGAATAGTATGTAGCAATTTGTGAGTTAAGCAAGTGAAGACCCTTTCCGAAGTGGTGGGACATGAAATGAAATGCTATGACTGTAAATGTCTTCTGAGATTCCTTGATTCAAATGGTAATCCTGCTTTTTCCTGCTCCTTCCATAGCTTCCTGCAGATTTCACCAAACTGCACCTTACTGATAGTCTCCACCCACAGGTGACGCACGTTTCTTCCAGCCACTCAGGATGTAGCATCACCAGTGACTCTGGGAGCAGCAGTCTTTCAGACATCTACCAGGTAAGGAAGTGGGACCCTGTGGTTTGCTTCATCGTGGCATATTTCAAGGAGTTTTGTGATTCTTTATTGATGACTCTATGAAGTCTGCTTAAGTGTATATCATATAGACACATATATGTGGACAGCTACTGTTTATGTTCGCATAGACACATAGTTGACTGCATGTTTGTTTTAGGAAGAACGACTACTGGCTGATTGTATTTGCCTCTCCTTTGATCAAGTACCAAAATTTCAAGGAGAGGGGTTACAATGGAAACATTTCTCTTGATTTGCAATATTCCATTAAGTTGATTATACATGTATTAGGTTTGTCACTCAAGTACAGTTTTAGGAGAAAACTCTAAAATTGCCCTTTAATAATAAGTTTTTTGTATTAAAGTCGTGAATATGACAAAGGGAAGATATTGAGGTTGGATCATTGAATTTCCGTGTATTTTTAATATCTTAGATGTACTTAAGAGGCGGGGTGCTCCTCTGCCTGCGGGAGCACTTGAAAGACTTCAAGCTGCAGTTAGTTTTCAGTCATGTTAGAACAATTCAGAGTTCTCAATCTCCAGCATGCTGATGGTAGTTGGGAACAGACATCCCATCAAGATTTTTCTTTGTACTTATTCCCAGTCTACTCAAGGTACTAACCAAAAAAAGCCAAAAGTTCCCTAGAATCAAATAGATAACAATGAGCATCATTTCATTCATTCATTTCATCATCCTGTTATTCGTCGATTGCCTCGAGCAGGCCCCAGTAACGTCTCTTTCATCCTAGCCCTGAGATTATATTCACGGCTCTTTAGGAGAATGAGACCCATCATTGTTACTGGTATTTGGCATATTTGGTACGCCACGGGGAGTTTGCCAGACTCTGCCCTGTGCGCAGGCTACATTCGATAGCCTGCAAGTTTATCTTGCAAGTTTATCTTTATACTGTAAGGCGAACGCCCTACCCGCTGTGCTATCGCTCCAGGGCTGGAGCAATAGCACAGCGGTAGGTTGTTTGCCTTGCACGCAGCCAACATGGCCGACCCGAGTTCGATTCCTCCGCCCCTCTCGGAGAGCCCGGCAAGCTACCGAGAGTATCTCACCCACACGGCAGAGCCTGGCAAGCTCCCCGTGACGTATTCGATATGCCAAACACAGTAACAACAAAGTCTCCAATGGAGACGTTACTGGGCCCGCTCAGCAAATCGATGATCAACGGGAGGGCCTTTACTTTACTTTACTTTACTTCACTACAGTAAGCACCAAGAAATCAAAGATGTGGTTTCAGTCAGGACAGAAATTTTATTAAATGAGCATAATCCAACCACTGTGGCATAACAAGTGAAGTTAGAACTACAGAGCTTAGATTTTTGTTTGCCTTCCAGTTGTATTGCTTTCTTCTATTTTGACCCTTTCTTGCTTTCAAGTTCTTCACTTATTACCTTCTGAAAGTTGGGTCCTGCCTTTGTTTCCGCCCCCGCCCCCCCCAGCAAATTCTCTTATTTGGACTTTAATTGAAATGATTGTCACATTCTCTGTCGTTCTGCCTTTTGGAACAGCTTTGAGAAGGCAGGGATCTTGTCTTTTTTCCGTTTTCTCTTCCAGCCTAGCAGACTGCCAGGAAATCTCAGGCATTCAGTTAAAGATGTGTTATAAATATGATTGAAATACTAGAACAGGGATTATAAACTCAATATGAAGGAAAGTGAAGACAGGAAGCATGAGAGCTAGACACAGAACACACTAGAAACTTGAATACTAAAGATATGCTTGAGTTGAACAAAAATTACCTTGGAAGCAGATGGGACATTAGCTGAAAGAGTAGAAAGTGAGTGACAGGAAGTAGAACATCTAAATTAATGATAGGAGGCAATGCAATTTCCAGTCATGATAAGATGTGACATAATAAGATATCAGGTCAGTGGCTTAGTTGGACTGGAAATTCTTGTACAAAAATAGACAAATCAATATAAACAAGAATGCAAGTCAAATGAAACTCTTTTGCAAGGGTGTAATAGATAACACAGGAAGCCTCACAAATAAACAGGAAAGTGATATAATACAGTAAGTAGAATTTGGAGTAGGGAGTTATTTTGTAGTTTCAATTTACATTGTAATTAAGATTAATTCCAGATCAACTAAAGAGTTAGCAAGCTCTCAGTGGTATATTAAGTGGTCAAATGTTTAATAAATCTGAGGTAACTACAAGATAAATCTTATAAATATAAGATATATATAATAAATACAAGATAAAAGTATTGGAATGGCAGTCTGGAGTGATAGCATAGCAGGTAGGGCGTTTGCCTTGCATGCGACCAACCTGGGTTCAATTCCCAGATCCCATATGGTCTCCCCAACACTGCCAGGAGCAATTCCCAAGTGCAGAGCCAGGAGTAACTCCTGTGCATCGCCGGGTGTTACCCAAAAAGGAAAAAAAAAACAGTATTGGAACAAATACTTATAGTTTTAATATAATTTACTTCTGGCAAATTAAGTAATAATGCTCAGTAACACTATAACAATAAAGGACAAAAGTAGGTAATTTGTAGAAGAGAACATGCAAATGTATCTAGTATAAAATTATGAAGAGCATGAAATAATATAAAAATTTACTTCATGCAAGCCTTATACTTATTCCCAAATATATTTTATATTTTATACATAGCTGACTTATCTGCACTTAAAAATCTCATCATCAACTTTATCATTTAATGTAAGTGGAGCATAAACATACTGAAGTTTGAGGTGACATTTGAGTTAAATATGCATGTTTAAAATTCTGCACAAAATGTATTTATATCAAGAATACTTTTAGTGGATGCTGGGAGCTAGCACAAGGCTGGGGATAGTTTGAACTCAGAGCACTGCAGGGACCAGCAGCTTTGAGTTCGCAGACTCTAGCTTGGAACCACTTGGCCTAGGGAGTTGAGGCGCCTCTGGAGTGGCCCCCGGGACCCCTTGAGCATGCTCGGGTGTCCTGCTTCCCCCTCAGAAGACACTCTTCTTGAAAGAAGTTCCCTTAAACACAGGGGGATATGTGTGGGGTTCTAGAAAAAAACTTTTGTGGATGATTTTGTTAAATTAACCCAATATGAGTTTCAGGGCATTTACTATTTCCTCTGTAGTTTTTTTTTTACATTCTTTTAAAATGTAAAATGTAAAATAAAATGATTTTAGGAACCATATTTATAACTCCAGAATATGTATAGTCATTTTTGATTGAAATAATTCATTGGAGCTTTCAGCGCGGATCAAAGAATATTTCTTGAGACTATTGTTTGACTATTACTATTTCTTGAGAATTATCTATATAATAAGACTTAATTTTTTGACCATTAATATACATAAAAAGGTATGGGAATTATTTATGTGAAAGATAATTGTTAAATTGAAAAATGTTTTCTTATTGATTTTAAGATGAATATTATCACTTTTATTTATTTTTTAAGTTTGGGGCCATATCCGTTAGTACTCAGGGCTTACTCCTAGCTCTGTGCTCAGGGAACACTCCTGGCAGTCTCAGGGGACCATATGGGGTGCCAGGGATTAAAACCAGGCCAGTCAGTGCAAGCTGTACTGTTGGTCTGGTCCTCTTAATCAGGTAGCTTTTAATATAAAAATGTGTATACCTATTAGAATGAAGGCTTTTGAAGAAAAAACACTAAAAGTAGTACTGTAGTTTGGAGGAAGCTAGAAAATGACAAATGTCTATATTTATGTATTTTTATAAATACTTTTGATTTTATGACAGCAAAACAAAACTTTTAAAAAAAAATTTTTGCTTTTTGGGTCACACCTGGTGATGCACAGGGGTTACTCCTGGCTCTGCACTCAGTAATTACCCCTGGCAGTGCTCAGGGGACCATATGGGATTCTGGGAATCTAACCCGGGTTGGTCGTGTGTAAGGCAAATGCCCTACCCACTGTGCTATCGCTCCAGCCCCTAGAAAACATTTCATTCTGTGTGGACTGCTGTGCCTTAGGGAAGGGCTTTAGGTCATAACAGTTGGAATCATCACATTCCTGTGATACTTGGGGAACCATTTGGTGCCAGAGATGGAACCAGGGTTGGCTGCATATAAGGCAAGCACCCAGCCTCTGCACAATGGCTCTGACACACAATTTAGTGCTGTTTATTGAGATAAACGAACAAATGACTGAGTATGGGAGTCTTTGTTTCCCAGTCCTGCTTTTGAGTTGAACATGGGTATTAGGCATTGCTTTGTCTTGTTTATGTTGGGCAGCTTATTTAACATCCTAAAGTGCTTTCTCATCTGAAAAGCAAGGCTAAAATTCCTAGCATGTTGAATTGTTATATAGATCAATTATGTATTAAAAGCATCAAATATAGTATTGAGTAAACGTTGGACATTCAACAGAGTTCACTATTTTTAATTGGGGGCCGGGTGCTAGGCCACACCTACCTGTGCTTAGAGGTTCTCTGGTGGCACTCTGGGTGGAATGGCACTCTGGTGGCACTCTGGGTGCTGCGCTTTGAACCCGGTTGGCCAGTAGCAAGGCCAGTTCCTTACCTGCTCTACTGCCTCGGCGGCCCAAGGTTCACTATTTTTATAATGGATAAGGGGTGGGCTATATAAAAGAATATTGTTTTCTGGACAAATTCTGATATAAATTGCATGCAATGCTCATTGCCGAGAGGAGGAGCATTAAACTGTACAAGTCCTGAGCCCTTCTCTTGGCACCGCTCAAGCCCCCGGCATCTGGATCTCTCACTTGCAGAGTCCTGTTGGTGGAAGGCAGGGTACTTGATGGGTCAGAGCCTAAAGTTTGCCTCCCTACACGGGGGGCAAGGGGGGGAATGAGCTGAGCCCCGAATCTTACCCACCTTCTCTCTGCCACCTCTTTGGCCAAAGCTGAGAGGGATTTTCAACCCTTACTGGAGGAAGGGACTTTGATCTAGCATACAACTGACTTTCTTTACCATTATTGGATCAAAGCACAGTCATATGGGGTGTCCCATTTATTAATGATAAAATTGGTTTACAAAGATTAAGGAACTTTGCTAAAGTTACAGAAATGAGTGTTAGAGTTGAGAAATGAACTCCGATACCTGTGCTCATTCAGCAGATAGAAAATCAGTAATGCACAACTGCCAGACACTCCCTGTTTCATATGGAATCGATTTATTCGACTGTTTATAAATATATTCAACATTTACTTTTATAAATTTATTCAACTTTACTTACTCAACAATTCTTGATTATTTAAGGAACAGAATATACATAAGCAATGTTCCTTTACATAAATTGCATAGGGTTCTACTTTGGAGACAATTATCCAAGTAACATTGGAAACTTTTTGTTATATCTGAAACAGTTTAAGTGATGGTAATGATGCCCTTTGGGTAGTATCTTATTTTTCATCTTTTATGCCATATGTTTAATGTTGGAGAAAACCCTTACATAGTTGGACTTTTGTATTTCACTCTTCATAGGGGCCCTTCAGTGTAAGCAGACTATTTTAGAGTATACTTGAAAATGTAAGGTGATGGATAATAATCTTCAATGTTAAGACAAAACAAGGGTGAAGATGTAATCATAGCAAGCATTAGCAAATTGTCACATTTCTAGACTTCAGAAATAAGGTGATAATAACAATGCTGGCCTAGTTTTTCTGATCACAGCTTTGCATACTATATCACATTAAGTTCTACCTCAGTTTCATTCTATAATCTAGAGACAGTTCTGTGAGTTCGGAATTTAAATGAGGAGATGTGTTTCTGAGCTTGTCACAGTTGATTCTTTTGCCTTGGCTGCAGGGCAAAACCTCCCTCCCTCCAAAGCTGCCGCACTTCTGCTAATGATGGTTTCACTTGAACTGTAGTGTTTATTGAGGCCATTGTTCAAAGAGGTTTTATGAGCATTGGGTTTTCCATTTTATATTATTCTGCCCTCACTTGGAATGCTCTATTTATTTGTTTTGTTTAGTTTTTCTTAAAAATAAGACTGAGATAGACCAACAAAAAAAGATCAGTTTGAAATTGGTGTCTTTAGTGGCTGAGGAAATATTTACAAGTGCCGGAGTTAGTCACTGAAAACTTGGTGGTGGGGTTGACTTCGTTGAGGAGTAGGAAGAACATGCCACCTGTGGGCATGTGATCTAGTACGTTCTAAGTTTATAGTTATGAACATTGGTCATTGGGAGAATTCATCTGATAGTATCTTGTTTGCACGATTCGCAAGTTGTATTTGGGACCCATTTTCCATTAAAAACTAAAAGAGAAGAATAGCTCAGTTTTCTTGGCATTAATAAATCCACATCTCTTTTAGAGAAGATATTACTCATAATGAATTCTCACTCTTACATTCTTTTATTTGTTTTGTGGTTTGGGCCTGTACCTGAGGGACTGTGCTCAGGAGTGACCCCGGTGGTCCATGGGTACCATACTTGATTATGAGGATTTGAACTAGGGTCAGCAGGATGCAGTGCAAGTGCCTTACCCTTGTAGTATCTCTCCAGCCTCAAATTCTTAACTTTCAGACCATTCTCTTTGATAAATGGAGTGCAGCCACATAATTTTTCTTCATTTTTTATGGGGGGTGGCACATCCAACAGTACTCAGGGCTTAGTCTTTCCTCTGTGCTCAGGAATCACTCCTTGATTGATTGAACCTGGGGGATTGAACTTGGGCCAAGTGTGTGCAGTGCAAGTCTTATATCACTTTGGCTTCTATTCTTCCTTTTAAAAAAACAACTTAGGGGTCCTCCCAGTAGGTTGGTTGTGCTAAGGATTCTATGGGCCACCCTAATAGGGCTTGGGGGCCACCAGGGTTTCACCTGGCAGTGCTCAGGGGCCCATATGATGCAGGGTCAGAATATGCACGACTTTAGCATAACTTTTAAACATATTCTTAACTGTGATCTCTGTGGCTCCCAAGTATTATTCTGTATTCTCCTGGTTTCAAATGCCATAGGATACCACAGATAGCAAACCAAAATTATTTAGATAAAATTGTGGCTCTTGACTTATCATTTAATAAGTGATAAAATCACATTTTATTGATGTTGTTTTGTTGTGGTAGTGCCTGAAGGCATAAATGTTCACCACGTAATATGATAAATCAGATTTTTAATGTTATAGCCTAATATTTGTTGTCTTTGTCTTTTGAGTAAAAACAATTTACTTGAAATACTTAAATATTTTGGTTTGTTTTAAGGCCACAGAAAGTGAGGCTGGTGATATGGACTTGAGTGGTCTGCCAGAAACAGCCGTGGATTCTGAGGATGACGATGATGAAGAAGACATTGAGAGGGCATCGGACCCTCTGATGAGCAGAGACATTGTGAGAGATTGCCTGGAAAAGGACCCAATTGACAGGACGGATGATGACATAGGTAAGTCTCTATCAGACAGTTAATCTCAGAATCATAATGTTGGGATAGACATATAACTAATGCTCTTGTATAGGAGGAACAAAACGTTAATAAGTCATTAACTTACACATTTCTCTTGTAAATGCTTGACATTTGGCTGAGTGAAATATTTGAACAAAATATTAGTCTTAATCAGTACCTTCAACCATGTACAAATAATTAAACTTCCTAGTAAAAAACCCTTTGCATAAGCCATTCTTAGTTTATTATCTCAAAAGATTTTAGAAGTCTTGCAAACAATATTTTTGTAGAATTTGTTTTATGCATTTAAATGTCCAGTGATGTTGGTAAAAATGACAGCATCAGTGACTCTGCTCTATGCTGCTTTTATGTGAAGATGAGACTTGAGTAGAAGATGAATTACCCTCAACTAACTACCACTTTAAAGGCTAAGAATGGCAGGAAGTTGAGGCATTCTTTACTTCCATCCTGATGTTAAAAACCTAATTGGCTTTATATTTGCTTTCCCCTTCTCTGAGTTCCCTTTACCAATCTTTCTTCTAGGAGCAGTTCACTGTATCTTAATGCTGTGTGCTTTCCAGTTTGGCTCCTTCCTTAGTACTAAGAGTGAGAGCAACTTCTTTTGTCATTCAGTTCCTCCAACTGTTTTTCTACTTAATATTACTTAGGTTTTTGAAGAGACGTTCAAAGAAATGGATCTAATGGAACTGGACATAACATTATAGGGGCATAAGTACACATGCGAGACTTATTGCATGTATTTTGAGGGAGAAAAAAAACTAGGGGGTTATGAGGGTAAGGGACATACTTCATAGTCATCTGATTTCCTGTGCATTCTCCTCTTCTCTTTTTCCCTTCCTGACTTAAGAATGAAATCTTTTTTCTTTATTAGTGAATCACCATGAGTTACAGTTACAGATTTACATATTTTCGTGCTTGTGTTTCAGTCATACACTGCTCGAGTACCCATCTCTCCATCAGTGCCCATTCTCCACCACCAACGATCCCAGCGTCCCTTTAATAATAAAATCTTCAGAGAAACTGAAATTGGGAGTGTGTTCACTTTGCTGTCTTAATCCAACATTATTCTTGTAGATTTTAAGTTAGATTGAACACTGGTCTGTCAATCTATCTATATCTTCTGTCTATCTCTGTCTCTACAAAAAAATTAAAGCATTCTAGTAGATATTTAAAATAGAAAGCATTTATGGGAATTGTTAACAGTAGGTAAATAGCGCCAGACAATGGCCTTCCATTCCATTAACTAATAGGATTGAGCACATTCTTTGTTCTGAGCATTACTCTAGGTTCCTTGCAGCTGAGAGGGTGACCAAGACTAATGAAACCTTTGCACTATGCTAAAGCAATCTGAAAAATAATTCGGAAACTAGGGGGTGGTGAGGGAAAGAGAATGGATTAACTGTTTTTAAGAACTGACAGTGTTCTTAGAAAGGGCTCAGCCTGACTATGCATCTGATTCTTGATACAGAAATTCATTTTGCATTAACTATTTTGGGATATTTAACTTGGATTTCTGTTGGAGTGAGGTGATTAACTGCCTCCCAAATATCCATCCTGACTGCTCGTTATTTTAGCCCCTTCCTTTTTTTCCATTTCCATTCTGTATGCAAAGATGGGTGGTATTTCTCAAGTCTTGTGAAATTGAAGGGCTTCTCTCTGTATCAAGAGATACAGGGTTTTGCTTTCTGGGTTCACATACCTCATAGTCATCTGATTTCCTGTTCATTCTCAGTCTCTTCTCTTTTTTCCTTCCTGACTTAAGAATAAAATATCCTTATACTAGTTTTAAAGAGAAACTGAAATTGGGAGTATGTTCACTTTGCATCTTAATCCAACATTCTTCTGATAGATTTTAAATTAGATTGAATACTGGTTATGAAGAGATTGATGTGGAAGTTGTTTTCTATATGTGTGTTTATCCTTTTTATGAATCTGCTTTATAATAGTTACAGAAGAAAATGGTGATTATTAAAATACAAATAGGAAGTCTGTCCATCCCGGAAATTTAAGATTTTTCTGTGGGAGCCATCTACCCCAGAGCTGCTGGAAAATGGGAGCTATATTGATTTCTACAAATGAACACAGCACTTTTTAAAAATGTGCTTGTTAAATACAATCTATAGAGAATAATATTCATAGTATTTCTCTTTGAATACCAGTTCTTCTGCAGCAGATGACGATTCTGATACTGGCTCTCATCACATACTTATGTTTCGAGCAATAAATCATTATCATTAATGATAAGGTCTAGTGATTGGTTTATGCAAGATTTTATATTCTGTCTCCTCAAAGTAAGACCACATCTGAGAACTCTTTAGTTTTTTTTGTTCTTTTTTATTCTGGTTCAATCTGACTCATTCTTCAGTATTTAGTTAAAACAGATTACCTTTCATCTGAACTATAAATACCTGTGTGATTGATGCTTTCTTTAAATGTGTCTTTTCTCACCCAGCTTCTTTCACACCCACAAGATAGGGAAGGGGATAGTGTATGTGTGTGTGTGTTTGTGTGGGTGTGCACACGCATCACACTCACACTTGTGTTAATATCTGATCATATTTTTTTTAATTGAAGGAGGAAAAATTCCCTTTGGGTTGTCATTGAATTTTGTGTATCTCTGCAATATTCTGAAGGGAAAATTTGATTTATTCTTCTTTGCAATTCATAAGATTTGACGGGTACTCAATTATTGGGTTATAAATTTAATTTTACTTTTAGATCTTGAGACATTAAGGTAGAGAACTCCTTTGATCATTTTCAAATAACTTTCTTAACCCCCTCCTAATTTCCCACACAAACCCCACATATATTTTTTAAATGTCACTAATCATTCCTTACATAAAGTTAGAGAGACTAAGATAAACTAGCTTTATTAATTGGCTTTAGTTTTTCTTATCTGTAAGTTGATCCGGACTTTGTTTCACCTGGACAAGAAAAGAAAAGTTTCTATAATATTTAACATTTCCCACGAAAGGAATATTTCTTACTTCGCAGATAGGTTACAGTTCGCAAACTTGTCCCCTGATAGATTCTTCTGAGATCTGTACGATGACATCTGGCTTCTGTGCCTGCCTTCCCACTGTCTGAGGAGGTATTCTTACCAAGCTCTGCACTCAAGGCAACCAGACGCCCTTCGACTCTCTGAATTCCCTATGGCAGTATCAGAATTTATTTGAGCCCTTATTGCCAAAGCTTATAGTGCACATTTACTTTTTAAAAGAATGGCAGTATAAAAATTCTTGATTTTTTTTCTTGCTATAGTCCTTTAGTGTCTTAAGTGGCAGAATAGAAGATACCACAAACCAGGGACAGCACTACTGAATCATTGAGATTCTTATAAAACTCTTGAGATCCCATCTGGTTAAGCAAAACATCTATTTATATATGTTACTGTAATTTTGCTTTCCTTTTTTTTTATTCAGGTATTTTCTGTCTTGTTACATTTTAAAAAATTAGTTTGTACTTATTCCCCCTCCTTCCACGGTTGTTTATTGTGATGACCAGAGAAGCTACAGTGCCTACACACACGTGGCTGCAGCACCCGGATACGGGCCCCAGCACCAGAGTCACACCAATGTCACACTCAGGCATGTGGAGTAGTGCTGGGGATCGAACTCACATAGCGTGCACGGCAACCAATTTGCCAGAGTCACCCCAACCCCACCTGTTAAATGTGTTTCAAATGCTTATTACATTCATATACTAGAAATTGATTTTTGTGACTCACTGTCGGGATAAGAATCTGCCAAAAAGCAATAAAAATGTCCGTGTTAGGAACTTCAGATCACTGTAGCAAATATTGTGGTTATATTTTACACTTAATATTCTCCAGTTCTATATGTGGTCATTATTTAAAATCTGTTTTTAAGTTCTTTTACATTTAAAACATTACTAGTAATTAAATTCTGGTCTTATATATCTTTGATTGTTGGATTCAGTCACTACTAAGGGAAAAAGTAGAGTAAAATGTGTTGGATAGGTAAAATTGTAATATATTATGTTAATGGCAGATGACCACGACTTGTTTATATATCTTTATGTCTGAAATCAAAAGGTGATGCATTTGGAAACATTGATTCCTACATCCCACATGTAATAGGTATGGGTGATCTCTTGCAGTGATATTTATGATGCCTTTTGCTATGCCTGGGAATAAATTAACTTTGTAACACAACACAAACACACCTACGCATACCAGAAATTAAATCACTAAACTGAATGTATTTCCTAAGTGATGAGCTTTGATATGGTTTTGTTTTGTTTTTAAAGAATATTAGTTGTCACACATCACCTCAAAAGAAATTGAGAATGAGCCATAGAAGTGACTCGGATAAAATGTATACCTTGCAGATCGAGACTTGGCATTCTCCCCACCCCCCCCCCAAAGAAAATATGGAAAATAAAAATTTTACTTAAATATATTTTCAGTACAATCCTGCCATGAAATCCCCCCAAATCCTTCCTGCTTGTGTTAAATGGACTAAAAACCTTGTATCATTTCCGTCTTTTCAATAAATGTCCAAATTCTTTAAAAAATTAAAAGATAAATTTAAAAAATAAGAAGAATGCTAGTTGTCACAGTAAATTGATTTCCTGACACATGTCTGGGCCAGGTCAAAGAACATTGTCCTGTTGGACAGAGTCCCTAGCTCCTGCTTATCAGAGTTCTCCTCCTAATTACCAAAACCATCACCACTCGGGTCTAATGAGAGCAGACGTGAACCAACTGGATGCAGAAGTCTAACCTGTCTGACCTGGAAATCTTGTGTTTTCACAGAATATATTTTTCTATTCTATGTTGATTTCAGAACCAGCTATACCCACACTACATGTAATCTGACACTAAATCCTAACAGATGGAATGAATTTGTGTAGGAAAAGTTTCTTTATTTGAGGGCAAGAAAACGGCAGCGTTTTTATTTAACTCAAAATTTGAATATCATGAATATGGTATAGCAGTTTTCACTTATTGGCTATTTAACGTGTTCTAAAGACTTTATAATCTTTACTGCATTTGATCATCACAGCTGTGCTATAAAAGGATTTTTTTGTTGCTGTGGGGAGGCATTATTGGGGGATTTTGGTGTTTTGTTTTAGTTCGGTTTGGGGTCACATCTGGCTGTGCTCAGGCCTTTGTCCTGGCTCTGTACTCAGGGACCACCCCTGGTGTACTTGGGGATGCTTCAGCCATATGCAAAGCAAGTGCCCTACCTGCTGTCCTACCTCTCTGGCCTCAGTATTATCTTTTTACAAATGAGAAAAGCAGGCCTCAAGGAAATCAGTCAACTTTCCCAAATTAATGTAATGGGCCATTATTTGGATTCAAGTATTCCCATGTCTGACACACACCCTGTGCTCCTTACCCCTCTTTCTCTAATGTTCACTATGAACTCTGGAGGCCGACAATAGTCCAGAATGGTCACTGCCATAAAAATACTGCATTAATACCATCATCAAATTATATGCCTTTGAACCTCATTTTATAAAATGAGAAAAAAAAATACTTCATTGAGCCTTATAAGGAGTAAGGAATTTACTAGTAAAGGTCACAAACAGTAGGACAAAATTAAAAGTTTTAGACTGCGAGACATAAAAAGACTGAAAAGTCTTCTATTTTGCTAATAGAACTTATATGCCAAAGTTTTCTTCCAACTGCACTGGCAACAGGATCAAACTTTTTTATGGCAACATGCAAGATAGGATGTGATATGTCAATTTACATTTGTGTTTTTCATATAGTGCTACCTTATTTTAATTCCTTATTTGTTCTATATTTTTTAGATTTGTCTGATCTATAGAAAATATCTCTTGGTTTCTAAATCCAGGGATATCCTTAGATTGAGCGCATCTATTTCTGCTCTTTATGGGCCATCGTTTTCCTATAAGGGACCGCAGGGGACTGCTAAGTCTGGAGAATGCTCAGGCTTCCTTGTTTTTATTTCAGCTTATTATGTCATCCCTTACTAAGTCTAAGTAAGATCACAGCTCATTTTCAATAGACATTAAATTCCCCACCAAAAGTTACTCGGTTTCTCAGCTATTCGAGTTTTAATTACAATGTTCACTATTGTTTGGGAATCAGAGAGAAATTGTGACATTTCCGCAGTGGCCAACTTCTGTTTCTGCAAGAAATTCAACTTGTACTAAAGGTTCTTAAGGTTATTGTGTTTTGTTTTGTTTTTAACTTGGCAATGCTGTAGGACATTTATAAATAAACTTTTTTTTTACTTTTTGGGTCACACCCGGCGTTGTTCAGGGGTTACTCTTGGCTCTGCGCTTTGGTTCTGAAATAATTTCTGCAGAAATTATTGCCTGCAGTGCTCGGGGAACCATATGGGATGCTGAGGATTGAACCCAGGTCAGCCACCTGCAAGGCAAACACCCTGCCCACAATAGTATCACTCCGGCCCCTATAAATAAAATTTTGAGTACCACGATTTTTTATTTCAATGTCACCATTTGGAGGCCAGAGAGAGTTCAAAGGGCAGGAGGACAGAGTTCTAGCAAACCCTCCTGCCTCTCCCCATACCAGATTCCTCAGGTACTTGGTTGAGTGTCACTAGGTGTAACTCCTATGTACCCCAGCATGCTGGGGAAGTTTCCCCCACCAAAATTTATAGTTTTATTAATGAGCATTCTTTTGCTTTTCAGAACAACTGTTGGAGTTCATGCACCAGTTGCCTGCTTTTGCCAACATGACAATGTCGGTGAGACGGGAACTCTGTGCTGTGATGGTATTTGCTGTGGTCGAGAGAGCCGGCACCATAGTGTTAAATGATGGTGAAGAGGTTAGTATATACTCCTCCCACTAAAATGTTTCTGTCTGAAAATTTCTCATAGAACAACTGAGCAAAACCCCGAACTCAAATTTTTCTTTTGTACTATAATAGGCAAAAAGTTTGAACTATGTAAGAATTAAGATACGTAGGTTATATCAAAGTAGTCCAAACCCATTGTTTTGTTTTTCATCATTGACAATACTTCATACAATATAAAGAGCTATTTGATATGTAAACTTTTTTATTATTATTTTTTTGTTTTGTTTTGTTTTTTGGGTCACACCCAGTGATGCACAGGAGTTATTCCTGGTTCATGCACTCAGGAATCACTCCTGGCGGTGCTTGGGGGACCATATGTGGTGCTGGGAATCGAACCTGGGTCGGCCGCGTGCAATGCTAACGCCCTACCAGCTGTGCTGTTGCTCCAGCCCCAGATATGTAAACTTTTAAGATTTTCTAACTTAGATGTCAGAAAGCATCTCGTTCGAACAGAATGACAGTCTTATTAGGCAGTGTTTGCAGGTGTTTTGTAGGACTGGAGAAGGGATATTTTTTCTTTGTGTCACTTTAGAAAAGAATCAGAAGTCAGAAGATGTGTACCCTTTGCAGAATATGAAAATAAGTAGCTCTTCATTCCTTGTTCTGTAAACTTAGGGAACACTTCTTTATCCCATCTTTAAAATGGAATCGCAAGTCACAGAAGATCTGCTAAGTTGTTTGTTTGGCCCATTCTAGCATTTACTGAGCATAATGCTGTTTTTTTCACTGTCTTTATGTTTTTTTAACTAGCTGGATTCCTGGTCAGTGATTCTGAATGGTTCGGTGGAAGTGACTTATCCAGATGGAAAAGCAGAAATATTATGTATGGGAAATAGTTTTGGTGTCTCTCCTACCATGGACAAAGAGTACATGAAAGGAGTAATGAGAACCAAGGTGGATGATTGCCAGGTATAAGCTATCATTGAATATGTGTGTATATTCTTAATAAGAACTGTGAACCACAATACCCAAAAGGAGAGAGTGAGAGCAAAAGGGAATGCCCTGGCACAGAGGTGGGGTGGGGTGGGGGGCACGGGGGTGGGAGGGTGGGAGGCATGCTGGGACCATTGGTGGTAGAAAATGGGCACTGGTGGAGGGATGGGTACTCGATCATTATATGACTGAAAGGCAAGCACGAAAGTTTGTAAGTCTGTAACTGTACCTCACGGTGATTCACTAAAAAAAATTAAAAAAAAATAAAAAGAAAAGTTACTTATTCAAAAAAACTATTAAATTATCATTCCTAAAAAAAAAGAATGCTTAAATATGGAGCTCTGGTAAGGTTTTTTTGTCTGTATACATAGATCATTCTTTAAATTTATAAGTAAAGGCTGAAGAGATAGTAGCAGAGTTAAGACACATGTCTTGCATGTAGCCAACCCCAGTTTGATCCCTGATACATGTCCCTGATCATCCCAAGGTTCAGCCCTAAAAGTCAGTGAGGAGCTGTGGGAGTACAGGGATATTAGCATCTCTGACATGCATCCCAGTGGCCAGCCCTGGGTTCGATCCCTGGCACATAGGGGAGACCCCAAGCACCACCAGGAATGATCCCTGAGCACAGAACCAGGAGTAAGTGGTGAGCACTGCTGGGCCTGGCCTCATAATAAACAACATTATTGTTGGTACACTTCATTTAACTCAGGGATCTATTTCTTTTTTAGGTAATAAGAAAATACTATAATTATATTTTCTAGAACCGATTATAAGAAAGAACACCTGAAATTACTGTGCCGGGAAAATGGCATTCCCAAGTCGTGGGCAAGGGTTGGGGTCCTCTTCCTGTTTGCCAGGGGACCCCAGCCCCTGGCACTGATTCTGAGGGAGGCCCTGTGGGTGTGGTTCCAGTAACCAACAGTGCCATTTGGAGGTGTTGGGGGGCCGCTAAGTCTCAGGAGGCCTTGGTAGCAGGGATTGGTCCCAGACAGGTGTGTGCTCAGTGTGTGGATGAATTGCTCTGCTATTTCCCGGCCCTGAATTAGAACTTTCTGTTCATAAGTTCATAACAGTAAAATCAGTTCATTCAAGTCAGATCAGGGAGAGGCATTCAGCATCACCTAGACCTCGTTTCTTGTGTGAACTGCTGTTGCTATTACTTAAAAAAAAATGCTTTAACTATGAAAAATACATTTAATAAAATTAAAGTTACTTAAAGTTTTCACTCCTGAGAGATGATTATTAACGTTCTGTCATATTTCTCTCCAAGATTTTGTTACACACGTGTGATTTTTTTAATTGACAGACATGTAATTATGAAACATTAGGCAAATTATCATATTGTTGGTATAGCCATTTTCTCATTGTACGGTGAGGATAATAGCAGTGCCGTCCTTGACATCAAGAAAATTTCTGTAAGGCTACCAATATATGATAACAGTGATGATGTCAACCTGGCTATAATTATTATAGCCTTTGGTTTTATATCTTAATTTTTTAAATGTAGTGTTAGAGCCATTAAGCCAGAATTCTAAATGAAAAATTTTGAAACACTGTATTATATTTTCTCTTCTATATACTAATTTAATCATTCACGTTTCCTGTCTTTTTCACATTAGAGGAGAAAGGAAACGTGCATGCTTTCTTCATTCCAAATGGACTTCTCAAAAAGAATAAATTATTTAAAATTCAGAGAGGACAGTGATTTTTATTTGAGACTACTCTTATCTCACTGTTCTTATCAATTTCTCTACTAAGTGACTAATAGTAAGGGTAATTAAGTGATCAACCTTAAGCCCTAAAAATGTTTCATAATTGGAGTCATGGAGGAATAATTGGTCAGTCTACTTGTTATTGTTAAGTTTTTAAAAATAAGGCTATCCCTTGATATCAGTTATTAAGGAACTACTTAAGCTTAATACTTACAAAATAGCTTATTTTGTAGACTTTTTGGGAAAACTTTTTAAAGTGATTTCTTATTAATGTAATTAGAAAGTTTATGTTTGCTCCATGGACAATTTTGAATTTTGGTATCTTCTGTTAACATAACATTTTTTAAAATGTCACGCTCACATTTTTAAAATATTAAGGGAATGTTGTGTTTATCTCTTTCCTACTTGGGAGTCAACTCCCCAACATATTTTAATTGTCAGAAGAAGAGGCATGGAAAATAGCTTGTAATTTTATCTTCCAATTTGAAACTTAAAATTTTTAATATAAACTACATAGAGCTTTGAGATGAAACTTTTCCAGATAGGACAAGAATGAAAAAGTTCAGTGAGGTATAAAAATGTCAGTGTTAAATAATTTAAGACTGAATTATTAGAACTACCTGTTCTTTTGAAAGCACTTTATCATTAGCATGTGACAAAATCATTAGTTTTTTTTTTCCTAGTTTGTCTGCATAGCCCAGCAAGATTATTGCCGTATTCTCAATCAAGTAGAAAAGAACATGCAAAAGGTTGAAGAAGAAGGAGAAATTGTTATGGTGAAAGAACATCGAGAACTTGATAGAACTGGAACAAGAAAGGGACATATTGTCATTAAGGTAGGACAAATGACCAATATACTTTCTTCCTATGGACGTCAAAGTGTCAGAGAGGTGTTATTCTGGAGAATAGTGATCACACCTTCTGCGTTTGTTTCAGGGCACCTCAGAGAGATTAACAATGCATTTGGTGGAGGAGCATTCAGTGGTGGATCCAACCTTCATAGAAGACTTCCTTTTGACCTACCGAACTTTTCTTTCCAGCCCAATGGAAGTGGGCAAAAAGTTATTGGAGTGGTTTAATGACCCGAGCCTCAGGGATAAGGTTAGAAATTCTACTGTAGTTTGGCTTTTAAGTATGAATTATTAGCCTGTAAATTTTAAAAGTTCTTTATAAACAGAAATAGTTGTCACTTTTATTTAATAGAATTTAAAAAGGGATGGCACTTTTTAAGCAAGAAGCGATGCAAGTATTACTGTTATTGATGCCTAAATTCAGCCCTTGAAATACCGTTTTCTCCTTATGTAAAGCAAATTAGTTAGCTAAAAATATATAAACTCTATACACAACACCCAAGTATCTAAGTATCGTCATTCTGCAGTTTCATAGATGGTCATTGTATGCCAGGTAAAAAGTTTGAATTTTTAAATAGGTACCAGAGCAACGTTTCATTATATAATTGCTGGCTTATAATCACCAGTAATCTAATTCTAAACAGCTTTCCTCACCCTCCCCCTTTTTTAGCAACTCCTGGGAGGGCCAGATTGGATGATAAATAACACGTTATTATGAGGTTTGAGAGAGATAATGATAGTCTAATTCTTTTCAATGTGAGTCATTGATGTACATAAGATAGACTTGGGAGAAAGGGTAGGAGAATCTGTACAGAGATGGAGAGAAAAGCTTCAAGCTCTTGTGCTGGTCCTACCATATAGTAGTTTTGTGACTTGGACTCTCATGCTTTTCTTCTAAGCATCTCAAGCCCAGATCTCAGCTAAACTCCTTAGGCTAAAAACTTGGCTTGAGTACCTAATGTGCCATCTGATCTTTTGGACTTGGTGTGTTCCTCCTCATTTCCTTTTCAAACTCTCTAGGGTATTTTAAGCATTAGAAGTCAAGTTCTTTCGTAGTGCCTAGCTCATAAAAATCACTTAATACATACTGAAAGTTATTTTTGTTTCTGTGAGTTGGTAGTACTTAATTTGTGATGTACGGATTTTTTTCCTCTCTAGTTTGTATTATGGCTAGTAGAGTTTTAAGTTAGCTTTTCAGTTGCAAATGTTTTATTTTTGTAAAGGTCGGGTATTCAATAATAACTTCCAGAAAGATGAACTGAATTTCGTAAAATTTAAATATAGGCAGCCTTAATAATGATTTTTTAAAGTCTATTATAAATACTAATTGTATGTTAAAATTTGTGTAATTGGGACTGGAGCGATAGAACACTGGGTAGGGCATTTGACTCGCAAGCGGCTCACCCAGGTTCGATTCCCAACATCCCATATGGTCCCCTGAGCACCGCCAGGGATAATTTTTGAGTGCAGAGCCAGGAGTGTGCAGGTAATTTCTGAGTGCAGAGCCAGGAGCCTGAGCATCTCTGGGTGTGACCCAAAAGAAAAACAAATAATACAATTTGTGAAATTGTCTACCTTTGTCTTTACTGCTAGATTAACATGCTTAATTTTCTGACTTGGAGAGATTAGTATTTGAAAATAACTTTATTATTGAGTTTAGAAAAATAAACCTATGTAAAATAAAAGAAGTAGTTCTAAAGTTGTAATTGTATACGTTTTTCATTGAGTAAAGTTTTGAAAATGTATCCTTGACATTGATAAAAGTATTAAGACTACTGTTAGAATGTAACAATGAAGTTGTCTTCATGGAGCATTGTCTAATAAAGTTCTACAGTTTTTGCTGGCACAAAACAAGTATTTTGTATAAGGTGGAGGACTTTGTGCAGAACAGGAAAATTATGCTCAGTTTTCCTGAAAACTATACAAAACTAGTGTTAGCAAAAAATGTTTAATTCCAACTCCAAGCTAACGCCTTCTTTTACAGTGTATTCTCTTGCATATCTAAGCTTAACACTATTCATTCCTATCTCTACATTTGCTTTTATTTTTTAGCTTCTGATTTTTGTCTTATCTATTTTTGTGATCTGTTTCAAGTACATTTTGAAAGTACGCATAGTGCATTTTAATTCAGGTGACTTTCTTATGAATAAAATTCTTGCTGAGGGATTTTGTTAATTTTCTTACTCACCATTCTGATACTCTCTTTGAAATAACTTGAATACTAAAAAGAAAAGTTATTAAAACTAATTTTTTTCCAGGTTACACGGGTAGTACTACTGTGGGTGAATAATCACTTCAATGACTTCGAAGGAGATCCTGCAATGACTCGATTTCTAGAAGAATTTGAAAATAATCTGGAAAGAGAGGTAATATTCACAAATTTTTTTTTTTTTTGCTTTTTGGGTCACACCTGGCAATGGCACAGGGGTTACTCCTGGCTCTGCTCTCAGAAATTACTCCTGGCAGTGCTCAGGGGACCAATATGAGATGCTGGGAATCGAACTTGGGTCAGCTGCGTGCAAGGCAAATGCCCTACCTGCTGTGCTATCACTCCAGCCCCACAGTTTTTTGTTTTTTTTTAAATCATCTTTATGTGCAGCTTGTTCATTAAATTGATACCCTGATCTTTTAACTCTTACAGAAAATGGGTGGACATCTAAGACTATTGAATATTGCGTGTGCCGCTAAAGCAAAAAGAAGACTGATGACATTAACAAAACCATCTCGAGAAGCTCCTTTGCCTTTTATCTTACTTGGAGGCTCAGAGAAGGGATTTGGGATCTTTGTGGACAGCGTAGATTCAGGTAGCAAAGCAACAGAAGCAGGATTGAAACGCGGGGATCAGGTATGACAGAGACTTCTAACACTGAACCTCAGGGTTCAGACCGCTGTCTTTGTTTTTCTTCAGAAAGTTGGTATGCACAAATTAATTTTATAATTTTATTTTCAGATACTAGAAGTAAATGGTCAAAACTTTGAAAATATTCAGCTGTCTAAAGCCATGGAAATCCTTAGAAATAACACACATTTATCTATCACTGTGAAAACCAATTTATTTGGTAAGTCATTTTGGTATACTCTCACTTTTCTTCTTATCTCTTTTTTATGATGGAACACGATTGTGAAGGTCATTTTATCAGTATTTTAAGCATAAGAATAAAATATGACAAAGTTTATAGACATAACTATGTAACTAAAAGTAAAAGCTACTGATTTAAACATTCAAGAGCTTTTGTTGTTGTCTGGGGACCATCTTGGTGATGCTCAGGGAAAAACCTGGCGTGATGCTGAGATTCTTCGCTCTGGAAGTATTTAGGTGACCTCACAGTGTGGGAAGCAGTTTGAGGCCCTGCAAGCCTGCTAGCCCATTGATCTAAATATTTGTATTTAGAAATTTTTATTTTTATTTAAATACTTTTATTTTTATTTAGAATTTTTTTTCTACACCTGTACCTTAAAAGAGTGTGTTACTTGGTTGTACTGTATTGATGTCATTCATCCATCGGAGTAGTGTTATTTTACAAAATTAGAATCTTAGTAGCTAACGGTCTATAATGAACATCCATTTACTTGCACTCTAATTGCCTTTGAGTTGTTTCAATTTGCTATTTATTGTGTTCGTTTCCATTTTAGTATTTAAAGAACTTCTAACAAGATTGTCTGAAGAGAAAAGAAATGGTGCCCCTCACCTTCCTAAAATTGGAGACATCAAAAAGGCCAGTCGCTACTCTATTCCAGATCTAGCCGTGGATGTCGAACAGGTGATAGGACTTGAGAAAGTAAATAAAAAGAGTAAAGCCAACACTGTTGGAGGAAGGAACAAGTTAAAAAAGATCCTGGACAAGACTCGGATCAGTATCTTGCCCCAGAAACCATATAAGTGAGTGTTTAAATTTTCAGCACCGTATTTTGTTGTGTTAAAATGGTGGGCAAAGGGAGTCATCTAATGAGTACTTGTCATGAGAGTAAAACTATGTTTTTAATCATAATAGTAATGTTTCAGGCACACTATGTTCCACCACCTCTCCACAGTGTCAGCGCTCTGCCAAAGCCTCTAGATCTCCTTTCCCCAGGCCCTTAGCAAACTCACTCATAGGCTGACTTTCAGGGTTGTCATTGGCCAGTTTTTATCCCTTACTTTATTTATATCCAACATACGTGACGTCATTCTGAATTTGCCTCTCTGACCACTTCACTCCACATGGTAAACCTCTTAATTCCATCCACATATCAGGATGCTACAGGATTTCGTCTTAGGAGTAGGATTCCATTGTATGTGTAGAACACATTTCTGTTCACGCTCTATCTTTGACACTTAAGTTTTTTCCCAAACGTGGCTATTATGAATTGTGCAGCAGTGAACACAGGGAGTGTAAATTCTTGAATCTCTTGGTTGGTTATGCCAGGAGCCCAAACTAGACAGAAGTTGTAGGTGGTAGTTTACCTGTGTTTAATTTTGCTTTTCTGCTTAGTGGTTCATTTTGGTTCTTTTTCCGTCTAAAGATGTTTTATAAAAAATTATCATCAGCCAAAACATTTTAATTTTAATAACATACCTTAGTTGTATAAAATTCATGTGTAATATATTCTTCCAATTCTAATGATTTAAGAGATGACTTAAGAACGTTACTTTCTTTATACTTCAATAAATTTTCGAGGAGCAGTAGATACAGACATTTAAGACTATATCAGAAATATCTTTGTTAAATTGTATGTCAGGTAAAAATGTTGTATGCATGTTAAGTACAGTCTACTGTATCCTAATAATAGATTGTATGTCTAGTTGTGCTGTAAGAGACAATGGATTGGATCTACCGGCATTTTAGAAAATAAGAATTGGTTTATAAAATGATCCTTCTTGACGAAAACCTTTCAAATGAATTGAAAAAAAGACACCAAAAAAGTTATTAACATCTCAGAGCCACATGACCATGAGTTAAATAGGAACCATAGAATAGTTTAAAAGTCAGTATATCCCTGGAAAATATGAATAGAAATATGACATGTAAGGCCTGGGCTGTGATCCACCTACTGTGCTACAGGATGTTGGCGAGGCACACAGCATGAGACTGCTCAGTATAATTTTATTCTGTGTGTATTTTAAAAGATAGTCAAAAGCTAGAGATAGAAAATAAGATAATTAGATGTGTTCATTTTTAAATGCTGAGGGAAAATCTTTCGAACTGTATGTAGGAATACATTTTAAAATGTTACAAAAATTATCTGCAATAATTCATATATGTGATACAATTGAACTGATAAAAAGTAACTAAACTCTTATCTACTGAAAATAAGTCGTTTTCAAAGATTTTTTTTTAATATAACCACTAAACTCGGATAACTCTCTCTCCTCACTCATATGTATGGATTAACACTGAGGGCGTTGGAAGTTTGACTTATTTCAGCCAGATGAGAGGCTATACTGAGAGACATCTAAGTCTTAAGCATCAGATACTTTCAGTCCAAGAGTATCTTCACTAAAAACGTTGCCAAGAAACATTTCTTCAGGCAGCCCATTTTAGTTGTGCATGGAATATTCACAACTGAAATCCTTAATATTTATAGCCAATTGTGCCAGGAGTGACCCAGCAGCTATAACTTTGGCAAGAACACAGTTGTCTCGTGCCATGTATTGCATCTCTATTTTTGGCAGTAAAGACTGCTTTTATACAGTTGAAAATTAAAGTTCCACTTATAACGTGAAGATTTCAATGTTTCACAGAACATCAGTCTTTAAGTGCATGCCTAAAGGGCTTGAATGTAAATTACATGGACTGACTTATAAATCTGGAAGAATTTTCACTAAAATTACCTTTAATTTTGATCTTGCTTTTGTTTAATTTCTGTTCCTTTTGTAATGTGAGGGGGGCGGATAAAGGGAGAAGTACATGTTTGAGAGGGAACACAGGCTTCTCCAGGCTGGAAATAAGCCAGTGAGACATGTGTTCAAGGGAGAACCTGGTCTTGAAGAGCAAGCCTGTCTCACTTTTAAAAGTTGTTGTTTTATTGTTTCGTTGGTTTTTACTAAGTTATCTAAATAACTCCTAATTCCCTCCCAAATAGGCGATATTTGCTCTTGGAATTTTCAGACAGATTACAGAATGATATTTTTATATTAACTGCAAGCTTGATAAAATACGGACTTCTTCTGGTTTATGTCAGTTTTATATTGATGATTTATAACTTGCTGACCATTACCTAATTTCTCTATTGGTGATTTATAACTTGCTGACCATTACCTAATTTCTCTCTTTGTGTAGTGATATTGGGATTGGTCAGTCTCAAGATGACAGCATAGTAGGCTTAAGGCAGACAAAGCACATTCCCACTGCACTGCCTGTCAGTGGAACCTTATCATCCAGTAATCCTGATTTATTGCAGTCCCATCATCGCATTTTGGACTTTAGTACTACTCCTGGTAAGCCTCGCCTTACTTCCTTTGTTTTACTGTAGCAGTCTTTTTTCTTCTAAACTAGTGGCAATGATGTATGTATCTCTCTCTATTTGGCATGGATTGTATCAGATGCTAAGAGTCAGGAAGAATCTTAAATTTAAGCAACTGGAACAAAATCTTTATTTAGAATCTCTGAATTTTTTTTTGTCTCTTGTAAAATGAAGATAACACATATTGCACCTGTACTGCCATGTCATAAGGAAAAAAAAAGGTTATATTTTTTAAGTCTCCTGGGCTGGAGTGATAGCATAGCAGATAGGGCATTTGCCTTGCACACAGCCAGCTTGGGTTCGATTCCTCTTCCATCCCTCTTGGAGAGCCCCGCAAGCTACTGAGAGTATCCCACCCACATGGCAAAGCCTAGCAAGCTCCCCATGGTGTTATGACAAAAATACAGTAACAACAAGTCTCACAATGGAGATGTTACTGGTGCTCTCTTGAACAAATCAATGAACAATTGGAGGACAGTGCTACAGTGGGCTCATCACAAATCACAAATCATCCTGTTATTCGTCAATTGCCTCGAGCAGGCCCCAGTAACGTCTCCTTCATCCTAGCCCTGAGATTATGTTCAAGGCTCTTTAGGAGAATGAGACCCATCATTGTTACTGGTATTGGCATATTGGGTACGCCACGGGGAGTTTGCCAGACTCTTCCATGTGGGCAGGCTACATTCGGTAGCCTGCCAGTTTGTCAAAGTAAGAATGAGATGTCATAATAAGATATTGTGTGGCCACAAATGCGGTCGCACAGTTCCGGGAGCTGGTTTTTATAGTCTCTGAGTCTTGGCCGCTGATGGGATTACACGGCGCCAGGAGGCCAGGTGGTGGGTGTGACCCCCGCCTACTGGAATTTGGAGGATCTGGATGGAAGATGCTCGACTCCAATCCGAGTAGGCTTGGAGGTCTCGGCCCCGGAACCCGCGTGGCTTTGTCCCTCTGCCAGTACCTTCAGGTGTGCGGAGAGTGGTCTCAGCATGGTGGTGGCTGGTCCTGGAGGTCTTCGGCTGCCGAGCCCTGGTCGGGGCGGGGAGGAAAGCTCAACCCGCTCCCCTCCAATAGGCCTCGGCGAGGACAGCCAGGCGCGGGGGCAGGAGACTGTACTGTTCTCTTCCGGGAGCTGGTTTGGGGCTGAGCATCCTCCACCCAGATCCTCCAAATTCCAGTAGGCGGGGGTCACACCCACTACCTGGCCCCCTGGCGCTGTGTAATCCCATCAAGGGCCAAGACTCAGAGACTATAAAAACCAGCTCCCGGAAGAGAACAGTGCATTCTCCTGCCCCCGCGCCTGGCTGTCCTTGCCGAGGCCCATTGGAGGGGAGCGGGTTGAGCTTTCCTCCCCACCCCGACCAGGGCCCCGGCAGCCGAAGACCTCCAGGACCAGCCACCACCATGCTGAGACCACTCTCCGCACACCTGAAGGTACTGGCAGAGGGACAAAGCCATGCGGGTTCCGGGGCCGAGATCTCCAAGCCTACTCGGTTTGGGGCCGAGCATCCTCCACCCAGATCCTCCAAATTCTAGTAGGCGGGGGTCACACCCACCACCTGGCCCCTGGCGCCGTGTAATCCCATCAGCGGCCAAGACTCAGAGACTATAAAAACCAGCTCCCAGAAGAGAACACTGGGCTCATTACTATAAGAAAAAAAAAATTTTTTTTTTCACTTTTTTTGCTACCAACTTAACAGACTTGTGGTTTCTCATCTATCCTGATGTCTCTGCATTTGTCTGTAGATGGTTCTTTTACCTTTCGGGGGGGGAAATGTGTTCTTGTAACACATTGGCAACTGACTGCTTGAATCTTTAAAGAACTATAGAAAGGAAGAACTGAAGGTTTAGCGTTTTTTTTCTAAAGAGATTTTTTTTCAGATTATTATTTGCATTACCTTATATTAAAATCTTTTTAACTTATGTATTGCTTTTCTCTCTCTCCCCACAGATTTGCCAGACCAGGTATTAAGGGTTTTTAAGGCTGATCAACAAAGTCGATATATCATGATAAGTAAGGACACCACAGCAAAAGAAGTGGTCGTTCAGGCCATCCGGGAGTTTGCTGTGACTGCCACCCCTGATCAATATTCACTCTGTGAAGTTTCCGTCACACCTGAGGGAGTAATCAAGCAAAGAAGACTTCCAGATCAGCTCTCCAAACTTGCTGATAGAATACAACTGAGTGGAAGGTATACAACATTTGATCTACTAATTGGCTTTCTTTGGCCTCTCTTGGAAACCACTGCAAAATCTAAGAGATGAACACTTTCAGGTGGTTTTTTTAAATGAGTTATCACCTCTCTGCTGATTGAAAAACAAAAAAAAAATCGTGTTTCTCTCCCCTCGTATAGTAGACTATTGACCCTTACTGGGATCTAAGAACTTTCAAGTTCAAGAACTTTCAAGCAAGGTCATCATAGTGCCTTGGCCTGGCAGGCGCTGTGCAGAGAAAGCCTGAACTAAACCCACCGAGCAAACCCCGAGGCTTTCTCCCCTTGCATCCATACTTTCACAACAGCCTCTAATAGTGCTCTAGTGCCATTTGGTCAGCAGAGACATCCAATCCTTGCCCGTTACGCTCTGCAAAATGCTTCTTAGAAACCAAACTTGCAAGAAAACATACCTGATTTTGCTAGTCTCTTCAATGGTACATTTGTTGATTATGTTGTCTCCTCATATCGCAAATTAGTGAAAGTTGAAATGTAGTTTGGCTCATATGATGACAAGATTCTATATATTGTTAAAATTAAATAGTTCCGTGAGTCACATTTTTTTCTATTTTTCTTGCCATATGGAGTGTTTCGTTGTACTTGACTTGTATGTGTTATATATCTAAACCATGATTTAAGTTATCCAAAGCTTGTTTTCTTGCCATCAGATATCTGTACGTTAAATATCCCACAAAATACAGGAAAAGGCAGCAACAAATCAGAACAGCAGTGATAAAAAAGATCTATCAGGGATGCCTGCCCTGAGCCCAGACAGGATACAGATTTGGGAGGCAAGGTGCTATATGCTATATGCCAGTGTTTTCCCAGAGTTTTTGTCTGTATTTTTAGGAGACTGTACTAATTGTCACTACTCCTGCCCACAGTGTTTGCAGAGTAGGAGGGTGCGGGGGCAAGAAGGGAAGATTTAGTGAGGTCAGCAAGTAAACATGGCAAGCTAGAGCCAAGATCTACAGTATAGCACCAGGACTGCACTAGCTCTACCTTTCTTGTTCTCATTTTTTCTTTATTTCCAGCACTGGCACAATCAGATTATGTTGTTTTTGGAGGTCAGGCTTTCTCCCCATTTCAGTCAACATTGATCACTGGCAAAGCTTGTAGTCATGGTGTCCTCCAACTCCGTTAAGGTGCAGTCATGTTCACATTTGTTACATGAAACCTCAGGAAGGATATTATAGATAGTTACATGTCAGGGGCCTAATGAGGAATCAGAACTGAACATATTGACTCTGGGTATGTCGCGGGCCCAAGGAACAAGGTTTTTTGTCAAGTATGCCTTTGAGGAAAATGCTCAAGGCCAGTTAGGCAGCACTCCCACCGCCTTCTTTGTTTCTTCCTGGATTGAATTTGGCTTAGGAAAATCATCTCTATACAAAGTAAATTTTTCTGTTGTTTTTTGGACTGTGCCCAGCTATGCTCAGGACTTACTCCTGGCTATGCCCTTAGACCAGGTGTGATGCTAAAATTGAACCAGGGTCAGCTGCATGCAAGGCAAGCACCTTACTTGCTGTATGCTATCTCTTGGGCCCTTTACAAGCAATCTTTGCAGCAGGAAAGAGAAAGGAGTATAGTTTTTAATCTTGGGGAACCTCTGTCCTCATCAACCAACAGGTATAGTACATGTTCCACTTTTGTAGGATTTTCATAAAAATCAGGTATTTAAGAATTAAGCTGTTTTACTCCAGTTTTATTCATAGAATCAAAGAGAAGGGTGTAGCTTATAAAGTGGGATCTGTGCGATGTGAATCCATCAATGGTTGCAAATGCTCTCTGGGAAAACAGTGATGGCATTGGCTTCCTTCCTTCCAGCCTATTTGCTAATTTAAACTGAAAATTTAAACATAACAATTTTTGGCCATTTTTAGCAAAAAGAAGATAATCTAGAAAATAGAGCAAGACAGGGAAAAAAAGAATTAAAACTAGTACAAATGAAATTCTGTGTGACCTGTTAGTCTGCAGCACTGACTGTAGGCAGGTGGTTCTGTGGTCAGTGACCTGCATTCTCCCTTTCAGTCGACAAAAACCCCACTCACCTAATTCAGTGTCCTCTCAAACATCCATCAGAAGTAGCCTTTTTCTCCAAAGAAATACCTCGAGCTGCTCCTTAGATTTTGAATTCTGTGTTTCCACAGGTACTACCTGAAGAACAACATGGAGACCGAGACCCTGTGCTCTGATGAAGACGCGCAGGAGCTGCTGCGGGAGAGTCAGATTTCCCTCCTGCAGCTCAGCACCGTGGAAGTGGCCACGCAGCTCTCCATGCGGAATTTCGAACTCTTCCGCAACATTGAACCCACAGAGTACATCGATGATCTATTTAAACTCAAGTCGAAAACCAGCTGTGCCAACCTGAAGAAATTTGAGGAAGTCATTAACCAGGAAACATTTTGGGTCGCTTCTGAAATTCTGAGGGAGACAAACCAGCTGAAGAGGATGAAGATCATTAAGCATTTCATCAAGATAGCACTGCACTGTCGGGAGTGCAAGAATTTTAACTCCATGTTTGCGATCATAAGGTAAAATCGGATTCTTGGCTTCAGGTGTGGTTGGGATCGCCTGAGTCAATCCCAGAACACTATGTCATTGGTATAAGTGCAATGGTTTTTAATTGAATCATATTGAATAGGGTATTTTGTTAGGCTTTCCTTTTTCCTTTTAGTCCTTGATTTAAAATCTCTTTCATGCCAATGAGGAACCCAAGGCACTGTACTCACCACATTTTTACCTTAGAGGGAATCTTCTTTTCAATATTTCTCAGGACAGTAGTTTATTTCTCTCTAAAATAGCAATTTGCCCCCACCCTGCTGTTATTGAGTAAACAATACAAAAGAAGTTCTATCACCCTATAAGTTCCTAGTAAGATGCTGAAGAAATAAATCTGAACAATTCACAATTTTGGTGACTGTTAGTCTTTTTATTAGTAAAGGACACTTTACTCTTCTGGCTTTCATTACTTTAGGATATTTGGTCAGTCTTTTATCAAATACCTTCTGTGTATGAAGACAAGCAACAAACTACCCTGATGCCCATGATATGTCTACATGTCATTCCGAGGGGCTTTTTCTCATAGTACACAGATCAGAGTGGTATGAAGAATCAAATCCCTTAACTCTGATCCTGCTAACAGCCTATGTTAACATCACCTGGAATTAGCAATAGAATTTCTTATAAATTCTGTCAACTACTATGTGTATAAATATGTAAACATCCCACGGTATTTTAATGTTCCAATGATGAATCCTTTCATTTCATGACTATTTTTCTTCTTCTCAGTGGCCTAAACTTGGCTCCAGTAGCGAGACTACGAACCACCTGGGAAAAACTTCCCAATAAATATGAAAAGCTATTTCAAGATCTCCAGGACTTGTTTGATCCTTCCAGAAACATGGCAAAATATCGCAATGTCCTTAATAGTCAAAACCTGCAACCTCCCATCATCCCGCTATTTCCTGTGATCAAAAAAGATCTCACATTCCTCCATGAAGGTAAATACAGAGGATTTCTCTCTGTACTTGGAGGACCATAGAATAAGTGCCGCTGATTCCTTTTATTCTTTGCCAACTGCAGGAAATGACTCCAAAGTAGAGGGACTGGTCAATTTTGAGAAACTAAGGATGATTGCTAAAGAAATTCGTCATGTTGGCCGCATGGCTTCAGTTAACATGGACCCTGCCCTCATGTTCCGGACTCGGTGAGTGGATCATCAGAGCATGCGTGGGATTAGATAAGGTTAAATTGGTGATAGTTAAAACATGAGAAATAATTGCATGCTTATATATCCATGTAGCATGGCACAAGTTTTGTCAGGGTTGCCAAAAATTTTTACTGAGCTCTAATTTGGAATAAATATCTTATTCTGCATCAAGTATACTTCGGGCTGTCGGTTAAAAAACAGTGTGTTCCATAAATCGTTCGCATTTAACATGAGGCACAGTTATGTTTCCCTGTTTTTCAGAACACTGGTTTGTAGCCCTAAAGCTCATTGGTAGTGTGAAAGTAGGCTAACCCAAAAAACATTGTCTCAGTATCCATACAGTGGATTTAACCGTCAGTGTGCCAGAAGGTGACAATTGGAATCCCTTAGGACCGAAAAACATTAATTTATTTGTCTTTTGAGCTAGAAAATAGAAACTCTGGTAGAACTGTGTGTGCAAGATGATTGTGCCGTTTAATGTTTTTGGGCTTCTAGTACTGCTTATCCAGAAGTCTAGTCCTTTCTCTTTCTGAGCTTGTGATCTTTCTGTCTCTCTTTCTACACCCATGCTTCAATCTCCATGGCTCTCACTTACAGGAAGAAGAAGTGGAGGAGTTTGGGGTAAGTGGTGGAGACTTTGCACACCCACACACGATTCTTGTTCTGCTCATTGCATTATTTTCATACCTGCTATATTTTCAGATGCTTTGCATTTGTGCAGTTTCCTTTAACCTCTTGCTCTAGCAGAATTTTCAGTTAGCAAACTGACCTCCAGTGTAATCAATTTGGGGCTTTTGCAGTCAGGACCCATGGATTGCTGTGAAATGATTGATGCTGGTTCTGGTAACTGTAGGCCAGGCAAACTTGAACTTCCAGAAAGATTTTTGTTAAAATGGTAATTTGTGTGTCTTGATAGTGGAGTCTAAAGTGGTGTTGGGGAGGAAGAATTTTAGAAGGAAAATTTGTGCAATTTAAATACTGTTGCACGGACACTTGAAAAATAACTATATATAATATAAAAGATGCCCCTTAGGTGTTGAAACATTTTTACAGCTCAACTAACTACTATTTTCATTCTCTGAACCAATCCTTTTAAAAAAATAATACTTAACAATTCATGTGCTAGTTTCTATACATATATTTACATTTGCATGGCCATTGTATTAACAGATTGATCATATTCCTTAAAAAAAAACTCACTACATTTAACCCAAAGTGTAAGAAAACAATTCTGAATACTGTAAATTTTTAAAAATATTTTCAAGAGAAGTATATATGTTGTAAACCTTACTGTACCTTGCATGAGCTTTTATATTTAATGTTATTTGTTGACTCCTTTGAGAGAACCTCCTTGAGTGCTTTATAGATGTGAAAAGTAGCAGTTTTACAGTCATACCAGAACAGGTGCCAAACACATAGACATTTGTATGACTTTTTAAAAATTTATGTTGTTCTGGATCACTTTGTGACAGTTTACATACCAGAAGGAGGCATGTGACCTTTAGAACATAGAATATTTACATAAATCTTGGCACTTTTCAAGTAATCTGAAGTAGTCCCACGCTAGAGTGAGCTGCATTTATCTACCTTTTCATCTTCCAGGTCTCTCAGCCAGGGTAGTACAAATGCAACAGTACTAGATGTTGCTCAGACAGGTGGTCATAAAAAGCGGGTACGTCGTAGTTCCTTTCTCAATGCCAAAAAGCTTTATGAAGATGCTCAGATGGCTCGTAAAGTGAAACAATACCTGTCCAATTTGGAGCTGGAAATGGATGAGGAGAGTCTTCAGACATTATCACTGCAGTGTGAACCAGCCACCAACACATGTGAGTGGTCCCTTCAAATGGCCCTCTGACTAACTGAACTGCAGATTTGTTCTTGGGCAGTGGTCTGGATGGGGACAAAATTGGGCTTAGTGCAAAGGGAGAAATAGCATCCCAAGACATGCTAACCTTCCTGCTGTGCAGTACTGCTGGGTACCACGCAGCACTGTTCTAGCAGGGTTAGTGGCAGAAGGCAGCTGTGATTCCATTCCCATTTGGCTGATGTGCGTGATAGGGGCACACACGTGGATGCACCTCCCAGGTGCTTCCCTCCTTGTCTCACAAAGATAATTCCCAGTGGCCAGACAACCTGTAAAGGGCAGGGGGGCACAAGTGAGAGGGGCACAGAAATAGATGTGCAAGTCACCTGTATGCCCTCAGCCTCCCTTTCACCCAGCAACAAGTTAAGCTGCCCTGGGAAGCGGAATTCTGCCACTGTAGGAACCACCTGTGAGCATCACGTGGAGAGTCCTGCCTCCCCTTGACAGATCATCCAGGCTAGGAATGGGGCGACTTTTGTTCTGTTTGCACTTAAAATCGTAAGATACCTCTTATAGAACTTAAATGTTGCATAGATAATTTAAAACAGCCCAGTTATTAAATGTGCCCTGGACACCATAGAAGTACAGTGTGTGCTGGTAAAGGGCGTGTCTCCTGGGAGGCTCTTCTGAGTTCCAGTCCTGTTTTATTCCTTAGCAATGTCACAAGACAAAATGTCTCGATAATACATCCATGTACATGCATATATTATCGAGCTGTTTTGAACATTGACGAATATACAGCATTTCCTAGTCCGGTTTATTTATCTTCTGTCTGCTCTCAAATCTCAGACTCAGTAGAATATTGGATTCAGCAATGGTGACTGGTGTTGACATACAGGATTCTCTCCAAAGGAGAGAATTTGATGGTCTGAAAAATATCAATTCGGGGGCAGGGGATGCAGCTAATGCTATTTATTAAATAACTGCCAAGCAATTTTGGTCACTACTTTAGAAACACCTAATTTTATTTTATTTTATTTTGCTTTTTGGATCACACCCACCGATGCACAGGGGTTACTCCTGGCTCTTCACTCAGGAATTACTCCTGAGGTGCTCGGGGGACCACATGGGATGCTGGGAATCGAACCCGGGTCAGCCACGTGCAAGGCAAATGCCCTACCTGCTTCGCTATCGCTCCAGCCCCAGAAATACCTAATTTTATTTTTAGTGTGCTCTTTACTTTTTTGTCCTGCCGTGGTTTTAAAATGTCTTACAACAAGGGCTTCCCAACTGTTTTATTTTTCTTTCATAAATAAGCAGAAAAAAATACATAAGCATTTTAGTTTCCTAATTGCAGAAAACAGTTATGTGGTTCTAAAAATAATCTCGTATGTGGTGGTCAGAGAGATCAGCAGGTCATTGGCATTGGCAAATGTGCCCCCCCCCCCCCCCAAAGCAAAAGCAAAAAATAATCATGATTGGAGCGACTACCATCTTAAGTTTCTTTATTCTCTTTTCAAACTAAAAATTACTAGTGCCCAAGAATCCCGGTGACAAAAAGCCTGTCAAATCCGAGACCTCCCCGGTGGCGCCAAGGGCAGGCTTGCAGCAGAAAGCCCAGCCGCCGCAGCCAGCACAGAAGCTCAACCAAGCCCTGACGGTGCCCGCCGTGTCCCTGTACCCTTCACGGAAGAAAGTCCCTGTCAAGGATCTCCCACCTTTTGGTAGGCGATTCACTTCACTTCCTCTTGGTCTGATTTGGGGAAAAAAATCACTTCTCTTTGACTCAGTATTTTGAGCCTTGCCCTTATTGTTAACCTTTTCATACAACGTGAATGTTTGGTAGGTTTCATTGTACTTTTGTCAGAGGAAGGAAATATTTGCATAATGCCCAGTTATTGAGGGAGGGGCAAAATGGAAAGATTATGCTTTATGTATATACCTGTGGGTTCAGGTCACGTGGTTAAAATACTGTTAATGTTTCTCGTTTTGGTTGACAGAGGAACTGCACCTCCATCACACCCAACTGTCCAGATGTCCCTGTCCCTGTGCCTTAATCTTCTCCCATTAGTTCTGTTCTCAAAGATTTCGTAATCAGTAGATTTTATCCATTCCCTAGCTTTGTTGCTTTATGTACCACACACGACTGAGATCACCAGTGTTTGTCCCCCTTCTTTTATTTTGCATCCTTCAGCTCCACGCAGCTTATAACAAAAGGCAAGATTTCTTTCTGTCTGTAGTTCAGTGGTATCCCCATTGTGTACATATACCACATCCGTGTCATTCATCTGCCACTGGATGTTTGAGTTGTTTACATATGTTGGCTGCTATAAATAGTAGTAGGCCAAATTATTATTATATTCTTTTCCAGCTTTTGAGCCTCATCTCATGGTGCTCAGGGATAGGGCTGGCCACATGAAAGCAAGATCCTTAGCTCCTTTACAGTGTCTCTAGCTCCCAAGTCAAGATCTTTTTAAGTTAAATTATATAACTTGAGGTAAATTATGTGGGGGTTCTCTAACTTGGAGGAAAATGCGATTTTAAGTCTGGGAAATTGAGCTGAATGATGCATTGCCATGTTCCAGCTCTAGAGGGTGAGGCCTGTGGGGTATCACTGGGAGTGCTCTACATATCCCCTGAGTACAAAGTGAAAGGTCTAGAAAAAGGAGTGAAACTCAGGGAGCAGACCATGTTTCATGTGTTTGTGAGACCATACGTTCCATCCTTGGGACCATAGTGCCCCCTCATCCCCCAATTATAGCTTCTGAGCACCTTCTGAGAAAATTAAAATTGACTCACAATTTTTTAAGTGAATATGTCTCCTAGTTAAATCTTAGCACATAAATGTCATGAGATTGTTTTTTTTTTTACCCCTAAGTTTATGTGAGGAAACAACGTTAAGAAAAATTATTTTCAAGTGGATTTTGACAGAGCTTTTGTGGAGATGAAATAGTTCTCACTCAGTAGATCTTTTCAGTGAACCTTTCCGATCATTTCAAGGTTCTGAGTCCTTCCACTTTAATTCATGCATTTTGTTCTAAAGATTTTTTTCAAAGTTTCTTCCCCATAGTGTTATAGTACAGTGAATAGGACACTTGCCTTGCACAAGTTCCCTATATCGACAAGGAATAACCCAAAACCAACCAAAAGAAGTGAGATGAAAGGATTAGGTTCTTTGTTAAGTGAATTTTATGAGCACTTGCATTGACTGACGTCATTTCAGGCTATGGTGATCTTCCCACATATAAGGTGTACTTTCTGAGAGTTTCATAATACTAGTGGCTTTGTTAAATATTTCAGTGGGACTCCCTCACTTTGGGGAAGTCACTTCATATTGGCATATATGTTCCTTTTTTCTTTTACTATTATCTTTCTTGATCTTACCGTTGGGATCAGTGGAATTTTCACAGATTGCCTATGTTATTTGATCAAGTATAACTATAGTATTTCTAAGGGTTTTGTTGTTTATTTTATTCGCCGGGCCAAACCCATGACCTCATACAAGGGAATCGTAAACTCTATCCATGAGCCATATCATATCTCCAGCCCTGTCAAGAGTTTTTTAGTTCTTGCTGCTTCCTGTTTGTGGCCCTTTACTTATCTCCTATCCCTTCCATTTCCCCTTAGCTAACATATTATCTGTACCACTTTTGTTTCAAATAACCTTTACTTTCTTCTCCTTGAATGAAGACTGTGACTAGTAGATTTTAGATAATCTAAAGCTGAACTAGTGTTGTACCCAGGTTTTTGGGTCACGGCATGAACAGACAGAGACAGTAATGCAAGTGCAAAGGAGTTTTATTCCAGTTAACTGGGGTCAGCTATCTTACCCACAAAGTGGTCTTACTAGCGACCCCAACCTCCAAGTGAAAGCAGTTTATATAGGTTCCAAGGTTGAGCAAGTGCTATGATAACAGTGACCAAGCAACAGTTATCAGCAATTAGTCAACATTTGATAATCGTCAGTTTCTGTTTTTTCCAAAAATGGACATAGTGAACCACTCGTGACCAGTCAGATGATCTAGAAGTTCCTTACCAGAAATTGCAAATTCAGTTTCTGGGCAACAGAAACTTAGGCCTAGTCAAAACTTATCATTAGCTGTGGCCTGTCATGGCTGCAGTCTGGCTTTTGGATACCTAACACTAGGAGTGGAAATAGTTTCAAACTAAGAGTAATATATCTTAATATTAATCAGTTGATTAATATTATTTCCTACCCCCTCTAGGTATAAATTCTCCACAAGCTTTAAAGAAAATTCTTTCCTTGTCTGAAGAAGGCAGCCTGGAGCGTCATAAGAAACAAGCTGAGGATACGATATCAAATGCATCCTCACCTCCAACTTCTCCCCAAAGTTCTCCAAGGAAAGGTAGAACTAAATCACATACTGTACTTACTGTTTTCTTTTATGGCCACTTATACTTGTCAGATTTGATAAATTCCAGAACTGTGTATTACATCATTTTCTATATTACAAGTAATTTTAAATGACCTCCTGTATAACAATGAATTTTTCAGATATACTAATGAGTCATGTTAAATTTGAAATATATAATGCTTTTTAGAACCACATGTTTATTGATAAGTATGGAAATAATTAGTGTATTAAAAGATTTGCTCACTAAATTTGGATATATAATACTAATTATAGCAAGAAGAGGCATGTAAGAACCTAAGATATTCTTAGTATCTTCCTGATTTATTTTTTTTATTGTATTAACACGGGTCTTGATTACCTTTTTTGTTGCTATCATTTTATTTTCAAGCTGATTTCTTTTAGATACTGTCTGCTACTCCTACCCTATAATGGGTATAGAGTGCTAATAAATGACCAAGAGAGTCTCCTTCTGTGAAAGCCAAAGAGATGACTAGATTAAATTCTTAGGAAGGATACCCTTTTTCGGTATTTCTGACACCTCTGCGGGTATCAGTCTCTACTATCCTTGTTAAATGGATACATCTGAATTCTTTTCTCATCCCATTGTTAGGTGGCAGTGGCAATCAGCTGAGATCTTTTGGCTCCGGGCAGTTGGACTTAACCAGTTCCTCCTCTTCTCTCGGAAGTGAGAACAGTAACAAGAATAACAATGCACCACGGACCTATGGGATAGGTGGGGTTCATAGAACCAAAAATGGTGTGAAAAAGAGAGGAATCGCCTCCTTAGTTAAGAAAATTCCTCCAAATATCAAGTGCTCCATCAGTTATTACTTTTACCTTAAATCTTGTCTGTCAAAGCTTTCAGTGTGGTTTGTAAAAAAGACAGGAGCACATTAAATCCATCAAGACCTGTGTAACCTTTAAAAAATAAATCAGGAAGTAACAATTTCTGGAAGGATAGGAAAATAGTAGATTCTACAGATTAATTTGTGGAATTAAAATAATATTACATTGCATACACAGAATTATATAAAGTCAGTGTTTCAGATAACATGATAACTGCATTAGTATATGAAAAAGATTTTGATTTTCTCTTCTCCTTAATAAGCAGAAAAGCCTATTCTGTGTGACATTCAAAATTGCTTTTAGCAACAATTTGTCTAAAAAGGGGATATATCGGTTTAGGTATTTAAAAGTGATGGCCGAGAGGATATAGGGAGATTTTTGATTCATTATCATTAATCTTAAAATAAGTGAAACAATCTTCCTCAGGTCTTGTGCTACATGTGCACTTAGAAGTGTTTGGTTGGGGTAGAGAGATCCTACAGGATCTTTGCTTTGCCTGTAGCTGGAACTGGTTCAGTCCTCCCACATGACACCCAAGCAACATCCGGGTCACCCTTGAGCCAAGCCCATCACTCCTGAGCACTGCTGGCTGTGGCTAGACTCCTCGCCCCCTCCATAAGGATAATAAGCTTTCGCCCATAGTCCAGTTGACTAAGTTCTAAAAATTGAAAATATTGTTGAGGAAAAAATATTCTAAAATTTAATTAGAGTTACTCATAGTACTCGTGTTATTCTACACAAAAGAAACTAACATTGAAGAAACTTCTAGATAATGGAATAGGGCTGTGATTTCTTTCTAACTTTTATAACAATACTTTCTGTTTTCTCTCTTTTACTCTCACCAAAGAAGGAAAGGTTCTTTTGTTAAAAATCTTGACTAACAACAAGTAAAGTGGTTGTTCCCCCACTTCAGTGGTGATGTCTTTGATCTACAATTTGGTTTTTCTTCTGATTTTTAATTAAAGTATATCTAATTCATATGTTTGTTTCCCACGCAGGCTACACATTGGCGCCCAGTGGTACTGTGGACAACTTCTCCGATTCCGGTCACAGTGAAATCTCTTCTCGCTCCAGCATTGTCAGCAATTCTTCCTTTGACTCCGTGCCAGTGCCGCTCCATGACGAGAGGCGCCAGAGGCATTCAGTCAGCATTGTGGAAACAAACCTGGGCGTAGGGAGGATGGAGAGAAGGACCATGATTGAGCCCGATCAATACAGCTTGGGGTAGGTTGCTATTCTAAGGAGTCCTGTCTTTGAAATTTCTTCTAAGTTTAGGTTGGTTTTAGATAATGCCACGGAAATTTGACGGCATCCCAGCTCTGATGGTCAAAAAATTTCTAGATCATTAAGTACCGCACAGTTTTTGTGGGGCAGTCTGCTTGGTTTTATTCTATATTGGAACTTAGTTATTGTGTACAAAAAGAGAGAGGGTAAATTTAGGATGTCTCCTGGTTTTTTAAAGTTGCTTTCCTGAAATGATCAGATTATACTTTAAACCATCTTTGATCTTAGAGAGAAAATGGTTTTATATGATAAGCAGTTGATCTGTTTTTGCTATGGTAATAAGAGGGTAAGAGAACTGTATGCAACCATTATCATACAATCTAATAGTGCTTTCATCTTTTGGAATGAAATAAAGCTATCTTGATGGGGGAAAGGGTATTTTGGCTTTATGTTAACAACCCTGCATGGTTTTTTCCCCCTTTCTCTGTTTCTTTTGCCCACACAGGTCGTATGCAGCAATGTCCGAGAGTCGAGGCTTATATGCTACAGCTACGGTGATTTCTTCTCCAAGCACAGAGGAACTTGTCCAAGACCAGGGGGACCGCGCATCACTCGATGCTGCCGACAGTGGCCGTGGGAGCTGGACGTCGTGCTCCAGTGGTTCCCACGATAATATACAGACCATCCAGCACCAGAGAAGCTGGGAAACGCTTCCTTTTGGGCACACTCACTTTGATTATTCAGGGGATCCTGCCGGCTTATGGGCCTCAAGCAGCCATATGGACCAAATGATGTTTTCCGATCACAGCACAAAGTATACCAGGCAAAGTCAAAGTCGAGAGAGTCTGGAACAAGCCCAATCCCGGGCAAGCTGGGCATCTTCCACGGGCTACTGGGGGGAAGACTCGGAAGGTGACACCGGCACAATAAAGCGAAGGGGTGGGAAAGACGTTTCCATTGAAGCAGAAAGCAGTAACATAGCTTCAGTGACCACCGAAGAAACCAAACCCGTTCCCATGCCTGCCCACATCGCCGTGACTCCGACCACTGCGAAGGGCCTTATGGGTAAGCATCCTGGAAACCACTGCCCTGGGGCGCTTCTCCCACCGTGGCCCACCCACTGAGTTGTGTTCAGGATTTTGAAATGAATTCTGGTTAAGAGCCCAAGATCTCTGGTCAGACACACATGACTATATCCCAGTGTAGGAAACACCCGTGCCATTTTGGCTGATTCAGGTTTTTATGATGTATATAATATTTTTCCCCCGTTTGTTGCAATGACCGGAGCTACTGTCACATACTTTGGTTGTGGTGCCTGCTCACATGTTTTGTTTGGGACCGGGATGGGCCCTTCATCTAGTTTTTCATTATGAAGGACTTACCCATTCTCTCCAGGTTTCCCAAACAGGTTGATTTTCCACTCTCCTTCCTCCACGGTGGTGATGAATGGGTTATGCACACTCGGTTGCGCTGCTCACATATGCTTGGTTGAGTCAAGGCAGGTGTGCTGGGGACCTCGTGCCTGCAAGGCAGATGCTTTACCACTTGAGCTGGCCCCAGGCCCATGATTAAAGCCGTTTTAAATCTCCTTGCCATACCAATTTTTTTTGTTATGTAGATAGTTTTGAACTACAAAACAGGAGAAAATATAATGAATTGTGGGATTAGGAGTCAGGCAAATGGTTAGAATTCAATTTTGCCAGTCTCATCTCAGTAATTTCTAGGGATAGAGCTGCTATGAAGATGGAAGGTAATCTACAGAAAACACTTAAAGCAGTATATCTAGACAGCAGTAATTCATACTTTATCAGGGTTTTTTTTGGGGGGGTGAGGCAGGGGAGAAGAGGTGGGGAAGTTGGTTTTCATTTTTTAATACAAATAGTCATAGGTGGTTTTCAACTTTCATATCCTTTTAAAAAGAATAAAGAGAAAGCAATTAATACAAATTCTTGGGTTACAGTTCCTAACTGGAAAGCATACTTAGTCTGGAAAGCTCAAGAAAATAAACTTGTATTTTACTCTTATTAGGCTTCTTTCTAGTCTAGGGCATGCACTTATTTAGGGTTTGCATCATTTTTGTACTCCTTTCCAAATTGAGAATCAGGAGGATACTCATCTGGAATTGCTTTTGAGCCTGACCAAGGTAGAGGCCCATCACAATCAGGATAGCTACTTTTCCTGGGGAAGGGAACATGGCCAGGCATCACCAACAGATCCCAAGCTCTAATGTTTTCAGAAAGCCCTGGGCTGGGTGGTAACCTTGACTCTTTTCTGGTTTGAACACAAAAGCTAAAGCTACCAAGAGGGCCTGGAACTTCCCCCTAGCTACTCTACCACCGAGGTAACTGTGGTAAATAATGGGTGTAGGTACGATCCACTTTTCAGCCTGTCAGATACCTGCATGTCTAGCCCCTATCACACAAAATCACATTTGCGATGACACTCTTGTTTTAATACTAAACTATATGTCACACATGGCAGTATTTCTGTGTAGCAGGCATTAGTGGCACGAAATACTCTTCCACAGACTTTTCAGAGCTGGTTTATTGTTTTCACTGCAGCACGAAAGGAGGGCCGGTATCGAGAACCCCCGCCCACCCCTCCGGGCTACATCGGGATCCCTATTACTGACTTCCCTGAAGGGCATGCTCATCCAGCCAGGAAGCCTCCGGACTACAACGTGGCTCTTCAGCGATCTCGGATGGTCGCCCGACCCAGTGACCCTGCCGGGCCTTCCCCCGTGCAGCAGCCGCCTGGTCAGACAGCAAGTGGCCGGCCGGTGAACAAGCCCCAGTGGCATAAACCCAACGAGTGTGACCCGCGCCTCGCCCCCTATCAGTCTCAAGGGTTCTCTACTGAGGAGGATGGTATATATGCATTCTTGAAACTGGACTTAGCTGTGTTTCTTAATTTTGTTGGTGTAATTCTGTTGTCAGCTGTATCTTTAGCCATATACACACACACAAATTACTGGGGTTTTTTTGGGGGGGAGGGGGCGGTGTTCCACCCAGTGATGCTTAGGGCTGTTCTTGGTGCTGTACTCAGGAGTGAACCTTGGTCATCCAGGTTCAGAGACTACGTGTGGTACTAGAATTGACTGCATGTCAGGCAAACACCTCCTTAGGATGTTTCTGGCCCAACAAAGAATATTTTTTAGTCTGAACCCCACAATTTATTCCCCCCTCCCTCCATCATTACAAAGTATCCACAAGATTAAGGCCAGAGAGAGTTGAGTGCAGGCGTAGCGGGGTGGACGCCAGGGTTGACGTAACAGAGGACATGTGTGACTGAATTTCTTTCCTAATTCCCAAAATCTATTAAAGGAATATGCATTCTTTACTGCCCGCAGCATAATCTGAGATTTGTGACTGCTCTATCTCTTCCTCCTCCTTACATCATTCTAAGTAACATTTCCCCTACACTCAAATCACCCTACCATTTAGGATGATGGGGAGAGAGCCTGTCTTGCCTTTGAGTCATGGAATTTAATCACAGGGGGGAAAAAAGCAAAGTAGTTAAGTAAAATGACTTAAAAATCTTGCTACTTCTAGATCTTTCTATACTTCATCTATATGTGAATTATATTGAAAATGTCCTAGGCTGCTCGAATGAGTTATCAGTGTATATGTGTCCACATCAGTGGGGTTCATTATTTTTTAAGTGTACTAAAAACTTAGCTGTGGTCTTTCTCTGTAACACTTACCGTGGTCTCATTTGCTCATTGGATTTTCTCTCTTTTTTCTCTCCCCCGGTGGCACCTGCAGAAGATGAGCAAGTATCTGCTGTTTGAGGCACAGGCTTCTCTGGACGCGGAGTCAGCCACCAACAGGGAGAGCACAAGAAGACGGGCTCCTCGCACAGGCGCCCCGGAACTCACATTCTGCGGATGGTGGACCAGTTTGCCTCCTTCCCTGCCTTAAAAGCAGCATGGGGCTTCTTCTCCCCTTCTTCCTTTCCCCTTTGCATGTGAAATACTGTGAAGAAATTGCCCTGGCACTTTTCAGACTTTGTTGCTTGAAATGCACAGTGCAGCAGTCTTCAAAGCTCCCACTGTTGCTGCCTGCCACATCACACAGTATCATTCCAAATTCCAAGATCATCACCGCGAGATGATTCACTCTGGCTGCACTTCTCAAAGCCTGGAAGGATTTTTTTTCTTTTTTTTTTCCTGAATCTTCCTCTTAGATTGCAATCCAGTCCTAGCACTTGGTCTCATTGGGATAATGAGAGAAGCTAGCCATTGAACTACCTGGGGCCTTTAATCCACCAAGGAAGACACAAACAATGAAATCCTTCGCGTAGTGCTTGTCCACTTGTTTACAATGTCCTCTTTTTTTTTCTTTTTTCCTAAAGGAAAAAAAAAAGTTTAAAGATTGTGTTCAGAGAGTAAATATTATTATATCCATGTAATGATTACAGTATTATTTTCAACCTTTAAGCAAGGGTTGCCAGCCTGGGTTTCTGACAAACCAAATAATGCCGGACAGAGTGTGGCCACACCAAGAAGAGGGGACGTCCTGGCCGTGCCCTGGTCCTTCTGGTCTCACCCCTGAAGTGCCCTATCCTGGAATAGGAAACGTATGTTCGCCAATTACTTAACTACCAAGACACCTCATCCGCGCCTTCCCCAGTGGGTGAGGCCTCCGCAGACTGTTTGCACATGGCCAGGTGGGGGAGGGAAATGGGACTCCCGGGTCCCATGTCTGAGCCTTATGGAGCCCAGGGCCGCGTCACTGAGAGGCCAGGCCCTGCTCCATTGAGACAGATGGCAAACCGCATCTTTAAGTTATATTTGATTTTTTTTTTTTGGTCTGAGGATTTTTTTTTTAAAGAGAAATGTTTATAACTGGATAGCATTGCAGTGAAAGCAGCTGGGGGTGTTGGGGCGAATGCCGGCTGTAATACTGCTCTTCCAAGACAGCCTCCCTTCACGGAATTGGCTTTAGGGGCTCAAGACGCCTTTCTCACAGTAAAATGAACAAAAACCTGGTTAGCACGCCAGCCTCTGCAAGTGGCTTCATGGGCACCGAAGACCGAGAAGGCCTAAGTGTAGAAACCACCTGCTCACAGCTGCTATTGACCCGAGAATGACTGAAATGATCCCTCCGCTCTATTTTTGTGTTGGTTTTGCACAGACTCCGGAAAAGTGAAGGCTGCCAATCCGAGTAGTACTCAAATGTGAGGAACTGCTGGTCTTGGATTTTTTTTTTCCATTAAATTCAGCTGATCATATTGATCAGTAGATAAACGTAAATAGCTTCAGATTTTAAAAAGAAAGTCGAATTGCAGTGTTTTTTCACTGTATCAAACAATGTCAGTGCTTTATTTAATAATTCTCTTCTGTATCATGGCATTTGTCTACTTATATATTACATTGTCAATTATGCATTTGTAATTTTACATGTAATAAGCATTATTTGCCAGTTTTATTATATAGGCTATGGGCCTCATGTGCATATAGAAAGACAGAAATCTAGCTCTATCACAAGTTGCACAAATGTTATCTAATCATTAAGTAATTATAGAACATAGGACTGCTAATCTCAGTTCGCTCTGTGATGTCAAGTGCAGAATGTACAATTAACTGGTGATTTCCTCATACTTTTGATACTACTTGTACCTGTATGTCTTTTAGAAAGACATTGGTGGAGTCTGTATCCCTTTTGTATTTTTAATACAATAATTGTACATATTGGTTATATTTTTGTTGAAAATGGTAGAAATGTACTATGTTTATGCTTCTACATCCAGTTTGTATAAGCTGGAAAATAAATAAATATAACAGATGGCCTCTTCTTTCCTCTTCCTTAGCCAAGCATGCCTTTTCTTCGTGACGTGGACACGGCCCTGGAATCTCCTAGGAAGGAGTCTTGAGAGTTGAGAGCAGTTTAGACCTGGCTGGTGGAAACTGCCAGTTGGCCTATTCTTTTAGGTACTTTGCCATGGATTCTGAGGAAAAAACAGTGTATTGTGAACATTTAAAAAAGAAAAGAAAGAAAAGAAAAAGCTCATACAAACCCTGTGCAGAATTCAAAGTTTTTCTGGAGATTCTTTAAACTTTGTTGTTTTGGGGTCGGGGCCCCACCCTTGACCTTGTGCAGGGTATTCCTGGCTGACCCGGGATTTAAACCGGGGTCTGCGGGATACAAGGCAAGTGTCTCAACCTGTTACTTCCTCTCCAGCCCCAGAGATTTTAGTATAAAAGATCAGCATCCATTCACAATCTTTTCCCAAAAAATCAACTCTGCAGGACATATTTTGATTCCCAGTAAATCAAAGTATGAGAAACAGATCCTCAGAGAACTTTACTGAAATGTTAGAAATTGACTTAACCAACGGTATTCTTCTCGTCAGTACCTAAAATACCACAGTTAAGTCTTTATTCTAATGTGAGGTAAGTGTGAATAAGATATCCGTCTGTCATAAGGGTAGTGTTTTGAAATCATGGACTTCTTACCTGCCTGTAGGCCTGAATAAAAGCACCTATCACTTGTTCTGCGAGTTCAGAGGTGGCAGTAGAAGCCTGTGAACACAAAAGACAAGTAAATGTGAGGCAGTCTAAAAAGTAGAAATTTAGTCTTGAAACTAACGGGGAAATGGCCAGAACTTCCGAAGTTAAGCCACCTCTCTGGATGAGTTGATTTTGCAAATATGGCATAGCAACTGATAGTTCAAAACTGTAGCTTCAGCTGCATATTTTTCAAAAGGAAGGCACACTGTCTATTTGTCAGTTTCTTATTAATGAAGCCCATTACACTAGGATACCCCTATCAATACAATAATCCATGTTCTACTTAGTTCAATGCTCTATTTCTATTTTATGCTTTAAGAAATATTGATGAGGTATCTTAATGACTATCGCTTTATTTTCTGCTGAAAACAAATCAGCCTTGATGCCTTTATCGCCCTACTTTTAGGTTGCATTCCAATAGCTGGAGCGATAGCACAGCGGGTAAGGCGTTTGCCTTACAAGCGGCCAACATGGCCGACCCGAGTTCGATTCCTCCGCCCCTCTCGGAGAGCCTGGCAAGCTACCAGAGAGTATTTGATATGCCAGACACAGTAACAACAAAGTCTCCAATGGAGACGTTACTGGGCCCGCTCGAGCAAATCGACGATCAACGGGAGGGCCTTTACCTTTTTTACCTTTACCAATAGCAAAAGACTTGTCTGTTTCAGAACCCGAAGAGTGCTATGTCTTGATTATGATATAATCAAGATAAAATTTAATATATATATAATTTAAGATATATGATATAAAGATCTAATCAGCAGTGTCAGAGCTTAATATGTAAAAATATCACAGAAAAGTTGGTGGAAGTCTTAACACTCTTCCCTAATCAAAAAGGTCCAGCAAGCCAAGTTTTTTTTTTTAATCCCTGATTTTGTTTCTAAGAGTTAAAACTTTTAATACTTAGCTCGATCCATTTTCCTATTATGAGGTACAGTTTATGGCTCATCTAAGTAAATACCCTTATCTCTCCAAACGTTCGTGAAAGATACAAACTGTTGAAAACACATCAACACAGGTTTATATGTGTGTGCTAATGTATTTTTCTGCCTTGTAAACATCTATGCTAATGAGAGCTAGGAAGCAGAGTCCCTAATTCTCCTTAAAAAGAGTGTGCTTAAAAAATAAAGTTAGTCCAGTGATTAAAGCATTGAAGTGAATGGAGAAGCAAATAATTTCTTGACCATACTGAGAATGTAAACAAATTTGACAGAGGCAAAATTGTAACGGAAATTTGTAGGGAAGACTGCCAGAGGGAACACAACATGTTAAAGAAGGCCCTGAAAATTAACTTAGCCAAGTATAAGCAAGCATAATAAAATGTCTGTCTCCATTCTTATTTGTCCACTAAGTTTTTACAATGCTATGGCTATGTGCCAGGAAAATTTAGAGACGATCCAAACATTGTGTGCAAAGTTATAGAATCTGAAGATGATTTCATGAGCAAACAAGATACAATTTTCAGTATGACAATAGCTATCAAATAACAAAATAACCTGAAGTACATTTTGAATCAAACTATTGACTTTTTATAGAGTAAGGAAAAAAAAATTCAGTCCAGGATATTCAACCTACAAAAGTAATATCTAGTTCCATTTTTTCTGTAAGTAGTTTAAGAAAATTTAATGAATTTTTCTGTAGGAGGGCACATGCTGGAGAGATAGTTCAAAGGGCCAAAAACAACAACAAAATTCTGGTTATCAAGGGTTGTGGGAGATTGGTGTGATTTGTTTTAGTTGCGTTTTATAGTTGATGAGGAGAGGGGGCAGTCTTTATTTTCTAATTTTGTGTGCCAGAGATTAAACCCAAGACCCATGGCATGCACTTACTAGAATTTAGTTTGGGATCATACCCAGTTGTGCTCTGAAGAGGCTTCCAGCTTGGTGCTTGGGAGTTGCCAAGGATTGAACTCAGTCCTAACTCTGCAAAGCATATGCTCCAGCCTGCTGAGCTGCCTTTCAAGCACTTAACAGAAGAGTATGTGCACACATGGGACCGAAACCAGGGTCCCATACGTGTGATGTGCTCTATTAGTGAGTCACATTCCCAGAAAGGATGTAGCATCCATATCATTTAATACTGAGTGACATACAGTAGGGTCTGATGAAATTGAAAGAAGTAAGGAAACAAGAATATTTAAGGTTTTTGATGTTCTTTCATATAAGCCAACTTTTCTTCAAATAAGCAAAATTTTTGACCCTCAGGTCAGGGTCACGACTAGCATTAAAAGTTGTGGGTGGGGGAATACTTTCAAGTAAGGACTCATGAGCTAATTTCACATCGTACACTTACTATGGTTCAGACACTATTCTACATGTCGTCGTTTGCCTAGTTTAATAAAGTCAGCCAAGCTGCCTTCATATTTAATTGTTCCCTTTTGGCAGACTCTCATTCAATGGGGTGACAGAATGTCCCACCCCATAGGCATAGGCTTTAGAGGGAAAAATTTGGGGATCCTCAATGTTAGATTACTACACAGTCTTCATTACAGCTGGATTAAAGACAATACCCTGACCAAGAGTTGCCAACGTAGGCAGCCAGCTGTCTAAATGGAGGTCCCAGAGCCAGACAGAAAGTACAGCAGGCAGGGTGCTGGTCTTGACTGTGGTCACCCTGTTGATCCCTCAGACCACATGGTCCCCTGAGCACTGCCAGGTGGGCCCCCCAACCCTCCCAAGTCAAAGGAAAGTCCTAGAGAAATATTGTCATCAGTAAGAATTAACTAATCTGAATTCTTTGGGAATTTTTGTTTGAAGGTAAAAAGAAAAAAGCAAAAAAAAAAATCTCAATGGAATCAGGATTCAGAAGCCATGAGACAAAGGATGAGTAGGTAGAGGTGAATAATTCTTAAAGGGGACTAGGAAGAAAAGTCATTTATCAAAGGTAGTAGTGGTGTTAAAACCCTAAGGTAGTCCAGAGAGCTAGTATAATGCACGTAACCAACCTAGACTCCATCCACAATGCCACATCATTCCTTTAAGAGCCACCAGGTGAGACCCCCAAAACAGGAAAGAAAAACTTTTATTTCTCCCTCTCCCTCTTTGTCACCTCCTGGCTGGCTCTACACTCAGGGATCACTGCTGATGATGCTCTCAGTGGACCAAATGCAGTGTCGGGAATCAAACCCAGGTCAGCTGTGTGCAAGGTAAGCACCTTACCAACTGTACTATTTCTCTGACCCCAAGGCATCTGTTTCTTAGGGTATAACTAAATAAGATGTCGCCTTTGTATATGAATAAATTTTGAAGTTATTATAATAAATAATAAATCTGTTCACTTTGAATTGGTGAACTGTTTCTGTTCTTCCTGAAACTATAATGGAGAACCATTTCTGTTTTTCTTCTATACGCCCCTCTCGGAGAGCCCGGCAAGCTACCAAGAGTATCTCGCCCACAAGGCAAAGTCTGGCAAGCTACCCATGACGTATTCGATATGCCAAACACAGTAATAACAAAGTCTCACAATAGAGATGTTACTGGGCCCGCTGGAGAACAGTAAACAATGGGAGGACAGTGACAATGACAACCCACCTCAAGCAGTGCACGAGGCATTGTAAAAGCGTTTAACAAAGGGGTCAAACTACACAGATGACTGGAAGCATTTGATCAAGACACATTAATTGAGGGGCATAATTTTGTATTCAGTACTGATGAATATCAAAAATGAAATAATTTACTTAAAAAATCTTTTTAGATTGCATTCATCTGGGGAACATAAAGTAACAAAATAGGAAACTAACACCCAAGAATGGCCGAGATTAGTACCAGGAATTTTACTCCATGACTTGCAGGCCAATCACACATACTAGGGGAAAAGGGAGCTCAGATAAAGAGGGGAACACCAAATAAAGGTGTTGGGAGGATCCTCTCAGGATGGGAGAAGCATGCGGAAAGTAGACTATATACCAAACATGATTGTCACCCATTGCCTCTTTTACAAACCACAACACCCAAAACGAGATAAAAAGGTAAAGGTAAAGGCCCTCCCGTTGATCATCGATTTGCTCGAGCAGGCCCAGTAACGTCTCCATTGGAGACTTTGTTGTTACTGTGTTTGGCATATCGAATACGTCACGGGGAGCTTGCCGGGCTCTGCCGTGCGGGCGAGATACTCTCGGTAGCTTGCCGGGCTCTCCGAGAGGGGCGGAGGAATCGAACTCGGACTGGCCATATTGGTTGCATGCAAAGCAAATGCCCTGCTGCTGTGCTATCGCTCCAGCTATCACTAACTTTTGTAAAAGTAAGCCTCCCCATACTCCCCTCCTCTACACTACCCTGTAAAATACTTGAAATTCCTAGCCTGAATGTGTACAATAAAGAATACCAACAAAGTAGGGAAATTGCGGAAAATTAAATTGCTTTCAAAACAACTCAAAAAAATTATTCTTTTGTGTTTGTTTGCTTTGTGGGTCACACCTGTCGATGCTCAAAGGTTACTTCTATATGCCCCTCTCGGAGAGCCTGGCAAGCTACCGAGAGTATCTCGCCCACACGGCAAAGTCTGGCAAGCTACCCGTGGCAAGTAATTCAGGAATTACTCCTGGTGGAGCTCGGAGGACCACATGGGATCCCAGAGACCTAACCCAGGTCAGTCACAATCAATACAAACACCCTGCCCACTATATTAGAGCTCTGCCCCCAACAGTGATCTCTGCCCCTAGGACTCAAAGTTTTGCATTTTTTCACCAAACCTCCAGTACCTACAAGGGAAGATTCCAGATGCAGTTGAGGAAGGGGCGCTCTGCTTTATTAGTTACAATTACTGCCACGCCCACATGACTTATTTTCTGCATTTTCCAAAAACCTATTTTTTTCTCTTTGCTGCTCATGTTTACCACTAGACAATAATTTTATATCACTGTCAAATCATTAAAGAAAATGATAACAGCTAAAAAAATCATTTTTAGCTCTATGTCTCCTATGGCTACTTTCAAATGAAAGAATTGGTATGCTCTTGGAACAGTTGGTCGGTGTGTTGTACCAGTGCTACCAAAAACATCAAAAATGTAGAAGAAATTTAAAAGATCCTAACTGAAAAATAAATTAACTGTAATGAAATTGAGAATTGGATCAAGAAGGAATTATAGTGGGCTGCAGAGATGGTACAGTTGGGAAAGTCAATGGTCTTCCAAGCAGATGATCCTCATGCAGACCCCAGCACCAGGAGTGACCTTGAGCACTGGGCCAGGAATAAGCTCTGAGCACTGCCATGGGTGGCCCCCAAACCAAAATACACTCACAAAGGGGTTACAATTACAATTATTTACTGACAAGCGAAACCAGACCTAAAGAAGGGTAGTTAGAATATGGAATTGCTTATTCCAAAGATGTCCCTCAAAAAGGCATTTCCCAAAGGACCAGTGACTTGAAGACGCAGACTGTTTCTGGGAGAATCCCAACTCCTGCGTCTCTTCTGCCATGATCCTTCCTGACAAGTGGAGGACCTGGTGCTGTGGTGTTCCATTGTGCTACTCTCAGACCTGTCACAGCCCTTGAAATTGATGCGAAAGTCCTTGACCATAAGCCCAGCAAGACTCCTGCGTTGCGGCCAAGTCTCAGAATGCAGGCTTCTGCAAAAGTTGCTTTGAAATGAGACCAATGTTCCTTTTACAATCCTCATATAATCCAATTACTAGAATCCTGGACTTGAGGCACTTGGTTTTGATTTCATATCAGTGTGGGTCTGCAGAAGAGCCTTGGCTTCTATCAGTTTCCTGGTGTGCAAAATGGGGAAACTCGAAAGCCCTGTTCACTGAGAGGGTCTTGTAGTTCGGCATGAGACTATGGTGCTCTCTGGCTGGCTCTTTACCCTCCCCCAGCCTGAAGTCCAGCCCTCATAAAAAGGGAAGCCTGGCGACTGGATCCTCAGTGTTTTGTCCCCAAGAACTACCTCTCATGACGTCCCTTTAAAATTTAACCCCAAAACTCCGCAGACGGAAGTGCAGCTGGGTGAAGAAGTTACTTCGTCTATATTCGATACTAGAGGTGCCAGCAAACCCAGGCCTCACATTTCTTCACCTCTTCACAACATCCTAAGTGCAGATTCACCACAACAACACACAAGAAACAACTCCAAATTGCAAAAGGTAAAGCAATGCAGAAACTCAGTGAGTGGAGAAGTCGCTAGCCCAGATGAACCAAACAGTACCCGTGAGCTACATAACTCCCGGATGAAGAATTTAGGATGCAGCTGGTAAAGATGCATAAGGAGCTCAGAGATTGAGGCAGCCCCTGCACCTCAGAGAACAACACAGACTGCAGTAAGGAGGGCACAGCAGTGGAGAGAGCCGCGTGGAGAATGTAGTCTGGAGTGGATGATGCAGCTGGCAGAGTAGCTGGTACAGTCAGGGGTGCTGGGGAGAGGAGAACAAGATCAATGTTGAAATCCATGCCCTGGATGCAGGTAAAGTCAGTACGGAGGAGTCGGGTTGTGCTGCACAGCACTGGTCCCCAGACAAGTCTAGACAACGCTCGCATCCTCCAGCACTCCTGCGGGATTCATCTCCCAAAGTGAACCTATCACAAAGAGACTGTGGAATCTCAGATCTATGTCCACAGAGACGAGTGATGTGGTGGTGCCACAGACACAATACATTGCCCCTCTACCATGCAGATTCTCCGAAACAACTTGACCTAACCACGCCCCTCCCCAAACCTACTGTGAGAACTACTGGGAGCACAAATACAGGTCTTACAAAATCTGGCAAGGAGCAAATAAAACTAAATAAAATCAAAACAGGCCCACCTCACAGAAAAGGAAAACTAGTTCACATCTCTATTAATGATCGAGAGAAAGAGTATTTTAAGTATGGGAATTTCAAAGTAGCGAAATAAGATGATCAAAAATATTACAACACAGGACAATCGGAGACCTTGAGGGAATACAACATTACAAGAAGAAAAAAAACACAAGAATTCAAACTCTAAGACAAAGAAGATTACTTCTCCCTATGGAGGAGGAAGAGGAGGAGGAGGAGGAGGAGGAGGAGGAGGAGGAGGAGGAGGGGAGGAGGAGGAGGGAGGAGGGGGGAGGAGGTGGAGGGGGAAGAGGAGGGGGAGGAGGAGGAGGAGGAAGAGGAGGAGTAGTTAAAAATAACTATGAAGAAGAAGAAAACTCAGAAAGGCAGGTCAGGTGCTATAGAAAATTCAGAAAACTTGTATTGTAGCACTGTCCTCCCATTGTTCATCGATTTGCTCGAGCAGGCACCAGTAATGTCTCCATTGTGAGACTTGTTTTTACTGTTTTTAGCATATCGAATATGCCACGGGGAGCTTGCCATGCGGGTGGGATACTCTCAGTAGCTTGCCAGGCTCTCCGAGAGAGACAGAAGAATCAAGCCCAGTGGCCATGGCAAAGGAGTGGCTGGGCATCCAACTTGGACTTCACATCTACAAAGGCAAGTGCTTGACAACTTGAGTCACATCCTTGGCCCCTAATATTCTCTTTTTTTCCTCTGGTTATAAAGATTTGCATAGAAAGCAAGCATTGGTCTTCCAAACTAAAAAATGCTGATAGACACAATGTAGAGCAGCATTCTTCAACCTTTTTCAAATCGGTGAACTGGCACCTATCTGTATAACTAGTCCACAGACCGGCAGTTAACACCACAGAACCTGACCATTGGTTTTCAACTTTTCTACACTGTGACTAGCTCTGGTTGGCAGGCTGACTACAGAAGCCCTGGTGGAGAGCCCTTATGAATCAAGGAAACCTCAGGCTCTGAAACTGCAGTGAGCCATTGAGATTCCCTGATAACAGTTAATGTGGCTCACAGATCGAATACCCTTGATAACAGCAAGAGATTGTGTGTTTTAATTATCCAATTTTGGTAGTTACCAGATAAGCTTGTTCAATTAAAGATTAAAGTACATAATTTTTTCCATAAGAACTGAATCCAGGTTTACTTAGTTGGAACTTAGAGCTTTGATTTCAAGCATCATTTAAGGTTATTCGAGAGTAAAACTAGACTCGCCTATTTTAAAGTTACACTGTCCTTTCCTCCATAGAGCTTGGAATTTCCCTCCAAAATAAGAGTCTTTAATGGGAGGGTAAACTAGGCTCATTGTGCTTATTTAAAATTCTATTTAACTCACTCACTTCAAAAGAAAGCAAATTATCAGTTGATTTGCATAAAGAGTGCAATTAAAAGACAAAATATTTACAAATGCTTAACATTTTTTCCTCCCCCTCCAGATCCAAAAAGGAGCACAGAATTTTTTTTTTTTTGAATGTGAAATAACCATAAAAGCAGACAGAGCTGAGTTCAAGCCCTAGCTCAGCCACTTTTTAAAAAATTTTTATTAGTGAAACACCATGAGGTACAGTTCTGGATTTACAAATTTTTGTGCTTGGGTTTCAATTATAAAATGATCAAAAACCCATCCCTCCACCAGTGCCCATTTTCCACCACCATGGATCCCAGTATCCCTCCCACGCCCATCCCCCCCATCCCACCCTGCCTCTGTGGTAGGGCATTCCCTTTTGTTCTCTCTCTCCTTTTGGGTGTTGTGGTCTGCAAAAGAGGCATTGAGTGGCAATCATGTTCGGTCCATAGTCTACTTTCAAGATGCATCTCCCATCCTGGGAGGATCCTCCAAACACCCTTTATTTGGTAGGAGCGCAGAATTTATGCTAAACCTTGAACTTCTGAACTAAACATTAACCAGTGATACCAAGTGCCGTTTTCCTTCCTTCCTTATGGTTCTCCTAGAAGCTGCCCCCCCCCCCCCCGACTTTATACATGGGTGGAGGATTCTAGCTGGACAGGATCTCAGAACAATATGTTCTTGAGAAATTAATTCTCATGATCATGGGAGAACCACATCCTGGAGTGTGAGTCCCTTGGCAAGCAAATGTATGAGCACCACAAGTAACCACATGACTCTAGACAAATGCTGTGGCTTTCTGTGTGTATGTGTGAATGCTTCGACCTAATATGTGAGTCCTGATGAGCATCACAATCAAATGGAAGACCATCACAATTAAATGTGTGTGTGTGGGGGGGGGGAGGCGGGGGGGGGGGGGAGTTCCTATCAATGCAATATCAGCAAAAAGAAGGGAAAGGAGAAAAAATAATTAATCAAAATAAAATATGTTCTCTTACTTTTTTTTAGTTTCTTTTTTGTTTGCTTTTTGGCACCACACCTGGCAAAACTCAGGGGTGAATCCTGGCTCTGCTCTGAGGAATTACTAGTGCCAGTGGTCAAGGGACCATATAGGATGCTGGTGATTGTGCCCAGTTTGGTTCCATGTAAGGCAAACATCTTACCTGCTGTACTATCTCTCTTGCCCCAAATATGACCTCTTCCTAAGAGAATATCCTATGCCAAAGATACTAAATTCTGTCAGGGTAATGAGCTTAGTGGGCTTCTTTGCATCTTCCCCATTGGGTTTACTGTACTCCTGCTGTGCTGAGGGTAAATCTTTGTTGTTAGCCCTTGACTCAGTTCAGTGGATTTCCCCCTCTTTGATTTTCCTCTCCTCTTTCCCTCTATTAATCTACTCTGCTGAAAAACAGATTTGTTTTCTTATGGTTTGTCTGTACTGTTGCATTGTTTCTTTATATCCTATATATTATTGATATTATCAGATACTTGTCTTTATGACCTATTTCACTGAGCATGATATCCTCCATTTCCATTTATGTTGGAGCAAGAGGTAGTATTTCATGTTTTTTTCTCACTTTTTTTTTGGCTCATTAGTATTCTGTTGCATACCATATCCTCTTGGGTTGTTTCCATAGACTGACTATTAAAAACAGCACAGCCATGCATATATCTTTTTAAATTAATTTTTGTGTTCTTTAGTTAGATACCTCGAAGTGGCAATGTGGGACATATGGTAATCCATTTTTAATATTTTGAGAAATCTCTGTACTTTCTTCCATAGCATCTGAACCAATTTGCACTCCCAACAATATGAAACTATTTGTTTTTCTCATCACCCTAATAGGAAAATTGTGTGTATGGATCATAAAAATAAAATTAGGGGAGCGATAGCACAGCGGGTAGGGCGTTCGCCTTACAAGTGGCCAACATGGCCGACCCGAGTTCGATTCCTCCGCCCCTCTCGGAGAGCCTGGCAAGCTACCGAGAGTATTGGATATGCCAGACACAGTAACAACAAAGTCTCCAATGGAGACGTTACTGGGCCCGCTCGAGCAAATCGACGATCAACGGGAGGGCCTTTACCTTTACCTACCTTTATGTTTATTAATAGTTCAATATGTCCACCATTGAAAAAAATAATAATATAAAATAGTCCCCAAATTCTATCAATTTTTGATGTCGAAAATCAGTCATCCCAAGTCAACCATCAACCCAAAGTTCTAGTTATTCAACATGTTTAATATCTCTTTACTATTTCTTTATATATCTTCAATTACAGATGTCAGTACCTTAGATTGGACTTCATCTTTTTCCTGGACTATAATAAAGGTGCTTCAGACTCATCTTTTGACCGCTAGTCAAAATCCCTTATGCTGCTCCTCCAAGAATCATTAGCAAGATCTTTATTAAATGTAAAGAATCAGTATACAAGTAGTTAGAGAGAGGCTTTCTATAACTTAGGACAAAAATGAAAAAACAAACAAACATCTTTTTGAAGTTAAAAAACTGGTAAGGACTCATTTATTTCTTCAATCATTTCTTTGCCTATACGAACGCCACTTGTGTCTCCTCAACTCTTTAAATGATTTTTGAATTATTACACTTTCTTTTCTCTCATTTTCTTTTTGCCCCAAATCATCAAATGATGATGAGAGCAAATTCTGACTTATAGTCCCGCTTCACTAATGTCTCTTTTCCACTGTTGGGAAAAAAATAATACCTTAGAGTAAACTGAGTACAATTTTATTGACAAAGGAAAACTTTACAACAACTATTTTAATAGTTCCAACTTAGTAATTAAAAAAATAACCATTAATTTGGATTTTCAAAATCCTGCTCACATTTCTCATTGTTCCTCAAAATATCCATGAAAATATTGGACAGGTATTTAAAGATTTATATTATTTATGAATGAGTACATGAATACAGGCAGTACTCAGTACATGGTAGAAGACGCTGGAAAATTCTAGAGGGTACCTGAGAATAAATTCTATAGAAAAGAGGCTTCTGAGTACTGCAGAAGCAAATTTGCCTTTGTTTTACATACACCACTTGCATAGTTCACCATGAAGTACCTTTCATTATAAAAAGTTTGACATTTGTTATATAAGCTGTCAAGTCCACTATTTCTGAATAGGCAACTAAAGGCTTTTCAGCTACTAAAAGAAAGTTATTTCTTTTTCCTCCTTATCCTCTTTATACCCAAATCTATCCAGGTCAAAAGGTTAGGGAAGCTTGGTTTGAAATAGCATCCATGTTTTGTTATAATTTTTTTACTTGTAAATATGGAAGAAATTTAATAGTAAAATCTTTTACATCCTGTTAGGAGCTATGGAATTGCCTCTAAATGTCAAAAATTGGTTTTAAATTATTAGATGACCAAAGGCTCATAGAGAACAGGAAAAGAGTTTATGACCTTTTCCTACACTTGAACTAGAATAGCTATGTACATTTCTGAAGGCACTCAACGTTTCGATTTGAATTTCTATGGTGGCATTTGGAAAGATTGATTGCTCTATTCTGAGAAGATGAAAGAATGTGGGTGAGAGGTTATGAGCTGGTCACACTGCCAGTGGGAGTTAATAGTCAACTAGAATAGCCAAAGAACTTCCATTATCTTCCCAGATGCAGTATTTAATTCATTCCTGTTTATATCTAGTAACTCAAAAGTGAGGATTTCAATTATTGTAATATCTTCTATCTCACTCCAGCTACTAAGATACACTAAAATGGGAATGGTTTTTATTTTATAAATCTTCTTTTATTCAGGTTATGAGAAAAACTTCGAGTTACAATGAAGACTTTTAGATGAAAGATGCACAATAATTAAAGAATTTACATATCAGAGGGGGCTGGAGTGATAGTACAGCGGTAGGGCATTTGCCTTGCATGCAGCCGGCCCGGCCAAGCCAGGTTTGATTCTTCCGCCCCTCTTGGAGAGCCTGGCAAGCTACCGAGAGTATCTCCCCCGCAAGGCAAAGCCTGGCAAGCTACCCGTGACATATTTCGTGTGCCAAACACAGTAACAATTGTCACAATGGAGACGTTACTGGGCCCGCTCGAGCATATTGATGAACAACGGGAGGACAGTGACAGTGACGGTGACATATCTGAGACCTAATTTTTCATTTCAAAGGCAGTGATATATTTTATTCAAAAACCATAATGAATATAATGTAAAAAAGTAAGCTGTCTTGGGAACAAATAGATACTACAATGGTGAAGGAGTTTGCCTTGCATGTTGCCACCCAGGTTTTATCTCTGCCTCTACATTTGGTCACTCCAATACTGCCAAAAGTGACCCTTGAACATAAAGCCAGGAGTAACCCCTGAGCACCCCTGGTTGTGGCCCAAAAGTCACCCCCATAAACAGTTTAAAAATATATATATAATAAATTGATTAAGATGAATATTACAGCTATTAGCATAATTCACATGCATAATTTCTTAATAAGCCTAGGCAAGAAGGTGTGCATGGAGAGTGGGGGGAGTTCCTTCACAATGTATTTCATAAAGACAGAACTTGTTTGAAACCATCAAAGATTCATCAAGGACCCACCAGGAGGAAAATACTATTCAACAACACCCTTTCAAGGTGGGGCAGGTTCCAGAACCCGAGTAAGATTGGCTTTAGAGGATAACACATCATCTTTCCCTTGGATAACACACACTGTCCACTCTTGGTGGACAACCATGTCTCTACTTTATGGGACACACTCCATTCCTGGGAATTACCTCAATCCTAACCTAGGTGTGACTTCCTTTGTTTTATGCCACACTCTTTCCTCTTTCTCTCTAGAGAAGAAGTGTTCATTCTAGAATGGGTCTCCACCCCCCCAATCTTTCTCTCTCTCTCTCTCTCTCTCTCTCTCTCTCTCTCTCTCTCTCTCTCTCTTTGTATTAACTACATTTTTTCCTTTACTATTTGTTATTCCCTGAAATAATTTTCTGCAAAAATAAACAGTAAGCCTGGGAAAAGTGAGTAGAGGTCAGACTTTATTGTCTACACCATGAAGGAACATCTGGGGGCTTGTGCCAGTCTCCCTGAGCACCTCTTCAGTGAGGTTGTGGTGTACCGAGCAGGAAGGTGGTAGTTTTAAAGATAAATATATATTTGATAAGATATATCATTTTATGATAAACTCTTTCAAAAAATACACATGGAAGGAAATATTTCAACATAATAAAGACAACATTTACTCAGAGCCCACACCATAGTGAATGGTGGAAAACTGAAAGTATTTCCTCTAAGATAAAGAACAATTCAAGGATACCCACTTACACTACTACTATACTGAATAGGGTTGGAATTTCTAGCAAGAACAATTAGACAAGAAAATGACATAAAAAGAGAAAACAAAAGGAACTGAAATTTGAAGGAAGAATTTAACCACAATTTTTTAATTACATACATGATAAAAACTGATCTAAAAAGCCATTAGTGGGGGCTATGGTGCTGCCAGCAGGTCAATCTGTGCCTGTGAGGCTAGTGCCTCAGCAGCCTGATGGTGCCTTCAGACTTCCAGATACCCCCAAATTTCTGCTGTGCCTCTGACTAGATCCCAACAACTTGGGGCCAAGTTTACCAAGAAATTAAATGGCCAAAAGTTAGGTATGTGGGAGACACACCCCCAAACCACCTCCAGCTCTGCTATATAAGCTCATTTATTGGCCTCATTTCAGAGACCCATAAATCTTGAAAGAGATCAAAAGATGCAGTTAGGGCCTGTAGTGCAGAGGTAAGTGGGAGCCCTTCATTGAGATCTCCAGGCCCACTTGGATCCGACTGGGCCTCCTCCCCCCAGGTCTCCAGTTTTCCAGTAGCTTGGCAATCACACCCACAGACTGCCCCAGAGCCATGTAATCTCATCAACAGCAAAGACCCAGGGAATATAAACTCAATCTCCTGGAAGAGAGTGCCACAGAATGTCCTGACCCTGTGCCAGGCTGTCTTCACTGGGATACCTTGAAGGGGAGTGGGTTGAGTCTCCCTCCCTGCTCCAGACAGAACTCCGGCAGCCCAAAACCCCCAGAACCCAACTGCCGCCATGTGCAAGGTCACTCTCCATATGCTCAGATGAGTTTCACCCAAGATGGGATGAACCTCACCTAAGAGCAGACTGGCAGGAAAACCCAGATACTTGGGAACCAGTGACTGAGATCTCAAAGCCCACTTGGATCGGGACTGGGCTTCCTCCCCACAGGTCCCCACCTTTCCAGTAGCTTGGCAGTCACACCCACAAACTGCCCCCGGCGCCATGTAATCTCATCAACAGCCAAGACCAGAGACTATAGACTAAAGTTCTCAGAAGAGAGTGACACTTTGTAACTGTATCTCACGGAGACTCAAAAAAAAAGGGGGGGGGGAATAATAATAAAATAACATGAAATTAACATTCAGAATTTGAAAAAAGTAATGTGGAGTTCATGCCCAATTAATCAGCGTAATCAATGGCTGAATAAATCGCAGTACTCCTACATTATAAAAATAAGCTATTAGTAAAAGTAAGTAAAGTAAAGGCCCTCCCGTTGATCATCGATTTGCTCGAGCAGGCCCAGTAACGTCTCCATTGGAGACTTTGTTGTTACTGTGTCTGGCATATCGAATACTCTTGGTAGCTTGCTGGGCTCTCCGAGAGGGGCGGAGGAATCGAACTCGGGTCGGCCATGTTGGCTACGTGCAAGGCAGATGCCCTACCTGCTGTGCTATTGCTCCAGCCCTAAGCTATTAGTAAAAAAAAAAAAGACAAAAAAGACAAAAAAATAAAATGACAAAACTAAAAACTAAATACAGTAAAATCTATCGCATTTTATATGCGAATAATGAGTTATCAGAAAGAGCATTCAGAACAATAATTCCATTTAAAACTGCATCAAAAATAATGGAATACCTTTGATAAGGGGGCTGGAGCGATAGCACAGCGGGTAGGGCGTTCACCTTCCAAGCGGCCAACATGGCCGACCCGAGTTCGATTCCTCCGCCCCTCTCGGAGAGCCCGGCAAGCTACCGAGAGTATTCGATATGCCAAACACAGTAACAACAAAGTCTCCAATGGAGACGTTACTGGGCCCGCTCGAGCAAATCGACGATCAACGGGAGGGCCTTTACCTTTACCTTTGATAAAACTGAACCAAATAAGTAAATCATTTTCACACATGCGCAAAAAAATCTAAAAAACCCAGCTGAAAATCATAGAAAAAAAGTATAAAAAGATTTAAAGATATTTTATGCACATAGATTAGTAGAACTAGTGTAATTTAAAACCAGCTATATATCTATAGCAGTAAACAGAATGCAATACCAAAATCCAAATGGCATTCATCACAGGAAAACAAAAAGAATCCCACATAATTTATTTGGAATTACAAAATACCTCAAATGAAAAAAAAACTTTTGAAGGGATAAATTTAATATTATATCTTCCCAACCCAACTTCAGACTCTGATACAATGTGATAGTAATTAACATAGCATGGTTTAAGTACAAAAGTACACAATAGCACTGAGAGCCCAGATATAAAAACACCCATACATAGAGAACTAATTTATGACAAAATAGCAAAGAGTCTACATGGGAGCAAGAAAAATCTTTTCAACAAATGTTAGTGGGAAAATTGGACATCCACCTGCAAAAGAATGAAATTAAATCACTACTTAAATTTGTACACAGTATTTAATTTTACAAAGATTAAAGACTTGCATCTTATCTCGTTCTTACTTTGGACAACCAGGCAGGCTACTGAATGTATCCTGCCTGCATGGCAGAGTCTGACAAACTCCCTGTGGCTTACTCAATATGCCAAATACCAGTAACAATAATGGATCTCATTCTCCTAACCCCGAAGGAGCATTTCTCAGGGCTAGGACAAAGGAGATGTTACTGGTGCCTGCTCAAAACAATCGATGAACAACAATGATCGTGATCGTGATGGTGAAAGACTTGCATGTAAGTCCAGAAACCATATAATGCATAAAGAGAATCACAAATAATGTCCTCCTTGAAATTTATCTTCTATCAGTGTGTTTAGAAATATGACAATAATAGCAAGAAAAACAACCATAAAATAAACAAATGGGCTTAAACAGTTTGTTTCTAGAGGGATCTCAGATCCAGATGTCTCAAGACTACTGGAGAGTAAAAGGATTTTTGATTTTTGAAAGTTCCTATTTCTACCTTAGACCTATCAACAAAGTAGGCCTGTGATAGTAACAAATGGTACGATGAAGTTTAAGTTTACTTTGTCGTTCTGGATTTTCAGTGTACAATCTCACTTCATTCTAAGATTAATACTTCACTGATGTATGGGTGTGAAGATGTTAAGAGAAACTATGCTCAAATATTCATCCTAAATATCCCTTTACCTATGTGTTGGACAGTTTCAGGTTGTTCACTGGTCATAATTATTTATTACGAGTGTGTTCTAATTACAATAATCTTTTTTTAAAAAGACAAGCAGTTTTTAATTTTTTAGTAAGGATATGTAAACATTACAATAATCTTTTAAAAAGATTAGCAGCTTCCTATTTATTGCGCTGTGTTTCATTCTCCATGGAGCCAGATAAACAAATTTGGTATATATTTTTTCAGTGTTAAATCTCAAACATTGTACCTTCTGAAAATTTCCTTTCATACAGAAGAATAAATAAAAGAAGCCCAATAACTTGCCTCCTTATCCTTGATATGTCACTATTTATGTTAAAGTTGTATGTAACTGTTTTATATATATGATTTAAATTATGAAAGCAATAAGACAAAAATAGGCAAATGGGATCACAACAAACTAAACTCTTCTGCACAGAGACACCTTCATGGGACTGGAGAGACAGTTCAGTGAGTAGGGTGCATGTCTTGCATGGAGCTGACCTGGGTTTGATCCCCAGCACTCTATATGGTTTTCTGATCCTCATTAGGAGTGAACACTGAGTTCAGTTCTGAGAAGAGCTGAGTGTGGGGATGGAGGGAGGGAGGGATAAAGGGAGGGAAGGAGGGAGGGAGGGAGGGAGGAAGGAAGGAAGGAAGGAAGGAAGGAAGGAAGGAAGGAAGGAAGGAAGGAAGGTGAGGAAAGGAAGGGAGCGAGTGAGGCAGAAGGCATGGGAGAGATTATCTATGCTTTTTGAAAAAAGTCATTATCTAAAATACAGAAAACTCATGTTGAATAATAAAAAGATAACTTGAACATGGGGGTGAGAGGGGACATGGAGGGACAGTACAGTGGGGTAGGGGTTTTGCCTTCAACATGGCCAACACAGATTTGATCCCTAGAACCCCATGTGGTTCCCCAAGTCTGCCAGTACTACTAACCCCTGAGTGCAGAGCCAGGAGTAAGCCCTGATCACCATGGGTGTGCTTCTAAAACAAAAGCAAACGAGAAGGGCTTAGGACTGCAGTTAATGCATAAAGAGAATCACATACAGGCTCAATGTGCGTGCCTTGTATCTGTCTCTGGTTTGATCCTTGGCACTACAGGTTCCCCTGAGTACCACCGGGGACAACCCTGGAGCACAGAGCCAGGAGTTGTCCCTGAGCACTGCTGAGTATTTTCCCCTCCCCACACATAACAATAGGATATAAATAGGTCCAGGATCTAAATAGATATTTCCCTAGTGAAGAAATATGCAATGCAAATAAATACAAAAAAATAAATGTTCATCATCTCTTATGCTAGGAAAATGCAAATCAAAATAACAATGAGTTATCACTCTGAGAATAACTCTCATTCAAAAGATAAGGAAAAAGTCCTGGTGAGGGTATGGGAAAACATGCATCGCTATACACTTCTGTTGGTGGAAAGGAAACTGATCAAGTCTCTATGAGAAACAGTATGGATCTTTCTCAAAATATTAAGAATAAAGGTAAAGGTAAAGGCCCTCCCGTTGATCGTCGATTTGCTCGAGTGGGCCCAGTAACGTCTCCATTGGAGACTTTGTTGTTACTGTGTCTGGCATATCGAATACTCTCGGTAGCTTGCCGGGCTCTCCGAGAGGGGCGGAGGAATCGAACTCGGGTCGGCCATGTTGGCCGCTTGTAAGGCGAACGCCCTACCCGCTGTGCTATCGCTCCAGCCCTGCCTAACAAATAATTGCACCATTCTGTTCCAAGTTTTCTGAAGAGCACAAAAACACAGACCCAAAATGACACAGATACAACGATGCTCTTTAAAGCATTACTTACCATAGCCAAGAACTGGAAAAAGTCTATGTGCGTATTGACTGATAAATGGACCAAGATGTGTGTAGAAGTTTGGCAAGGAAAGCCTCTTCAACAAATAGTGCTGGGAAAACTAAACACATGCAAAAAAAAAAAATTTGACTTATCTTACACAATACACAAGAACTCATGATAAATGGATCAAAGATCTTTTTTTTTTTTCAATTTGGGTCACACCTGGTGATGCACAGGGGTTACTCCTGGCTCTGCACTCAGGAACTACTCCCCTGGCGGTACTCAGGGGACCATATGGGATGCTCGGAATTGAAGCTGGTCAGCCGTGTGCAAGGCAAATGCCCTATCCACTGTACTATTGCTCCAGCCCAAAAAGATCTTGACATTACACTTCAATCTATAAAATTACATTGAGAAAGAAATAGGCAGAACTCTCCACAATTCTTTAGTGGCATCTTCAATCATACGATGCCATTGGCGGAGAAAATAAAACAAGCAAAAAAACCCTACAAATGGAATTGCATTAAACTAAAATTTCTGCCCCGATAAAGAAACTATGACTGGGGCCAGAGTGATCGTACAGCAGATAGGGTATTTGCCTTCATGTGGCCGACCAGTGTTTGATCCCCAGTCTCCTGAGCTCATCAGGAGTAATTCCTGAGTTCAGAGTCAGGAGTAACCCTTGATCACTGGCAGTGTGACCCAAAAAACAAAAATTATGAAGAGGAGAGGTGAACAGACTTTCCCCAAAGAAGACATACAGATTTGCAACTAATGTGTTCAGCATCAATGATTACTAGGGAAATGCCAATCAACAATGAGAAAGCATATTAGTGAGAATGGTCCACTTCAAAATGTTTAAAGCCAGTGCTTCAGGGTGTAATGATTAAAATAACCCTAATTCACTGTTGGTGGGGCTATCTGGCTCAGCTTCTACAGGAAAAAAAAAAGTAGACTTCTCAAAACCTAAAAATGGAGCTTCCATATGACCCAGCAATTCTGCACTTAGCAACAACCTTAAAAACACAAAAATACTGATGCAGAAAGAAATTCACGCTCATGTTCTGTGCCATGTGAAAACAGTCGCGATCTGGGAACAATCCAAGTACCAACAGCAGATGAATGGATACAGAAGTTGAAATTCAGACGCACAATGGAAAATACTTCTCAATTAAAACAGAGAAACCAGAAATGAAATCTTAAGAGTTTGTTACAAACTGATTTTTTTTGGGGGGGGGGGGGAGTAGCATACCTGCAAATACTCAGGGTTAAATCCTGACTCTGTGCTCCGGGATCACACCCAGGTCGGGTTAGGGGACCATATAGGATACCAGGAACCTTACCCAGGTAAGTCTGTGGTAAGTTACCTCACCCATTGTACTATCTCTCCACCCCTTAACTTGAAAGGACTACAGGGTGGGATTATGAACAAAGCAGATCAAAAGAACAAATAGGAAATGATCTCATTCATATGTAGATTATGATTATGAAACACATAAGAGAATGACAGCAGCTAAAGAAAACAGACTTCCAGATTCTGCCTGTAAAATGGAGACCACTAATGGATGGGATGAATAAGAAGGGGTTCAGAGAATGGTGGGGGAATGCCGGCACACTGGAAATAGATGTGTTACAGTGCTGTTACAGACCTAATACATATGTTAGCATTAACATTATTGTACATCAAAATGTCTCAATTGAAAAGAAAATGGCATCCCCCCTGTCTCGGGCAACTCAGCAGTTACACCCATAAGTTACCTCTGGCTGGTGCCAGATAATCTTGTCATCGGCCACCATGCACATCTCACACATCCTTCTCTCCCGGAAGAGAGCATAACATGACACACGCCATAACAATGCCATCGGACCCTGCACAAAGCTGTTTCACTTGGGGCGCCTCGGAGGGGGGTGGGTGAGAGCCCTCTCCGCCCCAAAGGACTCAGCTCTGGCAGCTGAAAACCTCCAGAACTCAACTGCCGCCACGCTCACAGCTACTCCCCACACACTAGGGCCGGGCCTCACCCATGAATGAACCTATTCCTGGACACTTCATAGGACACACCCCACCCATCTTCCAAGAGTACAGCACCACATTTGATGGGGTTCAAAGCAGTAGGCAAGCAATCTTAGAGGGAAATATATATATATATATATATATACACACACACACACACACACACACACACACACACACACACACACACACACAAGGCTCAACCTTTTACAACATGTTAGTGATCTTATAGAAGGGCTTAATGGCTAATGGCCCCTGGGTGAAACACAACAATTTTCACATTCATTTCTCTAAGAAAACTTTTTTGTAGCATTTTCAGCGGTTTTTTTTTTATAACGAACAATACAAAATATACTATTTCAGTTCTGCTTTGGGGCAGGGGTTTGGGTTTGGGATGGAAGCATCCAAAATATGGTGGTAGGAAGGTGTAATGGTGGTGGAATTGGTGTTTGAATATTAAATGTAATCAAATATTGTGAAGTATTTTATAAAATAAAAAAATATTTAAATAGCATACATATACATTAAGATTTTCAGATCTCGGGCTCACTGGTCAGGCTCGACCCTCTTACCACCCAGAGGGGCTGAGCAGCCCACGGCAGTGAGGATGGTGTTTACACCGGGACCCATGGTGCCCTCTGCCAGATTAGGGAAGGGACGTCGGCTTGGAGCTTCTTAAGGAATTCTCCGCCCCTCTCAGAGAGCCCGACAAGCTACCGAGAGTATCTCACCCGCACGGCAAAGCCTGGCAAGCTCCCCGTGATATATTCGATATGCCAAACACAGTAACAACAAGTCTCGCAATTTTTTGTGAGACATTACTGGTGCCCGTTCGAGCAAATAGATGAACAATGGGAGGACAGTGCTACAGTGTTACATATACATTATGGGATACTATTCAGGTATGAATAGAATGAAATCTGGTAATATGCAGCATCATGGGTGAATCTATAGGTATCAAATTGAATATGCTAGAAGGAGAAAGACAAACAATTATAAGATTTTATTCATACACTGTAGCACTGTCCTCCAGTTGTTCATCAATTTGCTCAAGTGGGCACCAGTAACGTCTCCATTGTGAGACTTGTTACTGTTTTTGGCATATTGAATATGCCACAGGGAACTTGCCAGGCTCTGCCATGTGGGTGGGATACTCTCAGTAGCTTGCCGGTCTCTCTCAGAGGGATGGAGAAATTGAACCTGGGTTGGCCGTGTACAAGGCAAATACCTTACCTGCTGTGCTATTTCTCCAGTCCTAATTCATACACACATATCCCTTACATGTGTTTGTGTGTATGTGTGTGTACACAAAACAGATGAGCTAAATAAAACAAACTTTTAATCTAGAGGAGCAATAGTGGTTAATATAAGGGAAGGGGGAAAGGGAATGACCAATCAATAGAAAAGAGAAAAACATACAGTGAAGAACAAAATTGAGGTTTTCAGTGGTGAAAACACACATTTTAATTATAATGCAATACTGCTTCAAACTATCATGAAACTAACATAATAGGTAGATTTTTAAAATGTAAAACATAAAACAAAAGTCTCCAAAGGAGACGTTACTGGGCTTGCTCGAGCAAATCGATGTTCAATGGGAGGGCCTTTAAAATACCAGGCAGGGGGAGGGGCACGCCTGGCAGTGCTCAGAGGTCACTTGCTTGTAGCAATCCTCAGAGCAGAGATGGAACCTGGGCCCTCTGCATGTAAAGCACTCCAGCCCCTGAACTCTCTCTGGAGCCAACAGTTAAATACGCTGAACTGCATCTCAGACTGACAAACTCAGATAAGCTGGACAAGAAAATCCTGAGTTTATTATCAAGCCTCCATTTTATGTAGTATATTTAATTATGATAATATAGTAGTTATCTTTAGTTATGATAATAAACATAACAACATCTTCACAGTGCAGATTTAGTTATTTCAGTTAACTTTTCAGTTGCTTACATATGGTTGGGTTTAAACAACCTGTCTTGCTATTTCCATTGGGCAAAACAAATCCCCACATAGAAAAAAATTGCAATAAAATTGTCCTTCAAAGTAGGAAAAATTAGGTAGGCAGTGCCCCCTGCAGCCTGATTTCTTAACTGAGCATACACTTGTCCAAATACAATACAGGCTACAATCATTAAAAATGAGAATGTAAGACTGTAATTTTATAACAGAAATAACAATTACTTAACATGCAAAATGTGTGAAACAGAAGATTCCTTTATCTATGTAATCATTTCCTTCTGTTTTTCTAGGTCATCTTTTTCAAATAAGAGAAAAATTAAAATCAGATGATATATACTTTCCATTCTTGGTTTGAAAGAATACTTCATTTAGAAATAGATATCTTTTTAAATTTTGGGAATCCAAGAACTAGCTCATGAAAATAAACTTTAAAATCCATAAAGCTGAAAGCTTTCATGGTTCTTTTTTCACTTTATTTTAATCATCAAAGTTCTGAAATTTAAGATTGTGATTCTTTTATCTACATGTGCCTCTATGGAAATGAGAATGTGTATATTTTACCCTAAAATTCATGCTTTAATTGTTGTCATTCAATCTTTTAGAAAATTAAATTATTTACTTTATTTTTAAATGTCCCTTAAGGTTACAGATCTAGCGATGGGTTTGGCTTTTTGTGATGTGGTCTTGCAATCCTAGTGTATCTGATCATTTTAGTAAGAAAATAATCCTTTCACGATCCAGTATAAGGTCTGAGTAAAGAGAATTCTTCACTGAAACCAGTATTATCTAGGATTTTGCAGTCAAGTAACACTGTGGATCAAGGACAGAAGAATCTGAGTTTGAGAAAGAAATTAGAATTTTGCCCTGTATACTTTGTCAGGATGTATACTACAACATGTGGTGAACAATTTCATTTTGCCTGACTATCCTCCATTTCTTCTATTAGTTGTACCATTAGTTGGGGGGAGGCAGGCAATCTCTATCATGGGCTGGGATCATATACTTACCCCAGACTCCAATGAGAGCACCTGAAGTAGAGCTGGCCACTTAAGAGTATCATGACCTCTTGGTGACAGGGAGGAGGTCAATGACCATCCATAACCTTAGCGGGACAGAGAGCAACCTCTCTAGAACTCTTCTTGGATTTTATGGAAAAGGAGCAGTGTCTTGCCAGGCAGATTGATTAAAAGCTCAGCACTCTGAATATCCATCTGTTACAAGTATGTAAAAGCATTAACCTTTACCTAAAGAAAACCACTTAAAGAAATGGAAAAAAAAGAGAAAGTCCTTAAGAAAACTGAGTATTTGCATCCCTCTCTGCTGGAGAGCATGGATACTACCTTGGTCAATTTCATGCATCTATTTTTTCACGTTTTAAGTCCTATAAACTGGTCTATATTAGCAACCTAAAGGATTCTAAGGAAAACAATTAGTTTGTGTGAACTGAAATTATTGGCCAGGAAGGCAATGTTAAGAAGTCTTGTGGTCTGAGATGGATGGAACCGAGGAAAATCAGAATAAATGGTAAGAACTTCAAATTTAGCAAATTAAGGGCTGCAGAGATAGCTCAATGTGCTGAGAGCTCTGCTTCTGGAAGGTCCCCTGAGAACTGCTAAGAGCTAACACCAACATTGAGCCAGCCAGGAGTAGCTCCTGTGAAGTGCTAGATGTGGCCCCCAAACAAAAACAAATTAGCTGCTAAAATAGTGCAGGAGGTTAGAGAGAGATTGATCCATACTTATATATTGCAATATATAAAACAAGACATTGCTGTGCTAAAGAGATAGCATGGAGGTTAAGAAACTTGCCTTGTGTGCCATTGACCCTGGTTCCACTTTCTGCAACAGATGTCGTCTTCGAGCATTACCAGAAGTTATCCCTGAACATAGAACCCTGAGCAAGCCCGAAATACCACCAGGTATAGCTCACTCCCCTAACACCTACCTTCCACACAAAAATTCCCCAAACCAAAGCAAACCAAACCCAAGACATTGCTTCAAAGAAAATCTATAGATTGGTCCATATTGTTCAAAATGAACTGAAAATTATATCTATTAGGCTAAATAATAGCACCCCAAAGGTATTTATTTCTAAGTCCCCAACCTGAAAATGGTATTTTCTATATTAAAAGGGACTTTGCCGCAGTGAAAGATCTTGAGATTAGGGCTGGTTAACTTGGGGCTCTACCTATAACCAGGAGAGTACTGATAACAGAGAGGCAAGAGAAAAAGGAAGAAGCCGATGTAAAATCAAAAGCAGAGATGACAATGTTGTAGCTGTCAAAGCTTTTTGAAACAGTGTACCTACCTTTTCTTCACTCCTCAAAATTTAGAGAATTTTGCATGTTAGGGAAAGCTAAAACAGACTGGCCTGAGGCTCGTATTCCAGAGTGTCTGACACTTCTTCTCTGGAAGAAACAGCCCACTGTATTTTTTAAAAAATTTTATTAGTGAAACACCATGAAGTACAGTTGTAGACTTACAAATTTTTGTGCTTGGGTTTCAGTTTATTGGCTCGGATAGGACCAAAGCGGAAACATGAAGAACACATCTGCACTGAAAGGAGCCCAGGTCCATTGCCAGTGGTGACTTGAGAAGTAAAGTCCTCCTTAATTTCCATTGCCATACTAAAATACACACTCCTAGGATGTTTCTCCACCATTTTCTATACATGCAACATATGCAACATATATATATGTTCATATATATGAACACATGTATATATGTATATATATATATATATATATATATATATATATATTCCTCAACTGTGCATGCTAACCCACCTCCATACCTGTCTCTTAAGCTATTCTCCAGTCTGCTGGTGACATCCTTCCCAACCTAAGTTCTTTCATTACCAGCAAAGTTCCTCCTTTCTATTTAGTTGTGCCTTTTCAGGAAGACATAGCTGTGAGGAAAGAAATGCTAATGCAGAGACTTCGGGAAAGAGTTCAAGCAGAAGAAAGTGTGTGGCCTTGGGTTTGATCCCTAGTCCCAAATATCCCCATGACTGCCCGAAAACCACTGGGTATGGCCCTCCTGAGAAGTATAGGTCAGAGGCACCCAATCATCCATGTTCACCTAAGCAGACCTTCATCTAGAATGGCCCTGGTCCCAAGAACTGTTGCAGGTGGCCCCTATTTTATTTTTTAAAAAAGCTAACGCAGTATCCATAAACTGGTGAAGGCAAGAAATCTCCCCTAAAGCCCTCCAGTTTGAATCAATCCAGTCATTTTGTTTTGCTTTAAAGAAAAAGCTTTTAGTTTCACTAATCTTTTTCTATCATGCTTTTTTCCCCCAATCTCTACTTCATTTATTTGTACTCTGACCTTTATTCCACCTCTGTCAGTGTAAAAGTTAGATTTTAGACTTCTGATCTCTGGAACAGAATACAAGAAATTTGTGCTGTTTTTTAAAACGGAGGCTTTCAACCACTGGTCTGCAAACTGCTGTCACTCTTCAGGGGTAAAAGTGTAGAAAAACTACTGATGTACCTCATTTCATTTAAGTCACTAAATTGGTAGTAATTTGTTACAGCAGAATAGGAAGTTAATACATGTGGTAAATTAGATGGATCTTTTTGAAATGGATCACTTAATGTTAAAAATATTTTGCTGCCCCTTGAACTATAGAAGCAAATGTAAAAGGAAAATGATTGCCAAGTAACCTAGGTCTTATTCCCTGAGCTAATTAAAAGACCATCTCCAATTAGAGATTAAGATGGGGATTTCCCAGTGAGTTGGCTGACTTAAAAGGATCATCAGGTTCAGATTATATAAAGGTGCTCATGGCTTGAACATCTAATTATCCAAGAGAGAGCATGTTAGGAGGCCTTCAAAGAAAACTGAAATTATTCTCTAATCGACTTGAAATGTAGAGAGACCAGAAGTTAAACTTCCCCTCAGGAGACAGTGTGTCAGTCAGGAAACTATTTCCTGTCAGTTGAAAGATCTTTTTATAGCTGGGAAAATCAATTTGTGAGCCATGGGGAAAAAAAAGAAAAGGGTTTCTTCTGTTTGTTTACTTTGGCTTTTTGAAATGTTCTTGGAGATGTTTAACTCCGTGGAAAACAGACCTAAGGATAATTAAAGATGTCCCAGACTGACTCCGAAAAAGAGCCGGAATTGTTCACTGTCACACATGAAAGTTCTAAGAGCAAACGGAAGTCGTAGCAGATGATGCCCCGGGCCTGTATTCCAACAAAGACAGGAACTGCAGCACCTCTAGTAGCTTCTCTTGAAATCTTCCCACAGAGACTAAGAGTGATTTTACTTTTAACTTAAACACCCAGTCCTACCTGCGTGATGTAATTTAATTTTTAAAGAAACATTCTGACCTCCATATGGATATTCATTGTAGGCTCTTGGTAATGTTGGGAATTGTTAATAATAAGCTAATGGGATTTCTATAAAGCTTAGAAGTAATTTTTCATATATTTAAAATCACACTTTATGAGTTTCTCCTCTTGTTGGTGTAAACTTAAACTTGTCTGTTTAAAAAAATGAAATAAAAACAAAACTAAAATAAAAGTAGCAGTCAATCTTGAAAAAAAAAAAGAAACATTCTGAGAATACATATACCTTGAGGACCCTACCCTGAAAATTCAGCTGTGCCAGGATCTCTAATGTTGGGTTTCCTTTGCCTTCCTTTCTTCTGGAGATAAAGCATTAGCCAAGTTGAACACTTATAGCCAAAGCACAGTAATCCCTGAACAAATTTTGAAAGAAGAGTCACTCAAACTGCCTTGGGGTGAAGCACAGAGCAGCTTTCCTGAGGTATAAAGGACAACAATCTTGTCCAACAATATAATATTGGAAGGGGGGGTGTGGACTGACTTTAGGTATTTAACTTTGTGGTGTCAGTGGTGCATTTATTTTGTCACTTAAGAAGGGTAGGTGGTGGCAGCAGGCATTGGAGTGAGAAATACACTAGTGTACAAGTTTAAGAGGGGTTAAGGGAGGCTCAAATGACACTGAAAGATGAAGTTTGGCTGAAGACTAGCAATTGCAAGGAGTAAGTGAAGAGTAGACAGTGGTTAGACAGAGACCTTAAAGAATAGCCAATACCAAAGATTTCCCGATAAAAATAACTAGTATTTCCCATATATTTGCTCTGAATTAAACACAGTCTTTAACTATTATTTCCATTGAAGAGATGGGAAACTGCAAGCACAGAGGAGTCCAAATGGACCCTGAGAATCAATGGGAAATCAGGGTTACTCTGGGTCATTGACTCTAGAGTCACAAGGGAGAAAAATGGAGGCAGAATTAAAAGGCGCCACTTTTGCAAAACCACAACACCCAAAAGCAGAGAAAGAACAAATGAGAATGCCCTTCCACAGAGGCAGGGTGGGATGGGGAGTGGGAGGGATACTGGGACCCGTGGTGGTGGAAAATGGGCACTGGTGGAGGGATGGGTATTTGGTCATTGTATAATCGAAACCCAAGCACAAAAATTTGTAAGTCTACAACTGTACCTCATGGTGTTTCACTAAAAAAAAAAAAATTAAAAAAAGGCGCCACTCAAAACTGGATAATGATGCCTCCAAGCAAAAGGGAGTCTCTGCCTGCGAAGACAGTTCCTTTACTCTGGCATGTGATTCCCTCAAAAGGACGTGGTGGCAGGTTAGGTGACTCAGCCTCTGCCTCCAGCATGGGTGCCTGGATGCCAGTGGGGTCCTTCCTGCGGCGTCTGATGTGTTGTGGTGAGGATAGAATGCTAAATTGGGCCAAGGAGGAGATGGGATATGTCTCTGTGACGCATGCTCACAATAGACTCAAACATCCCTTGCTGCGTGAGATAGAGTTTTTGAATTTACTGGGAAAATGTGATTCTGTTTGCAGTGAAATCAACTTGGAATTCTTCTAGCAAGTGTTAATAGTTTTTCTCTGAATTGAGTCAAATGCCCTTCTAAAGTTGGACTATTCAACCCCTTTACAGGCTTACACAAAAATGCGAATGGATGAGGTAGTCCTTTCTGTCTTGTTGTTCGGTTTGGGACCACTCTGGTGTGCTTCAGGGAACCATATAGTGTGCCAAGAGATCAGAGATCTAATGCAGGTCTGCCATATGAAGGCAAGTGCCTCGCAGGCTGAACTCTCTCTCCAGCCTGGTATAGTACCCCCTCCCATTGCCCCCCACCTCCCAAATTCTCCCCCCTACCATGGCTTGGGGTCCTCACTATGATGCCTGAGGAAGACTCTCACAAGGGCATTTTCCCCCTTGCTTCATACTTGGTTCTAGAATTTCAGATCTGGTGCTGGACATTGGTTTAACTTCTCTTTGAGGGGAACTGCTGGATAATTCTACTTTCCTAAACTTTTGATAACTCTTCTGGAATAAAATGAGGCCTTTAGAGATGTCGGGATTATTGTTATAGACTTGAATGTGAATTTATAAGACAGATGGGTTGTCACTCAGAGGAACTTGAGTGGGAAAGTGCTGGCTGAGGCTCGAGTAGCCAAAGAACATGGAGAGACAAACAGATGCAAGGAGGTGGTGTGTGTGTGTGGGGGGGGGGGGGAGTGTATGTGTATATGTAAGTATGTGGGAGTGTATGTGTATGTGTGCTGATAATAAGCTTCACCCCTGAAGTGGCCCAAAGACATGAATGCTACATCCCTTTGAGTTACTGAGCAATTTCGAGATGCAAAAACTGAGGCATCATCTGGAGAAAAGTGAACTTCCTCAGAAATGGAGCTTTACATAAGAATACAAATAAGACAATAAAAAAAAAATCCAAAGTTGTTCTCTCTGACAACCCTAGCAACTGATTCTTACCCAGGTAAGGACAGTTTGGGAAAAACCCTTCTATAAAGCTACCTTTGTAAAGGTGAGCACTACACATTCTCTATCTCAGAGATTAACCCACATCTCAACCTGAGATTCTTAATTCCTTTCTTTACTTTATGGCAGATTCACTGTCTCGGGAATTCAAAGGCATCTCAACCTAAGGGTATGCTCCTGACTTTTTCCCCATCTGAAGAAGCCCATGTTCTCTCTTGAACATATCTCTCTCTCTCTCTCTCTCTCTTTCTCTCTCTCTCTCTCTCTCTCTCTGTCCCTGCCCTTCATACAGTTCTCTAAAAACTGTTTTACTTCACTTTTTTCTTGTGAAATTCTTTTCTGAGAAAGTGATATTCCTAGGAAACTTGGACAGAGACAAACTTTAAGACAAACTTTTCTTTCTTCTGCAAAGAGTGATTCCTAGCTCAGACTCAAGTCCACAACTCCCCAAGAACTCCGATGGTGGGGACCAGTTCTCATACCATGTTACTCACATGGACTTCCGGTGAAGTTTATCAGTTGCCTTGGGGGGATGGAGGATGTGAGCATCTACCCTTGGACAATTCTCCTTTCCTATGTTCCAGCTCTTCCTCCTGCCCTACCTTCACTATTTATCTTTTCATTGATTTAGCCTTCATTACACTTCTTTTGTTGCTTTCCTTTAAAAAAAATCCAGTCTCCTTAATTAAAAGGCATCAATTTCACTTATTTTTCTCAGATAAAAGTCATTTTGCTCAAAGTAATACATCTTACTAGGTCCCCAACCCCATGTTGCCTCAAATTTTATTCCTCATGAAAGTCTGGGAAGGCAGGAATGTTAAGGGACTCTGACATATCTCCCGAGGAGCGCCATAATGAACCAATAGGTTCTCTCCTCCTTCTTCCTTCCATGTCTTCATTAAAACTGCATTAGAGAGATGTCCCCCAAAGGAGGCTAAACTGAGAGCTGATTACCAACATCTGCACAGGAAACCATGGGACAATCCCTTCCTCTTGCACTTATGTCCTCGCTTGCCTCAATCACTCCAGATGTCCAACTCTTCAAGGTCATCTGTTATATTCGGAATGTTATTACCAGAAAGCTCAGAACGTTTTCTCATCTGATCCATGCTCCCATCCTTTCCTGACCCCCAGCCACTCCACTGGCCTTCTGGAACTGAGAGTCTGTCATCACTAAAATTTGCTGGCTTCAGTCTCATCTATAAACATTTCCTTCACCTTCTCGCTCTAATTCTGAGCTGTCTGAAACAGTAGCTATCACCCACAATATGGGACTAATGAGAACCTGAATGTGGCTAGTCCAAATTAGGATGTGCTAAGAGTACAACATAGGATTTCAATGATTTTATATAAAAACAACTATAAATATTTTGTCAATATTTTGTGTAATATTTTGTAAATATTTTGTACATTTCTTAAATAATATCTAGGTAATAATTGTAAATTTACCTAAGTATGTAGAGGAGCTTGTTCTGACCGTTCTTTCGGGGAGGACGTACTGGGTCAGCAGGGCTCACGGTTTATTCTGGGCTCTGTGCTCAACGATATTACCAGGTTGGCTATGTACAAGTCAAGCACCTTAACTCCTGCACTGTCTCTCCAGAACTTTACAGTTTTTAAGCCTTAAAAATGCTTTATCTTGTAGACAGAAAGCAATGGCGAACAGAGATCAAAGGGATCTGAGTACATTGGTGCTGTGAAAGAGTGGTACAGTTTAATGTCCAAACTGGATCAACACCACTGGAAATAAGAGATCCAAATTTCAACAACCACTTGAAAATGTACCTGCGAAGGTAGCAGCAAGAGATTGGGGGCAGGGGGTGGGAGGGACCCTGGAAACCCAGAGTGGAAGGAAGAAGACACCAGTGGTGGGATAGGTTCTGGAATAGTTTCTGTCTAAACCCAAATATAAGCAACTTTGCAAATCATGGTGGTTTAATAAAAATTAAATTTAAAAATCCTTTATCTCAGGTCAGTGTCATAGTATGGTGAGTAAGGCACTTGCTTTACACACAACTGACGCAGGCTCCATCACTGGCATCCCTGTGGGTCTCCTCTGCTTGCCAGGTGTGACCACTGAGCACAGAGTCAGGAGCATAGCTGGATGTGGCACAAAAATCAAAAGAAAAAAAAAGCTTTATCTCTTTCTTTTGATTATCGTTGGTTCTCATATTCACCAAGACAATTTGAAGAGACTAAAAATAAAAAGAATAGTATATATTTGAAGGGGTGCCTGAGATGAGTTTATTGGGTGACATAGATCTATATAGCTCAAATGATGTTTTGCTGGGGTCTTTGTGCAAGGGAATGTTAAAGAATAAAAGATAAAGGGAAGAATAATTGGATTGCAAAGTTGCTTACTAAGGATGAGTATTGATAATATAGATTTCATTTTTTACAGTTCATTGACTTTTAGCCTTGGGTAACAAAGAAAGAAAAAAGTTATCTTTATATAGTTTACAGGGAAATCAGTAGTAGGCAGAGAACCACTTTCAGCTGTTCAAAGGTTTTCAAAAGTTAAAAGTTCAGCAAAATGCAGCAAATGGAGCCAGATCAGTATCTGCAAGCTTCATGCATTCATTCATAGTAACACCCCTTTTGTTTTGAGTCTCCACCAAGTTGTACTCCGGACTTATGCCTAGTTCTGCATTCAGGGATCATGCCTAGTGGGGCCCAAGAAAGCCATATGGGATGTGGGGACTGAACCCAAGTTGGCCATGTGCAATGCAAGCTCCCTAATTGTTTGAGGATAGTATTTATTATAAAAATAAAGCCTACCCAGTTATTTGTTTTTCTTTATTTGGGGAGATGTGTCTCATCTACACCTCACTGTACTCGTGGCTTACTCTTTAGGGATCATTCCTGGCAGAGCTTGGGGTAGGAAGTGGTGCCAGAATGGAAATGAGACATATAACTTACCTGATATACTCATCCTTCAAAGAAGGCCTTTGATTCTGTTGAGACGAAAGCGGTCATTGAAGCCCTAGCCAATCAGGGCATTCAAACTCAATACATCAGGATCCTCTGTGAGCTGTATTACGGATTCACTACCAGGATCTCACCATTCTACAAAGAAGTAATCATTGATGTCAAGAGAGGGGTTCAGCAGGGTGATACCATTTCACCGAAACTCTTCAGTGCCACCTCGAGAACATCATGCAACGACGAGAATGGGAAGGAATGGGAGTGAAGATAGACGGTTGGCAACTACACCACCTCTGCTTTGCTGATGGCATTGTTTTAATAACACCAAAAATCAGCCAAGCGGCACAAATGCTGACAGACTTCAACCGTGAGTGTGGAAAGGTTGGACTACAGCTGAATCTTACGAAGACAATGTTTATGAGAAACAGCCTCGTTCCTGACGACCCATTCTCTCTCAACAGAATGACCATCTCCCAGTGCAACAGCTATGTGTACCTAGGTCGAGAAGTCAACATGACAAATGACCTGGCACCTGAGCTGCACAGGAGGAAGAGAGCGGCTTGGAACGCCTTCAAGAACATCGAAGAAATAGCTAGGAGGATGAAGAACCTCCGGCTCCGGGCACATCTCTTTGATTCCACTGTTCTTCCTGCATTAACATATGCCTCAGAGACCTGGGCCCTACAAAAACAGGATGAGAACGCTATTCAGGTCTCCCAAAGAAGAATTGAAAAAGCTATGCTTGGAATATCACGTTTCACTCAAATGAGAGAAAGAATCCGGAGTTCCGACCTTTTTCGACGATCAAGAATCAGGGATGCTGTCTCGTTTGCCAAGGTGTCAAAAATCAGATGGGCTGGTCATGTAATGAGATTTAAAGGTGACTGCTGGACTAGAGCCATTACCGACTGGATTCCACGGGACGTCAAAAGACCGTGTGGCCACCCACCTACCAGATGGTAAGACTTCTTCATCAAGATCATGAACGATCGGTTTGAGGCTCTTCGTGTTCCTAGAGTGAACAGACGCCATTGGGCTACACTAGCACATGACAGGGACATATGGAGACGTTACTGGCACCTGCTTGAGCAAATCAATGATTAACGGGAAGTCAAGTGATCAAGTGATCAAGTGATATACTAGGTCTCTAGGTCTCCTTTTTCTTGTTTTAGTTTTGGTTTTGGTTTGTGGCCACACCTAGCATTGCTCAGGGCTTACCCCTGGCTCTGTTTCAGGGATCACTCCTACAGACTTGGGGGACTATATGGGGTGCTAAGGATCAAACCCATGTCACTTCATGCAAGGAAAATGCCCTACCCATTCTACCACTTCTTCAACCCTCTTTAAAATAATTTTTACAAAGTTGTTCATGATGATCTGTTATAGCATTCAATGTTCCGATAGCAATTCCACCCCTTTACACTTCCTCTCCACCATTGTCACCAATTTTTCCAACCACCCCTTAAGCCTACCCCCATCAAAGGCCCTCAATAATTTATTTTATATTGGTTATTGTCAATAATTTGCTAACAGAATGATCAAAAACTGTTTCATGAGAGGAAAGTTAGTGGAAATTGTTGTATTACACCATGGAGCCATTAAGTCTGTAGGATAACATTGACATAAATCTTTGTATAAGAGATTACTGAACTGTTGCTACAGATTAAGCCTTTTGGGTTGGTTGTTTTGTTAATCTGGTGAGTGACAAATGATTTAACAGTTTTGTAGAGTTTGAGATGTTGTGCTTCCACGAATGTCATAACCGTATTTTACTTTTTTTGTTGTTTGTTTTTTGGGTCATACTTTGAGATGCACAGGGGTTACTCCTGGCTCTGCACTCAGGAATTACTCTTGGTAGTGCTTGGGGGACCCTATGGGATGCTGGGAATCGAACCCGGGTTGGCCGTGCGCAAGGCAAATGCCCTACCTGTTGTGCTATCACTCCAGCCCCACTCTTTTACTTTTTTTAAAGAGCTATAACTAGAAGAACATTTTAAGTGGCAGATGTCTCCCAGTATATTGTTCTGGAAGAGGAAAGAGCTTTCATATCCTGCTGGAGGGCCGAGATTCTGCTGAGCACTTTGGAACTGTGGCTGCTCCCTTTCTCTGCCCTCTACTCTGACAAGACCTCGCTATGGGCAGGGTGTTCCTGGTTCCCCGTTGCTCATTTGAAAACCTGTTCACCGCATTTCCTAGAACATTCCAGCTCTTTCAGATCTTCTGAAGCCCATGATGTCAGATGGAGACTACCTTTATCCTTTCACAGTGCAATCATGTATCATACTATTTAACTGCATCTTCCTCCCTTATTGAAATTCTTAGAAAACCTGGTTCATTCTTTTTCACACTATTGTGATTCTCTAGTATTGGTCTTTCCTCGATAGTTCAAACACATTCTGAACTCTTCGCAATGACTGGCCCTCCATCACACATCAGCCATTCCCTTTAATGTTCATATCTTTGCCATTGACAAACTTCTTCAGCTTCCAATTTATGAATTTTAAGAAATCCACTCCTGGAATGCTAATTGTTTAGTAGCTTATTTCTTTCAGGCTCCGTTTATACAATTTTTTCCCCACTCACTGGCACTTCTACCTGTTTTATTTATTAATCCATTTAATGTTATAGCTCATCACTGTAATTGTTCTCTTGCATATACCTATAAGTCATTTAGATCTCTTCAAAGTATTTATGCCTCTGGAAAACTTCTGAAGTAAATCCAGCTGTTCGCTGATGTTTACAGTCAAGACAAGTCTCTAAATTCGTGACATTAAAGCTGGTGGTCTAGCACTGTCTGACAATCTTACAACATGTCCTGTCAAACCCCATCACTGGAACCATATATTGCTTTCTACTGAAATAGAGGAAATGGAATTTATCAGGAGGAAATCTACTTCCTCCCGAAATCTGTGACCCTGTAGAAATAGGGCTATGAGACATGGCCCTAACGCAGAGAGTGTGACTGTTATTAATACTTTGGTTTAACCAAAAGTTAGCAACTCTCTTGCACTGTCCCCCACCCCACACCCTGGTTATGCTTTGCAGAGTCAATAAACATAACTTTTTTTTTTGCAGGAAAAAATTAAGCAGAAATGCACACTGACACTTCACCCGCATTCCCAGATGCCATGCCATTAACCTGGAAACCCACCAACAGAGTGTAAGGCCAATCAATAGTCAAATTTTAGGAGGAAAAGCACAGAAAACATATCACCATCCAAAAGTCAACAGATTTGATAGCTTCAACTCCCTCATCTTTTTATCCCTAAAGAACCACAACTTGTTTTTTTAAGAGACAAAATAGAACTTTCTAGCTTCGGGGCTGGAGTGATAGCACAGCAGGTAGGGTGTTTGCCTTGCACGCGGCTGACTTGAGTTCGATTCCTGGCATCCCATATGGTATCCTGAGCTACTGCCATAAGTAATTCCTGAGTGCAGAACCAGGAGCAACCCCTGTGCATCTCCAGGTGTGACCCAAAAAAAGCAAAAAAAAAAAACTTTTCTAACTCCTCTTCTCCCTTTTAGACACAATTGTCAATTATCTCTTTGGGAAGAGATTATACTGTGGGCCACATTCAGTGGTATTCAAGGATCACTTCTGGTAGTCCTCAGGGTACCAATATGCAATTTTGAACTGTGGTCAACCTTATGGAAAGCAAATGCTTTAACCCCTATACTATCTCTTCAGTCCCTGCACATGTGATTCAAAATTTTTCTCTTCTAGTTTGCTATTGTCATCTAGAAATATATAGATTTTTGTACTTTGGCATCAGACATTTGTATAGTGCTCTGCTCCTGTTTGTCCCTTCATGTTAGTTTTCTTGCTTTGGGGTTATCATGTAGTCTAAGGTTTTAAGCTCATTTTCCCTTTTAAATTTAAAGCAAGCAAGACTTGAGTTTGTTTTGTGAGATCCCTTTTATATACTCCATATTCCTACCACTTTATGTTTCTTATTAATCTTAGTGCTTCTTGGTAGGGTTTGCTTGCCTTTTATAGAAGACCACTTAGTATTTATTGCAGAGATGTTTTAGAAGCATGCCTTTAGCTGTTATTTGATGATGTTTTTAGTCAATCCAACAAATATGAGTGATAATTTAGCAGGATAGAGGATTCTTGGTGAGCAGTCTTTCATTTAAGATTTTAAGTATATCATATTTTCTTCTGGTCTACAGTTTCATTTGAGAAATACACTGTAAATCTCACAGAAGTATTTTATACTTGAGTCTTTAATTTTCTCTTACTGTTTTTAAAATATGGTTCTTAGATGTTTAAATTATAACATTTCTTCTTGTTCTGTTTGGCTTTTAAAAATATTTTTGGAATTCTCTAGCTTTCCTATATTGAGGCATACCTTTCTCTCCTCAGGTTAATCATATTCTCTAGGTTTTCCTTCCATCCACAAAAATATATATTTTTTGAAACAAAGTGGCAGGAAGATAGATCTGAGTATTATTCTTACCTGTTTGGACTCTGGAATTCAATAAAAGTCTTTCCTTCTTCTTAAGGCCCATGTGACATTGTTGGCTTTCTTGTACACTGGGCAGTGGGCCCACAGTTGTGGTCGACTCACTAGACAAAACAATTCACATTATGCACACCGTACATTTTCTGTTTTTCTTTTCTTATTCTTTCAAAGGGATAGGCCCCCAAGCCCCAGGCTGCACTTTCCCACTAAATTATTTTCTAAATTATTATTACTCTGCCTTCTAAATTCACATCTCATACATATAATAACCAAGACATTTCCAAATGTTTCATGTTACTATAAACCATACCTCAAAAAATTCAAGTTTATTGAAGGCTTATTGAAGTTTATTACACATTGTCCATTTTTACTGTTAGCCAATCCTGCAGTGCCATTTTAAAATTATTAAGTTAAGGAGAAATATTTGTTTTTAAGAGGATCTGTAAATTATTGATGATGCATGAGCGATCACTGCAGGGGCGAGAGAAAGGCAAACACTGACACATGAGCTTTTGCAAGAAGGGAAAGGCTTGATTGCATCCCAGAACATAGGGAAGGTGGGAGTAATATTCAGATCGACTTTTATCCCTTTGTTTCAGAAAATATTTATATGGTTAGGATACAAGTGTTAACATTCTAGAAGTGCTAGGAATTTTTACCTTTTCTTTAAAAAAAAAACAGGTTGTAGTTCTTCTGGGATAAACAGAACGAAAGCCTCAAGATCATCAGATCATCTAAATTTTTCGATGGTAATGTATTTCATTCCATTTTCTCCTATAACATAACTTATGAGAGGTCTTCGGTTTTGCTATTTTGAGGACAAAAGGCAAGCAAAAATAAGGGTGTTTCTGTATTTCTGCTTATTGGCCTTTCCGGCAAAATAATTATTACATATTTAATGCCTCTGCAAAAGCAGTTCCTGAAAAAAAGTGCAAGTGCATTATCTTCTGTTTAACAAACTGATGCCAGCATGTACCAGCCATGGCTCGTACTTGGATGTGATTTAACTAAAACAAATTACAGTGCTGGCAATGTGTTAAATCAGAGGCGCCCAAACTTTTGTGGCCTGCCATCCCTCTTTCAGGAAAAGAATTACTCAGCACCTCCCTGGAAATCTGTCTTCTTTAGGCGAACAAACAGAACACTTGAGACTACTATTGTTCTAGTGCCCCCCAGGGGATGGTGTTGTTCACTTTGGGAAGCACAGCTCTAAAGCAATGAATCAGTGTCAGGTAGCGGTGTCTCTTAGGGCTGCAGTTCCGTTACCTAGGTAACAGCCAAAAGGGCACAGTGAAAGGAAATATATGTCTGTTCATGTATATCTGTAAAGGTAGATATATTTACACAGACAGATATACATTTGTAAATTACTAAAACTTTTTTGGGGGGTGTCTGGGGATGAACTTGGGGGTGCTATGGGCTTTCTTTACTCTGGCTTTGTGCTTAGGGATTACTCCTCGTGATGCTTGGGGACCATATTCAGTGTTGAGGATCAAACCAAGGTCACTTGTGAAAGCATCCCTATCTCTCTGGCCCTCCAAATTTCTGAATTGTTATTTTAGATTTCATTGATTTAGAAAACGCATAATAAAAAAATCAATGTATCATCATAAACCCATGGATAGCTATCGGAGACAATTTATAGAGATAGTAACTAAGCCCATACTGGTTCAAGCCCTGGCACCACATATGGCTCCCTAAGCACCAACACTCCTGAGCGCAGAGCCGGAATATCACAGGAATACTTCTGGGTGTGGGCCAAGCCCCTCTCCTGCCACCCCCCCCCCGCCCCAAATAGAACAAAAATTTAAGTAGACCAAAATGAACAGCTCTTAATATTTTTGTGTTTGAATTTCCTTTTTCTCTCAAGAGCTAAAAATAATAGGCCATATCTCTGTGTTTAATTTACTTTTACCATCTCTGAGGATTTCATTCTTCATTTTGCTTTTTCTCTACCCTTGTTTATTTTATGGCTCCTTTTCAAAACATACTGCTGTTGTTTAGTTGCCTTATGCTATCACTCTGACAGAGAGCATACATAAGTCAACAAATCTTAAGTTATTTTGAAAATGCTATTACTTCATTCCAAAATTCCTTAAGTAAAAAACAAAACAAAACAAAGCAAAAATATACACAATTTCCAAAAGGACTTCACATATATATGATACATATAGATACACAGATGTTGTTGCTCAGAGTTGCTGGGACCCCAAGCCATAAAATCATAGTCCCATGGTCCTTCATTACTACTCTGACAGAGACATAAACTACTTTTAATTTTAGCTGCAAGTAATAGCATTTTCTAACATCATTGGAAAAAGACCCAAGGGGTTAAAGGCAAACAAAAAGAAAAAGACTAGAGGAATAACCACTGTGTGAAGATCTTAACCACCTACAAAACTCTTACATGAACTACACAAGACACTAAATAGTGCCTGTCCTTTAGCCAAACTAAAGATATACACTAAAGGACTGGAAAGAATAGAGCAGGTAAGGTGCTTGCCTTGTATGAAGCCAACCTGGGTTTGATCCCTTTTGCCACATATAGTCCCCTGAGCAAGTCTCAGAGTGATTCCTGACCACAGAGCCCTGAGCACCACTAGGTGTGACCCCAAAACCCAAACCAAATGAAAAAGAAAAACTAAACCTCAACATAACTAAACTAAACCTCTATGTGATATACAGATAGAGCTGGTAAAATATTGAAATCACATTTCTGTCTCTAGTCCTGAACTTGACCTGAAATATGAGATCCTTTCCAAAAAAGTAGAGATTCTTATGGCAGTACTTATGGTTGAATGGCCTCTTCATGGAATTAAAAAAAAACCTGGATTAGATAACACTGCCGCTGAGCAAGCTGAGTTAATGGCATGCGTGCACTTGAAATCCTTGGCTTCATGTTCCTCATTTTCCTTTGCAGCTGGGCACAAGCCTAATGTTTTTCAAGTGGGAATAATATAAAGTACCTTTGTTATTCTTGTCTTTAATTAAAATTGGACCTGAAGCATTTTTTCTTGGTGGGCATGGGGTACCCCTCGGCATAGAGAAATGAATACTTAAAATGTGTGTCAGTAGTGAGTGCTCTCTGTGGATAGATTTAAAAACCACCTGGAAAGGGGCCAGAAAGAGAACACAGTGAGTTGAAGTGCACGTTCTGATGGAGGCGGGCCGGTTCCTCTAGCATTGCATGGTCCCCTGAGCACCATAACAGAATAGCCCCCCATGTACCCCTGCATGTGGACCCCAAAAGAACAATAACAAATGCACTGGGGAAAATGGGACATTTTATCTGCTTCAAAAGGTTCCTCCTGGTCCTATCAATGTTTATCATATGGACCACATTTAAGAGTGTTCATGCTCCAAAAAACAGAAACTGAATGGAAGGTCTTCACTGAAGAATTATGAAGAATTTATCAAATACTGCCAGTTTCACATTCTGTCATGCTGTCCTCCTTGGGATGTAAGTGTTATAGAGGAGGTGGCCATCTGGTCCCTCTGATCACAGCAGATGAAAACTGAGTACTGCGCAAACAGATATGTTGTATTTCTAAAGGACAAAGGACAAAACTTGGTCTTTCTGATGCTTGATTAGGAAGATCTGAGTTCAGATGAAGTAGTGGCAAAAGCTCTGAATACACAAGGGCTGATATTTTAAAGTCATTACTTATTCATTGGGCTGGAGCAATAGCACAGCAGTTAGGGTGTCTGCCTTGCATGAGGCCGACCTGGCTGACCCAAGTTCGATTCCTCCACCCCTCTTGGAGAGCCTGGCAAGCTACCAAGAGTACCTCGCCCACACGGCAAAGCCTGGCAAGCTCCCCATGACTTATTCAATATGCCAAACACAATAACTAGTCTCATAATGGAGACGTTACTGGGCATGCTCGAACAAATCGATGAACAACCGGAGGACAGTGACAGTGACTTAATCATCAAAAGCACAGATGTACACTACTGGTTTTAGGTTACATATTGTTTCTAGATTAAGGGATAAGTAGACAAGATTCCAGTTCTCATAAACCTCACAAGGTAATGCTTCAAACTGGAGACGGTGAAGTTTATATTCTTCCTTTCTTACTATTAAAACTTTCAAACAGAAAGCAAACTTAGAGAATCTAATGATGTAATTTTGTGTTTACAAATCTTAATAGCACCTAGTTGGCTATGAAATTTGGATACAGCATGTTAATTTAAAAGCAACTGATAACCAATTCACTAATTTTCTGGGAGTTTAAATGGGTAAATGAGTATGTTTGTGGATTTTGTGTGTGTGGGGGGAGCCACACCCAGCAGTTCTCAGTGCTTATTCCTGGTTATGTGCTCAGGGATCACTGCTGGCAGGCTTTGGGGACCATATGGGGTGCTAGGGATCAAACCCAGGTCAGTCACATGCAAGGCAAGTGCCTTGTCCACTGTACTATCTCTCAGCCCCCTGTTGATAATCTTTAAAACCATAATTTTTATGAACCATTGTATAGCATATCATGTATGTGGAATATCTGCATATATGTGTTATATATATGTCTATGCAGCATGTATATACGCCATAAAACAATTGATCAACCTTTCCAGAAAATTTAATTTGAAAGACAATAGGGTATAAACCAATGCACAAGAATAACACAGAAATATCAGTTCTTCTCCATTTCTTCAACTTTTTAGTAAGCTTATCACTAGATTTCTAATGTGATTTCTGTCTTTTTAGTCTTTACAACAAAATTTTGTAATTGCGGCACCAATTACATATTCATCTCCCATATCCTAAACTAACATTAGTCTTCTTTCATTTACTCAGTTTCCAAAACCGAATTTATGCACAGATGGTCTGGAACAAGTAGCTCAGGTGGCTCATAGAATTTGATGCTAAGGGGATTATGGATGTTTGATGCCTGCATTGGCCAGAAAGCTTTGCAAAGGGACATAATTAGTAATTGCTAGTTTGGCAGAAATTAAGAAAATGGATTCAGAACTTCAGATAAAACTTTGTCATTTACTAAGATCTGCATTGCAGGGAGGAAGAAAGGATGGGTTTATAACCAGTAGCTGTGTGAACATCACATTCCAGTTCCTTCACAAATTAAAACAACAGGTATTCCTTTAGGGACAAATACAAAACCACGCCTATTTTGAGAATTTTTTTCACCAAGAGAGACAAAACTTGGGAGGAAATAGCACTCAGGAAACAATTTATAAACCTAATGTCAGATTTCTAAAACCTATTGGAGAGGTATATTGATAATTTTTATTAGAAGAGGATCAGAGCTTTTCTTTTTCTTTTTCTTTTTTTTTAAATGGGAAACTGGAATGATGTGTCACTGTGTTGAGATTTCAAGTGCATGTAGTACCCTGTTATTTTGAGTGGGTTAATTCCTTCAGCACTAGGGTATTTTTTTTGAGGGTGAGGGGAATTCAAGCTGCCTAATATCTGGTATAAACCAATTTATACCAGATCTCCGAGCCTACTCGAATTGGAGTCGAGCATCCTCCACCCAGATCCTCCAAATTCCAGTAGGCGGGGGTCACACCCACCACCTGGCCCCCTGGCACCGTGTAATCCCATCAACGGCCAAGACTCAGAGACTACAAAATGCAGCTCCCGGAACCGCCTGGCCGCATTTGCGGCCGCGTGACATCTTATCAGAACATCTTTTTATGATATTTCATTATCTCATTCCTACTCTGGACAAACTTGCAGGCTATCGAATATAGCCTGCCCACAGGGCAGAGTCTGGCAAACTCCCCGTGGCGCACCAAATATGCCAAATACCAGTAACAATGATGGGTCTCATTTTCCTAAAGAGCCTTGAATATAATCTCAAGGCTAGGATGAAAGAGACGTTACTGGGGCCTGCTCGAGCCAATCGACGAATAACAGGATGATGAAATGAAATGAAATGAAATGAAAACCAATTTAAGTCTCCCACATTTCTCCCATTCTCTAGATTTTAGTGAGTCACATTTTCCAGTAGCACTTAAATTCACTGTCACTGTCCACTGTCCTCCCATTGTTCATTGATTTGCTCAAGAGAGCCCAGTAACATTGTGAGACTAGTTACTGTGTTTGGCATATCGAATACGTCACAGGTAGCTTGCCAGGCTTTGCGGTGCAGACGAGATACTCTCGGTAGCTTGCTGGGCTCTCCAAGAAGGGCAGAGGAATCAAACTTGGGTTGACCATGTCGGCCACATGCAAGGCAAATGTCCTACCCGCTGTGCTATCACTCCAGCCCACTTAAATTTTAAAAAAAATCCTGAGGGGCCAGGAAGATAACTTACAGGGTTGAAATACATGCCTTGCATATAGAAGGTGCTGAGTTTGATCTCTGGCAACCCATGGGCCCCGTACCTCACCCCTCAGCCCTAGCACTACCCATATAGACCTGGCAGCACCAGCTGCTGGTGAGCAGCAACACATCATGTGCCTGAGTGCTTAGGACTGAGTACTGCTTATATCATTTGCCTAAGTGCTCAGGGTTAAGTACTGTTCACATTACCTGCCCAAGTGCTTAGGGCTGAGTAATTGCTGGCTGGCAATGGCCCGTAGGCCCCTGAGCACCACTGAGAACCCCCCCCCAACACAAAAGAGTCTATCTTTCTTAAGAATAAATCAAAGAAAAAACAAAATAGAATATGGATCTTGAATCTTCCTATAAAGACAAAGGACACATGGAAGAGAAGAGCCAAAAAGCACCACCACAGACACTGGCTAAGTTCAGAGACAGGATCAGCTATGTACGGCCATCACTACACACTGGATATTAGAAGCGCAAGAAGACCCTTGGATATGGTGTGAGAGAGGTACCTCAGTCTTTGAGGCTTGTTAAGCTGTGAAGAAACTCTGGATCTCCCCTGGGCTGTGCTCAAGATACTTAGAATAGCAATACGATGAGGCAGAAAAGATCCAGTCCATTCTGAGAATCAGTCTCTACAAATAGGGAATCAGCAGCCATTCCTGGGTAGTGTCAGAGGCCTAAGGTTCAAAACTTGTGATGTAACTGTTTACTGTGAGAAGATGGCCACAGGATTTACCACGTTGTGTTTTATGGCTAGATAAATGCATCCATACCGCAGACATGGTTGATGGGCAAGGTCCAAGCTTGGCATTGATGGGAATTAGTTATCTTTAGCATGGTGCCATAACTGGATTCATAGATCTGTACTGAAAGTCAACTCCCTCTCTGAGAAGCCAACTGAAGGAATCAATTTGACAATCCATATCTTACAGGTAGAAAAGGTGTGGACTGCAGCTTAGGAAAAATATTGTGCAGCAAATAGTAATTTTCTATTTGTTCAATATCTCTTGCTCCATCTACATAAGACACAAACTTCCAGTGTGACTAAAGTTTCGTCAATTGACTAGAGGGAAGTGATGTTTGACACTTACTTACTATGGATCTCTGGAAGATTTGCTTTATATCCTTTTCAGCAGTTGATAGCTCGACTCAGATTTGAAAAAATAGGTAACAACAAAATCCTTGGTGGAAAACAGAGAAAAGCAATCTGAGTACATGAACAGCCATCTAGAGAAGGGTATCTTGATACACTGGTGCTATAACCACATACACACACATGCAGGCATGAATGCATATACACACACAGCTCATTGTTCATCAACCCTTTGGATTTCTGGATCTGTTATAACTTAGTGGTTGTGCCAATTCATTACAACTGACAAAGGTGAAACAATAAAAACTGACAGTGCAGGTTAAGACTTGACATTTGCTTACACTATAGCAAAAATACTTACTAAAACTCATACCTGTAAGACCACATATGTTCTAAGGAAGGTATTTGAAAAGGAACAGACTATTAGTACATTTGGGGATTTTCTTGGAAGCTGTAGAAAAGAAACAATAAAATGTCAAACTCTGAGGCTGGAGTGATAGTACAGAAGCCATGCACACAGCCAGCCTGGGTTCAATAACTGCACGTCCTATGGTGCCCTGAACACCACCAATTATGAACCTAGAACAAAGAGCCAGGAATAAGTCATGAGCACAAACAGTACTGGCCCTTCAATGAAAACAAACAAACAAACAAGGGTAAACTTGGCAAAGAGTAATGAGAGATGTAAGGGAATTAAAAGAAAACCCATGTAGCTGGAGCCTTGTAAAGTCAGAAAGGCAAATTACTTTTTATTTTATTTTATTTTATTTTTTGGGTCACACCTGGCGATGCACAGGGGTTACTCCTGGTTCTGCACTCAGGAGTTACTCCTGGCGGTGCTCAGGGGACCATATGGGATGCTGGGAATCGAACCCACGTCGGCCACGTGCAAGGCAAATGCCCTAACCGCTGTGCTATCGCTCCAGCCCCAAGAAAGGCAAATTACTTTTAATCTTCAATTTTTTTCTCAATGGAGCTAAGGAGATGCCTTAAAGGGTGGGAGGCCAAACTTGCACATAGGAGCCCCAGATTTGATTTCCTGCACCACATAGTATCTAGCACTACCATGCACGCACAACACACACACACACACACACACACACAATCAACATTTTTCTTATTTTTCTCACTAAATTTTTTTTGAAAAATAATGGGAGCCAGATATTTGGGTGTGGCTTAGCTTCTCAACCCTATTTACATGGCCTCAGTATAATAGTGTATGAAATTGTTTTTAATTGGGCCAGAAAGTAGAGCGGTTAAGGTGCTAGCCTGCATGTGACTGACCCAGGTTCTATCTCAGTGCCACATATGACCCTCTGAGCACTGCCTGGTGTAAGCCCTGAGTACCTCCTGGTGTTGTCCAATTTTAAAGTTTTGGTAATATAGTTACAATAGTGAATAAGTTTATATTTTTTGGCAAAGTTATAATAACCTGCTTTATTTGTTTATTCTGTTATTGGAGCAATACCCAGCAGTGCTCAGAGATCATTTCTGGTGGTGCTCAGGGAACCTCATGTATTTGCAGGGGATCAAACCAAAAGTGGCCTCTTGCAAAACTAGAACATTATCATCTGGACTGCCTTTCCAATCCCATTACCCATTTTAAAATGAAAAAGCCAGCAGGCCAGAGTTGACCTCAGAAGAAATAATTCAGATTAAATAAATAAGGTTGGAAAGTAATGTTTAATGTGGATGAAACTATGTGCACCTCCATGATTGTGCGAGGAACGCCAAGAGAGAGATAGCCACAACAAAACGCCTGTCTTTGAAAACTCTTGAGCTTATTCGCCAAAGTGTTTTGGTGCATGCCTCAGGCAACCGCAAGCTAACGTCCGAGCTCGCAAAGCAGTGCAGAGATGCGATCAAGGAAGACCTCAAAGAGAGAAGAGCAGAAGTTCTGGTAGATGTGGCAGAAGCCGGGAAAAGTATTCATAACGCCCGTCTGTCCTTCGCCAACTAGAAGGCCAAGATGACTGTCCTCCGACGTCCTGATGGATCTAACACATCCTCCAGAACGGCAATGGAGAAGATTATCTATGACTTCTACTCAAATCTCTTCAATAGCCATGTCCACTTGCCGACATACCAAATTCCACAGGATGGATATGTCATTCCCAACGTTCTTCCTTCCGAAATTTGACATGCCATTTCGTCAGTAAAGAAACAAACAGCACCCGGCCCAGACAAGGCCAGACCTGAACACCTGAAGAACCTGCCGTCAGTACTCATCAATACATTGGCTAGGCTCTTCACACGCTACCTGTCTGAATGCAAGGTTCCGTCCCAGTGGAAAACCAGCAGGACCGTACTACTGTTGAGGAAGGGAGACATCCATGACATTGGCAACTATCGCCCGATCTGCCTATTGTCTGTCATCTACAAGTTGTTCACCCGAGTCATCCTAAATAGGATTGGCAGAACACTAGATGAAGGACAACCATGCGAGCAAGCCAGGTTCTGCAAAGGATTCAGCACCATCGACCATATCCACACGATAACCAAGCTCATTGAGGTTTCTCAGGAGTTCAAGATGCCGCTCTGTCTAATGTTCATTGATTTAAAGAAGGCCTTTGATTCTGTTGAGATGGAAGCGGTCATTGAAGCCCTAGCCAATCAGGGCATTCAAGCTCAATACATCAAGATCCTCCGTGAGCTGTATTGTGGATTCACTACCAGGATCTCACCATTCTACAAAGAAGTAATCATTGATGTCAAAAGAGGGGTTCGGCCTGGTGATACCATTTCAGCGAAACTCTTCAGTGCCACCCTCGAGAACATTATGCGACGACTAGAATGGGAAGGAATGGAAGTGAAGTTAGATGGTCGGCAACTACACCACCTCCACTTTGCTGATGACTTTGTTTTAATAACACCAAACATCAGCCAAGTGGCACAAATGCTGGCCGACTTTGACCGTGAGTGTGGAAAGGTAGGACTACAGCTGAATCTTACGAAGACAATGTTTATGAGAAACAGCCTTGTTCCTGATGCCCCATTTGCTCTCAACGGAACGACCATCTCCCAATGCAACAGCTATGTGTACCTAGGTCGAGAAGTCAACATGACAAACGACCTGGCACCCGAGTTGCGCAGGAGGAAGAGAGTGGCTTGGAACGCCTTCAAGAGGGTCGAAGAAATAGCTAAGAGGACGAAGAACCTCCAGCTCCAGGCACATCTCTTTGATTCCACTGTTCTTCCTGCATTAACATATGCCTCAGAGACCTGGGCCCTACGCAAACAGGATGAGAACGCTATTCAGGTCTCCCAAAGAAGAATTGAAGAGCTATGCTTGGAATATAACATTTTACTCAAATGAGAGAAAGAATCCGGAGTTCCGACCTTTTTCGACGATCAAGAATCAGGGACACTGTCTCGTTTGCCAAGGTGTCAAAAATCAGATGGGCTGGCCACGTAATGAGATTTAAAGACGACCGCTGGACTAGAGCTGTTACCGACTGGATTCCATGGGATGTCAAAAGACCGTGTTGCCGCCCACCTACCAGATGGTCAGACTTCTTCATCAAGATCATGAATGATTGGTTTGAGGCTCTTCATGTTCCTAGAACGAACAGACGCCATTTGGCTACACTAGCACGCGACAGGGACAAATGGAGACGTTACTGGCGCCCGCTCGAGCAAATCGATGACTAACAGTAAGTTAAGTGATTAAGTGAACTGAAACTATTAGAAATATTTCAGAAATTCACTAATATTTTTTAATAACTTGCAAAAAAAGACATATTGTCCAAAGCAGTTCCTTAGTAAGAACACAGTTTCTAACACTATTAGCAATTCGACTTTGGTAGTAATGGACAAAGAAAAAAACCTTCCATGATACCAAACTGCAATTGTCGAGAACCATCAATCACAGAAGTGAATACCAGAAGGAAAATTGGACTAATCAAATAATATACTTCACTGTAAACAGAAAATTTTATGATTTTCCTATCCAGCAGGGTTTGGTCCTTTCTCTGCAATAGTGACATCTGTGATTTCCTATTCTTCCCTTTGCCACGTAGGAATTTTGTCACATTATTTTGCTTCTTCTCCATCACTGAATATTTAATGGTAAAGCAGTTGGATGGAGAAGGGATATCAGGCTAGTGCAAAACATGATTTTTCTGGAATATAGCTCTGTTGCAGTATGCACGCTTTGCACGCTCAAGGCCTGGCTTTGATGTATGACAATACCCTCACCTCCCACCTCCACAAAGTGGTTTAGTTTATAGCTACCTGAATCACAATGGTTCCATAACATTATTACTATTTCTAGACACTGAATGGAATTCAGTAGCAGGATGGGAAGTTGGATTTATCCTTTGAGGAAAGGGTTTGATCTAGCTGCGAGTTGTAAGATGCACCTGGATACGGGTATGCCCAGAGAAATGGGTTCTGGCATAGAAACTTCTATGTTTCAAGTTTTCATCGTCCATTTCTCCACAATAACATAGATCTGACAGAATGCATGGTTGAACTGTTAGATCCCATTTCCAAGTTCTGACCAATGGAATGTGTGTCGTTTTTTGGATAGAGTCTATTCTATGCTTTTTCCTTCGTGTTTTCTGGAATCTAGTCTGAAGAATGATTAAGATTTGATTATGCAGGTTATGGTTAGTGACCCAAGGGATAATGGGAAGAGATGAAAATAAAACTAAGTTACTAAAAGAGTCTTTCCAAACTGAACTACTCTCAATGAAGCTAATAGCTTCTTATGTAATACATAAGAACAAAATTAATTTAGTTGTACTTTAAGCCAATGCACTTAGATATATTTTTGTTACAAGCTGGCCTTCCCCTTCACAAATAAAGTCTCTCTCTTTAATTTCCCCAAAGTATATCAGGTAATATCACTCCCCAAACATTTAGACACATACCAGTCCAGAGAGGAATAAACTTAATAAATTTTGTTGAAACTAACCCTTATATTTCATTAGGTCACTCAGACACTTGCCTTTCCATAATCTAGACAGTCTAAATTCTTTCTCCTGGAAATGTCACTGAAAATTTATTGGGTTTTGTTACGGAGTGAGATAAGCCCAACTTTTATATGCTTATTTTTTACTACCTCCATGTGTATCTTACACTTACACTAAGCTTCTATTTATTTCTCTCTTGTTCATCTGATTTTTTGCCAGTAAGATTTAAAGGTGTCTGGATTAAGGACTTTAGAGTAAAGTACCTTTCTTCCTTCCTTGTATCCCCATATGTCACTCACACAATAAATTTGTGTTTATTATCAATAAAGGCCAACAATGGAAGTTTTGACTTTAGATAGCAAAATATCTGCAAAACATATAGTTACAAAAAAATTTTTTTGCCAACATCCTTAATTCAGGACTCTAACAGACCAGGAAGAAAACTATGCTTTTTAATTTGAAAAGATATTAAAGGCCATATGAGATATTTTGTATAGAATTAATCACAGATGTACTAAAGAGATCAATGTGGCTCTGGAGAGTGGTTGATGTGTTTAAACAGGAGTAGGAGTGAATTAAAAATAAGATTATAGAACCAGAGAACGAATACAGGGGTTCTCACTTGCCTTGCACTTGTCCAGTCCCGGTTTTATCCTTGTCATTACGTATGTTCCCCAAGACACATCAGGAGTGTGTCTAAGCACAGAGCCAGGAGTAACCCTTGAGTAATGTTGGGAGAGGAAGAGGGAGTGCAATAGTATAGCAGTAGGGCATTTGCCTTGTATGTGGCAGGTATGGCTTTGATCCCTGGCATCCCATATTGTGCCCTGAGTATCACCAGGAGTAATTCATGAGTACAGAGCCAGGAGTAACCCCTTAACATCAGAGGGAGAGGGAGAGAAAGGGGCAGGGTGAGGGAAGGAGAGGGAAAGAGAAGAGAGAGGGGTGTGTGTGTGTGTGTGTGTGTGTGTGTGTGTGTGTGTGTGTGTGTGTGTCCTGTTCTCTATAATATTTATAGCAGTACATGGGATATTGTCTGCTAATTATTTTTGAGTTTGCCTCTACTTTTGGGATTATTGCTACACAGAGATGTCTCTGTACTTTTCAATCAGATTTTTACCAGATTCCAGCTGATACTGTTCTTTTTTTGGCTTAACCATTAGGGGCCTAACACAAATAACAACAATGAAGAATATGTATAGATGGGAGGTGAACATTCAAGTTAGTTATACTGTAAAGAAGACTGGCATTTTGGCGAACTATTTCATATAGTTAGAAATCAAACAGACTTACACATGCTAAAAGCAATATTTTTGGTGTCTTCAAGATGAAACAACCAAGGTGCATATCATGAGACAAAATGAAATTCCCTGTGATTATGTTGGCATGTATTGTTTTGCTTTCTTATTTTCATGATTAGGTAGGAAAACGGGAGACTAAGCATCTAATCTTCTGAGAATTTGCTCCATATGTTTGCCTGACACAGGTTCTAGCAACAAGGACATGGAAATACGAAATTAAACTTTCCTTTTTAGTTGCAATCCTTGATAATCATAAAACAACTGGACTGCAATCCAGTTTACAATGCAGATTCAAAATTGTTTATTTCATCGGGCAATAGTTGGCATTACTGCTAAAGATGTACATTACATGCGGGAAGCAGTAATTTTCTCACTGCCTGTCTGTCTGATATGGCTAACAATTGTAGCCAGGGACTTTTCTTTCCCCTCAAGGCTTTGTTTGCAGCTTCTTTAAATGCCAGGCACTTGTGCTAAAAATATCCCTTCCATTTTCTTCTTACTCCACCCAGGTTAGTCGTCCTGCTTCCTTTGCTTCCCAGGAGGCCACTGCCACACAAAGGCTTGGTTAGCAAGTTTTTGTGATATGTTTTTCCCCTCCAACTCGAATGGCCGCATCTCCCATCTTCTGCAGGGCTACATGCAGAGCTCCTAAATGGTCCCAGGTAGAGTGAATATCAGCAGCAGCATTCAGCTTCGGTGATAGAACTCCTTGAGGGGGTGGGGACGAAAGTAAACATTTCAAGTGGAAAAGGTCACCGTTGAGAGCAGCACTCTCTCCTAATCTTCTAAAATGAGACACCTTGGTAGGAGATCAGCAGTGCCACATCAGATGAAAGGGAAGCCAAAACAATGGGAGGTCACCAGACAAACAGGAAAAGATCTGGATGGAGTTAACTGTAAGGAGCACATTTTCTGTTTTTTTTTTTTATGTTTCAGTATTGCAGCTGTTGAGATGAATCTCAATGGCCAGGACATTTACATTTATGGTGGCATTTCTTTTCTCCCACTTCCCATCCTCTACTGCACCCCATACAATTAAGGCATTAAAATGATGGTCTGTATTTTGTAATGAATAGTATATAGATTTGAGGGAATGATAAAACACAGTCACTACAGTCAAGGGCTCATGCATAATCTTGTGAATTAAAAATATGAATTTGCAAGTATACAGAGGTGATTTTTTCAAACTTATATATGATATTTACTTGAGTTACAAGGACTGAAGTATAAATTTAGACCATTCATTAAAGAAATAAAAGAGATATAATGGGCAGAATGGTCATGTCAATATGATTAACCAAGTCCCCTCCTACAAAGCACTCAACTCAGAAGATTCATCATGAGTCATAAGTGTCCAGGTAGCCTGAAAAGCTATCTTTATAACAGAGAGCCAAAATATTAATTTATGGTGTTTTTCTGCTTCTTGATCTTTTACAGTTATAGCCTTTATAATCTTTTAATAATCTTTATATTTCTTTCAGGTGATTTTTTTTTCCTAGTTACCTCTCTTGAGAATCTGGTCAACTAGCATTTGTTTGTTTTGTTTTTGTTTGGGGCTATAACTGGTGGTGCTTAGAGCTTACTCCTAGCCCTGCGTGCAGGAGGACTTGGCAGGTGCAGGGGACCACATGGGGTGCCAGGGATCGAACCTGGGTTGGTGACCCACATTCAGGGGCCCTACCCAGGATCTAGAAAAGTCAATAATAAAGTTGGTATAGATGAAAAAACAAAATTTGCTATTGATGCACAACTATGCCTCAGCTATTAAAAAAGGCAAAAATATTGTATTTTACAACATGTATCAAACTAGAAGACATATTGAGTAAAGTAAGTCAGAAGGAGAAAGACAAATATCTGATTAAAGAAACAAAGCAAAGTAAGAGACAAAGTTCAATGCAAACAAACCCTGAACTAATGATGCTGTGGTTGCCAAGCAAGGGTGGAGAGGGGGAGGAAAAGACAGGTAAGGGGCCTTTGGACAATGATAGGGGTGTGGTATCATTGTACCCATAAAACAAGTATTTACACCTCTGCAAACCATTGGTGCCTCAATTTTTAAAAATTCATGTGTATGCCCTACTCTGTAGATAGATAGCACTGTAGCACTGTCCTCCCGTTCATTGATTTGCTCAAGTGAGCCCAGTAACATCTCCATTGTAAAACTTGTTGTTATTGTGTTTGGCATATTGAATACGTCACGGGGAACTTGCCAGGCTCTGCACAGAGGTAGGGCGTTTGCCTTGCACGCGGCCAATCTGGCCCACCTGGTTCGATTCCTCCACCCCTCTCAAAGAGCCTGGCAAGCTACTCTGTAGATATACTGATAAAATTGGTGTAGATTCTGACTTTGGTATTTTTTTTAAAAAGCCTTCCATGCTGATTATTGATTTATAATTTAACATGCACACCACTGTACATAAATATCTGAAGTGTGACATAACAATTTTTATCAATAGATGTATGCACTCCAAAATCTTTGGAAACCAGTGGACAACCCTTATTTACATATATTGGAGTAGTAAGTTACAGAGAATCTGAATTATGTTCACTTTAATACAACAGACTCCAATGTACCTGGACTATTCTAATTTCATCCTCTTGACTTAAAAGAAAATTTGAGGTGCTGCATATATTCGTTATCTGAGAATGCCCATCTCCCTCACTGGATTATGACAACTGAGGCTGTACACTCCTCATAATTTTTCCACAGCACCTATTATGTAAGATTCTTTGCTTACAGCCAGCCATCAATAAATGTGTGAAGAGCAAGGAATATAAGCATTTAGATCATTTATATGACTCCTATATAACTTGCTTCACTGAGCTATTTTTGACATTTTATGCCTTGAACATTGACATTTCATATTTCATAATCTTTTTTCTTTGCACAACAAAGAGGTAAATCAATTTTAAAGCCTTGAAACCAAAGAGTTTAAGGATCCTTGAAAGTAGAGTACTTTTGTAGAGTATTAAGTGTTAGTAACAACAGGAACTTTCTTGGTCTATGCTTGAACACATTATTGGCCATTGTTAGAAGATGAAGGGTCTCCTTATAAAGAATGTTTTGGTCATTATTTCAGTAACTACAAATTACTAGTTACTAGGAGGCTTAACTACCAGTACTTCATTCAAACTTAAATGAAGAAGTTTATCATAGAGTGAGGTAATTTCTCATGGTTTATTGTTTTCTTTTTTTTTTAGCAGAAAAAATCAATCTTAAATGAATGAACTAATTAATGCTCTAGGAATTTTGAACCAAGACTCTTCTTAACGCATTTCCAACAAAAATATAATCAATCTGAGGGTTTTAAATACACAGCAAGCTACTTGTTCTGGGATGGAGTTGTATTTCTAAAAAATAGAGAACATGGCAAAGTTGGAAGGGGCTGGAGCAATAGCACAGCGGGTAGGGCGTTCGCCTTACAAGTGGCCAACATGGCCGACCCGAGTTCGATTCCTCCTCCCCTCTCGGAGAGCCCGGCAAGCTACCGAGAGTATTCGATATGCCAGACACAGTAACAACCAAGTCTCCAATGGAGACGTTACTGGGCCCGCTCGAGCAAATCGACGATCAACGGGAGGGCCTTTACCTTTACCTTTACCTTTATGGCAAAGTTACACTTGGCAAGTCTCTTAGAGGTTAGAAGACTAAGAGAAAACTACTAAAATGGGTCAAAATAAGTTTTTTTTTTTTTAGTTTTTGGGTCACACCCAGCAATGCACAGGGGTTACTCCTGACTCATGCACTCAGGAATTACTCCTGGCAATACTCAGGGGACCATATGAGATGCTGGGAATCAAACCTGGGTCGGTTGTGTGCAAGGCAAACACCCTACACACTGTACTATTGCTCCAGCCCCAGTCAAAATAGTTTTAAAAAACAACTCACAATAAAATTTCATGAAGGAAGCTATTTTATCAGAATGACTATCTGCTCTAAAAGTATCTCCTTGAATTGATCAGGAAACATTGCCTTTGGCTTGAAGATCTGCTGAGACCACAGGTTTTATTTTATATGAAATTGTTTCTTTCAAATTTTTCCAAGCCAGTTATTACTGATTTGAAATGTAATGTTTTGTACTCCTGAGTTTTTATTTTGTTCTTACAAGTCTTGGCAAAATGCTAAACTCCTTATAATTAAGTACAACTTATAATGGTACTCAAGGGCATGCTTTTGGGGGTTGATCATCCAGTAAATGATGAATGAGTTAAGTAAAAACAACTACCTTTGTTTTGTCTGGCTTGCCTTCCTGAGAATCTGGGGTGGGAGGATCTAGGATGTAGATTGGGGAACAGTGTGTACTGATGAGAGATTTTCAAAAAACATTTAACTTTTTTGCAGTGCTAGGGTGTTACACGTGCAGGTGCTCTACTGTGAACTACAGCCCTAATCCTTGATGAGGACTTATTTTGGGGTGGGAGGGGGCCTATACTCAATGATGCTCAGGTCTTACTCCTGGCTCTGTGCTCCAGGGACCACATGGAGAGCGAGGGATTGAACCTAGGCTGGCCATGTGCAAGTCAAGCACCTTACCTCCAGTACAATCTCTCCAGCCTCACCCTTGCTGAGGATTACATGAAATGGAAAAATGAAAACGGTGATTCAAGATGGCCATAATAAAAGGTCGTGGAATAATCTTCTTCTAAGGATGCACCAAATACAAAGCTCTATGAAACATTCTTGAGGATGGTCTAGGAAGAGATAGACAGCAACTTCACAACAAGGGAGAAAAGGATCATGTGAAGTGTTGAGGAGAGTCTGAATCTCCCCTCAGGAAACCTGGCCCTGACAAAGAAACCCAAAATTCAGAGAGCGTTGGGAATGGAGCAGCTCAATGTGGAATTGCAGAAGTTACCCCACTTCCAGTACCCTGATACTTGGGAATTGCACCAGACAAACAGGCTCCCCCAAAATTTTAGCAATAAAAATCAGAACTGTTTTTGACCAAGATACTAAAGATATTGATGAATGGGTAATTGAGAATTTACTTTTTTTTTTGTTTTGTTTTGGGGCCACACCCAGAGATACTCAGGGATTAGGCCTGACTCTGTACCCAGAAAATACTCCAAGCAGTACTTGAGGGACCATTTGGGGTACTGGGGATCAAACCCAGGTTAACTGTGTCAGACAATTACCTTTTAAAAAGCAAGGCAAGTACTTTTAAAGCACGCAGACTCACTTCCCCTTGGACTCAGTGCAAAAGTAGCAATTTGAAAGGCACCTAAGTCATATATGAAGAGCTCTTTGCTATTATTAAAGTGTCTTCCTGGAATGCCTTGACTTGTTGGGATTTTCTCCAGGGACAGAGATATAAATGACTGTCATTTTTGGCACTTTGATCCTCCGCAATTGGAGCCAGAGCTGACAGGATACATTTTAGTCTCTGTTCTTCATGCCTATTTTGCTTAAACCTGCAATTTTTCCATATTCTACCATGCCAGCAGCTGGGAATTTGAACTGGCCTTGCCATACATTGTCCGAGCATTGTACAAAGAGTAACATGCAACTCAGCACCTCAACAGAACCAGGATTCCTATTTCTTCTCCCATAACCACCCACTATGGCACCGCTGAAGTCTGAATAGTTATCAGTAACTTATCAGCTCACTGTTACCACCGGGAAAGGGAACTGCACACTCATGTGGTTCTTGTAATATCCACTAAGAAGGAATCTCCATATTTCCAGCTCTGGTGTTAACAAGTTTTATGGCTATGTCCCCCACCCTCTAGGGCAATACATAGTTATCTACTTCCCAATAACCCTGAAACAAGCCATTTAAAAAAGGCCCCTTCCATTGGAATACAGACAGGTTTTGACACTCAGCAAAGAAACCTTTCAAAGTAAGTCAGGATAGGGGCAGAGAGGTAGCTCCAAGGACTGGAGTTCATGTCTTGCAGCCACAAAGACCTGAGACTTATCTCTGGTACCACACAGCCCCCAAGCACTGCTGGGTTTGGCTTTTCTGGTTTCTTAAGCATCACTAAGGTGACCTGGGTGGCCCTGGCTGCCCCCAGTATTGCTGGGCTGAGCAGCACTGAATTTTCAAATTGAGCACAATAATCATAACAGCGTTCATGTTATAGGAATCTTAGAAGAACAGGTAAGGTAAAAAGGTAAAGGTAAAGGCCCTCCCGTTGATCGTCGATTTGCTCTAGCGGGCCCAGTAACGTCTCCATCGGAGACTTTGTTGTTACTGTGTTTGGCATATCGAATACTCTCGGTAGCTGAGAGGGGCGGAGGAATCGAACTCGGGTCGGCCACTCGTAAGGCGAACGCCCTACCGCTGTGCTATCGCTCCAGCCCAGAACAGAAAGGAGTGAAAACTTATTTTGAAGAAAAAAATGGCTAAAAGGGTCCCAATTTGTGAAACTAAAGAGCCAGGCAATGGAAGCATAGAAACTCCAAAACTATGAACTCAAAGAGATTCCATATTAGAGACATAGCAACTGAATGACTAAAGTTGAAGATAAATAATCTTAAAGGAAGCTGAAGGAAAAACATGTAACATAAAAGGATACCCCCATGAAGTTATCAGATTTTTTCCCAATCAGATACTGTCTTAATTCAAAATTAATTTGATTAAAAAATGATTTCAAACCCTTTAAGGGTTTGAATGGTGAAAACTTCAGCAAATACACTCTATCTAGCAATAATATAAATCAAATTGAAGGTGATATAAAGCATTTTCCAAGAAAGTAAAAGTTAAAGAATTTGATAACATTAAATTGGACTTAAATATTGTTAGATTTTCTTTAAGCTGAAAAGGACTAGCACTAAATTGAGACAAGAAAACATTAATGAAACAGTAGCACTGATTAAAAAGAAATATCTTCATATGTAACATGATAGATGAATCACTTTAAAAGCTTGCAAATATTAAAATATTAAAGTAGTAATATTAAATAACAATGCAAGAATCAGTGGTGCACACATTACACCAAAGCACAGCATACATGACATGAAAGTATTAAAGTATAAAGCACTGAGTCCTGAGAGACAGCACTGGGGTTAAGGTGAATCCAGGCATATAGCTGACCCTGATTTGATCCCCCACACCAAATGGCCTTCAAGCATCATCAGCCTACGGATTCTCTGTGCCTCTGGGTATGGTCCTGAAGGTTCCCAAGCATCACTGGGTAGCCTTAGTATAATCTTTAGCACTGAAGGGCCAGCACATCTTATTCTTGAGGTCTTGCAGGAAACCAAAAGTCAGAAGGTTGTGAATTTACTGGTAGGGGTTGTTAGGCATCTTGAGTATTTCCTGGGAAGCTCCCTACCCCGACATATGAAATGTATAGGTGGAAGCATAAAGGTAGTTTTAAATAAGTTCAAAATTAATTGATAAAAATTAATTTGTCTTCAGTGCAAAATATATCATTGCATATTTCCTATATACATGTAAGCTGTTATATATCAACATGATAAGAAACAAACTCCCAAAACTCTCATACAAAAAAAAAAGAAAGGAATCTAAATATAACACCGAAGAACGTTAACAAGCCACAAGAGACAAAATAAAAATAGAGAAAACACATTAACAATTTTAAAATGTAATACTCTGCTAATAATAACTTTAAATGGTTTAAATTCTCCAGTGCTAAATGAATTAAGGAGACTCATCAATATGTGACACTTTTAAGAGACTCATTTCAGAAGCAAAGACTCAAACTGAAAGTAAATGATAGAAAAAGTTATTCTACAAAAAATGGAATTTTTGTAAAATGTTGGAATAGCAATAGCTATATAAAAATAGTCATTGAAACAGGACTATTAAAAAGCTTTACATATTGATATAGGGATCCAATAACAAAATATAACTATAAGAATATTTATGTGTCCAACTTAGAAGCACCAAAGTATATAAAGTGAGTATTAACTAATTTAAAAGGAGAAACTGACAGCAACAGAGCAATAGAAAAAACACTACTATTAAGGTCATCCTGAAAGCCACATATTGCTGAGTGTGATCCTGACACCTTTATTTCCTGAGATTGGAAGCTCTACTTTCACCCTGGCAAGAGATTTCTGGTCACAGCACAGCTAGGTGACAGCCCTGGCAAGCACCACAACTGAAATGATGGCAAGTGTCATAAACAAGCATATGACCTGGCAAGCATGTGTGTGAGCAGCACAGTAATGTCTACTGAGCTCCACAGCTTGTGTTTGTCAACTCAGAGTGCAAACTCCAGTGAGCATGTATGCAAGTACTGCAGCTCAAGGAATGCAATCCTCATGGAGTCACAGTCAGTGTGTAAGCACTGCAACTTGATGTGCAACTCCTAGGGAGCAGCATGGCCAAAAAGGGGCACGTGCCACCCCTGGTGTGTGTGTGTGTGTGTGTGTGTGTGTGTATCCCAGTCATTGCAACAACATCAACAGCAAGAGGAAGTGAAGAGTATATGTAAAGAATACTGATATTTAAGGACGTGCTATACCACTTGGATGTAATATAGAAAATTCTACCCAACAGCAACAGAACACACATTCTTTTTTTTTTTTTTTTTTTTTTTTTTTGTAGGAGTACTGCTAGTTATTCAGCCACTGATTAGCTGATTGAATTGAGAACACACATTCTTCATGTGCACATGGAATGATTTTCAGAACAGACAGTGGTAAATCAGAAAACAAGCCTCAGTAGATTTAAGAATAAAATCATATGAGCATCTTTTTTGACCAGAATGGAATGAAACTAGAACCAATGACAGGAAGACGTCAGTGGTGAGTGGGCGGCAAGAGCCACAGAGGCATTTGTATGTATCCTATGAAGGTCCAGTGTGAACACCTGCTCTACCACCTCTTTGAGCTGTGAAGCTACAGAGACCGAGGACCTGGGCTGGCCACCTAGTACTTAATCTGACAATCACCAACAAAGGCCCAAAATGGCCCAGTGGTGAATGGAACCGATCAATGTGGATGAGACATTGAGTGACTGTTTCTTGTTCTCCCAGACATGCTTGCTGGTGAGGGAAATGGTTCCTGGACCTAAGTGACCACAATCCTTTGGAAAGATTACCTGGCCACCATGTACATAATATGAACAAACTTCTCTCAACCCATATCCATTTAGAAGAAAACTTTGGCCACATCTAGATCTAGGTGTAAAGAGGTTGCCAATATCCAATAAAGTAGCACTGTTCTCCCCTTGTTCATCGATTTGCTCAAGCAGGCACCAGTAACATCTCACAAAAAATTGTGAGACTTGTTACTGTTTTTGGCAGATTGGATACGTCACAGGTAGTTGCCAGGCTTTGCCATGCGGGCGAGATACTCTCGGTAGCTTGCCTGGCTCTCCTAGAGGGGAAGGAAGAATCGAACCCTGGTCAGCCACATTCAAGGCAAACACCTTATCTGCTGCGCTATTGCTCCAACCCATTCAGTAAAAAAAAAAACCAGAAAATAATGCATGATGTAAATGCCCATTTGTTGAAAATTAAAGTGTCTTCTGGGAATCACTCTTTGAAATGAAATTGTTCCACTGCTGGTAGTGAGGCCAAAGAACTCATACAATACCATTTGAAAAAAACAAAAACAAAAAAAAAAGGAATCTTATTTTTCAATAGTCAGAACTAAAAAGAACATTTCTCACAAAGAAGACACATAGTCAAGAGGCACGTGAAGAGATGCTCAACATCACTAATAATCAGGGTACACAAATCAAGACCACAGTGATTTAATGTGTCACAATGGCTAGTGTACATGACAGGAAACAGGAGTTAGCGAGGGTGGAGAGGAAAGGGACAGGCATGGACTATTGGGTACAATGTAATGGGAGTGGCCATGGATCAAACTAGGGTCAGTTAAACTGGGTAAGACAAGCACCTTCCTCCCTGCAGTACCTTGTGGGCCCCTCGTGTCTTTCTTGAGATTTTTTTAAAGAACCTTTTAAGTCAGTATCATTGTATTACTGTATCACTGTCTTCCTGTTGTTCATCAATTTGCTTGAGCAGGCACCAGCAATGTCTCTATTCATCCCTGTCACATGCTAGTGTAGCCAGATGGCATATTGGGGGCTCTTTCAGGGTCAGGGGAATAAGGACCATAATTGTTACTGTTTTTGGCAAATCGAGTATGCCACAGGGAGCTTGCCAGGCTTTGCCATATGGGCGGGATACTCTCGGTAGCTTGCTGGGCTCTCCAGGAGGGATGGAGGCTTTTGGGGTGGCCTCCAGGAAAAGCTGCCAGTACATGTGTTTTTTTTTAAATTTATCTATTCCTAGCACTTGTTAGAGCATTAACTAGTCAATGCTCACCATGCAACTGTTGAATCAATTATGAATGTGACATTGTGGCACTAATTATATAGCAATTGTTCTTACTTATTTTTGTTCTTTATAGTAAGTTTTCTCTAATTTCACAATCTTCTGGGGAAACAGAAAAGCAATTTTTTGGGGGGACTCATCATTGACTGGAATTTTATCCAACAAATAAAACTTAGGATCACATCACAACATTGCTTTCAGGTAATAAAATATTCTTGGATCAGAATAACTGACATAAGTACCAGGAAGTTTACTCCATGGCTTGGAGGCCAGCCACACACTCTAGGGATAAAGGCAGCTCAGAGAGGGGAGCACCAAATAAAGGGTATTGGGAAGATCCACCCAGGATGGGAGATGCATGCTGAAAGTAGACTATAGACCGAACATGACTGCCACTCAATTCCTCTTTTGCAAACCACAGCACCCAAAAGGAGAGAGAGAACAAAAAGGAATGCCCTGCCACAGAGGCAGGGTGGGATGGGGGGCCGGGGGGTGGGAGGGATACTGGGATTAGTCGTGGTGGAGAATCGGCACTGGTGGAGGGATGGGTACTCGATAATTGTATAACTAAAACCCAAGCACAAAAATTTGTAAGTCTGCAACTACCTCATGGTGTTTGACTAATAAAAATTAAAAATAAATAAATAAATAAAAAGAGAAAAAAAATTCTTGGATCAGACAAAAAGTGGACAGTCAAACCAAAATCCCCCTCACTTTCCAACAGCTGCCGGCCATTATACCTATGGCCAAATCCATTGCCTCACAACTGAGCTCCACAGAAATGCAAAATTGCCAAAAATTTCAGCTACACTGGGATATTGGGACTGAAAACTCCAGGCCTACTCAGACTGGTGGGGAGACCTCTGGCTCCTGCCCATACTTCAGGAAACTCTGGCAGCCACATCCACGTTCCACCTCTGCTACCAGGTAAATTCATCTATCAGCACTGCTCCAGAGACTCATAATCTCAGAAGAGATAAACTAGCCACAAAAATTTCTTGGAGACACCATCACTGGCTGAGACTTCCAGGGCAATCTTGGGAGGAGTTGGTCGGCAAACATCCTGACCAACGAAAGCCCTGGCAGCTGCACTCACACCCCAACAGCTGCCAGTGCCACCGCCACATAAACTCACTGTTATTCTGTCCAGTTATTCTGGATTTTCTGGATCTCCAAATTCTACAATAACAATATCCCAGTAGGTGCGTACCAAATTGGATGGGAATATAATTTAAGAGTCAACTCAGCTTGACTAAGAGAAACAATAACACAGAAGGCTTAACTAGCAACAGTGGTGTAGTAAACCCTCAGAAAAGGTCTTAAAACGCCCATGGTGAGACACAACAAACAAACACTGTCCTCCCATTGTTCATCGATTTGCTCAAGCAGGCCCAGTAATGTCTCCATTTTGAGACATGGTGTTACTGTGTTTGGCATATTGAATACGTCACGGGTAGCTTGCCAGGCTTTGCCTTGCGAACAAGATACTCTCGGTAGCTTGCCAGGCTCATCAAGAGAGGTGGAAGAATCGAACCCGGCTCGGCTGGGCTGTCTGCATGCAATGCAAACACCCTACTGCTGTGCTATCACTCTATCCCAAGACACAACAATTTTCACAAATTTTCTTTCACTGTTTTGGCTATTGTGAACAATGCTGCAATGAACATATAAGTACAGATGTCATTTCTACTGTGCTTTTTTGCACCATTGGTTGCCCGAGAATAGATGACTGGTTAAAAAAAAAACTATGGTACATCTACACAATGGAATATTATGCAGCTGTTAGGAGAAATGAAGTCATGAAATTTGCTTATAAGTGGATAGACACAGCGAGTATCATGCTAAGTGAAATGAGTCAGAAAGAAAGAAACAGATATAGAAGGACTGCAGTCATTTGTGGAGTATAAAATAAAATGAGACTGACACTCAAGGACAGTAGATAAAAGGGCCAGGAGGATTTCTTCATAGCTGGAAGTCTGCCTCATGGGAAGGGGGAAAGGGATGGAAAAGACAGCTGGAATAGAGAAGGGATAGCTAAGAAAATGAAGGTTGGAGGAATTGGTGGGGATGGGAGATGTGTGCTGAAAGTAGATAAAGGAGCAATCATGATAACTTCTCAGTATCTGCATTGCAAACCATAATGCCCCAAAGTAGAGAGAGAGTATGGGGAATATTGTCTGTCCTGCAGGCAGGGGGAGGGTGAGAAAGTGGGGGTATACTGGGGAGATTTATGGTGGGGAATATGCACAGGTGGAGAGATGGGTATTTGATCATTGTGTGATTATGACTCAAACATGAAAGCTTGTACCTATATCTTACTGTGATTCAATAAAATTTAAAAAAATTTCTTTCACTGAAGTGTATTTTGATTATTCCATTAGCCATTTAATGGTAACAAGCAATATAAAATAAATTATTTTGGGCGTGATACGGGGACAGGCTTGAGGGGTGATTTGTAAAATGAAGATAATGGTGGAGGGAAGGTCACAATGGTAGTGGAATTACTGTTGGAATACTGACCACCTGTAACAAATGCATCATGAATAACTTTGTAAGCCACAATGTTTAAAGTGCAAAAATATAAATAAACAGAATGGTCATTTAAATAGTTAAAAATATCTATTCCAATTAATAATGTAAAAGTTCATCCTGTCAAAGAAAGGGATGTGGTCAGAACAGAAGAACTCTCTCTAGATTCTCTAGTATCATTTTCCCCTGGCTTTGGTCCAAGTTTATAACTGATTCTTTTTCTCATGATCTCTTTCCTGAAATACCCAGAGGGGCTCCTAACTTCTATCTCTTGGGATTTCTCACCAGAAGTTCCCTTGACCTGAATTAATGTTTCTGCTTTCCTGTAAGTCACTTCAGGGTAAGTAGTTTGATGTTTTTCACCCTTTGTTTGTTTCTGGGCCACACCCAAGGGTACTCACAGCTTACTCTTGGCTCTGCACTCCCGGATCACTCCTGGTGGGACTGGGTTGTTGCATGCAGGGACCAAGACCCTGGTAAAGTGTTTGGGGGAGAATAGCATCTGAAACCTGAGCCAGCTCAAAGGCCTGGAGATCTTTGACACAAAAGACCCATAGAAAGAATCTGCAAACCCATTGAGATGTGGAATTCCAGGCCAAGCACAAGAGGCTTCCTGAGAGAAAAAGGAGCTGGAGCTCCTGGGAGAAGAGGCTGGAACAAAATGGCCAACTGAGTTTCTGGTTCCCCTTCTTCAAAAAAGAAGTCCATGATGGTGGGAAATGTACACTGGTGAAAGGATGGGTGTTGGAACATTGTATGACTGAGACTTTATCATGAACAGTTTTATAACTATATATTTCTTAGTGATTCAGTTTTTTTTTTAATGAGGGAGAAAAGGACCATTAACTGCTCCAAAGTCCCTTGATAATCACTCTGCCATCAAACTTGGGGAAATGGGGGCAGGTTGAAAAAGTGGAACCCATTTGGATATAGCAGATGTATGCTGCACGCATGTGCTGCCCAGCCCATGGGTTGGTTCCAGGTCCATGGTGCCCAGTCACATGTTGCTCACATCTCCCCTCATGCAGTGTGTACCTGCATCCTTTAGCTCTGGGATGTGCGTCAGCTCCCTCCACTCTGGAGAAGTCTCCTTTGAGCACATATCTTACTTTCCCCCTCTCCTTTATTTCCCAATAAACTTGTTCTACTTCACTCTTAGTCTCCTCCTGAAATTCTTTGTTTTGTGAAAGGCAACAGACCCAAAAGGCCTGGATAAGGTCTAGGACTGACTTTTAATTCTTCACTCCAAACTGAGTCTCTGGCTTCCCAAGAAATCATGGTAGGGATGATGGTAGGGATCAAGTCCCATGCCATGCAGAACAAGTGGCATCAAATTCAGCTTGATGGCAGCCTCCTGAGGCTGTTGGGATATGAAGTCGGCTGAGTAAGGGCTCATCGAAACTCTCATATTCCCAGACTTCCCCAACTTCCTCCCAGGGTGGCAGAGGGTAGACTAAGAGAAAGCAGCAGATTTCCTTCTCAAGGCTGCTGTATCTCTCATTCCCACTTCACAGAAGTCATAAAAGGACCCTCACCAGCATCAGGAGAGCCCTATGGGATGCTGGGAAGGGAACCTGGGTTGGCTACATGCCAGGCAACTCTCTGTCCACTGTACTCTCTCTCCAGCCCCCATTTAAAAAATACTAAATATTCTTGCATGGCATGCCATCATGCCATGTAATGAAGCACTTCTACTTAATTCTTTTATACTTTTGCATTTTCTTTCATTCTATCATATCTTTTTTTTCAAACAGACATTTTATTTATTTATTTGTTTTTTGCTCGAGCGGGCCCAGTAACGTCTCCATTGGAGACTTTGTTGTTACTGTGTCTGGCATATCGAATACTCTCGGTAGCTTGCCGGGCTCTCCGAGAGGGGCGGAGGAATCGAACTCGGGTCGGCCATGTTGGCCACTTGTAAGGCGAACGCCCTACCCGCTGTGCTATCGCTCCAGCATGGCCGACCCGAGTTCGATTCCTCCGCCCCTCTCGGAAAGCCCGGCAAGCTACCGAGAGTATTCTATATGCCAGACACAGTAACAACAAAGTCTCCAATGGAGACGTTACTGGGCCCGCTCGAGCAAATCGACGATCAACGGGAGGGCCTTTACTTTACTTTACTTTTATTTGTTTTTTGGGTCATACCCAGCGATGCACAGAGGTTATTCCTGGCTCAGCAGAGCCCTTACTCAGCAGACTTCATATCCCACTCAGGAATTACTCCTGGAAGTGCTCAGGGGATATGGGATGCTGGGAATCGAACTCAGGTCGACCGCATGCAAAGCTATGCTATCACTCCAGCCTACTTTCTTTCATATTTTCTAAAGTAGATAGTGAATGATCAAGGTTCCCAAATGACATTAATCTTCTTTTATATTCTCTTTGAACTGAGGTCGAAAGGCATTTTTGTTAGAGTAACCATCCAGCTTGTGCCCCAGATGAAGCCCAGATGGCTGAATGTGGGCAGGCCTCATATGCCTAGGCAGGTATAGAATACCGTAATTGTTTTGGTTAGAATAGGGCATGTAAAGTTCTAATTCCCAGGAAGCCTCTGCTGGGGGATTCCAAAGGTCTGGGTTTTCCACGGTACATATGGAAGGTGGAGGGAAAAACACCAAGATATCATCTGGATTTGGGAATACAAAATTATCTCTCCCCACAAAAAGGAACTGATAACAACACTTCTTTCTATATTGATAGCTTTGACATAGGTTATCTGTCTTTCATAATTGCTACAGCGCACTGTGGAAGGGTGGAGAGCCAGGTGAAGTTGGTCATTAAATCTCACTCAGAACAGGTAGCCAATCAAGATAGATAATGGAATGACTGGGAGTGGGAGATGGTAGCAGATAAAAATCTCTCCCTCTCCCCCTCCCTCTCAGCACATGCCCAGGCTGACTGCAGGAGCAGGTAGGGCTGGCACATGCATATGGCACCCAGATGGCCAAGTACGGGCAGGCCTCATAGGTAGAGGCAGGGTGCAGATGCCCAGGGAAGTTCAGAATACAACAGAGAGGGATACTTAGACAGGGACAGCGACTGATCAAAGGAGTCTCACTCACCATGGGTTGGCTGGACAGGACAATAGGAATAGCTGGGGAATAGCTGAGAGGCTCAGCAACAGGTATGATGTAGGCAGGATAGGGAAGTAGGGAAGGCCCCCTCCCTGGGCAATGGCAAAAGCTGACCTTGCAGAAAACAGGAAAGGCAGGAACTAAGGCCTTATAAGACCTTGAGCAGCAATGGGCCCTGAGAAGATTGGACCCCTCTCCATGAAGAGAATTCCTCAAATACCCTAACTTTAGTGATTCAGCTCAAAGACCATCACCACGCCCAACCTCCCTGGTAACCTCTTTAGCAACGAACTTTTACCTAGGAAGAAGCCCCACATGAGGGCAGGTTGGAGAACCCTATAGAAGCCACCTTGAACAAAGGAAGGGCGCGCAAATGCTGCCTGAATCCATGTGCTGCTCTTCCCACATAGCCAAGCACATGTGTCACCCACATCTCCCTTCTTGAGATGTGTACTTTCATGCTTTTGTGTCTAATGCTGGGATGTGTGTAGGGGCTCTGTCTCTGCCCTTGGAGAAGCCCAGACACTCTCTCTCTCTCTCTCTCTCTCTCTCTCTCTCTCTCTCTCTCTCTCTCTCTCTCTCTCCCCCTCCACACCTTCAAAAACCCTCCAAATAAAATCTATTTCACTTCACTACTTGTCTACTCCTGAAATTCCTTTCTGCAAGAGAGATAAGAACCCAGTAACCCTGGGTCCTGGGTGGCAGAGGCGGATGGGGAGAAAGTGACCGTCTTTCTCCTCCCTGCTTCACATAAGTCACCAGTGGGCCTACCGAAATCAGGTAGAGATACAGGAATTCTTGCCCACGTGTACTTGGCAATGACTGGAGACTAAGGAACACCAGGTGATGTCGGTGGGCCCCACGGGTGACTTATGTGAAGTGGGGAGGAGAAAGACGGCCACTTTCTCCCCACCCTCCTCTGCCACCCGGAACCCTGGGTAGGCTAGGACCGGTAAAGTCTGCAGTGAGCACCTGCTCGGCACGGGCCTAAGCCCCGCCAGCCCCACAAGGTGGCCGTCAAGCCACACCTGAAGTCCGCTTGATCTTCTTGGCACGGGAGTTAATCCCCGCCACCCGATTGCTCGGGGAGCCACGAACTCAAGCTGGGGCGAGAATTCGCTCTTTGCAGGAAAGGAGAGACCAGTCCCAAGCCTTACCCGAGGTTTCTGGGGTTCTTGTCTCGCTCGCAGAAAAGAATTTCAGGAGTAGACGAGCAGTGAAGTAACAGGTTTTATTTGGAGGCTTTTGGAGAGGGAAAGAAAGGGATAAGCAGATAAGTGGGGGAATGGAGAGTAAGAGAGAGAGAGTAACGCGTCCAGAGGGAACGCGGGCTTCTCCGAGGATGGAGAGAGCGCCAAGTGGGCTCTCGAGCTGGTTCTTATAGATCCTTCTGACTCGGAATTTTCTGGAATCTCCTTGGGGCTTGGTCGCTGGAGTCAACCGGATTGAAAGGGGGTTCGAGAATCATCTGACTTGGAATGTCCTGGAATCTCCTTGGGGCTGGGCCGCTGGAGTTAACCAGATTGAAAGGGGGTTCGAGAATCATCTGACTTGGAATGTCCTGGAATCACCTTGGGGCTGGGTCGCTGGAGTCAACCGGATTGAAAGGGGGGTTCTCGGAAAGGAGGAATTTCATGGGGAGGAGGCCCGTATCTTCAGGGTCTGGGGATGGTCTTATCAAGTCCTTATTCTCTGTCTCCACAGGGTGGGTTGGTCCTAGAATTCTTCTTCTATGAGACTTTGTTTCATTGCAGAGAGCCCTTCCCTATCTACCTGCCTACATCACAGGGAACTGTTGGGAAAAACCTAAGAATGTGATTTCAGACCAAAAAAAAAAGTGTACATGGGATAGGAACACAGAGACAGGGCCCGGCCATCATACACTGGAGTGAGTAGACTGCTTGGGATGGGACCAGCAGGTCACACATGGGATGCGGCAGGATGAGGGACATTGCACACAGGTAAAGGAGGGGCCTGGACATCTGGAGAGTGGTGTGTATCCATCTATATAAGCTGTGCAATTAACTCTAACTTAGTATTTCAAGTTTTGTCTGAAAATGTTTTATATAGTTCTCAGGAATCCACTAGCATGGGAAATTGCACCTTTGTACTAGTATCTCTAGTTATTTGTAGTGCCCAATGCACTGTCCGTTGTGTATCATTCCAAGTGATGTTACTTTTGTATTGACAAAGACTATCAGCAGAATAATAGTTTCCCCCTTCATGTGTACATGAGTACAATGACGACCCTTTCAAACTCCCCCACCCCCATATACACACTCAGTAAGAGATTTGAACAAATAGTTTCAGACAGTTCAAGGTTATGCCTCCAGTTCTTAAGACTCTCCTGAGAAAATGAAACAATGAACAAGAATTTGCAGATATACTCCCCTAATTTCCTTAGATGTTCTTTTAGAAAGAAAACAAGCACTTGAATTTTAAATCCTTGCTCTGTCTCTTTGAGGTGCATCCTTTGCAATCCGGAAATTCTTTCTCAAGAACCTGGGAGTGATCCCTTTGAAATGCAATCATTGAGACACTTGGGCCCTTCCTTTCAGTCTCTGTGGGAAGTAGGCTATTTAAGAAAACAAAAACCAACAAAAACCCAAACTCTTGTAAGAACACAGATGGACCCATCACAATGATCACTCCCCAAAGAACCTTCAAAATCCCCAAATTCCAATTTTAAAAGTCTTTTGTTTCAGTGAAGCTGAAATCAGTTCAACACTATGGTCTCTTTTATCAACATTAAGTAGTGTATAGCTTTTTCTTCGCCAACAAGCAACACATCTGCAATAAATCTGAGTACTGATAGTTCACCTTTCACTTTGGATTAACTATACTGAAAGAATTAATTTTTTAAATTGTGAATATTATGCTTTCTGAGAATCTGGTTAATGAAAAAGAAATTACAAACACAAAATTCTGGCATAATTTAAATATCATTGAAAAAGTAACTTTGATGGCCGAAGAACATAAAACTTGATTTAGGAGGTACTCACGATATAGCACATTATACAATTTGTAGTAAAGAAGTTGAGATTAGTCACAGTGAAAAGAGTGGGAAGACACAAACAGAATGACCTACACAAGTTCAGGATGAACTGTCCAACTGTTTCTAATTCAATTAAACTTTTCTTTCACACCCTATACAATGCCAACATTGCATGGAACATAGTTGCTGCTGAATTAGCCTATGAATCCAAGGAAAACTATTTCTAGAGGTTGTATAAAATGCATATTGTAGAAAAAATGGAAAAGTTTGCTGACAGATGTTTTTTTCTTTTTCTTTTAGTTTTTAGGCCACACTCAACGTTGCTCAGGGATCGCTCCTGGAAGGCTCTGGCAACCACAAGCTCTGCCAGGGAATCAGAGGATATATTTGCTATCTCTGATGTGTTTGTATCTCTAGCTCCTGGTGATAGATATTTTGATTCCTCACTTTATGGTGTTGATTATGTCAAGTCTTACAAATAATCAGGCTATCTGCTATACAAGTCTCCTCACAACAAAAATTACTTTGATTTTGAAAAAGTTTTAAGTTAACTTTTGTTGCTGTTTTAAGGCCACACCTGGCAATCCTTAGGAGTTTCTCATGGCTCTGAATTCGGGAATTGCTTCTGGAAGTGTGCTGGGTACCATATAGGATACCAGGGATCAAACCCAGATTGGCCAGGTGCAAGGCAAGGACCCTACTTGCTGTACTATCTCACCAGCCCCAAAATTAACATCTTAATCTCTTTGAAGATGTTAAAAGGTATTATTTATATCTTTTGACTGAATAAAAACTATGTTTTTGTAGCATCAAGAATCAAATGCAATTCTCACACTTTATCACTAAGCTCTCTCTCCAGCCCCCAAACCATTCTTAAATCACATATCTTCATTCATGCAACATTTTTTAGCATATTCTGTTCAGTCTATAAATTTCTTACCAAACAAAAGTGAAAATATTGCAGATGCTAAGCACACCCCTCACACAACAATTATCAGAGAGTTTGTGCTTTGCATTTCTGCAATATTGAGAATTTCACAAAGAAATTTTGGATAACTTGAGTTTCTTAAAAATGTGCAAAAAAACAGTTGGCTGCATATCACTAAAAGAAGATTGCCTCCTTAGATATGTGCCTACAAATAGCTATCTTGTAAATTTGGTCACAGAGATGATATAAAAATGTTGACTTAAGTGAAAATCAGATTTTTTAAGTATGACATGCACACAAAAAGTCTTCCGAGTTGGAAGTACATTGAGGATACGAAAAAGAGAAAAGGCACACAAACAAAAATATACGTGCTGCTTTTCTGATCTGCTTGATAATCCCAGGAAAGGACACCGGGAGCTTAGAAAGGAAGAAATGACTGCTCTTGAGTTATTCAGCGAGGTGTGCAGCTTGATGCAAATAATTCATATAAAATTACTTTAAAGTTGATTTTGGGGAAGTAATATTAGTTCAAAGGGAAGTCACCAGAAGAACATAACTAAGTTACACAGGACTTTCTTGAGTTCTTTACAAAAATCGCAAAAGATTTGGATTTCATTCCTTGTGCATGGCCATGGGTTGAATTCCTGGTACCACCAAGCCCAGGTACTGCTGGATGTAGTTTTGGTCTTTCCCAAGCACTGCCAGGAGTTGGTGCCCCTTCATTCAAAAAATCATCCCAGAGAAATCAAAGACTGGCTTAATGAGAACATCCAATATTCTTAAGACTATTTAAAATGAAACACATTTTAGACAGTTATTAATGGAAAGAACCTGGCTGAGAAATACTTGGCTATTACAAGTCTGTATTTTCACAGGGGACCATTTTGGAGAGCTGGAAGTGAATTTGGACAAGGATTCCATGCACAAATGCCTATGTGAGAGGACATTCAGCTTGATCTAACATTAAACTGACACCAGGAATCAGCAGCATGTGGGTTGATAAGAGGAGGGCTGCAAGTCAAAGTGAACTTTATGGCTGGCACTATTTATTTTTATCACAGCATTAAAAAGAAAGAAGAATGCCCCAAAGACCACAGGCAATTTGGAAAGGATTATTAGAAAAGGAAAGAGAAAGAATAAAAAAAAAATTCTATGGCATCACAAGACAGAAAGAAATAAATATGTCACTGCAGATTTTTAAAATGAAATATAAGTACCATCTTTAAATGGTCCTATTGCATGTATTCTTTTTAAAAAAATCTTGTATATCATAAAATCACAATTCAGTCTACAAGATTTAGACATCTGAAAAGAGTTAAAATAATTTCTGAAACAAAAAATAGAAAGAAAATCCATTGTTTTTCTCATGCATATATTTAGTCCTATCACTTATTTCTTCTAATGCTCATATTATCAAGCCCTATTGTTATTTTCTCTCAGTAATTTATATTCCAACATTTATGCAGCAGAAAAGGGCACTGTAGCACTGTCATCCCATTGTTCATTCATTTGCTTTAGCAGGGAACAGGAACGTCTCTATTGTGAGACTTGTTGTTACTGTTTTTGGCATATTGAATACGCCATGGGGAGCTTTCCAGGCTCTGTTGTGCGGGCAAGATACTCCTGGTAGCTTGCTGAGCTCTCCGAGAGGGATGGAGGAATCAAACCCGGGTCTGCTGCATGCAAGGCAAACTCCCTACCCACTGTGCTATCGCTCCTGCCCACAGAAAAGTGAATAATGCAAAATGAAACACTCCTTTCCTTTCTTTCCTACTCCTGGCAGTGCTCAAAGGCTTACTCCTGACTCTGTATGCAGGGATCCCTCCTGGTGGTGTTTGGCGGACCTCATTAGGTGCTTCAGATGAAGCCAGTGTTGGCCATGTGCAAGACCATATACTATCTCTTTATCCCTGAAACATTATTTTCATTGATGTTTATACTGTTACACCCAGTGATGCTTGGAGCTTGGGCCCACTCTGGCCTGTGTGTACTGGGAGGCCCTTCCAGGTCATCCTGGCAATGTTTGGCTATGCGGAGTCAGGGCCTTGCACATGCTAGACATGTACTCTATTACTTGAGCCACATATCCCACCTTATTTTCAATTTTTTATATTAAATTAATAACATATTAATTACAACTACAAGACCAAGATGACTGCCCTCTGACGTCCTGATGGATCTATCACATACTCCAGAATGGCAATGGAGAAGATTATCCATGACTTCTACTCAAATCTCTTTAATAGCCATGTCCACTTGCCGACATACCAAATTCCACAGGATGGATATGTCGTTCCCAATGTTCTCCCTTCCGAAATCCAACACGCCATTTCGTCAGTAAAAAACGAACAGCACCCAGCCCAGACAAGGTCAGACCTGAACACCTGAAGAACCTGCCGTCAGTACTCATCAATATACTGGCTCGGCTCTTCATACACTACCTGTCTGAATGTGAGGTTCCGTCCCAATGGAAAACCAGCAGGACCGTACTACTGTTCAAGAAGGGAGACATCCATGACATTGGCAACTTTTGCACGATCTGCCTAATGTCTGTTATCTACAAGTTGTTCACCCGAGTCATCCTAAATAGGATTGGCAGAACACTAGATGAAGGACAACCATGCAAGCAAGCCGGGTTCTGCAAAGGATTCAGCACTATCGACCATATCCACACGATAACCAAGCTCATTGAGGTTTCTTGGGAGTTCAAGATGCCGCTCTGTCTAACGTTCATTGATTTAAAGAAGGCCTTTGATTCTGTTGAGATGGAAGTGGTCATTGAAGCCCTAGCCAATCAGGGCATTCAAGCCCAATACATCAGGATCCTCCATGAGCTGTATTGCAGATTCACTACCAGGATCTCACCATTCTACAAAGAAGTAATCATTGATGTCAAGAGAGGGGTTCGGGAGGGTGATACCATTTCACCGAAACTCTTCAGTGCCACCCTCGAGAACATCATGCGACGACTGGAATGGGAAGGAATGGGAGTGAAGATAGATGGTCGGCAACTACACCACTTCTGCTTTGCTGATGACATTGTTTTAATAACACCAAACATCAGCTAAGCGGCACAAATGCTGAACGACTTTGACCGTGAGTGTGGAAAGGTAGGACTACAGCTGAATCTTACGAAGACAATGTTTATGAGAAACAGCCTCGTTCCATTCGCTCTCAACGGAATGACCATCTCCGAAAGCAACAGCTATGTGTACCTAGGTCGAGAAGTCAACATGACACATGACCTGGCACCTGAGCTGCGCAGGAGGAAGAGAGCAGCTTGGAACGCCTTCAAGAGTGTTGAAGAAATAGCTGATTCCACTGTTCTTCCTGCATTAACATATGCCTCAGAGACCTGGGCCCTATGTAAACAGGATGAGAACGCTATTAAGGTCTCCCAAAGAAGAATTGAAAGAGCTATGCTTGGAATATCACGTTTCACTCAAATGAGAGAAAGAATCCGGAGTTCTGACATCCGTCGACGATGAAGAATCAGGGATGCTGTCTCATTTGCCAAGGTGTCAAAAATCAGATGGGCTGGTCACGTAATGAGATTTAAAGATGACTGCTGGACTAGAGCTGTTACCGACTGGATTCCACGACATGTCAAAAGACTGTGTGGCCGCCCACCTACCAGATGATCAGATTTCTTCATCAAGATCATGAACGATCGGTTTGAGGCTCTTCGTGTTCCCAGAGCGAACAGACGCCATTGGGCTACACTAGCACGTGACAGGGACAAATGGAGACGTTACTGGCGCCCGCTCGAGCAAATCTACTATTAATGGGAAGTCAAGTGATCAAGTGAATAACATATAGGGAATTCAGAATTAATATAGAGGTCAAGGCACTTGCCTTGCACAGGGCTGACCCATGTTTAATCCTTGGCACTGTATATGGTTACCCAAGTCAGGAGTGCTTGAGCTCAGAACCAGGGGTAAGCCCTGAGCACAGCCATATATGGATATCCCCCAAGTCCTCCCAAAAGCAATAGCATATATAAATGGTTTATTATGCCTTTTACTATTTTGTAGGGGCTTGAAGACTAATGCAATGATTGCTCTGAAGTTCATCTCTTAAAATTCATTCCCTGAGGTACTATGCTAAATGAAATAAGAGTCACAAAGAAAAACAAATGCTATATCATCTCACTTATATGAGGAATCCAAGGGGAAAAAAAGAAAACCTGGGGGAGAGAGAGAAAGACAGAGAGAGAGAGAGAGAGAGAGAGAGAGAGAGAGAGAGAGAGAGAGACAGAGACAGAGAGAGAGAGAAACAGACACATAGAGAAAGAATGAGCCATCAGATTTCTGGTGGTAAATTTTTAAAAAATATTGTTATAGTCTAGATAAGATGGTTACAGTTGTTAGTATAAATGTCTAAGGCATTGGTGTACAAAGTTACTGTACCAAACAGCACCAAAGTACTCAAGACCCTTCAGAGGGCTGGGGAATTCGAATGAAATTGGTCAAAAAGTGTATGCTTCTGGTTGAAAGTACTGAGAATGCAATATAACATGATGGCTATAGTTAACATTGTAGTATGGTATAAATATTTGAAAGCAGATAGTTTTGACTTTGATGAATGCTGAAAGAGGTAAAACTTCCATTGAAAATTCAGCACGAGGTTCTTTAATTTTATCTTGAAAAGTCTTGGTCCCTGAGACTTAGTTTGATCTTCTTTTAATTTCTAGTGATATTTCTCTCACTTTATGCTTCCTATAGACTGTGCTATCTCTAAAAATCAAACCAGTAAACTCCTAAATTCCTGACTTTTTTGTTTTAAACCTTATGGGATTCTGGGGATGGAACCTGTGTTGGCCTCGAACAATTGCAAGTACCTTACTTACTATACCTTCACTCTGACCCAATATACCTTGGCTTTCTAATGCATTCATCTGTCATTGAACATTTATGTTGTTTCTGTATCCTAGCTTTTGTACTTAGTACTGCAGTGGGCTGGAGCAATAGCACAGTGGGTAGGGCATTTGCCTTGAATGCGGGTTTGACTCCTCCGTCCCTCTCAGAGAGCCTGGTAAGCTACTGAAAGTATCCCGCCCATGCGGCAGAGCCTGGCAAGCTCATATTTGACATGCCAAAAACATAACAATATTTTTGGCATATGGAAGTCTCACAATGGAGACGTTACTGGTGCCTGCTCAAGAAAATTGATGAACAATGGTAGGACAGTGCTACAGTGCTGCTTATTATCAGGCACTTATTATCAGGCTACTTATTAACATGCACTTGACCTCATTCATAATAAGGCTTTGAATTATGGATCCTACTATTATTCATCAGAGATTGCTAAGAAAGTTTGTACTTAATTTAATAATTAAAATTTAATTCCAGAATATGACCACTGATGACTAAAGAAAGACCTATAGAGTAGTTTTGATCACTGTGACTCAGTAGCTAAAGAGCTGTCCATTTCCATATCCATTTCAATACATACCTTGCTCAAAGTTATGCTTAACACTTAGAAGGAAAGCACAATAGATTCATTAATAGAGGATTCTGTATTAGTCAATTATTTGTAAACTACATTTTTGGGCTGGAGTGATAGCACAGCGGTAGGGCATTTGCCTTGCACGTAGCCAGCCTGGCCGAGCCGGGTTCGATTCCTCCACCCCTCTCGGAGAGCCTGGCAAACTACCCAGAGTATTGAATATTCCAAACACAGTATCAAGAAGTCTCACAATGGAGACGTTACTGGGCCCGCTCGAGCAAATCGATGAACAACGGGAATACACATTTTTTGAGGATATCTTTCCTCTAAGTATGTGTTATACCTTTTCACGAATCTAGTTAATATTTCTTGAAGAAAAGGAAGGATTCCTGAATGCTATTATCCCAATTTAATTTTTATCTAACTAGCTAATGCATTCATGTATTTCACATTCTAAAAGGCACAAATAGCTATATAATAAAAATTATTTGCTCTACTTTCAGATGTTCTCTTAGCCACTTCAATTTATTCTTTGGAGACAACCAATCGAATCAGTCTCTTCTAAGTCTTAAGATGGTTTAGGTGTACTGAGCAGGTCCTTTCTTCTTTTGGAAAAGACATCCTGAATATCTTTAATATCACTTTTAAAAGAATTTCCTCATCCTTTTTAATGACTACAAATTATTTTATGTTTGCATCCCAACAGGATCTAACCAGGTGCCTACCAATGAATACACAGGGTGATTGCAATTTTCTGTTACAGTAAAAAGGCTTGTGCTGCAATAAAGACGCTTGAATCATGACCTTTTGCCATGTTTGTGGAGGAATTCTATGGCAGCTTACAAATAGATTTGATGGAAAGTGTTTTTAAACCTTCCTAGTATTTAAAAATCATCCTTCATAAAATTATACTAATTTAACTGCCACCAGTAATATATGAGAATGCCTATTTCCTCTGTTCTTGCCCGCATAGCATATTTTAATTTGTGTCTCTTTGCCAAGCTGACAAGTGAATAAGTACTATCTTGACAGAGATCTAATTTGCACTTTGAAGAATGACGTTGAACTTGAATTTTTCAGCTGAATTGCTCTTTAAGAAATGGTCACTGATTTGTGATTTTAACACCACATACATTTATTATTTCCATCGTGATGGCTGGAGCGATAGCACAGCAGTAGGACGTTTGCCTTGCGCGAGGCTAACCCTACCGACCAGGGTTCAATTCCTTCGCACCTCTCGGAGAGCCAGGCAAGCTATTGAGAGTATCTCGCCCAAAGCCTGGCAAGCTACCCGTGATGTATTCAAATGCAACACAGTAACAACAAATCTCACAATGGAAACATTACTGGGCCCTATCGAGCAAATTGATGAACAACAGGACAGTGACAGTGCCAGTGATGGCTCAGAAGTCCAGGCACAGACCAGGATCTGGTGAGTCCGAACTGAAATATCTATTGGGCTATTTTCTCACCTGGAAGTTCAATGGGGAAAGATTTGATTACAAGGTGGCCAGTTTGCAGATTTCAGTTTCTTGCCATTGTGGGACCAAAGTCACCTTATAGACTTCTCTAAGAATGCTCTTCTTTTTGGGGGGCGGGGGGGGGCTTGGGGGCTTTTTGAGTCATACCTGGCAATGCTCAAGAGTTACTCCTGGCTCTGTACTCAGGAATTACTTCTGGCAGTGCTCAGGGCAACCATATGGAATGCTGGGAATCAAACTCTGGTCGGCCGCATGCAAGGCAAACTCCCTACCTGCTGTGCTATCCCTCCAGCCCCAAGAATTTACTTCAAAGGACCAATTCTCTATCTCTGAACTCCTCCCCTCCCAGAAGATGGGGCTCTTTGATTTTCAATTTCTGCTCTTCCCAATCAAGACTTTATAGGGAGGAGATGTGAGCCAATCTATTTCAATACTGACAGTATAAAACTCTACTGCACATTGAGATCAAATATTATATTTAATTTCTTGTAGGACCAAGTTCTGTATTCTTGGGAGTACTTAAATCCACCTTAATCAGGATAATCTTATGGGTATAGTCAGTTGATTAGCAACCTTTAATCTAGTTGTTGCCTTCAGCATCTTTTTTTTTAATGTAGGAGTACAGCTATTTATTCAACCATTGATTAAGCTGATTGAATTGGGCATGAACTCCACTGCCTTTAATATCTTTAAATGCCTTTAATACCTTTATATATAATGAAACTTATCAGATTTTGGGGATTAGAACATGTATATCCTTGATGGTGAAGAGTATCATTCTGTTCAAAAAAGTATCACTGGAGGTGGGAAATGTACATTGGTGAATAGACAGGTGTTGGAACACTATATGACTGAAACCCAATCATGAACAACTTTATAGCTTTGTATCTCAGGGTGATTTAATAAAAAATACATTAAAGTCAATATACAATATAAGAATATGAAAGGGTTTATCACCCTCTTGACTGGAAACATAATTTAAAATTTTAAATTATAGCATCTCTGGGTATGGCCAAAAATAAAAAAGTTAAAGGCTATGATAAACATAAGCTATCGTTAAAACTAATGTCTATGTATTTCAAGTAAACAAAGTCCAGAAATAGTCTGTACTATTATAACTCATTTATCAAATGATTTGTGATTTGTTGACTTTCTATGGAGTGTAACCAGCAAAGACAGTTGATATATAAACTAACAGTAATTAAACAAGCATCGTGATGTTGAATTTTGAAAATTCACCATAATAAAATGTATGGTCCTGTGAATCACTACCACTTAAGAACACTTAAAACATTTAAAAAATTTATCAAAGAATATAAATCATAACTTGAACCTGATGAAATTATAGCAGAAAAATTGTTTTCTCGGAGCATTTCTATCTATCTTTGGTTTGGGGGCAACACCCAGTGATGCTTGGGGCTCACTTACTCTTGGCTCTACACACAGGGATCACTCCTGGTGGGTCCAGCGCATTTCTTTTTAAGAAATTTCTCACCATAGGGCCAGAGTGATAGTACAGCAGGTAGAGTGATTGCCTTGCATGCTGTTTACCCAGGTTCAATACCTGGCACTACCTATGGTGCTTCAAACTCCACCAGGAGTGCAAAGAGCAAAACCAGGAATAAGCTATGAGCACTGGGATTTCCAGAAATACAGAACAGTAGGATGTACTTAAATTGAAGACAAAATTTTTTTTCCTAAGGAAGTGACTCATAATTCTGGAGGCTGGCAAGTTCTAAGATGTGTAGGGTAAATTCGCCAGCTGGAGATTCAGGAAGAACTAATGTTTTTTCTAAGTCTAAAGACAGGAAAAAGGCTGTATCCCAGTTTGAAGGCTGTCAATCATGAGAAATTCCCTCTTAGATTATATTAAGACTTGTTGTTAGGTAGTGGCTGAGCTCACTATCCCAAATTTGGCAAAAAAAATTGTTCTCTCAGAATGGCAGTTAACTAAATAATTACTTTATAGTTTGGGGGGCACATCTTTTGGTGCTCAGGCCTTCCTCCTGGCTCTGTGTCCATCACTGCTAGTGATGTTGGAGACCACATTGTAGTGCTGGGATGGGCTATGTGCAAGGCAGTGCCTTCACCTCAGTACTATCTCTTTGGTCCCCACTCTTGTTTATTTTTTGGCACTAGAGATTGAACCTAGGGCCTCACACATGCAAGACAACTGCTTTATCACCAAGCTGCATATCTAGACTGCGGTCTGCCATTTTAAAGGTTGTCATCCGAAACATGCTGATAGATATAACCAAAACAATGTGGTTCATTGGTGTTTTGCTTCCCCCTCCCCCCTCAACAAGTCATGCCCAGTGGCACAAAGAGCTTACTCCTGACTTTGTGCTCTGGAGATTCTGGAGATAATTCCTTGCAATACTCGTGGAACCATGGGCTGGAGCGATAGCACAGCGGTAGGGCATTTGCCTTGCACGCAGCCAACATGGCCGACCCGAGTTCGATTCCTCCGCCCCTCTCGGAGAGCCCAGCAAGCTACCGAGAGTATCTCGCCCGCACGGCAGAGCCTGGCAAGCCCCCCATGACGTATTCGATATGCCAAACACAGTAACAACGAAATCTCCAATGGAGACGTTACTGGGCCCGCTCGAGCAAATCGATGAACAACGGGAGGGCCTTTACCTTTACCTTACTTACTCAAGGAACCATATGTGGTGCCAGGGATCTCATGCTGAGGAACATCCACATGCGAGGCAAGTGCTATATTTTCCATTCCACCTCTCTGGACCCCAAATACTATCTGGTCAAACACCTCAGTTTCTGGAGCTTACTAAAGATACCAGAAAACTGAACAATCACAGAATGGGTAACAAAAATAAAATTCTCTCACAAATTTGGAGGACAGAAGTTCAAGATCAAAGTGTTAGTAGACTTGGTTTCTTCCAACTCTCTGCTCATTGACCTTAGGTAGTGTTCCTTTGTCCTATGTTGTATTTTCTCTGTGTGTTTTTTTGTCCAAATCTTCCTTTAAAATAAGGAAACCAGTTTATTATATTACATCAAGGCTCAGTCCTATGGAACTCATCTATTTTAAATACCTCTTTAAAATCCTGTCTCTAACTACAGTCACTTCAAAAATATGAATGATTTAGGTTTTAACATTTGAGTTTAATGAAGAGGGAACACAATTGAGCCCAAACTACAGAGTAAAGGTCATATCTGCTGATAAAGAGCAGTAAGACCTGTGAGAATTTAGCACTTACACTGCATTGATAAAAGGTATATAAGGAGCCGGACTAATAGGCAAATGCTCAAGTAGATTGGTTAAAAGGAGTAGCACATAGAAACTGGAGTGAACGTATAGTTAGTAAGGTGTTTGTCTTGAATGCTACTGACTTGTCTTCAGTCCCTGGCACTTGATATTGTCCCCAGAGCTCAATCAGTGGTGATTCCTAAGCAAAGAGCTAGGAGTAGGCCCTGAGTATCACTGGGTGTGGCCCCCACACAAAAAAGAGTATAAGATAAAACTGACAACAAATTATAAGTACAGGTATCCTTATGAAGAATTGCAAAGTTCAGGAAAAATGTAGGCTCTTTCTAGGTGTACTTCAATATAAGATTAAGGACAATAATATTACTCTGAAACAAATACAAAAATTGTTCATGAATCATTGGTATATGCAAATAGTAAAATTTTTAGCATAGACCAAGATTCTACTGAAATTATTAGAATATTTTCTTTCTACCTCCACTAATACTGTATAAATCACGAGGAGGCAGAATTTCATCATTCTTCAAAATATTAAAGAATACACAACGTGTTTTATGGGAAAATATTGTCAATTACTATGTAAGGTCAGTCTTCATAGAGGACACTTCATTCTAAAATTTGCCAGTACTTGTGAAAGATACCATTTCTTTGGTTGAGATGAAGGCACCAAATTTTGAGAATCTGATTGTTAATATTCAGATATTTTAGTTAGCTTATAAATATCAGTAAAACTTTTGGCTGTCATTGGTTTTCTAAATAGTCTATTTGGAGGAAGACTCTTGGAAATGGATTATTCTTCATAAATGGGATTGGTGACCTCATAAAAGAAACACTGAAGAACTCTCTTACCCTTTTCTACTATATGAAAACCCAAGTGGACTGAAGTAGAGACTGCTAATAGAGCCGATGCTTTCATTATCTTCAAACAATTTTGCATTAGTTCAAGAAGTTCTTGGAATTGAACTCCTAATGATTATACTACTACTACACTACAGCTAGTAACTACTAATGATTATAATATTTAAAAAATAGCAACAGCAGTGATGGTAATTTATATATCTTTTCCTTTGTGAATTGACACCCACTTGTGCTACTCTGACCATAGTGCTCAGCATAAACTTCTAGTGTGTGAATTCATTCACTCTGACTATAGCATGCTTGTGGTACCATGCAGTGCCTAGGACTAAACCCGGACCTCCTGCATGCAAAGTGTGTGCTCCAGTCCATTGAAGCATCTTTCTAGCCAATGACAATAATTTAAATAGCAGCTAATCTTTATTTAGTTTTTATTAGAAGCCATGGATTACTTTTTAGAAGAGAACGGGAAGCACCAGGCAGCATTCAGGGGCTATTCCTGGTTCTATGGTTCTATGTTCAGGGGTAATCTCTGACAATATTTTGGTGACTTTTTTTGCAGTAGAGGGGATTCAAACAGGGTCAACCTTATGCAAGGCAAGCACTTTATTCCCTGCACTAACTCTGATTGTGCCATGTATCATATTAAGCATTTTGGTTTTTTAATTGCTTTTTTTTCATGGCATTAGGACATGTTTCATGTGGTATGGCATTTTTAATATGCCATCACATGGGGCTGGAGCAAAAGCACAGCAGATAGGATGTTTGCCTTACACGTGGCCAACCCAGGCTCGAGTCCCAACATCCCATATGGTCCCTCAAGCACCACCAGGAATAATTCCTGAGGGCATGAGCCAGGTATAACCCCTGTGCATCACCGGGTGTGACCCAAAAGGAAAAAAAATGCCATCATATGAAATTCTCTCAACCATCTAAACCTAGAATTATTTGTGAAATCTTTTCCAAGTTTTTGTTGGTAAGTTTCAGAGAGTGTTAAGACTTGCTTACAAATAGCTCTATGAGAGGAAAGAGAAATAGAAGGATAAGCAATCAGAATGGTTTTGAAAGTTACCAACTGTTTTAAGTATTTGGACAGCGATTTGTGTTACAGACTATTACTCAAACAAAGGTATGATCACATGTCCTGATTTTGTTCTATACTGAAGGTACTCCGACAGGAGGCAGGGAACAAAGTCTGCCCTCTCTCACTAGATGATGTTGGCAGCAAGTGCCTGGCCATCTGGCTTGGCAATGACAGGCTGATGTCTCGCCCAGGGACCTGTGCATATAAGATAGGGAGAAAGCAGGCACGACTTCCAAATGCATAGTCTCCAAGCTCCTAAGGAAGATGGAAATGTATCCTATTTCTCTCCCCTCTGGAAACATTGACCTCACCTCAGTCCCAAGAGAAATAAGCATTATTCCAGTTTGAATAAAACTTCCCAGCACAGCCTCATACAAACACTGGCTAAATTTAGCTTCCATCACCCCTTTTCTTAATTATCTTCCATGGTGCCTGTTTGTTTCTGCCTCTTCTTGAAATTGGAATTGTGATTTGTTGTATCTCTGCCTATTTTCCAAGGGATGCACAGAGGCTAAAATAAGGTCATGGGTAGGAAAATACTTTGGAAACTCCAAAGCACAGTCTTATAAACTGTGGATTTTGCTTTTGTGTGTGAGCAATATCTAATGATGCTTAGGGTCTCTTTCTGGCTTTATGCTTGGGAGTTGATCCTGATGGGATCATGCAGTGTTGGGAATCAAACTTGGGGCTCCCACATGCCAAACATGCTTCACCTGAACTCCATTGATTTATCTCTTTGGTCCAATATGTAAATTTCTAATGCAACAATTTGTCAAAGGCTAGCTTGATAATTTTCACAAAAATTACACTTTGACCAATGATGAAGATTTTTCTAAAGAAAATTCACAACTAGGAAAGGAACTCTGAAAATGCCACATTTCTTTAAATTAAAAAATATCCTTATAGCTCTCTGTTTAAAGAATCCAATCCAAATCCATGAGCCACATTTCAAGGCCCATTAAACTTAAACTCCAGTCATCTTCGTTCAGTTACTATAGCTTCCTAGAAATGTACAATCAACTGGAAAGTGGATAAGCTGCATGATAAAGCAAGCACCTTGACTCTGCAACTATCTCCCTGACCTCCCCATGCTTTGCCTTCTGCAGAACAGTTGAGATATTTCCATATTAATTTATTTAAAAAAAATTCTCACCAAGTACATCACCTTCTGACATTCATCGGAGACCATAGCCATACGCTCTTAGTGTGATTTGAATTCTGGCTCTCCTACTTCATGGCTGTGTAATCTTGAGTTAAGTTCCTGTGGTAGAAACGATGGAGCAACTTATTCCAGCGTCATTCTATCCTCCTCATTGACTATTAAGGAAGCTAAAGTCTATATTCCCCGCACTGTAATGCATCTAATATTTGAATGTTAGATGCACTATTGTATAATAGTTGGTTGAAAGGCAGAAATAAGTCACAGAGATTTTGCTCTTGTGTTTCTCTCCTCAGCTTCTCCTACTGGAGAGCAAGGCTGAATCTTACCATAACTCTATTGCATTGGCCTTTGTTTTTAGTTTGGAGCATCACCTTGCCATGCTTAGGGATTCTCCTGGCTCTGTGCTCAGAGATCACTCTTTCTTTTAAAAAAAAATTCTTTTTTAAGATTGAATCCCTGTGAGGTAAAGTATTACAAAATTGTTCATGATTGCGTTTCAGTCATACAATGTTCCAACACCCATCCCTCCACCAGTGTAATTTCCCAGCACCAGTGTCCCCAGGGTCTCTCCCACCCCTTTAAGCCACCCCCCACTCTAGCCTACCTCTATGGCAGACACTTTTCTTTCTCTTTCTCTCTCTCATTTTAGGCATTATGGTTTGCGATACAGATGCTGAAAGATTATCATGCATACCCTTTTCCTGCTTTCAACACTCAGTTCTTGTCCAGAGTGATCATTTCCAACTAGTATTGTCATAATGGATCCTCTTCTATCTTAACTACCCTCCATCAGAGATCACTCTTGGCAATGCTTGGGGGATTGTCTGCAGTACCAGGGATTGAACCCAGGTACAAATGCAAGGCTATTCTGTGTGTGTTGAGAAGCTGGTGCAAATGGCAGAATAGTCATAAAGTTTATTCTTCATGTCCACAGTTCAAAAAAAGAATGAAAAAGTGGTATTTTCAGTAAGTGAAAGACTTCTGTTAAAAAACCAGGGAATCTTAATAACAGGTTGTTTTCAGAACAGTTTTTAAGAAAAAAATAGAATTGATCCTAAAACTTGAATAACTCAAAAGTGGATATGAGAAATCATTTCTCTCTAATGTGTTTCCAGAAGACTTAGGGTCTGTCACCTGTATTAAAATGTGTACTTTGTGTGTATAGTGAGTGTTATATGAGTCTACTTGTGTGCACATGCGTTGATCGGTATATGCACATTCACCTATGATATGGAAGGGTGTGTATGCCATGATGGCTGGTGGTTTCGACATGCCTCTGAATTCCTGTATACGCAACTGTACTTTTTAAATTCGAGAAATTTCAGGTGCAAACACTAAAATTTATCGTCTTAGTAGCTCCTATTTCACAGGAATAGTCCGCCCTCTAGTGCTCAAAAGAGGAAAGTTGCCTACATCAACTGAGCAAGGATAGGATTACTTTCAGTTTAGGCTGGTTAGTGCATTGGTACCAATATCTATGTTCTAGTTTTTTAAACTGTGGGTCTGTTAACCCCATATGCAGTTGAATAACTGAATGTTGGGGTTTCTAAAAATCTGGGAACACTAGGAGTCACAAAGACAAGATAGTGGGTTAAGGCACTTGCCTTATATGTGGCCAAGCCAGTTTTGATCCCTGGCATTGCTTGTGGTGCCTTGAGCATCTCCAGTAGTGACCTTTGAACACAGCCAGGAGTAATCCTGGAGCACTGGCAAGTAAGGCCCCCAAGACGAGAGGGAGAAGAGGGAAAAGAGGGAGAACGAGAGAGGGAGAGAAGGAGAGGATTGAGAGATGGGGAGAGGGAGGGGGGGGAGAGAGATTTGATAATTAGTAAAACGTTTCTGAATGTGTAAAAACCAACAATTTAAAATCAGATGCATGATAAATCAAATGCATTTGTGGCCAACACTGAAATAGGATCCCCCCCTCATATAGGTGAAATGAAAATTTTTATAAAATTAGGTGAAACCAAGCAAAAGAGTTTGGTGTGGACAACGGAAACACTTTTTTTTTCTTTTTTCTTTTCTTTTTAAAAAAATTTTAATTAGTGAAACACCATGAGGCACAGTTGTAGATTTACAAATTTTTGTGCTTGGGTTTTGATTATACAATGATCAAATACCCATCCCTCCACCAGTGCCAATTTTTCCACCACCATGGATCCCAGTATCCCTCCCACACCCATCCCCCCATCCCACCCTGCCTCTGTGCCAGGGCATTCCCTTTTGTTCTCTCTCTCCTTTTGGGTGTTGTGGTCTGCAAAAGAGGCATTGAGTGGCAATCATGTTCAGTCCATAGTCTACTTTCAACGTGCATCTCCCCTCCTGGGAGGATCCTCCAAACACCCTTTATTTGGTGCTCCCTTCTCTATCTGAGCTGCCCTTTCGCCTAGAATGCCCAGCTGGCCTCTAAACTATGGAGTAATCCTCCTGGTGCTGATCTCACAGCTATTCTTGGGTATTAATATCATATTTTGTTATTTTATATCCCCCAGATGAATGCAATCTTTCTATGTCTATCCCTCTCTTTCTGACTCATTTTGCTTAGCATGGTACTTTCCATGTAGTACCACTTGTATGTAAATTTCATGACTTCATCTTTTCTAACAGCTACATAGTACTCTATTGTGTAGATGTACCAAAGTTTCTTTAACCAGTCATCTGTTCTTGGGCACTCAGTTTTTTTTTTCCAGATTCTGGCTACTGTAAAGAGTGCTGCAATGAACAAACAAGTGCAGATGTCACTTCGACTATACATTTTTGCCTCCCTGGGATATATTCCCAGGAGTGGTATTGCTGGGTCAAATGGGAGCTCAATTTCTAATTTTTTGAGGATTGTCCATACTGTTTTAGAGGAAACATTTTATAAACACTAACAATACTATTGTTTTCTTGGGCAAAAAGCGGTTGCATGTGGATGAAGTTTAGGAAGCCCTGAAATAAAATCAAATTTCCAGGACTGTCCTTGAGAAGCAGAGGAAGATCTTACATTCTGGACTTTGGAACAAAACTAACAGATAGCTCTGCAAAGCTTCAACCCACAGAAAGTTGCTTAATGGTGTGAGACAAAAATATTCCTGGTGAAAAGGAGTGGGTAGGACCTGGGCTAATTACACTCTATTTCTGTTTGGTGAGTCAGTCAACCTAGATAAAGGTTACTACCACACAATCATATTGCAATCGGAAAGATCTCTATATTTGAGCATCTCTGACTTAACGCTGATCCCAGAATACACAATTTCCCCATACATCTTTATTTAGAGAACCTTGGGGCTAATAGTATTGTTCGTATTAATAAAATGTTTACTCTGTGCCACACTCAACTCTTTTGCTTGATTTTACCTAACTTTATGAAAATTCGATTTCACCTATGTCAGGGAGGATCCTATTTCTATATATATTTTTTTCTGTCTTGCATATACCCGGCAGTGCTCAGAGTTCAGTCCTCTCTGCTCAAGGATCACTCCGAGTGCTATTTGGGGGGTCATATATTGTGGCAAGAATTGAACCAGAGTTATCTGCGTTCATATTTTTCAGAATTATATCTTTGGACCCAATTTCTATACATTTTAAGGAAAACTCAGTTCTAGTAAAACTATAAGTTGATCAAAGTCGCATATTTGAAAGGCAGCAGAGATAGATTTTGAAATAAAATTTAGAATATTATACATAGCCACTACAAGGAAATATTTTGGTCTTAGTTAACCCAAGATAGGAAAACAGAAGGAAATTATCAATGCATTAAAAATACCAGGATCTATTTTCAAAGAGTTCCAGTTGCATTCTGTGGGAAAGTTATAATCTCTTCAACAAATGAACAACTGCAAAATGATTTCCAACCCATGAGTCCCTATTTTCATAAACTACGAAGTGTTAGGGTGGGATATAAACATTTCAGACATGTATGATCTTAAAATTTTACTTCCTGTGAACTGTTTCTCAGGAAGCCATTGGAGGATGTGTTCCCATCAAAACTGTGGGAAAAATACAAAAAAAAGGATAACACAGTATCCAGGAAGCAGTGTTTCACTGTAGAGAGCAGCAAATAAAATATTCTGGCTGACATCTGTGTAAGAAGTCTGGAAAAAAATTCATATTTGAGACTTACTGTAAATTAAAGCACACAAATTAAGGGGAAACCATAAAATAACAGCAGCAGGTTTATTTTGACCACTTCACAGAACAGAAAGGAGAAATATGAGCACCAAAAAAAGGATAAAAAAGGAGGACCAAAGGGATGGTGTATTTTTAGGCAAATGACAAGCAACACACAGAGAAGTCTTTCTTTTGCTTTTTGGGTCACACCAGGCTATGCACAGGGGTACTCCTGGCTCATGCACTCAGGAATTACTCCTGGCAGTGCTCAGGGGACCATATGGGATCCTGGGAATTGATCTTGGTTGGCAGCGTACAAGGCAAACGCCCTACCCACTGTGCTATTGCTCCAGCCCCGCAGAAGTCTTAAATGTGAAAAATATATGAAAAGTTTTACAATTCTTCTAATAAAATGACAATGTAGAGAACACATATACAGTAGGGAAAAAAACTGAATCATGATAGAAAATCACTCAGATGAAAAGACAACACACAAAGAAACAGAAAACAGAAAACCAAATAAAGAAAAAAAACTAAAAATAATCTATTTAAAATTACAATCCATAGGCAGAGAGATAGAACAGGGTAGGCTGCTTGTTTTGCATACAGTTTACCTGGGCTTGATCCCTAGCACTCCATAGGTGGGCTTGATACCTAGCACTCCATAGTACCCCGAGCCCTGCCAGAAGTGATCCCTGAGTACCACCAGGCATATCTCTCTCACATACACAAAACAAACAAACAAAAAAAAACAACCAAAAATTGCATCAAAAAATATTTAGGAAGAAACTTACAGGATTAAAATCTCTAAGACACTGTTATACATTATTTAAGACACAAATGGAAAAATATACAGTAATCATGGATTGAAAGATTTTTTTTTAAATTTTATTAGTGAAACACCATGAGGTACAGTTGTCGACTTACAAATTTTTGTGCTTGGATTTCGGTCATACCATGATCAAATACCCATCCCTCCACCAGTGCCCATTTTCCACCACCAAGGATAATATCCCTCCCCCCCCATTCCCCCCATCCCCCCCTGCCACTGTGACAGGGCATTTCCTTTTGTTTTCTCTCTCCTTTTGGGTGTTGTGATCAGCAAAAGAGGCATTGAGTGGCAAACATGTTCAGTCCAGTCTACTTTCAACCTGCATCTCCCCTCCTGGGAGGATCCTCCAAACACCCTCCATTTGGTGCTCCCTTCTCTATCTGAACTGTCCTTTCCCCTAGAATACCCAGCTGGCCTCTAAGCTATGGAGTAATCCTCCTGGTGTTGATCTCAGCTATTCTTGGGTATTAATCTCATATTTTGTTATTTTATATTCCCCAGATGAATGCAATCTTTCTATGTCTATCCCTCTCTTTCTGACTCATTTCACTTACCATGATACTTTCCATATTGTACCACATGGATGTAAAGTTCATGACTTCATCTTTTCTAAGAGCTACATAGTACTCCATTTTGTAGATGTACCAAAGTTTCTTTAACCAGTCATCTGTTCTTGGGCACTCAGGTTTCTTCTAGTTTCTGGCTACTGTAAAGAGTGCTGCAATGAACAAACAAGTGCAGATGTCACTTCGACTACACATTTTTGCCTCTCTGGGATATATTCCCAGGAGTGGTATCACTGGGTCAAATGGGAGCTCAATTTCTAATTTTTTGAGGAACTTCCATACTGTTTTCCAAAAGGGCTGAACCAGTCGGCATTCCCACCAACAGTGAAGGAGTGTCCCTTTCTCGCCACATCCGCGCCAGCAACGGTTGCTTTTGTTCTTTTGAATGTGGCCCAGTCTCTGAGGTGTGAGATGGTATCTCATTGTGGTTTTGATCTGCTTCTCCCTGATGATTAATTATGTAGAGCATTTTCTCATGTGCTTTTTTGCCATTCGGATTTCTTCTTTGTCAAATTTTCTATTCATTTCATCTCCCCATTTTTTGATGGGGTTGGATGTTTTCTTCTTGTGGAGTTCAACCAGTATTTTGTATATCCTTGGTATCAACCCCTTGTCAGAGGTGTATTCGGCGAATATTCTTTCACATTCTGTAGACTGTCTTTGTATTTTGGTCACTGTTTCTTTGGAGGTGCAGAAGCTTCTTAGTTTAAGATAGTCCCATTTATCTATCTCTGTTTTCACTTGCTCGGCCAGTGGCGTGGCATCTTTGAAAATACCATTAGCCTCAATGTCATGGAGGGTTTTGCCAACTTTGTCTTCAATGTACCTTATGGTTTCTGGTCTGATGTTGAGGTCTTTAATACATTTTGATCTTACTTTTGTACATGGTGTTAGGCAGAGTTCTGAGCCCATTTTTTTGCATGTAGCCATCCAGTGATGCCAGCACAATTTGTTAAAGAGGCTTTCCTTACTCTACTTCACATTTCTTGAACCTTTGTCAAAGATTAGATGATCATATGATTGAGGGGAAATGTCCGTGTATTCAACTCTGTTCCATTGGTCTGCAGTTCTGCCTTTGTTCCAGTACCATGCTGTTTTGATTATTACCGCTTTGTAGTAAAGTTTGAGGTTAGGGAGGTTGATTCCTCCCATTTTCTTTTCCCCAAGAATTGCTTTAGCTATTCGTGGGGGCTTATTGTTCCATATAAATTTCAGGAGTGTTTGCTCCATTTCTTTGAAGAATGTCATGGGTATCCTTATAGGGATTGCATTGAATTTATACAATGCTTTTGGTAGTATTGCCATTTTGACAATGTTAAGTCTCCCAACCCATGAGCAGGGGATATCTTTCCATTTCCTCATGTCCTCTTTTATTTCCTGAAGTAGCGTTTTGTAGTTTTCTTTGTACAGGTCCTCTACTTCCTTAGTTAAGCTGATTCCTAGGTACTTGATTTTCTGGGGCACAATTGTGAACGGGATTGATTTTTTCATGTAGCTTTCCTCTCTCTCACTGTCTGCGTATAGGAAAGCCATGGACTTTTGGGTATTGATTTTATAGCCTGCAACTTTACTATACAAGTCTATTGTTTCTAGGAGTTTTTTGGTGGAGGTTATTGGGTTCTCTAAGTATAGTATCATATCATCTGCGAATAGTGAGAGCTTGATTTCTTCCTTTCCTATCTGAATGCCCTTAATATCTTTTTCTTGCCTAATCGCTATTGCAAGTACTTCCAGTACTATATTGAACAGCAGTAGAGAGAGTGGGCATCCTTTTCTTGTCCCTGATCTTAGAGGGAAGGCTCTCAGTTTTTCCCCATTGAGGATGATGCTTGCTGTAGGCTTGTGGTAGTTGGCTTTAACTATGTTGAGGAAAGTCCCCTCTATACCCATTTTGGCTAGGGTTTTCATCATAAAGGGGTGCTGGATCTTGTCAAATGCTTTCTCTGCATCTATTGATATGATCATATGCTTTTTATCTTTTCTTTTGTTGATATGATGGATTATGTTGATTGATTTCCGAATGTTAAACCATCCTTGCATCCCTGGCATGAATCCTACTTGGTCATGGTGTATGATCTTTTTGATGAGTAGTTGGATTCTATTTGCTAGTAGTTTGTTGAGGATCTTTGCATCTGTGTTCATCAGGGATATCGGGTCTGTAGTTCTCTTTCTTTGTGGTATCTCTGTCTGCTTTTGGTATCAGTGTGATATTTGCTTCGTAGAAACTGTTCAGAAGTGTTTTTGATATTTCCATTTCGTGGAAAAGCTTAAAGAGGATTGGGAGTAAGTCTTCTTTAAAGATTTGGAAGAATTCACTAGTGAATCCATCCGGGCCAGGGCTTTTGTGCTTGGGGAGACTTTTTATTACCATTTCAATTTCCTTGATGGTGATAGGTCTGTTCGGGTATTCCAGGTCTTCTTGGTTCAGCCTTGGGAGTCTGTAGGAGTCTAGGAATTTATCCATTTCCTCGAGGTTTTGATGTTCCGTGGCATAAAGCTTCTCAAAGTATTCCCTGAGGATCCTTTGAATTTCTGTAGTTTCTGTTGTAATGACCCCCTTTTCATTTCTGATTTGGTTTATTAGGGTTTTCTCTCTCCCTTTCTTTGTTAGTTTTGCTAGGGGCTTATCGATCTTGTTAATTTTCTCGAAGAACCAGTTCTTGGTTTCATTGATCTTTCGGATTGTTTTTTGGGTTTCCATCTCGTTAATCTCTGCTCTGAGTTTTATTATTTCATTCCTCCTGATAGGGTTGTGCTCCTTTTGTTGGTCCTTCTCCAAGTTCTTAAGCTGTGAGGTTAGTTTATTTATGTGGGCTCGCTCCTCCTTTCTGATGAATGCTTGTAGAGCTATAAACTTTCCTCTTAAGACAGCTTTTGCTGTGTCCCATAAGTTTTGGTAACTCGTGTCCTCATTTTCATTTGTTTCTAGGAATCTTTTGATTTCCTCTTTAATTTCCTGTCTAAGCCACTCGCTGTTCAGTAGCGCACTGTTTAATTTCCAGGTGTTTGATTTAGTTTTCTGTTTTTGTGTGTGATTTACTTCTAATTTCAGCGCATTATTGTCTGAGAATATTGTTGATATAATCTCTATCTTCTTAATTTTATGGAGGCATGTTTTGTGGCTCAGCATGTGGTCTATCTTGGAGAATGTTCCATGTATGCTTGAGAAGAATGTGTACTCAGCTTTTTGTGGATGAAGTGTCCTGTATATATCTACTAAGTCCCTTTCTTCCATTGTTTCCCTCAGATGAAGTATGTCCTTGCTAAGCTTGAGTCTGGTTGATCTATCAAGAGGTGACAAAGCAGTGTTGAAGTCTCCCACTAGTATAGTGTTGCTATTGATGTCTTTTTCCAAATCTATGAGTAGTTGTTTTAAGTACTTTGCTGGTCTCTCATTAGGTGCATATACATTTATTATTGTAAGTTCTTCCTGTTGTACAGATCCTTTGGTCAATAGGAAATGGCCTTCACTGTCTCTTATGACCTTCTTCACTCTGAAATCGATGTGGTCTGATATTAGGATAGCTACCCCAGCTTTTTTCTGGGAGCTGTTTGCCTGTAGGATTGTTTTCCAGCCTTTGACTCTGAGTCTGTGTTTGCTTTGACTATTGAGATGTGTTTCTTGCAGGCAGCAGAATGTTGGGTTCAATTTTCTAATCCATCCTGCCACTCTCTGTCTTTTAATTGGTGCGTTTAGCCCATTGACATTGAGAGAGATTATTGTTATGGGATTTTGTCCCATTGTTCTGTTGAAATTTGGTGTATTTGAGGGGCCTGTCTTGCCTTAAAGTAGCCCATTTAGTTGTTATTGTAACCATGGTTTTGAGTCTATGAAGTTCCTGAGCTGTTGTTTGTCTGTGAAAACTGTGTGTTGTTCCTTCTATTATGAATGAGAGTCTCGCTGGATAAAGTATTTTTGGAGAGGCATTTATTTCGTTTAGTTTTTTCACTATGTCCCACCACTGTTTTCGGGCCCTGAGGGTTTCATCAGAAAAATCAGCTGTGAATTTTAAGGATGCTCCTTTGTAAGAGATTTCTTTCTTCGATCTTGCTGCTTTCAGAATTTTGTCTCTGTCTAAAGTTTTGGTCATTTTGATCAGGATATGTCTTGGGGTATTTTTATTCGGATTTCTTCTAGCTGGTACCCTTCGGGCCTCCTGGATGTGGTCACAAGTTTTCTTCAGCTCTGGGAACGTTGTAGCAATGATTTCTTTGACAGTTTCTTCTTCATCAAGGTTTTCTTCCTGTCCCTCTGGGACTCCAATGATTCTTATGTTACCCCTCTTGGCTTCGTCACGGTCTTCTCTTGCCATCTGTTCCCGAATTGTGAGTCTCTTTTCCATTTTCTGCTCTTTCCTGGAGAGTCTCTGAACTTCATCTTCGAGCTCACTGATTCTGTTCTCAGCCGCTGTTACTCTGCTGCTGAGGCCTTCCACTGAGGTTTTCAATTCGGCTACCAGGTTTTTCAGGTCCGACATTTCTGATTGCATTTTCCTCATTTCTGCCTTCAAATCCTCTTGTCTTTTATTGGCCTTGCTTTCCATTGTTTCTTTTAGTTCCCTAAGCATCCTAAGTAGCTCCTTGTCAGAGAGGTTGTCTAACGCTACAGAACTGTTGGTGTCTTCTGGGCTAGCCTCTTCAATAAGAAAGCTTGGTGGGCTTTTGCGTTGCTTTACCATTGTGACCAGTGTGGTTTGGTCCTTCACATTCACTGTTACTATTCTGATTGAGTGAGGAGAGACTGCCAGGAGCCGTTCAGCTTTGTTGCTGCTAGATGGGCCTCTTCTACCTTTCTGAGTCTGACCTTCTTCTCAGTCATGTGTTATTCTTTGTTTTATAACTGACATTGAGTGAAACTTTTGGAGGAGGTGCTATTTACTACTGAGCTTGTACAGCTATTTTCAAACAGGACTTTTGTTGGAAATGGAATAGGTGAGTGGGATGTTGTTGAGTTGTAGTGGAAGAGGTGAGAAATTTTTGGTTGGTATTGGGTGATAAGTTGATGAAAAGGATGAAAGGATGAAAGTCCAAATTGCTTGGAGTTAGTGATATACCTGCGGCCGCCAGGAAGAAGGCCACGCCCACTTTGGGAGGCCACGCCCCTTCTTAGAGGCCACGCCCCTAGCTAGTCCCAGGCCACTCCCTCCCAGGATCCTGGATGGGGGCCATCCTCCGCGCTGTCCTTCCGCGGGGATCGGTGAGCGGCGGCTGTGGTCAGGGGCGGGGATCGGCTGGGCTCCTCCAACCCACCTGGATGTGGGGGGGGGGGGACGATGGACTGCCGCTCTGGAGCTGGACGCTGGATTGAAAGATTTAATGCTGTATTTACATCTTCCTTAGAAATAGATTTAGGGCGGTGGCACCAGCACGTCCTTCCCTCCATGCCAAGACCATGAGCTGCTCCCCACGAGCTGCTCTCTGGCACGGCCATGGCCCCAGAGGCACAAGGACCTAATTTGGAACTCAGCAACTTTTGGCAGAAATGTGAATGTACTATGCAGTAAGCTATGGAGCTGTGCTCCCCACTGGGAGGGAAAGGGTGCCTGTACCTTCAGCCTTTTCCAAACACCCCCTCCCCCCTCCGGCAGCACTATGGCCGCTGCCTCAGAGCCTATTGGATAGCTAGGTATGAGCCGGTGATGATAGGGCAACTGTGGCCTCATAGGATGGGGGTGGGGGGCGGAACTGGCACATCCTTTCTGCCCTGCTGAGACCATGAGTTGCCCCCCACAAGTGGCTCTTCGGCACGGTCATGATCCCAGAGGCACACAAACCAATCTTGGAACTATGTGGCTTTTGGCAGAAATCCCTCCAGACTTAACTAGTAAAATATCAGAAATCCAAAATTGTGTGGCCACTATTGTGGCCGCGCGACATCATGTTCTCTTCTTAACCAGTACTAGAAAACAAATTATTTCATGATGCCTTATCAGCAGGTCTGATAGAGGAAATTTCCAAATAATAATGGTGCAACTTTTGTCGAAATAATGAATGTAATCAAAGTAGAGAGAGAGTTCAGTGGAAATCATCTGCCTCATAGGCAGAAGGAGGGATGGGATGGGGGGGTATATTGGGTTCTGGAAAATATGCACTGGTGAAGGGATGGGTGCTCGATCACTGCATGACTGAGACTTAAACCTGAAGCTTTGTAACTTTCTCATGGTGATTCAATAGATACATTTTAAATAAATAAATAAATAAAGTGACTAAAGAATTGGATTCTAAAAAAAATAGATTTAATGCACCCTATCAAAATTCCAAAGGTGTTTTCAAGAGACAAATGGTTTAAAATTTTCATGTAGAGGCTGGATAGTTAGTTTGCTTTGCACACAGCTGATCCAGGTTCTATCCCTGGCACCCATTTCGTCCTCAAACCCCTTAAGTGATTGTGAGCACAGAGCCATGAGTAAGACTTGAGAAACACTGGGTGTACCACCACACTCCCCCAAAAAGTTTGCATGTAGTCCAAAAGATCCTGAATTGTCAGAGCAATCCTGAGGGGGGAAAATAAACAAAAATAGAAATGTCACAGTCCCTGATTTCAAACTGTACTACAAATCTATAGTGATCAAAATGGTATGGTTTAGAAATTAAAAGACAATTTAATGGAACAGAACAGAATTCAAGGATAAACCCAAGAAAAATGAACAATTAAATTACAACATAGTGCCACAAACACATCAAGAAGGAAAATCTCAACAAAAGGTGTTGGGAAGAAAATGGAGTCTCACGCAAAAGAACTAAAATCACTCTCTTGGCACACACACAGAAAATAACTCAAAATAAATTAATTTGGGGGAGGGCCACAGCCTGTGTTGTTCAGGGTTTACTCCTGACTCTGTTCAAAGGTTACTCCTGGTGGTGACCAAGGAACCATATGTGGTGCCAGGGATCAAACAGGGTTGGCTGCATACAAAGCACCATAATCTTTATTTTATCTCTTCAATTACTCAAAAATAGGTGAAGGACTTGATAACACCTAGAATACATAGAATTCATTAAAAAAACTAGGGAAATAATCTTAATGACATTAGCCTCAGAAACATCTGAGGAATCAGCTCAAGTGTTAAGGAAAACAAAAGCAAAAATAAGCAAACAGAACTAAATCAAACCAAAAAGCTTGGTAACAGCAAACAAAAAAAAAAAAAAAGAAAAATCACTACAGTAACAGTAACAAAAATTTAAAAAGCTATTTATTTATTGGGAGAAGCATATACAACTATTCCACCTGACAAAAGATTAATAAATCTATTACACAAGGAACTCATACTACTCAACAGAAGCAAAACAAAATACCCCATTAAAGCATGGGCAAAGGAACTGAATAGACATTTTTCCTAAGAAGATACACAGATGGACAAGATGGACACAAATCAAAACAACAATGAGATGCCATCTCACACCTGTGAGAATGACCTATATCCAAAAAATACAAGAAACAAGTATTAGAAGAGAGTGGAAAGAAGGTAATCTTTGTACACTTTGTACACTTTGTTGGTGGGATGTATATTGGTGCATGTACCATAGAAAACAGTATGGAACTTCCTCAAAGAATCGAAAAAAAGTCCATAATACAGCAATTCTACTTACATTGGAAGTTTCATAGGTGTCTATAAAAGCAGGAAACAAAAATCAATTTGAGAAGACATTTGTACCCCTGAGTTCATTAGCACAATTCATGTTAGCTAAAATAAAGAAACAACCTAGGTGCCAAATGACAGATTAGTGGATAAAAATTTAATATTTAGACTCAATGGAATACTATCAACTACTTAAGAAAAGGTGCTACTTGTTATTTAAAATGTGAATAAAACTGGATGGAGCTATGCTAAGTGAAATAAGTCAGAAACAGAGAGGAAAACATTGTATTCAGCTATGCAAATATTTACACTGATTTAATATAAAGACACAAGATAAACAAAAACAAGATGTTGGATACCAGAAGGGAAAAAGATAAAATGAAAGCCGGAGTGATAGTACAGTGTCTATGGCTGACCTGAGTTTGATCCCTGGCATCTTATATGGTCCCCTGAACACACCAGGAGTGATTCCTGAGCACAGAACCAGGAGTAAGCCCTGAGCACTGCTGGGTGTGGCTAAAACCTGGCCCTTCCACTTCACCCCAACCCCTGCCCCTCCCTCTCCCAAATGTGAAGGGTGAAGGAATGAGTAGAGAAGGTTGACTGGATGGTAACTGATAGTAACAAGGCCATTGGTGGTCGGTTAGGTGTAATATGTATATCTGCCAACGTATGAAGTGTTTAATCCAATATTATTTTAATAAAAATATAAAATTATACCAAATATGAACTCATAATAATATCTGACAAATCCTTGGGTATGTGAAGGAACAGGACAAGAGAAGGTACAGTGTATATTAATATAGACATAGACTATATATAGGTGTTAAGTGTACCTTGGGTATGTGAAGGAACAGGACAAGAGAAGGTACAGTGTATATTAATATAGACATAGACTATATAGGTGTTAAGTGTACATGACAACTATGTTTTAAGTATTTTAAAGATACATGTAAAATATAGATAAGCTATTTAAGGATCAGAAAGGAAATTTAGCACAGCTAGAAACTTCAAGGTAGTTTTCCTGAAAGTCATAATGGCTGAGCTAGATCTATAAAGACAACTTAAGAACTGCTCATGTGAATATATGTGTGAGGGGAATTCCAAACAGATTTATATCAAGAGTAAAGACAATGAAGTATCAAAAAGCATGGGGTCCAGGATAGTAGTATTTATAGGAAACCATATTTCTCTATTCAGAGAGCAAAATAGGAGAGTGAGAAGGAGTGTTAGACACAGTCATGCTAATGGGGAGATCAACCAGCAGGCTTCTATACCATACTAAGCCGCACATACTCAATAGACAATAAAGTGAAGAAAGTTGGGGGGAATTTCATGGAAATACTTGAGCAGACCTCTCTGATAGTAATGAGAGGAAAGAATGCAAAAAGAAAAAGTTGAAGGGATGAAGACTGGCTAGGATGCTCTACACAGAGACTCTGAGAACATGAAAAGGAAGAGGAAGAGAGAGAGAGAGGAAGAGGGAGAGAGAGGAAGAGATATTTGAGTGATTAGCAGATATAGTGGCAAAACTCTGAACAACTAAACATGAGAGAGACGAGAGAGAATACAACATTGTACTAATATTCTTTTTACAGTTCTGAATATTGCTGATTAATACTGATTTTACAAGAGGAAAAGGGGCCAGAGATATAATCCAGTGGGCAGGAAGCTTGCCTTGCGTGTGGTCAACACAGGTTGGATCCTCAGCACCTCATAAGAGCCCTGCCAGGAGTGTTCGTTGAGCAGCACCCAATCCACTCCGACTTCTCAAAACAGGAAAAGTTGCTTGTTGATATTTAGGAACACAGTGGGCTAAGTTCTGGAGATAGGAAATTACTAGTGAGGCTTTGAAGATGTCAGGTTACTTGCCAGGAAACTGATGTTTGGAAGTATAGAAAGCAATTGGATTGACAGGTGATGCTCAGAGCAGCAGTCAGCACTGATGTGACAAACCACAGAAGTGGATAGTTCAATTAAAGAAATAATCTCGAATTCAGAAACACACTTTTTAGGAATAAGATATCATAAGTAAAGTAAAACAATGTAAAAAGAAAGTGAATTAGAGTCTTTGGGACTTCCATGGGGGATGGGGAGGGGGCACATCCAACAGTGCTCAGGAGCTTTGCCTGGCTGGGTGAACACCTGTACTATCCCTCCATCCTGGGGCTGCCTTTATTCTTTTATAACAAAATTGATTCATGTAGTTATACTTGTTTCCAAGCCATCTTGCATACTATAATTTTACAGTTGATATGGCATAACCATTTGATAAAATATCAGAATCATTAAAAAAATGTTTTGAGTTTACAATAATGTAGCTAAAATGTGAACCACTTCCTTACATTTCCTGTGAAACTATTAAACATTCTAAAGTCCTGTAAAGCCAAGTTCATAAAGAGATATATCTACACATTCACAGTCATTGTTTTGAGGTTGAAAGTTCCGAGGTACTTCCAATGATGTTTTTATATCTCACAAGTTCCCTGTATAGTAGCATCCTATTGTATGGATATCACAACACTCAGAAGCAGATACTTAGTGGGCAAAGGAGAGGAGCCTAAGTAGATGGTTTTTACAGCTGAAGTGGTAAAATGTTAACACCAGTCAGCTGTGACTAGTTACATATACGTATAGCTAATATCTAGAGCAACCACTAAGAAAACTATAGAGAAATAAAAGCATTATGAATAAATTAAAGTAGAATAAGAAGTTTAATAAGAAGTTTAATCTACAAGAAAAAGAGGAATCAAAAGAGAAGGAATGAATTATGCCTCACATATTATTTTAAATTTATATGATTTAACATAAAGAAGGCACATATTGGTATAGTAGACAAAATACAATGCAAGTATGCACTGCATACAAGAAACTCATTTCAGATATAACATACGTAGCTGAAAGTGAAGGAACAGAAAAAATAAATTATTCAAAGACCAACTTTAAAATATGTCAACATGGGTCTGGAAAGATAATACAGGACCTAAGTCACTTGCCTGGCATATGGCTGACCCTGGTTCGAATCTCTGGCACCATATATGGTTCCCCTCAGACTGCCTGAACAGAGTCAGGAATCGTCTTGGGGGGGGGCGAAAGGAGGGAGAGAGAGAGAGAGAGACAGAGATATTAAATACAGTCAATTTATAACGTGGTCAGAAATACAGGGGGGAATCAGAGTTTGTGACTGACATCTGAAATGGGGATACTCTTACGGGACTGAGGCTTTAATCTGTGAGGAAAGCAGCCAATTCTGTGCAGTGTGAAAATTGAACTGATATGATGGACACCCATGCAGGATCTGGAGTTGCAGAATCAGTTACTGGAGTGGAAAAGTACACATGTGGGTTCGAATTGTGAAACTGAGCAACACCATCGTATCAAAAGACTCTATAGACATAAGATCTGTGTCAAATGCTGGACCTTGGTGAAGAGCTTTATGGGTTTGCATTTAAAACTATTTTATAAATATACAGACTATGAGCAACTGAGTAAAGAAAAATCATCTATATAAAAATGTATAGAAGGGAAATCACAGGAAGATCAGAGAAAGAATGAGTTGGCATAGTATATTCACTTAATCATAAAGCCTGAAAAAGATGCTTAACTATACCATGACTAAATGTTTATGAGAGAATGTAGTGTATTCTGAACTTTAAAATATGAAATCTTTATTATATATAAACAACTTTAAAATGCAGTAGAGGGGCTGGAGAGATAGCACAGCGGGGATGGCGTTTGCCTTGCATGCAGCCGACCCAGGTTCGATTCCCAGCATCCCATGTGGTCCCCTAAGCACTGATAGGAGTGATTCCTGTGATAGGAGTGCAGAGCCAGGAGTAACCCCTGTGCATCGCCGGGTGTGACCCAAAAAGCAAAAAAAAAATGCAGTAGAAAATGGACAGAAAATACATCAACATGTTATTATTTTTATATTGGTATTCTATAGAGTCCTTTTACTTTTCTAAAGTTCCCAAAGTTGGTATAATCTGAGCTTTACCAAAAAACGAACTACTGTACAACATGTAAGGTGCTCATCTGGCAATGGGCCAACAATGATCTCCGGAACCCTACATATGGCTCCCTGAGCACAGAGTCAGGAGTAAGCCCTGAGCACAGCAGGTGTGGTCCCCCCCGCCCCGAACTAAAGGAAACCACAAAAGACCAATAAAACCAACTATTGGCCCCACATCATACACTTCCAAATGTCAACACAGACAAAATATAAAATGCTATCTGTCCTAATCTGCTTTCATAATATAATAAAATGGGGGTGGGTGAGTTAGCAATCCGTTGAAAAAAATCCCTCAGTCAGGTAAGATGGCTCAGGAAATGAGCGGCATGACTGGCGCGTGAGACCCCAAGTCCCACAACTGACCTATGACCCTACAAGCCTCCACTTAGTGAGCATTGTTGCATTACGGCGAGAGTCATGAGGTCCACCCAGCTTGAGCATCCCTAGGCATGACTCCCAGGCTCCCTGCTCAGTGTAGGGAGATCACCCCGCTGCATCCCCCTGCTCTAGTCCCTGACACACAGCACCAATGAGGACTCAATGCGTGCTGGGCAAGCCAGGCACCTCGGAAGTTTCCAAGACCACAACAAACGCCTGCAGACCAATCCCCAGGTCAAGGGATGTGCGCGCGCGCGCGTGTGTGTGTGTGTGTGTGCGGGGGGGGTTCCCCCAACTAGGAGCATGTCTCTAAGGCTGCAGGGCACCTGCAGCAGAGCCCCTGGGCTGGGAGGTGTCAGAGCATTTTTCTCGCTCCTTCCATGCCTCACAACTATGTTCCCCCTTGGGTAGAGCTCAGAGTTGCCGTTCGGCTCTCACCTGGCTGTGGAGTCCTCCGTGGACCTTCTCGGATGGACACAGCTTCCACGACCCGAGGATGCTGTCCCCTGCACAGTGAGAGGCTCAGACGGGCAGCGTCCAGCCTGGCAGGAATGGAGGCACTGAACAACGACGAAGCTCGGCAAGGAGGCCAGAATTGGGGTTTCCCGACCTTCTTCAGGGAGGTCAGGCCAGGATCTTATCGAAGTACTGAAGAGAATGAGCTGCTCAGGGCTCCCCTACCACTGCATTTAAAGCCTGTCCAGGCCCCGCCCCTGGATGTGGCCACGCCCCTGAGTGTTGGGCGCTGCTCCGCCCCTCGTGACTTTCAGACCACATGGACCACGTTCCTTATCCTTCTTTTAAAATTTATTTTTGTTATTAAAAATGTCATGGTTTACAAAGTTGCTTCAATCATTTAATGTTCCAACACCACCAGTGTGACCTTTCCTCCACCAATTTCATCAGTTTCCCTCCCAATCCCAACCTGCGTGCGCCCTCAGGCGCATAACAAGTTTACATTATGTTGATTCTTCCAACCAAATTTTAAGAAATGGCAAATAGAAAATAAATCAGTAAGAGCCAGTTTGTAATTATTATATGATTTTCACCTATGTAAATAAGTAAGAAAATTTAAACGATTTAATGCAATAGAATACAATACCTAGTCTCATTTACATACATTTTCAACTCTGGAAAGCAAATTAAATTTTGTGTATACGTGGATCTTCTTATAGCTACTGGGGCAAAAGAGATAGTTCACACGCCGTGCCTAAGTCCCAGGGTTGGTGCCTGGCATTTGGTGGTCCCCTCACCTCTCCCCTCTGTCTCTGCACTGCCTCACCTCCATGCCCCAGACTAGAGTGGAACCTCGAACCCCAAACCTCCAGTACTGCAGTGATAGGAAAGGTCAGAGCTTCTATCACAGCGTGAGGAAGTAGAGGCAGACACTTCACAAACAAAGAAAAAGAAACACCCACAAGGGTGTTTAGTCTCCCATGAAATAGCACACCCAGCATGTCTGCAGAGTAGAGGGTAGAAGATGGCCGAAAAGCAGAAGGTCTGAAATCGTTTTCTAGGGGTATGTGTTGAGTGAGGACTTAGGACACGATGATTTCAGTGGAAGTGCGTTCCCTGTAGTAGATCAGTAAAAAGCGCTTGGCTTGAGTGAATGATTGAAAGCATTATACATTTCAGGTGGTGTTATAATTGGCCACAAATTGTAATCTGGAGGTTACAAGTGGTTCCAATAGAGGGTAACCTGAAAAAAGGTAGAGTGCTTGGATTACAATTAACGGCCAATTACATCACCTGAAATGCATCATGCTTTCAGTCATTCATTGAAGAATAAGAGAGGGAGAGGGAGAGGAAGAGGAAGGAGAAGGAGAAGAGGGAGGGGAAGGAGGAGGGGGAGGGAGAGGGAGAGGGAGAGGGAGAGAGAGCTGTCAGATCTCCAGGTAGCTTTCCCCATCTTTGAGATCCCTGCCTTCACCACCATGCTGCATTCTCCCATTTCCCCATGGTCTCTCCAAGTACCTTTATTCTTGCTGATTTGGCAGCAACTTCAGTGCCTAAAGGGGCAAAGGTGTGACTGGGAGTTGAAAGCCAAGAAATGGACTAGGGCTATAGTTGCCATCTGTTTAATTTGCTTAATCATGTCACCTCTCATTCATTCATTTCATTCTTTCCCTCTATAATCCCCTGGAGAAACTAAATCAATTTTTCACTCTTGGTCCACGTGCATGTAGACCTTGTCTTCCTCTACATTTCTCCTGGTCTGGCCAAGAACTTAGTACTCATAGACTATGGCAGTTTTTTTTTTTAATTTTTAAAAATTAAATCACTGTGAGATAGACCTTTACAAAGCTGTTCATGATTAGATTTCAGTCATTCAGTATTCCAACATCCATCCATCCAGCAGTGTACAGTTACCATCACCCCAGTTTTCTCCTATCACCCCACCTCCCCATCTCTCAGCCTGCCTCTAAGGTGGGCGCCTTTATTTTCTCTCTCTCTCTCATTTTGGGCACTGTAGTTTGAATTACAAATACTGAAAAGTTGTCATATGTATTCCTTTACCTACTTTTGGGCTGGAGCCATAGCACAGCAGGTAGGGCATTTGCCTTGCACATGGCTGACCCGGGTTCGATTCCTCCGCCCCTCTTGGAGAGCCTGGCAAGCTACCAAGAGTATTCCTCCCACACAGCAGAGCATGGCAAGCTCCCCATGACATATTTGATATGCCAAAAACAGTAACAAGTCTCACAATGGAGACATTACTGGTGCCCGCTGAAACAAATCGATGAACAACTAGAGGACAGTGCTACAGTGCTACCTACTTTTACCACTCAGTTATTGTCTAGCTTGATAATTTTCAACTATTATTGTCATACTGGTCCCTTCTCTATCTTTCCTACCCTGCGCCCCACACACAATTGTGGTAGATTTCAACTAGTCACCAGTCCACCTAGCCCTTGTTTTTCCTGGCATTGGATACTAGTCTTCTACTATATATTTTTATATACTACAAATGAATGCAGTCATTCTATATCTCTATATTCTATATCATTCTATCATTCCTCTTGTCTCATTTCATTCAGCATGATGTGTTCCATGTCCATCCATTTATAGGCAAATTTCATCACTTCATTTTTTCTAAGAGCTGTGTAGTATTCCATTGAGTAGATGTGCCATATTTTCTTTATACATTTGTCTGTTCTCGGGCACTCAGGTTGCTATGACAGTCTTGAAGATAACTATGTGGTCCAACTGTGCCATCTGTAGAAATTATTGTGAAATAACACCACTGTTCTAGTGCCTTCTAACTTGCTAACAGCCATGCAGCCACCTCCTGAAGCCTAAAAATGTAGCCAGCATGTAAAAGAAAGAACAAAATTGTGGAAAAAATTCTTGTCTTCATGACATCCAGTGGGGCCCAGCACAGTTTTGAAACTAGTCTTGCTCTTTGGCCTTTAAGCTACATGATGGCTCACAACACATAAGGTTCTCTACTGCTGACTTCACCTTCTAGGTTAACCCAATAAATATATATTAGCCATACATCTCATTTTTTTCATTCTGTGAAAAATATAAACAATGCCTTTACCAGAGAGGGCTGGGAGATAATA